>NW_027142374.1:10860028-11535028 GCF_026170545.1 Melanerpes formicivorus
TGTGTAGATATGACTACACATCAGCACCTGTACACCAGTAAGTGATCAATATGATGTTCAGATATGGGAAAATTGGAAGTGATTACCAGTTAGAGTCATTACCTTGAGGTGTATGAAGGACATTGTTTGAGAGACCTATGTTAAGAACATGTGTTTCTGTATATGTGCTCAGTTCCTTAAAGAACAAAAGAAGGAGCATTTATTCACACTTAGTGTGTGTTTTGTTCACTTGCATTTTGACTGAAGAGAATAGTGGAGCACATCTGACCTCCTTTTTGGTAACATGTAACAATGATGCTTTAAAGACAAGCAGGTAAGTCCAGATATATTCTGCTCTTCTCTCTTTCCTGAAGATCAAAGACCATCTAATGACAGCCATAATGAGTCTCCTGTGGAGACTGAGCTGCAGGTTTTAGTGTTTTGCCAATTGAAACAATCAGACTTTTTACTGCGGGAGAGAAAGGCGTTCTGACAACAGTCAGCAATTCTGCAATGCTCAGATGATCTGATGAAATTACAGGCTTTGTCACACCTGGCTGGATTGGGCAGAGTTGTAACAAGAGGGATTGTTTTCCCTTTGAAATCTTTAGGGTGTTTTCTTCACCAGAGAGGATAATGAGGCAGTTGTTAGCACACAGAGTTTTTACATCAGAGTAAAGAAGATATGGGGGCAAAAGCTTTAAATTGCTTGTCAATTACCTTATATATTCCAAGAAGTCATTTCTGAGGCTTCATTCTGAGACAGGCGTTCAGCGTGGTCAGTGAAGCTGTCCCTGTGCACTTCAATCACCAACTATTTTTTTTCCAGGACATTGACTTTCTGGTTGGATGATAGATTTGGAGAGCCTCACAGGACATGTGAGCAGGAGGAAGAGAGGGTGCTGGAGGCGCAAGTTGTTGCTCTTATTTATTTGACACCTAGTGGCTGGAGACCTGACTGATATGAAGAGCTCTACCATGCTTTGTTGCTTACAAAGTGGTACCCTGTGCTGCTCTCCCTGCCTCTAGGCTCTTCCTCACTGAATGGTATTTTAGACTTCAGAGTTGGGGGAGCTGATCTGAGTAGTGGCAGGAGGAGATATTTGTATGTGGAGATGGGGTCCCAAGTAGGACACAGCAAGTGCCCTGCTCTTCAGGGAGAGCAGCAACTTCTGAGCTGTAGGGATCCTCTGGGGAGGATGGGGAGGTTGGGGCAGGTATCTGTCACAAATGACCAGAGGGGTGGGAATGAGCGTTGCTAAAAGATAAGGATAATTGGACTTCAATTAGTGACGGCCTGAAACACACACTTTACTAAAATGGCATCAGATCTAAAGCAGCAGAAAGTCCCAGCTCTATGATGGCCAGTGTGTGGGGGATGAAGCATGGGCAGTGTGAGACTGAGGCAGCCTGAAATCAGTCTGTGAGCTGTCGGTGTGGTACTTTACTGCAACTGGAGACCCCAGGGTGGTGCCCAGTGTTTGCATCAGTGATTTGCAATGGCCTTAACTAAAATAACAAACAGCAAAATGCTTTGCCTGCTCTCACCAACACAGGTAAGATTACAGCCTTGACCTCCCCAGTCCCAGGCCCATGCACTTCCTGGTGGGCAGCACTGCTAATATGTTGTCAGTTTTGTTTTAGGTGCATGGGATCCCCTTGTGCTATCCAGCATGCAGAATGTGAGGCTGCACACAGCAGGTCACAGTTGTCTGAGTAGATGAAGGGACAGTTTACTTTCTCCCACCAGGTAATCTACAGAGTTAATGCAGACAGGAGATACTGTGCTATCCCATCTCTTGTGACTTACAGCCTGGAAAGCAAACCACTATAAACCCTCCTCTGATCTTTATGTCCTTTGTGCAACTCCTTAATTAGGCAAAACTCTCACCAAAAGACTTTCTTCCTTCCCTTGCACTGTGTAGCCTGTCCCACCATCTGCTGGGGAAAGACAATTTGGTAAGTGATTTACAAAAATATGAAGAGATCCCTTTCTACTGTTCATGAATAACTCTTCTCCAGTGCTGCGGTGTCTGAAATCCTCTGCAAAGCTGACTCCTAACATTGTCATTAATGTCTCTGGCATGGTTGGGAGGAATGAAGGATGATCTTTAGCTGAACATTAATCTCAGATTAGTCTGGTTTAGTGAAAAAAAATATATAAAAAGGCAATTGCATAATTTCTGAAAACCAAAGAGAGACAGAAACCTTTTCATTTAGATGTAAATCACTTTCAAGTGCTGCTCTGGGTTGAAATTTAGTTGATGTTAAATTTGTCAGCTTAAAAATGCAGGGAGAGGGAGGGAGGGAGAAACTGCAGGACTGCTTTCAAAACTCTTTTATAATCCTATATATTTAGAACGAAGAGAAATCCTACCTTGTGGTAGTACTACAGATTTGTCTGAAGGAAGAGGAGGGAATATTTGCCTTCCAGTGCTTGCTTTGAACTTCTGAGCTTATTAGAGCCTTGAATCAATATTCAGTGCAATTTCATTACCAGTTGAGTGAATTTGGCTCTTTTCATTCAAAGTGATTATTTCCCTCCCTCTAGCTGTCAGAGGGATTCTTAAATATCCCTTTGCTCCAGACTGAGCAAAACATTAATGGAGCTTTGTGAAGTCTGGACCTGCTACTCAGCACCAGATTCATTAATCTGTTGGGCTTCTGACAGAAGCTAACTAAAAGCATGTTTGTTAAAACTTTGTTAAAACTAGCATGTATCTTAAAACTTTCCTTTAGTGATCAACACACAGAAGTATTAGGAGCAGGGCAAAATAGCACTGAATATATTCTGTGCTGTGAATGTGTAACTGAAACATAAAAAACCCCAGACAATAACATATAAACCTGCAGCTTGTCAGGATTTATGGGAATATTTAAGGAGTATTTAACAGTTTAATTTTCTTAATGATTAGAAGTGTTTGTTGTGAATATTCCTAATGTGTATTCACAGCCAATATGAAATTTAGCATTTTGTACCCAGGGCTGGAATTCATTTGTACAAAATTCTTCCAGTAAAGAATAGATTTCTTTAATACTTCAGGCACAGATGCTGCCAATTCTGTAGAAATTTCCACGGTTACCAAGAAAAATTGCATGTATTATGAGACAAGTCTAATAGATCACAGAGTTAGTCACTTAAACCTGCAGGAAACACATTTATTAGGGCTTAATCTGTATTATTAAGCACTCATGGGGAATTCACTATTAAAGCATAAATCATTGTCACTGATGATCTCTAAAAAGCAATGTACGCCCACTGTGATCTCTCAATCTTCCCTGCACAGAGAGCAGGCAAAACCTGATTTCTAGATATGCATAGGCTCAAAGGAGAGTCTACTGGGAGAAGCCTTCATGGTCAGTGCTTGCCCCAGGCATCAGAATTTCTTTTGGGTGAGTTTCTCAGTTTGCAGGCTATAAGGAAGCATGTGGGGCCAGGCTCACAGCCTATATAGTGAGGAAAATGTGCTATGGAGCCTGCCTGGTGGCTGCAGTTCATTACACAAGGGGGTACTCAGGGTAACCAACATATCTCAACATCATCTACCCTGTGCTGCATATGCAATATGATGCCCTAGCCACAGGGGGGGTGAGAACACCAAGAATACACCCTCATCAACAACCAAGTGCTGTTGCTCATTATCACTTGATCAGTGGATGTGTGAAAGGCAGACATTTAGTCAGATATTATGCATTAAGGGGGAATGTGCAGTTGTGAACCTTACTAAATACTAAAGTAAACCTCCTTGAACCCAGGAACTCATGGTTGGCCTCACAACAAGTGCAACATGTTGGATCAGTTTCATCAGCCCTGCAGCTAGTGCACAGCAGAGCCTCTTACAGGTAGGAGTTTGTTTCAGACCTCAGTCTACATTATGAAGTTGTCATTTCAGCATTTGGAAGGCACCCTTCCTGGAAGGCTGGAGCCCCACTTCCATGAGATTTTTGGCTGTAGAGAACCAGTACTTTTTAATCTAGATATCACTGAAGAGATGTGTGTCTTACATGTATTCGTTTGGAAGCATACTGAGCTCTGGTCATCCTAGACTTCTGTGTGCTCAGGAACAAGTGATTTAATGTTTGAGTCTAAAGAGCGGTTTACAAGAGCAAGTAACTAGGCAGCACTAGGCTGTAAGTAGCAGTGTGAGCTAAGGACAAAATGCTTTGACCAGTTTGTCCTTTTGGACAGCCTTATTAGCAAGAGTTGAGTCCTATTTGACAGCTGTCAAAGACAGCATAACAGGGAAAAGCCTTTAAATTCTGTTTGACAACATGTGGAAATCTTCAAGAGGGGCACCACGGTAAATATTTTGCTTCTGGCCCATCCTGAAGGATGGAGATTGGCATGCACATCACAGCATTCAAATAACACCTTGAGTAACATTTGAGTTCTGTCTGTCAGGCATTTTCTGTAAGTCATTTTTCTGATGGTGCTTTGATTTCATTCTCGTTTGTTTTAATACATTGTGAATTCAATTCTCAATTGCACTAAAGTATTTTCCCCTTCTTTGACAGCATGTCAGAGGCTACAAAGTATGTTCATATTAAGTGCTCTTAGTATTGTCAGAATGACGTGAAGTCTCTTAGGTTGAGTGAGGAGAAGGTCTTTTCTTGGAGCAACTTGGTCTCAGATGTCCACAGAAGTAAGTCTGCTGAAGTAAATGTTTCTTTTCAACAGTGTCTGGAAAATAAACATCTAGTGTGATCAGCAGGCTGTGGCAGTAATTCGCATTTAATTCTCCCACAAGTTCCGGGGAAATGGAGACAGAGACTGAAGAGACTATTAGGTTATCTGCAGTCTTTCATCTAGAATCTTTTCATTGACTAATAGTAGGATTAAAATCAGTCTGTTATTCCTCCTCTATAAACATTTCCTGCAGTCTTATTAAATCTTCTTTTAGATGGCTTTGAAGAGAAAGACTAGACATTATTATTGTTAAAAAAAACCCAACCAAAAATGAAAGAAAAAAGGCTGATTCAGAGCTAGAAAGTAAAAGATTATTTGATGTTAGAAATAGATGCAGACCCCTGTGTCTGTCTAGTTTCAGATCCAAAGCTGTACTTCTCCTCTTGCATCTTTCAGAAGAAAGGCTTGGTCTAGCCTGGTAGGGATGTAATATATTGACATCAGTGGTCTGAGTATAACTGAGGTGAATTTGATTCCACTCCACCACTTCTTTTTTCATTCTATATTTCACTTGAGAAACTTGATTTGGTGTCAGAGTTGCGTGTGGTAAAGGGTCCTGCTTTATTGCTCCTACCTAGATGATATTCCTAATGTTTCAAGGAGTGCTGTAAAGCATTAAAGCAAGAAGTAAATCTCTAAAGGTAGCCTTGCTGCTGTAGAACTATGAAATAAATGCACACCTTTTGCATTTTCTGCAATGATCTTAGGAAAGAACTTGACTGATTGACTGCTAATTCTGCTGACTGAAAATGAGAACAGATGAAAATGAGCAAGCTGCCCCCTTGTTCTCACAGTCGTGTGTCAAAATAAGGGGGGAAAAAATGGAAGAAGTAACACATGCCTAATTATTATGAGCTGACCCTGGGCTATCAGTTAGAGCTGGCCAAAAAGCAAATTTTTGATGTTGTAAAACAACTTCCCCACCCCCCAAAAAAAAAAGTGTTCAGTCAGACTGCTACCAAATATTTTGACACTTTCTGTGAACTGCATATGCTGGCAAAATATCATTTTGGAAATGCTGAAATGTGTAATTGTAAGTTTATTCCCCTTGTCCACAATGCTGTTGGGCACAGTGCTTTTATTTTTTTCAGTACCACTGCTGACAGAAGCCAGGGAACAAGCAGGACTAGTTGGGGGTCTGATGACCTTGGGCTTGTTCTGTGCAATGTGCTGTGAGCTGTGCACCCTGCAGACTCCCAGGTGTCTGCCAGGCACATGTCAAAGCAGTGTCACAGGTGGTTGAAGCTGCCCTGTTCTACCTACCATAAGGGCAACAAGGCTGGTGAGGGGCCTTGAACACAAGCCCTATGAGGAGAGGCTGAGGGAGCTGGGATTGTTTAGCCTGGAGAAGAGAAGGCTCAGGGGTGACCTCATTGCCCTCTACAACTACCTGAAAGGTGGTTGTAGCTGGGAAGAGGTTGGTCTCTTCTCCCAGGCAACCAGCACCAGAACAAGGGGACACAGTCTCAAGCTGCGCCAGGGGAGGTTTAGACTCAGGTGAGGAGGAAGTTCTTCACTGAGCAAGTGGTTTGTCATTGGAATGTGCTTCCCAGGGAGGTGGTGGAGTCACCGTCCCTGGAGGGCATTCAAGAGGGGATTGGATGTGGCACTTGGTGCCATGGTCTAGTCATGGGGTCTGTGTTGATAGGTTGGACTCGATGATCCTCGAGGTCCTTTCCAACCTTAGTTATACTGTGATACCTTCTCTCTTTCTACCCGTCCTCCCCTTGTTTACTCAGGTTGCTGCTATTGCAGGCCATGCTCTTGCCTGAAGGATGCCTTCTTGTGGTGAGGAGTCTTGGTTCCTTGAATGCAGACCCATCCTCTGCTTACACACTCAATGTCACCTTGGCTTGTCATGGTTCTTGGTTTCTCTGGACCTGCCTACACTGAGCAAGTTTCTTGTAACTAGATTAAGAAAGTTCCTCATACCTCTGTACGTAAATTGCAGTGTAGCTTTAATCACTGGATCTTCTCTTTGGGTTGTCCAAAATCAGTCAAACCTATTTTGAAAAATGTATTTTGACTGTGTTGATAGAGAATATTTTGGATTAAATGGGTTTCTTTGGAAGTTTCTGTCTCACTGTGTGCCATTTCTAGGATTAGTATTACTGTCAAACCTACTCTACTTTTGGGAAGCTTTCTTTCCTGTGGACCTTTTTCCTTGAAATCCCTTCTCATCTCAGCCTTAGGTTAATCTTTTGTGCTTTGTATTATTTGCTTGGATGTTCCCACTGACCTTTTAGACTCTTTTAAGAATTAAGGGTTGTGGTACACACAGTTCTGCTTTCGTTAATGTAGATGCTGCCCTGACCTTACTAGGTGGCCTGTAAAGGCTGATTTCCATGACATTATCATCTCCACTTGTGCCCAACTGAAACGTGCAGTCTGGCTTGCATTGCAGTTGGAGCTAAAGGGAAGGTCAGGAGCTGTAGCCTTGCAATTGAGACTGAAATGTCTGAACAGACAGGTGCTGCGCTTCACCTGACTGGTTCGAGGCAGAGAGATTAATTCCTTACTTTCCTGGACATGCTTGCACAGCCTATATATCCAAACAATCAAAAAAAACCCAACCAACCAACCAACCAAAACCTAACAATGACCAAAAAAAACCCCTCCAACCAAAAAGTACCCCCCCAACCCCCCAAATAAATGAACAACCAAACCCAAACAAAAGACTCCCACCAAAACCCAAAACAATGAAAACACCCAGACAACATCCCAAAGTGATGCCTGATTACTTTTGGCTCCTGCAATGTTGATTACATTGGCTGAGTGGTTTGGGATGTAAAAATTAGGATCTTCAATCTTTAATGAGAGACATCCCTGCCAATGACAAAAAGCAGGGAAACTCTTCACAGGTTGGCAGGTAATGGCAGGTTGATTTAAATGCTCATGAGTTACTGAAGGATTCCAGTGCCAGCCTCGAGCCACACTGTCCATCCTCAAATGCCTCTGTGAACAATCAACTCCCTGGCCTGCAGTGTATGCCAAAGGCACTAACTCATCACTGAGGAAAAAAGGTTACAATTGAAATGGAGTTATAATATCTTGCATTATATTGTTTTCCTTTTTCATGTTGTTGTTGCTTAGTTGTTACATTAGTAGTGGTCACTTACAAATACTCCACTGTTTGTGTCAGTCTCTTGCCAGGAAGAGACACTTCCTGTGCCGGGTTCTGCACATTGGCCACAACAACCCCATGCAGTGCTACAGGCTGGGGTCAGAGTGGCTGGAGAGCAGCCAGGCAGAGAGGGACCTGGGGGTGCTGGTTCATGGTAGGCTGAACATGAGCCTGCAGTGTGCCCAGGCAGCCAAGTGGGCCAATGGCATCCTGGCCTGCATTAGGAACAGTGTGGCCAGCAGGAGCATGGAGGTCATTCTGCCCCTGTACACTGCACTGGTTAGGCCACACCTCGAGTCCTGTGTCCAGTTCTGGGCCCCTCAGTTTAGGAAGGATGTTGACTTGCTGGAACGAGTCCAGAGAAGAGCAACAAAGTTGGTGAGGGGTTTGGAACACAAGCCCTATGAGGAGAGGCTGAGGGAGCTGGGGTTGCTCAGCCTGGAGAAGAGGAGACTCAGGGATGACCTTATTGCTGTCTACAACTACCTGAAGGGAGGTTGTAGACAGGCGGATGATGGTCTCTTCTCCCAGGCACCCAGTACCAGAACAAGAGGACACAGTCTCAGGTTGCGCCAGGGGAGGTTCAGGTTGGATGTTAGGAAGAAGTTCTATACAGAAAGAGTGATGGAATGGGTTGCCCGGGGAGGTGGTGGAGTCGCCGTCATTGAAGGTGTTCAGGAGGAGGCTTGATGGGGTGCTTGGTGCCATGGGTTAGTTGTTTAGGTGGGTTGGATTGGTTAATGGGTTGAACGCGATGATCTTGAAGGTCTCTTCCAACCTGGTTTGGTTTATTCTATTCTAATAAAAGTTTATTCTATTCAATACTGTAATCTTGATAAGGTGTTTCAAAATTGCTGCTGCTGCTTTAAGGCATGACATCAAAACAATTAATTTGTTGTAATATACTGAAAATTATACGAAATGAAAAACAATATTTTTTTTTTTAAATAAAAAGGGAGATTTGTCATTTTCCCCCTAATAGCTAAAGCTTGTAGTTATGTCACAACTGAAATGACATAAACAATCTTAATCAAAGTAGCATTTTTCAACAAAAACATCCCTCCAGTAGTTTCAGCACTGAGTATTCCCAGGAAGTTACACAGCTGCACAGAACAGTTTTGAGTCACTAGGAGACTGATGACTTCACCTCTGCTTCCCCTTTGAACCAATGCCAGAGGCTGGCAGTGTGCAAGGTGTAAGAGCTAGTTGGCTGGAACTTCATGTAGATGATTCTGCAGTGTGGCTGGGAGGTGGGCAAAAAGAGGTAGCAATGACAAGATTTCTCTCTGCCCTGCCATGAGGGATGGACACTTGCCATAGCACACGACAGTTGTTGTAGCTCTTGCTAAGCAGGTGTTGTTCGGTCTGTGCAGGAGTTTGCAGCCATATCCTTGGATGTGCTCCTTGCTGTCATTTGTGCTTTCATTCACTAGAGATGCTACTGCTGCATTCACTTTTTGGTCTGCATCCTAAGTTAGTCCAGAAACTGAAGCCAATAGCAGTGTGGCACTGTGTTAGTGTGCACCCAACCTGTGACCATTAGTAAGATCTCTGCCCTTCTAAACACTATAGTAGGCATGCTTCTGTTGGAGTCAGCTTATAAAAACAACCCCCAACCAACCAAGAAAATCAGCATCACCAGCCCCAGATCACAGCTTCACTTGAAGATGTATCTGCTTTTTTTGTCTAGTGAGTAGGGGTTCTTGAGACACAGTGTTTTGGGGCTTGTGCTGATCATCCAAGTCCTGAGCTAACACAGGTTCTATGTATAAAGTATATTTCAAAGCACGTGTTGTCCACCTGGTCTTGCAGTTACTGTATTAAGGACTAGTGGGAATGTCCTGAAGAAAAGTTCATACCTTATGTCTGCTTACCTTCTTGAAGGACTTTCCATTAGCTTTCCAGGCCTGGAACCCTATCCCTACAGGGACACTGTAGGCAGGATGCTTTCCATTCTCCAGAGTTAGAGCTACCTGCTATTTCCTCAACTTTAACAGGAAAAACACACACAGTGCAGACAGAAACATTTAATAGTGAGCTTGAACAGTAACCAAGTTTAGCAGCAGATACAATCACTGATGAATTGGTTGGAAGTTCCATTATTTTATAGACTTGTGTGCAGGTATCATATGATTTGTGATAAACTTTGGAGTGGAAGCACTGGTCTGTGATTAATAAAGCACAAAGCACCTATGTGGGGTTTATTTTGGTTGTTCTGAAATCAGGGCGTGAAATATGTGTCTTTTAAAGCAGCCACTTCTGTGTGAAATAAAAATGAGGTAGGCTGAAGAACTTCAATTACTATAAAGAAGGAAGGTATGGATGGAAAAAGGAGAGGAGACCAGATATGAAGACAGGGTGTGTCTTTCCAGCTAGAACAATCAAGAGAGGAATACAGGCAATTCCCATGTGAGAGAGGTATGGGTCAGTGACTCCACTTGGCATTTTATATATGGAGGTGTGTTTTAACCTGAAAATGTGGTAATTTGACATAAGCTGGTCTTATTTATTCTTGATACAATATTTTCCATTGTCCTACCTGGGTTTAATTAAACTGTAGTATTTTGATGTCCCTATGGAGATCACGAATGTGGATAGAAATGTTCCACTGAAAACAATACTTGGGCAGCAGGTGGTTTGCTTTGTGTAGAGTTGTCTATGCCCTCTGGGCATGTTGGGAACCTGGATCATATAGAGTGAAATGTGGGCATCTGTTGAAATGTATGAGAAGCAGAGCAGTGATTTGGCCTGGCAGGTGATGCACTGGTCTGGGAGCATGGAAACTCATCAGTGCTGTACTGGGACTTGAGAATTTGTTACCTTTTCCATCCTTTCCCCTCTCTCTGTTGGTTTTATCGGTTCACACAGCAAGTGAGTGTCTGTCCACTGGTGCACAAAAGAGTCTTAACCTTCACTGCAATCACTGTATGATCCCATTGGTATCAATAATGCATAAAGTTTTTAACAGTCCTACCTACAGCAGTCAAAAGAGAGAGCCCAAAGTGTGCTAAGATACCTCCCATAGATAGGAGGCTTTCCAGAGGAGTAAGTTGATGTGCTACTGGAGTATGCTGCCTTTAAGTAATAACAGTGGAGCCATATGAATAATTTCAGAACCATAATAGGACAGCTTAGCTGTGCATCCAAACCCAAGGTATGCAGCTTAGTGTCCATGTCTGTGTAGTGCTTCTTCGAACTGAACCCCGGCGTCATTACATGTGGTTGTCATCAAATCTCTATTAAAATGGCATATGTAGTATTAATTTTAGTAGCAAACCTCTATCATCATTGCTCAACCTCAATGACTTTCACAGAGGACACTTGAAAAGGGGCTGCCAATTTGCTTCATGCTTAAGGCTAGTTAGAGTGTGAGTCTGTATTTGCACACACACACAAGTGTGTGTGTGTATACACGTGCGTCTATTAATCCAAGGCAGAAACCTCATGGGTCAAAAGATTCAGAGAACAGAACCCACTTCACTTACTCACCTCAGCTATCACAGGGGCATCTTTGGCTATTTTTGCTCTAAACTCTTGTAATCATGGGAAAGGGAAGGCTGAAAAATGGCAATTACATTTTACTCTTAAGTTTTAACAAAGGATCAAGGGCTGTTTTCAGGTTGCCTGCAGCTTCAGTGGTTTCAGGATTTTGTGCTGTGAACACTAGGCCTGTTCTTAGCAGCTGGAGATGTAAACATACAGCAATCAAGCATTTAATTTATCTTTGTGGGGCTGCATAACTCTAAGATTCTGAGGTGAATTGGTGAATTAAAGGGAAACACTGATGTTTAAATATACATTCATTCCAGCAAAAGGCTGGAAGAACTTTTTAATATTTATGGTGCAATAATTGATCTTTTACCACTGTCAAAAGCTGTTAAAGACTCATCAGCTTGCTATTTCAGCACCATATGCTCTGTACAAGTTCCTCACCATGTGTCTTTTCTGCACTCAAGGGGAAGAACATTTGTCAGAATATCAAAACAGAGAATCGCTTCTTCAAACGTTGGTGCTTATGTAGATGTGTGGGGCTTTACCATAAGCCCTTATTTGTATGCAGACCTCTTGAGTATGGGGATGTACAGTTGGATCTTTGTGTGGTGAAGCATGGTAATACTATTTTGTCAGAAAAAATAGTATTTGGATTTGCTTTAATCTTGGTCAAAATAACCTAATGCAGTGCTGTTGTGAAGGTACTGAAGTGCAATAGTAAATGTTCCTTGCACTGACACAGTCACCTCATTTAGCTTCTATTTTCGCTGCTTAAGTCCTGATCTCGTGTGTTGTCCCCACTCTTTCTGAAGCCTTATCTCCTTCTTGTTCATGTATAAAGTGTAGTGTGATGTTTGAGGCCCCTTGGGGCCCACAAGGCAGTAAGAAACCAAATCTTCGCAGACCACCGAAAACACTTGAAATAAACTCTTTTTGAATGAGTTGCATGTAGATTGATACCCAGAGTGAGGGATAAATGAATGTGCCAGGTTAAGTCTTCAGCTGTCTGTCCTTCTGTAAAGCTCAGGTGTTAGGACTTAGGTTGTCCAGATAGAGGTCTCCTGTGGTAAGGAGAATTCAAGTGGGGCAAAGTCAGTGTGAGTAGTCCCTGTGGCATCTCACCTCCAGAAGGCCAGTGGGGAGGGAGTTTGTCTCAGCCTGGGAATATGTGGAGCATGTAGGTGCCTGCATTGCATTTTTGCCTTTAGTGGAATGCAAAGGAGACTCAGAGAGCTTCCTTGGCACTTGAGCATGTTTCCATTACAGTCCCTCTCTTCCAGCCTCACCCTCATTTTCTACATCAGAAATGGCTAACTAAAAGAATTAAGAAAAGAGAGAGAAGGAAGGAATTATTAGGGCAGGAGGGAGAATTAATTAAATAGAACTTCTACTTACTTTGTTGTATAGGAAATTTCTAGAAAAAGAGTGATGGAATGAGCTTCTGTAGTTCATCAAGCTCTTGCTTCTAGCATCAGCCATACAGTAGCCAGTGAAGAGAGGAAGAAGGCAATCCTTTGGTGATTCTCGTGTCTGGTCATAAGATAGTAATGGTCTTTCAAAAGACTCTATAAAGTACAAAAAACTACAGGCCTCCTTCAGTGATGGCCCTGTGCCATACCCCCACCTGAAAGTTTGGGCTGTGTCCATTTATTGAAGGAAAGTAATTTTTCAGTCCAAGCTTACAAAGTCTGGAACAGACGAAAAATGCATGCAGATTTCAGAGCACCCTCAGCTGCTGCCTCTGCCAGGAGAGTCCTTGCAGCATTCAGGCCAAGACACAGTTGGCTGGATCCTTCATAGACTAAAGCCAGATGAACCTTTTATGGAAGGCTAATTGGATTCCTCCCTCAAGGAAATCTGGGAGATGTGATGCACTCAGTTCCTATTGCTTTTCATCTGTGTGATTTGGGCCCATTTCCCTTTCAAGCTCCATGCTCAAAATCCATGCTGTAGCATCTCAGAAGGGGGTTACTGTGGCAGCCTTAACTCTTGCTTTCTTGGCTGTGCAGCAGATATTGTTGTGCCTTATTATGAGTCAATTTTTTGAAGATTGTGGAGCTTTTACAAATCTGTTCTCCACAGGGAAGAAGGAAAGTTTTTATGGGTGGTAGTGTCTGCCCCAGCAGCTACATCAAATTCAGAGCTCCTCTTTTAGGTGAAATTACAGCCCTCCTTAATTTTGCTGACCTTTCATCAGATTTTTTTCCTCTCCCTAACCTCTCTCAGAGAGCATCTAAGAGCGTTTAGAGACCTCCTGTAATTCAGCAGTGTCTTTGAAGACTAGGATGTTAAACTGTGCTCTTTGTTTCCTGCTGTTCTTACTCTTAGCCTTCCTCTCTACTTTTGGCTGTGTTCTCTGGATACTGGTTTCCTCTTATGCACAGCTGGCTATCAGAATCAAGAGACTTCTGCAAGCAGCCTGGAAGTAGAATTTACTTAGGGTAAGCTTCCTGACAACAGTGTGCTGAATGATTTTTTTCCAAGTCACATTTTGCTGTGAGGATTGTTGTGAACTAAATTAAATTACCTAAGTGTGAAACAATCTAGCATGATGTTTGATGGATAGCCCAAGGCTGGGAGTGATGGGGGAGACGTAACAGCCTCCAAAACTGCTGTGTGTGTGTTTATACTCACCTGTAATTGGATGAGGTTTGTTTAAAACAATATGAGGCAAAACCTCTGATAAAAGGAGCAAACAGGAAAATCTCAGTGTACCAGTGTTTGTGGACTGGTTTCTAACAAGTCTACCAAGGCCAAAAAAATAGAGAAATCTGGGAGAAGTCACCATGACAGCATTACTTCATGTTAGTTGAGGTAACACCTGACATGAAGACTGGAAGGCTTAAAACTGCAGCATCTGCATGATGGTGTAATGCTCTAAGTGTAGGGCTGGGAGTCAGGACACCTGGATTCTGTATCCAGCATCTCTGCTGCAACCCTAAATACCGTTATACTGTTATTTCTCCTTGTGGCTCTTGTCTGCTTCATCTGCTGAGATTGTTAAGTTTCCTCTGTAGTCAGGCACCATATTCTGGATCTGATGGCTTGCTTTGGACCAATGCACATGTCTTAAGATCCTTTACAGGCACTTAGTGGTGAATATTACTCAGGACTATAGCATGAATCTGGTAGAGAGCTATATCTATCTCTGAGCAGCCAGTGAACCTGTGGTGCTTGGCTGAAAAGTGTCAGATTCAGGTCCCTGCCATAAGGGGTTTCAGGTTGAGTGTCCAACATCTGAGATGCTGATCTGGTTTCCATAGGGAAAGGCAGAAACATGGAACAACTGCTGGATGTGTGCATAGTGGAGGTGCTACTTACTTCCTGTTCACAGCTGTGATTCTTTTCCATTGGTCTTTAGAGGCATGTTTTTCTTTTTCAGAGAAAAGAGATTGAAGACAGAAAGGTCTTGGGAAAACAGATCAATGATTAGCATAGACAGGCCTTTTGTCACATAACAGTTAAGGCTGAGCCCATGGTATGGACTCAGTCTCAGATTTAGCTGTGTATAAAGTGACTTGAGATCCTAAAGACTAAGCCAGTGCTCCCTTGACCCTGCATTCCTTTTGCAGGCCTAATACCTTTTAACATCACAGGGAGATCTGAGTATCTGTCAGAAATGCAGGATTGAGTCTTATGCCACCTCAAGTCCTTCCTGTTAATAAACTAAAATGTCAAGCAGCTGCATATTTATGTAGGTAATGTATAAATGTATATTTTAGTAATATAGTAAAATATTCATAGAATCATAGAATCAATAAGGTTGGAAAAACCTCAGAGATCATCAAGTCCAACCTATCACCCAACATCTCATGACTAACATGGCTTCAAATGCCACATCCAGTCCTTTTTCTTAACACCTCTAGGGATGGTGACTCCACCACCTCCCTAGGCAGCACATTCCAATGGCCAATAACTCTTTCTGTGAAGAACTTTCTCTTCACCTCGAGCCTGCCTAAACTTCCCCTGGCACAGCTTGAGACTGTGTCCTCTTGTTCTGTTGCTGGTTGCCTGGAAGAAGCAACATCTTAACCTGTGTTTTTTTGTGTTCTTTACCAGGTGCCAAGATAGATATAGTGAAAAAAATTTTCTGCTGGGAGGGCTGACTTCTTTTCTGAATTACTTACAACAGGAATATGAGGGGGTTTGTCCCCACATATTGTGGGTAAAATTTGTGGTGCTTCCCTTTTATCACTGTGTGCCCTAATATGACTGCGTCTTCTATATACATTTCCTCTTGCCAGACTCATAGGAACTTAATATCTTTTTGAATGTCTCACTTTTTGCTGAACTGTTCAGCAAGTTCAGTATTTCCTGGGTGTGGGTGGACAGAGGGCAACAAACACTGCCTGCCTCTTCTTAGGAGATGAGACTAATAAAAAGCTTCAGATTTTGTTTCCTGCTCTCCATTAATAATGTGGCTCATAAAAGGGAATCTGCTTTCTTAGAAGTATTGTTTTAGAGCCTAGAACACAATAGCAAATGTGACTTCCCAAGGCAATTGTGTACTTCTTATAACATCTTAAATATGTGTGCCTAGGATGGTACTGAAACGAAGTAGAGAATTCACTCTAGACAGAGTATTAGATGATGTGCATGACATAATTACTGTGGAAATTGCTATAACCAATACAGCTAAGTATACAATTTGTTTCTTGTATTTGGTAATTTAGGTTTCATTTATTTCTTTTCTTATATATATATATATATGTATATTTCTAAATTTAATGTAATGATCCTGAGTTAGAAAAATTGGATTCAGTTGGAAAAAAAAGATTAAATTGTACAATTCCTTAAAAAACCCCCACCAAACCCAAAACCCAGTTGAAAAAAAAATGACCCCACAATGTTCCAGCTTTTTTTCCCCCCCTTCTTCTCAGTCTTGTAACATTTTGTGGAAACTATTGGTCCTGCAAACTCTGCCAGAGGTTTTAAAATATGGAAGGGTCTGTGCTCCTGTGCCCAGATCATCATATGTAATCAGGACAAACTATTTGAAGTGGAAACAAGTGAAATTTTGGTCTGTCTCATGCTTCTAGCTCTGAAAACATGTCTCCTGTGTGGGTTTGTTTTTTTTTTTGGGGTTGTTTGTTGTTTTTTTTTTTTCCCCCCTCAGAGCTATACTTTTTCTTCTGAGCCAAGTGCTAGTAATTTGTTTATTTGGAAAACATGACCATGGTTGGCACTAGAAACCCATGAGTCTTGGCTGTAGCTGTGGGATAAATCTCAAGAAGACAGGAGGCAAGCTTTCTCCTCACTCTTTTTTTCTCCAGAGTACTGTAGTAGGTCTGGTTTCATCCAAACTCGCTGAAGCCCATGGGAATGACAGTAATGTGGTGGGATGTGAGACTGGCACGTGCATTGTGCCAGTAAATCTCCACAGTGAACAGATTTGGGGCTTACATCCAGTATTAAATTTCCACCAGTTGACAAATCCAGTGCATTGATTGTCATCCATTCAATATATTGCCAAAGGCTTTCTGGGGGCTGGTGGTGAATTTATTAAGACTGGTAGCTGACCTTTGTTTTTGCATGTATATTCTCATTCATGAAAGTCTCAGCTTTGTCTGTTGCTTGCAGGAGGGAGGCTGACTGAGGTTTGGGAACTGATAAAATCTGTTGTACAGGAGAGAAGGATATTCCTATCACTGCCTTTGGGAGTAATTAGAGCTAAAAGCTGCCTGGTTTCTGTTGGAGGGCAGCAGTCAGACCTATGTTATTTATTTTTGCTCACTGCATCTTTCAGATATCCTGGTAAAACCCTTCTCTGTGTGTAGACATCTGTCTTTTTCTCATTACCTTGATGAGCCTTGGTGCTCCATTCATCTGTTTCTCCCATAAGCAGCTCTGTGTCTCATTTTCCTACTGCCTCCTCTTCATGGTGTGCATGCTTATCTACAAATTTCTACTCCTCAAATCTCACCTGAAAATTCCTTTAAGACTGCCCATGGTGAGCAAAGTATTAACTATCTTTGTGTTAGCTCCTCAGCTGGCCGATTGAATCATGGGCTTAAATTTTCTTGAGCCGTGAATCAGGTTTGAGTCTGGAAAGGAAAAAGCTGCTGGGCTGAGATGCTGTCTCTTACAGGCAGGCAAGGTCAAGGCCTGGCATAAAAGAACTGTTAATTTCTAGGGATTTTAGATCACTTGTGTCTTTGGTCTGATGGATTTGACATCTACAATAAATTATAACCAATTCCTTTATTTCCTCAAATCAAAGTTTAATTTCCCCATGTACTATTCTTTAAGGGCAAGATTTTATTGTGAGGATTACTGTCACACACGCATTGAGGCAGGTCTCTTCCTTGTACAAAACTTGATGAGAAGGACCCTTATTGTCCTTGCTGTCTTCAATGTATTCTGCACTTTCTTAGTTGGCTCAACTTCTACTTCTCTAATCCTTTAAAATTCCTCAAGGACAGACTGGGGAAGAATGGATAAGCATCTGTTATTGTTGTGGTACTTCATTGTTCTGCATGAAATGAAACCTTGCTACCTTCAAAGACCTATTCATTTTCTTTTCCAGGGCAGTGGCTCAAGGTATTTTAAGAGGAACATTTTTCTGTTTAACTATATCTGCACTGTGCCAATAGCATGCAGTGCAGTGAGATTCCTCTGAAAGGCTTGTTACAAACCACATCTGGGACAGAATGTCAACCCTGCACCAGTCCTCAGCAGCATCTGTAAAATGCCTGCCACTAAAGTGACAATAATGGATGACGGGATGGAGCTGGGAGGTAGCAGCAGGAATTCAGTAGTCTTCTCTGCCTTTAGTTTCCTTTTCACTGTATTTTGGGCTAGATCCCAAACAAATCAGGTCTAAGCAGGATGGAAATACGGCTGTGTGGGAGAGTCAGGAATTAGAGAGACATTAAAAAACACTGTGTGGGTGTACACATATCTGTGCTGTCCCAAGCTGAGAAGCTGCAGGTGATGATGGCTGAGCTAAGGCTACCTAGGTGGAGTATAGGCACAGGCAGAGCCACGCCATCAACCCACCATCCTGTGAGCTGTCGCAGCTCTGAGACTTCAGTGGCTTTGTCCCCAGTGACAGCAGACAGGGATCTGTGTACTAGAGAGGCTGGTGAGAGATATCTTTTGGACTTGACCTGAGCAACCTGTTCAGTACCCATTCAGCCTCAGGGCTTCCATCAGGCTTCTCAGTGCTCTCTGCAAAGCTCCTGTTAAGACCCTGAATGGGGTGATGTGGTACAGGGGATTTCAGAGCACCAGTGGGTCTTGCTCTCTGACTAGGGTTGATTGTGCATCAGAGGTTCAGGAGCTGAGCTAGCAGTTCTGCCAAGGACCTGAAATCTAAGTCTGTACAAGTCCTTAGGAACTGTTGATCCAAGACTAGCTCTGTCATTAAGAATGGCCTGAGAGGAGGAATGTGATACCTAGCCACTCATTGAGTGCTGGACTCCCATTGCTCACTGGATTGACCCTTCTACACCATCACTGACTTCGGGGGGGTTATTCAGAGAATTGAGTCCTGTAACTTTGCATAGGAGTATCTGTTACTCTAGAAATGAGCATTTGTTCTTTTATTCACCTCAGGATAGATGCTAGACATAATGGCTGGTACTCCAAGACCTATCTGTGGTCTCCACAGGACATGCTGTTTTAATAGAGCCCTTTGTGCCAAGTCAAACCTAGAAGTCTCCTACTTCTTGATTTTTACTGATACTAAGTAATGCCCAAGGGGGATTCAGATTGCATCAAGCATAACTCTGGGCTGAGTTCTTCCGACGGTCCATCACTGCTAACTGATAAATCTGTTACATAAGCAGGAAAGCTATGTGGGACAGAGGATGTTCAACATAAGTTGTATAGATAATCCATAAACACTGTCCTGCTGGGAAACAGACCAGAAAACCCTGATGCTTTGGCAGTGAAAAATCTGAGGACAACACACCAAATGCTGTAATTGAATTACTTTTAGTGTTCCTAAATGTTATGTTTCATCTAGATTTCCTAAACAGAATTAATTAGAAGATAATTAAAAGAGCCTCCTGCTTTCTTTCAGAGTATCTTTCTGGTATTGACTGTAGTAAGTTTATCTATTCACAGAGTGTCATGAATCACTCCCCTGTTTAAGAAAAAAATTGATGGCTGTTCTAATACTTATTGAACACCTATAACAGATGTTTAAATCTCTACGAGCTCAAGATAATTAAAATAATAAATCCATACTCATTTGACAAGACTGTTTGCAGGAATCAAAGATATAAATAATCTAGTGAAGCCAGGAGACATTATTCTGCCAAGTGTTATGGTCATGTTCTTATGGAAATTTCAACCCTGATTCTAGTTCTTTTTTTAGGCAGTGCTCCTATCAGATGCTGTCACAGATAAAGTGTTTGGTCAAGATGCCAGGCTCAGGGCTGTATAACAGCAAGGCTCTTGAGAGCCTGGCCTTCCATCACAGGGCTAGTGTCTCAGCACTTAGCTGTCCTTGCCTGTATCTTCTAGGAGAACTGGATACAGATTTCTTTTGTTCTTTCCTTAGCTTATGTTTTGCTTCATTGAATTATTTGTAGTATATAGGCACCTGCATTTGTACTTTGTGGTGCTTGGCTGCAAGGTGTGCCTCACAAGCTGGGAATTGTCACATTATACCTAGGCTAGGGGCAGAGGTGCAGTGAGAGGAGGTTCAGCTTTCACCTTCCTTCCTTCCTTTGCAGCAACAACCCTAGGCCTCCTCTTCAGGTATGTCCCTGATCCTAGGCTTTTGCACCATTGACTGTTTTGACTATTTTGTGTCCAATATCTGAATGGATCTTAAAACAGGGCCTGAAAAACATCTCTTGCTTCTTCCAACTGAGTACCTGAAGACACCAAACCAAGGGTCACTACCAAGATGCTGAAACTTCTTCAGCATGTTGACAGTGTAGCTGTGTCTGCATCCATCACTTGGGGTTCTCTTTCTTTCAGCTTCTGAGAGGAGCTGAGTGTCAAGATTAGCAAAAGCATATCTCTAGGTTATCCATGGCCTTGAATAGTGCCATGGTTTAGTCATGAGGTTTGTGGTGATAGGTTGGATTTGATGATCTCTGAGGTCTCTTCAAACCTTGGTGATTCTTTGAATAAATCATGAGGTGTAAGCCTGACATGGCCTTGCTTGCTTCCCTGGCTGTTGTGGCAGTAGCACGGAAGTACGTGTCATGCTTTGCTCCCTAGCATTGGAACCGGAGGGATATTGATCACTTTCATTAGAGGAACAAAAGTTAGTGAGTTATCTCTCTGCGCACTGAGAATGAAAGCACAGACAAGACAGAACATTGCGCAGACAGGGAGACAATATCTAGTACCTATCTGTACATGCAGAGAAGTTCCCTGGTGGCTTCTCTAGCCAGGGGCTTGAAAGCAGTTGGTTTTAATAATTGCGTGTGAAGCTCCTGAGGACATCAGAGTGTTACAAATTATTCTCCGATCCACCCAGCCCCTGACCAACAAACCCATCTAACAGAGCTGATGAAGGCCAGGAGAAACAGACACCTGTGGGGAAGGAGAACAAATGAAGAGTGATGTTCAACCAAAAGGAACCTCTAACACTGTAACAGTGTCTTTTTATAGAAGAGCTGTGGGACATAGTGAGACTCATATGACAATAAATAAACAGGGAAACAAACAAAAACCCCACAAACATTTGAAGAAAGATCGGTGTTTGCTTTCATCTCACCACAGTGGTAGCCTTGTGATTAGTTGTGACATTCCTCTGTTTTCAGACTAATGAGTATGTTAAACTGTGTTTTGTATATATTTTCTGGCACCATGACAGCTTCTTAAGATCACTTGAAAGGGAGATCTGCGGGAAGAATGCCACACTAGAGCTTGGAAAATAACGTTGCAGTCTCTTGTTTTACCTCTCCTTCAGCTTTCACACACTCCCACAAGAATCCTGGCTGGTGAAGGAGCCACAGCATTGTTAAACTCGAGGCAATGCCAGCCACGTGTTTTAAGAGTGGGTCACAGTTTGTGAGGTGAGGTGCTCATCTCAGGACTGCAGCTGCACGCATCCCTGCTAAGTCCCTGGAGGTATCTCTGGTGTCCTGTGGCTGTTTGTTTCTTTTGTGCTTTCAGGTGCTCAGTTTGTACTGTGACATGTTGGTGTTTCTGGTTTGTTTTGGTTTAATTTATTTTTGCTTTTTTTTTTCCCCCTCTTGCAACTCTGTTAGCAGAAGAACTCTACCAGCACTTCATTCATCACATTTTTTTTCTCCTTCCATGACAAATAAAACATTGTCAAGAGACCTCTACTGGAATGCTCCTATGTGGATAATTATTAGTTCCCTGGCAGCAAAAGGTTATAAAAATGTTTCTTTTGGGAAAATGCAGTAGAGACTTTTTTTCCTGGCAGGCAAGTATTGTATGGATGTTCTTCTCTGGATAATAGAGCTGAAATGGTCCTTGTAGGATAACCTGGCATAAATGTTTCTGGGAGGCTGATTTCTGTGTTACTGAAAGAGTGTTGACTGTTTTCCAACAAGGGAAAAAAGCTTTCAAAGGTTTCCTCCTACTGGGAAAACATTATTCAGGCACCTGCTTCTGTCAGAAAAATACATATAAAAAATGCTATTTCCCCCCTTTAAATGCATCAGAATCCTGGGTCAGAAAAACTGTTACACACGTGCTTCATTCAGTCTGTATTTACAGGGACAAATTCTCACCTGTTCATCTGCTGATTAGCTGCACAGCAGGGATTGCTCAGCTGACCAGTTTAATGCTGCAAGTACAAGTTCACAAGTGAAGTGGAAGATTTACTACCTGAGTGGAAAGATTTGCTGCTAAAACCGTGGTTTAGCTGACACTAGCAGTACTTTCAGCTGGCTTGGCTGGATGGACTTTATCCTGGAAACAGCTGTCTTTTGTTGAATCATCCCAGGTAAGTTACTGGAGGGAAACATCACCTTCTGGAGTGCCTGTGGTGCTGGAAGACGGAAAGCCAAACCTTCCTATTTTCTGTCCCCAGATGCAGTTGCATGGTGCTAGAAACCCAGCCCTAAAGCCTCATGCTTGGAAGTGTCACGAGGAAATTGTAGATGGCAGATGTCTGTTTATTCTGTTTTGTCCCTGTGTTTTTGGGTGGGGGACAATTAACTGTCTCTCTCTATAACCATGAACTGCATCTAACTTAGGGGTTTTGTATTATGCATCACAGAGTAGAATAGAATAGAATAGACCAGACCAGACCAGACCAAACCAGGTTGGAAGAGACCTTCAAGATCATCACGTCCAACCCATCAACCAATCCAACCCACCTAAACAACTAACCCATGGCAGCAAGCACCCCATCAAGTCTCCTCCTGAACACCTCCAATGACGGCGACTCCACCACCTCCTTGGGCAGCCCATTCCAATGGGCAATCACTCTTTCTGTATAGAACTTCTTCCTAACATCCAACCTGAACTTCCCCTGGTGCAGCCTGAGACTGTGTCCTCTTGTTCTGGTACTGGGTGCCTGGGAGAAGAGACCATCATCTGCCTGTCTACAACCTCCCTTCAGGTAGTTGTAGAGAGTGATAAGGTCATCCCTGAGTCTCCTCTTCTCCAGGCTGAGCAATCCCAGTTTCCAGGAGGAAAGTATGTTGGTAACTGTGCATGGTGGCTGCTGCCTCTGACATTTGTTTCTGAGCCTGGTTTTGTCAAAATGTGTAGAAATATATTTACAAAGGTGGGATTTGATTTAGGTCGTGGTTTTGGTTTGATTCTTCTTTTCCAACCCACTGGTGGTGGGGAATGGGGAGACTGTTTTGGGCATTTCAGGTACTTTCAGGTATCAGCTATATAATAAAAGTGTTAGAGATAAAAGAGCAGGCTTTAATTGCTGACATGAATCAACATGCTGCACACAGTGTGTGTACAGGACAAAGAGAGAGCTACTCCAGAAAATTATTAGGTTTTACCCTCTTAATTATTGCTGCTCTGAGGTCTAGGCTGAGGTCTAACTGATGTTCTCAACTGCTTTGTGTCCAAGACAGAGTAAAATGGTTCTGAGAATTAAGAGGAAATGAAAAATGACTTGTAGTTCAGACAGGTCTAATTTGGTCTCATTTCTTTCTGTCAGTCTGTCTCTCCTTGTGAACTACCAGCGGAGTCATGCATGCAGATGGGTGGTGGCATCTGTGCCGTCACAAGAGAGCTGAACAGCCACAGCTGCTCTGGGGAGATTGGTGCAGAGCTGGACTGAGCAGATTTGACATTTTTTTTCCCCTGTAGGACAAAGACTTTGTGAAAACTGCTGCCAAAGGTGCTCAGCTGCAGCCATGTGCCCTGGTGCTCTGCAAAAGCAGTGGTTGCCCCAGAGGAAAGTTAAAACATTCTGCTTGCTCTCTTCACCATGGAGAAAGAATATTGTAAGGAAATTGGGCAAATGTTAGAGCTAGTGGAGCTCACCTGAGGCAAAAGTAACACACTAGATGGATGAGCAATTTTCTGGAAAAGCAGACCTAACAATGACCCATTTGAAGGAACTGGACCTGATGTATGGATCTCATAATGTAGCAAAGGTATTTCCCTGTCCTCTCATGCAATTTTTTTGTTAGTTGGTTCAGAGAGGGGGAGGAAGTGCTGAAATGGTGATCTTTGAGCAAAAGCACAAGCAAGGGTGAAGTACATGGAACTAGGCAGAGAGTATTTGACTGACCAAAGCAGGCAGGATTCCTGAGACTGCTGGGCATATGCAGTGAAGACAATGATATGCTTTAAAATGAAGTGGGAAAATTAGCTTTTAAAGAAGCAGCATGCCAGGGAGAATGAAGGAGGTTGATGGAGTTATCCAGCTTTCATACAAGGAAATAAAATCTCCAGAGGTGCTGGTCCTGCAGGGACTAAGTCTGTTGAGTTAAATGCTTTGGAGGGAAAATAAGCTGTTAGTGTAGAACATCAGTGTGAGTTTGAGACTGACCATAGCTAAGAGGAAGCACAAGGACACTTGATAGGCACAGCAATTTATAACAGGACATGGGAATTTCAGTTTGTGGACTCTCATTTCACCCTCAAAACTTTGAGTGAATATACTTAGTCCAGACTCTTAAGTCCTCTCATTGTTAGTCTTCTCTCTCTGCATTTCTCAGGAGGAACCCCTGCCTGTAGACCAGTATAAAGTTTATGTGTGAATCCTTGACAACACAAGGTCTTTACCATCAGTGACATGTGGGAGACTGCCTCATGCCCTCTAACTCAGTTGAGCTGTTATAAAGGAGTAAAGCTGAACTTGGAGGAGAGAGAAAAATGCCTCTTAAAAGTTAAGCAAAGGGAGAATCCAAAGTAAAAGATTTCTCTGAGATTTAAGCTATTTTCCTGTGATGGGAAGTGTCTGTGTGTCACAAGTGGGAGTTGTTTAGGCACCAGGGGATGTTTCTAAAATACAGCTCTGCACAGTGTAGTGTGAAAGAGGCCTGCTAACCTTACTATTTCTCTTCCTCTGTTAATGAGAAGTGTTTGCTTACAGCGCAAGAAGAGCACTCTGACTGTCTGCCCAGCCTGGTATCCTGACCTCCAAGCTTCAGCGTAACATCCTCCTCACTTGTGTGTGGCAACCACCCTCCCCACTCATACTTGCAAGCTAGGCTTGCACTTGAGATAAACTTCCTCAAGGTAATTGTAGCTTGTAGCTTGCAGCTTGCTTTTGGAAGAGTCTTTCAGTATTCACCTATTTCTTTCCAGCAGTAGATGGCAGCAATTTTCTAGTCCTAATCTGATAAGATCTATATGTTAATTACTGTAAATTAATGTATTTTAAAAGGTAATGATTCAATTGCCCTTTTCAGCAGTCATTATTAACTAAGACATCATCCCTGCTGTCCTGCAGTCAGTGCTGCCCATCCTATGCTTGTCTTCTGAAAAGCCCAGCCAGCACCAGGGCTGCTTACTGCTTCAGGTCCATGCTGGTGAGGCAGTGTGGGACCAACAGCCATCTGGTCTCACCCTCTAGACTCAGCTATTGATGGTACCACTGGGCACCAACAAGAGCTAGTCCAGCCTCCAGCTCTGTTAGGAGATAACACAGGTGTGAGAAAACATGGGCTGACATCCTTGCCTTCAGGTAGGAAGGGAAGTAAATAGCTTGGCAAAGAATGAAGTACCAAAAAACAATGATGAATGACTAGTTAAGCAAAATGTGAGGAGACAGAAAAGAGCAGAAATGATTCAGCTCAGAAATAATCAATCTGTGTGTAATACTCTAAGCTGACTTTTCCCCCTTGTGCATGCTGTCCATGTATTTTCAGAAAATGGTCATTAAGAAACTAATTTTTAAATTAAATGTTCATGATCAGGGTAAAGGATGAAGGTTTGCAACAGGAGATAGACAGTGTGAGAAATAAGTTAAGCAATGTTACTATACGAATCTGAAATATAATGGCTCCTGCTATGTGTGCATAGAAATAATGATGTTGAAATTAGGGAAGCTTCATCAGCTTTAAATTAATAACTGATCTCCAGTGGACAGAGAGAAAGCTGATTTTAATGATTGTTTTAAACTAACATTTGGTGTAATAAATGTTTAATGCATTTGTTCTAGACCAGAAAGAACTGCAGTGCCATGGCTTATTCATGGCTCAAGCATGGCTTCTATACAGCAGTTTATCCTTTCTCTCTCCCAAAGACTACAACAAGTTGGGATTTTTAAAGTTTATGATCCATTTCAGCATGTCTGATCACTATACCCCCTGCTGCTGCTTTTGATGATGTGTCTGGGCGATTTGCCTGTGTCACGGGAAACGCGAAGTGCGAGGCCGAGAACCAGACACATTGATAATTGGGTAATTGTATTAAAACTATATTAAGCTCTGCTCATGCTGAAACACTGCAGGAATTATGACCTGCAGCTTTGCAGTCACCTGTGTTCCATTTCTAGTTCTGTATTAGGAGCCCAGCTGCTCTTTCACATGTGAAAATAGGCCTGTGGTATAATACAGGCAGGTGAAGGAGACTGATCCTACCCAAAATCAGAAGGATATTTAGAAAGGGATGGGCAGAGGAAGGAGAGAAGAATTCTTGAATTGCCTGGTCATTGTCACCATCGCAATCATTGTGGGCAGCTGACATATCTAGCAAGGGTGGTAAAACCTTTTCCTTAATCATTAAAGGAAATTGGATGTAAGATCTGAGCATGTGGAAACTGGTAAAAAAGTTCTTGCCTGCATCTTGAATAAGTGACTAGTTCTAATATGCACTTAATTAAAGAAAAACAATCAAGGGCTGCCTACTGTCCTGTCATGCCTCAAGGAGCTCCTTGATCACTGCTTTTGCTCTTATACTCTGGCTGGTTTTATGTTCTCCAAACTGTACTTGAGGGGTGATAGTGCTCATGAGACTGGTACTTGTTCATTGGTGAAGCTGTTTGTCTGCTTCCAAATGTTCCTTCTCTCTTTGTTCTGTTTCTCTTGCTAAAATGTCCACATACGCGTCGCACACAGCTGTTGTGGAGCTACCTTTATGCCTGTATAGAAAACATCCTGCCTTTTCCTGTAGTCTCAGAACCATGTCACAGCAAATTCTTCCCAGCAGAGAAATGTGGGCAAACAAATATGCCTGTCCACTTCCAGGAGCTCTTGCAAACTCTCCGGCTTAGAGCAAGGAAATGAGGAGGAGTCACAGGGCAAAGGGCTCATTCAGGAGGAGATGGCAGCTGGGAGCAGAGCAGGAATTGTTTGCCAAATGGAAGAAGGGGATGAGCTCAGGTACTGCAATGGCTTGTCCTGGCACTCCTACACAGCTGGTTTAGCAGAAAGCAGCAGAGGTTGTAAGGAGTGGATTGTTGTGTCCAAGTCACTTAGGTGCTTTGATTGTTACTTTCCAAATGAGATTTAGACTTTCTATTTATTTACTTGATGTTTCTGAAATGTTCTCTCATTGATGGCATTACTAATACTGGCACTTGCATTTTCTAGAAACAGACCATTTACTACCAAAGACATTCTCCCCAAGGCCTGGATCAGAGCAATTTTGGTCACTGAAATGCTTCATACTTTAAAGTGACTGCTGCATGTGAGTATGGGGTCAGTGCTTGTTTTCTCCACAGCTGCTCAGCAGGCAGGTTCCTCCATGAACTCTAAGCCTTTCTGCCTCTCACTACTGCCAGCACTGTAGTTCTTTGGTTTGTGATGGCCTAGCTCTGTGTTTTTACAATATGCAGATTTAGATGCTATGAAGGGTTTGTTTGTAGCTTCAATGTAAAGGCTTCATGGGGAGCTGTGACAGCAAGGACCAGATCCCTATGTGGGGGGTGAAATGTAAGTGCTCTTATTATCAAACACACCCCATGCTCTCACTGAGTCAGGCTGCATCTGCTGAGAAGTTGAAAGGCAGTGAGTTTACATCAGACAAGTAAATGTGCAATATGAATTCTCCCTCACTGAGATCCCTACATCCCTCATGGTGCAGTCCTTTGGGCAAGGACTGTCATGTACTACATGGCTGTGTAGCTTATCACAATATGACTCTGGCTCAGCTGATGCCTTTAGATATCAGCATGAAATAAATATTAATAACTTGGGAGCCTCCTTGCTTACTGTATTTCTGTTTTAGACCTTCTTATTACTGCTCTTTTGTAGCTGTAGAAGTGGATGCAAAATCATCCTCTCCTTTCAAGTAAGGCTAGAACTGAAAGGGGGCCAAAGGGCAGCTGAAATAATTACAAAGGGGGACTTTAATTTGACACAATATTAGGCATGATAAACTCCACTTAATTTTAAGAGTGGGCCAATAAACAAGACTGCCAGAAGGATGTACAATAATGAATGGCACAGAGAGGGCAGCAAGGCTATTCCTCACTCTGTGTCTGCAGGATATGAAAGGGATGGCCAATGAAACTCAAAGGTGACAGTCTTGAAATAGAGAAATGAATGCTTTTTATTCTGTGCAAAACTTTACCAGCAGATCTCAATTCCACAAGGTCCTGTGTTGTTAGGGGATACACTCAGATACAAAACAGGTGAGGATTTTACGTGCCACACTCATCAGATATATTCGGTTCATTTAAAAACAATTTAACACCATGCTCTAGCTAGAATCAGAGGAGGCTGTTTCAAAAGCAGAAGCAGGCAACTTCCTTCAAAAATCTTATAAAAGTTAAAGTGAAGAGTATGCCAAGAACAACATTTAGCTTTCAAAACTGTATGTCTTTTCCTTATGTCTACTAAGAGGTGCAAAGCAGGGTAAAGGTTCATGAGGCTTGGTAAACCATGTGCTCTGAAATGACTGTGCAGCCTCAGCAATACTAAGTTTGCATTTGTTTTGGATTCTTTCCTTGGAATCATCTAGCTTGAGAAAGCAAGCTCCCTGTTTTGTTCTGATACAGCAAGTGTCTGACCATTTTTTATCAGAGAAGATTGTGCCTATCTAATGGAAAGTGTATTTGACTCTGTATTTGGGATGCAGGTGATGAAATTCTGATTCGGGAGGGGGCCGGGGGGGGTGGGGGAAGAACCTGCTGTCCCTCTAGTTCTGCTCATTTGATGGAGTTGCCAAAACTCACCCCTTCACCTGTTGGAAAGGGAGGCCAAGTGGAAAACTCTGTGCTGAATGCATACATACTGTACCAGGTGGGGTTTTTTTTGTTCATTTCTATGATTGTTGCTGCACTTCATTGATGTTTATTTTTACTTTCTGGTACTTGCTAGAAGATTCTCACCGCTGGAACAAAAGTGATGGAAATATTTAATGCATGACCTTATTTATCTTTAGATATTAGTGGAAGTAGGATAAATGACTGCACATTTGACTTTGTTCTAAAATTGATTACAGCTCTTTTGCATGCTTCAGATTATCTGGGGTATTTCAGTCACGCATATGATTTAGTTATCTTGTGGCTCTGAGTCGTACCTGCGACTCCGGAGCCTGGGAGAATTGGATACATTTAGTACAAACTGGCAGAGTAGGGATGAATTCCAGATAGGCAGAGAAAAGTAGGTCGAGCTACTTGGTGCAGTTTGCATTGACTTTTACAAACCCAGGACTAGATTCTGATCTGTACGTTAGAACTAACTCCACTCAGTAGTTACCAAAGAAATAGCCAGGCTTACAAGCTGTGGTCATTTAGGCAGACCAAAACCTGTTGCTTCATTTTGGCAGTAGGTTTGGGCATGAGATATCCTGGACAGATGATCTCTGTGCATGTTCAGAAGCTCTGTAGCTCAGATAGCTCTGTCATATCTGCATTTACTATGTCCTGTGTGGGACAGTGTGAACATGCTGCTTCAAACTGCCTCTGTTGGCAAATCTGGATGACAGTTTGATTCAAAGCCCTCCTGTGCTACCGAGCTCTGAATCTGGCCATCTTTAGTGGCACCTTTCATGTCTAATATTGTTGGTAGGCAATTCCTCATTGCACTGAGAAGCAGAATTGACAGCTGGCTTCTTGTATGTGGCGGATCTGATTTGCCAGGAGCATAGCCAGTAGTTCACAAGAAGCGATTATCCTTTTTCTGCTACTGTACAGCTAAATTTTCATCAGTGAAGCTCCTGTCCCATAGAGACCTTTGAACAGAAAGTTACTATATTTCCATACCTCTTTTTTTTTTCCTTTGTAAGGGAGCAATATTCTTAATAAAACAAGAACCAGCTGAAGAGGAGAAGGGTGAAATGCCGCATGTCTCAACCCATTCTGCTTAGTACTGAACACAGACATCTCTTGAATGCAGAAGGTGTCAGAAATAACTCTAGTGGGGTGTTTTTTTTCCCCAGTCAGCTAGTTTACAGAGAGGAGTAGCAGGTGAATTCAATGTGCTGGAATTGTTGGACATTTTAATTTTCAAATGCAGCCAAACAATGATTTTTGATCATCAGTGTCACTAACATTCTTACTAAATACAAAGAAAATCATTCAGAGTTCTTGACTTTGCATCTGACTGCTAAAATCAGTGAATTGGAAATCACTCTTCGCTCCCAGTTTTGAACCTTTTGCTACACGTGAGTCATGTCACCCAAAATAGCCTTCCCATGGAGTATTCATCTTATCCATCTGGTAGTGCAAATAGTTGAAGGAAGGACTCAAAATAACAAGAAAACTGTTTACCTTTCCAAATAGGATAAGGAATTACTTTCTTGCCTCTTTACAGCAGCTCAAACATTTACACAAACTTGTTAAGCTGCTTAGAGAGAGGGTTGTTTGTCTAGGTAATGCTTCTTTGGTAAGTTAAGCTGCAAGGAAAGCAGATGCTTGACTTCATGGAATTTGGGGGATCCTGGAGTAATTGCCTCTGGGGGAATTTAAGTAAATTAATGGAGAGATTCTGCTTGCTTTCCTTCTATGTCTTCATTTTGAGCAAGTTATTCCTTCTCTGTGCAGATGGGTCTGTGCAATACTCATAAGGAAGTAATTTAATTATGTAAAGCTGCTCCAGGTAAATGTTATTTACAGATGACTGAAAAATTTTGGATTATACTCATTTGCCAAGAATAACCTCCCTCTTTTCACTCTTGGCAGAGGTGTTTTAGTCATCATCAAGGTAAGCTACAGATTGTATACTGCTGTCTGCATCTTTTTACCCATTTTGACTGTTTTCTTTGTGATTTTTAAATGGCAACCCTGCAGGCACTGTGCACATAATTGAAGTAAGCAATCTGCTTGTTTATCCCTGTTTTCCATTAATTAGATATGTGCAATGTTAATTTTCTACTGAAAAACATGAGATGACATGCTAAGGAGATGAACGTGCTTTCCCTCACAAGGCTGAACTGTCAATGTTGCAGGAGACCTCTCCAGAGCAGGGACACAGCAGTGTTTGTAGGCATCTCAATTTGGGGTGGACAGTGAGCAGAGGGTGAACAAGCTGCACTGGAAGAGACTAGAGGAGTAACTCAAGAGGTTCCCATGGTCCTTTGGGTGTGCCGCAGGCTGGATGCACTGGAGGGTGAATGCACATCCATAGGACACTGCGAAGCTGTGGTTTGTCCCTGGAGGGTGTGAAATGGTGCTCCTCTGCCTGAGCTGGGCTCACAGTTGCATTGATATTCCTGCATGCTTTTCTGTAGTCACATTTCTTTTTTCCTACTTTGTTCACTGCTGACTTAATAGCTCAAATCTTTACTTTTGTAAATAATCAAGGTGCAGCCCCTAATCTGAATAGTTACTGTCTAAAGGTACTGCTATTTGCTAAGGGATCTCTGTGGTTCCCAGAGACAATTTTATTCTGAAATGGCCCAGCTCTGCAGTGGCAGCATGCTCAAAACAGGCTAGTGATCAGCTGTCGGATTCAGACAGGAACTGAAGAATCTGCCCAGAGTGATCTTCCTAAGAAGAAATCAGAGATCATAATCTGACAGGCAAAGCAAACGTTTCAGCCTACCCACTAATGGGAGGAGGAGAAAGGGAACAGCCTTAGCTCTGAGTGTGCAGAAGGGCAGGTAAGTGGAGAATTTTAAGGAATGGGTCAGTGAAAATTGATCTCTTATCTAAGTCATGAGGCAATCACAAGGAAAGTCTTTGGAACTAGAAGAAACTAGTGCTGGTTTTTGAGGTTATACTGTTGCAGCAAGGTCACCAAGCTGGATGAATATCCCTTAAGAATTCTGCTGCCTCTGGAAGATATTCAATCTTTCTTTCCCAGTTTGTGCAGCATCAAGTGCTGTGTAAAGCATCCTGGCTGTTGTAATTTAGTAGCCTGCTCTTGGTGTCTGGGTGAAGAGCCTGTAGGGAAGAGCCTTACCCGGGAAGACAACTTGCTGACCTCCTGGCTGAGTCCCCAGGATCCACCAACAAAGCAAGCTGAGCATTTTCCCACTGGTTTTGTGAGCTTGAAGCCCATTGCTTTTTACAGAAAAGGATAAATAAGTGGTTCTTGGAAGCTAATGGCCTCTTTTGTCTGTATATATATATATATGTATGCCTCTGCAGCCCTGTAGCAACCTCCCTGATGTCAGACCAGCCTTGTAGACACTCACATTAATGAGCTATTGCATGCTAACTCTCTGCCCAGCCCACACTCTTCCCTCTCTCGTTCCCTCTGTCCCTCTTGCTCAGAATCGTTTTTCTTTTGCTTGCTTGTTGCTTGCCTGCAGTAATGGGTGTATGCCCTCTGGCTCACTGGGACTCTGGCAGTAAATCATATATTTGAATTTTTTTGTTTCTTTCTTTCTTTTTACATCCTGGAGCAGCTGCTCTGCTTAGTTTGAAGCAGAATAAAAGACCTATAAATGGGGAGAATCCTGAAGGTAAGTACTTCACTGTGAACTTAATGTCAAGGTATAGTACACATAGTAGCTTTTACAGAGACCATTTAAAAACTGTTATCCACTGTGTATTTTAAAGGCAGGATATAATTCACACAACTGATTGACTGCCCTTGAACACTCATTCTTGCTCTACAATTTTTATTTTTAAGAAACCTTGATCTGAGGACTTCTGAGAACGTTGTATATTGTGTTCATCACCTTTAGTAGATTACTTCTGCTGCCTGCGTTGTGCCAGTTTTGTGGTGACAATGAGGCAGAGAAAGGAATGGCAAAGTCTATCAGAGAAACAGTGGAAAAGTCACTTCTGTAAATCTGAGGAGTCCTTCAAAATTCTCTTCCCTTTTCACTGTGAAAAGTGTTATTTCTGTTATTTCTCCTGGTTCTGATTATTCCAAGCAGGACATGATTCAGTGACCTCAGATCCCTGAAGTCAGCATGACACTGTCTTAGTCCCTCTCCAAGGAACAGAGAAGTTACAACAACCTTCAGGGTACCACTGATAGGCAAAGCATTGCCGTTCTGATGGCAATCCAGAGTTGCTAAGTTTCTGAGTCCAGAGATTTAACACAAAGATTTAGGAAGAGAACTGGACTTGAAATGTACTTCAGTCAATGGTCTGTAGCTTTCAAGTCAGGCTTGCTCTTGAATGTATTGTTGCAGTAGTCTTTAAATTGAGTCATCCTCACAGCATCTCTGTTAAAATTATGATGCTTTCCTGTAACCCTTTTCTTGTCACCCTTTTCCTGTCTCTGTTCCCATCAGTCCCCACACACACTCTCTGCATTTTCCTTGGTGTTTACAGAGTTTGGTGTTTGACCAATGCTGTCTTCATTCCTCCAGAGAAGTGTTGATGGGTTTGCTCATGGGGTGGGGTATCTGAGCAGCTCCTGCAACCTGAGGGCTCTTAATGAACAACCTCTCTGGGGCTCTTCAAATATGCCAATCACCATAATCCTTTCATAAAGCAAGATTTTAGCTCATTTTCATACCTGATCTGCTTCCACTTCCCCTTATGTAGTCATGAGAGATACCAACCTGGGTTTCTCCACCAGGTTGCACTCAGTTCTTCACTTTTCAGTTGCTTTTATCGTGTTCCCATCTCCTCACCATTTCACACATCCCCTTTCACTCCTCTTCATGATGTTCCCTGGCTCAGCAAAGAGCTCACTCTTTCCTAACACCTGCCCTTTTCTTGAGTCTTGGGACATGTCCATCTCTGAAAAGGTTTTGGACTGTAGAGTTTACACTGCAAAGAATGTTTCTTTGTTCTTCTGAAGCCCTTTAAGTCGATGCTGTGGTTCTTCTACCTGAGCTGGGGCTGTCTCTGATGTCCCATTCCAAGACAGCTCACGTATCTGCTTTGCTCTGGTGTCTGGTGCAATACATTGATTTCCAAACACTGGTTTCTTGCAGTTTGATGCCAGCTGCACACTGGAGGTTTGATGGAGGTGGAGGCTGGAGAGCACAAGCAGTGTGTGCCTGCACAGAGCAGGCATATCTATGCACTTGTCTTCCACCTGTTTTCTACCAGGGAATATTAATACTCAAAATAGAAATGAAAGAAGTAGTTTCAGCATGCATGTTCTGTTTCTTTTAAGGCAGGCCATAACTCTACTGTGCTTGATATTTCCAGGTACTGGCATTTTTACATAGGTAAGAAACCCTCAAGTCTGGAATACACTGAACAGCTTCTTACAGAAATTCAAGCCAATTTTAGAATATTACCGTGCTGTCACAAGCCAAAAGCATTGGCAATCAAAGGTGTTTTTGAAGCTGTTAGCTCCAGTTCCACTGACTTGTTTTGGTTGGTTGTTTGGGGTTTTTTTTGTGTCTTTGATAACACTCATTGCTTTTGAGAAAATGAACTCACTGACAGCTTGGAGGGCAGGACTGGCTTAGGCATAGTGAAAAAAACCAACCAAATGCTGTATCTAAAGCCACTGTTTAGTCTTTGAATCTGAGATTAAATCATATCCCTTTATTTCCATGAATGTTTCTCATCACAGATGTACTGTGCTTTAGAATGCATACACAACAGAGGATGACAGAGCCCAAAATGTCCTGAAAAGTGTTTATTCCTGGGCATTAAAACAGGTAAGGCTGGAAAAAATATTTCAGCATATCTTTGCTTTATTGACTGCTGCCAATATGTTTTACTGTTCTATTTTTTTCCTCATCTCATCCAAAGTATAGGATTCCACTGATGCTTAGAGAGACCTCGAATTATTAACACCAGATTTGAATAACTGATGTGATAAAAGAGAGGACTACCCAAACAGGTCGTGCTGGAGCAGCCTGCCAGGTGAATGGATGGTTATGCAGGTGTGTAAGTGTGGAGTAGCTTTTTCTTGCCAAATGTATTTCATTATGTAGACCTCAGAAAAATGAACAAACCTCTTTTCTACAAAATACTACCTTGCATAAAAGCTAGGGCATCTTTATGCCTGTATTTGCCCACGAGGTGAAGCAAGGGCCTGAGAAAGGGTCTTGGCACGTGAGCCTTTTCATGCTTCTGAGGCCTGAGCTCAAAGGAGCCAAACTAGACTCCTACACCTCCCTTCTCCAACCCTCCCCACCTGGAACCTGGCATGAGCTACCCTACCCAGGAGCTGTGCTGCTGTGGCTGCACAACACGGGTCATTTAACATGTTTGGCTCTTCCTATGCTCTCTGGCAGCCCCATCCTGACTGCAGCATGTGAGTGGGCAAAGCCAGGCAGGACCCTTGTGCAGACATAAGTGGGGACAGCAGAATTCTGCTTTTGGATGTGTCAGGCTAGCCCAGTGCTTCTTCTTGAGTTGAAGCCCATTATCTTTCTGGGAAGCAAAAGTATCAGACTCTAGAATTTAACCTTGAATTTCACATTTTAGTGATAGTGCTGGACAGCTGGAAAAAGAGACCCTTCTTCTCAGTTTAATCCACCCTTTATCTGTGAACAACACTTAGAGTTGATTATTATTATTTTTACCACATTTCTCCCTGCCCTGAAACTCCATTTCACTTTTGTCTGAAGAAGCATTTTTCTTTTTCTCTTGCCAGCTGACCTGGAAAATCCACTATTCAATGAGCTATAAGCTACCCCATGTATGTGTAGCCTCTGTCCTGAAAAGTAATTTGTGGGTTTTTTTGATATCAGTCCAGAGTTTCAGACCGTTTGTTGTAACCTTCCCTTTATTGTTGTGATTTGCTCTCTTCTGTGGCCTGAAATGTGGTAATCTGAACATCATAGAAATGCAAAATAGTACAATTCTTACAAATATATTTAAGACTTCTCTTGTTTACTATAAACACAAGGAAGTAAAGAAAATGCTGTACTAATTTCCACTTCTCTTGAAGCGCCATCGAAAAACGGAGACGGGAAAATAAATCTGTAATAGGAAACCATAGAAGAGCACCATCAGTATTTGTTGATCTCTAGGCTTTATTTTCTTGTGCTTTTGAAACCAGGTTTTTCAAACCATCCACTTGCAGAAATTTGCATTTTATGAGGACAAAGTTACAAATATGATGAGATCATTTTAGGTAACTTACCTCTTTTTCCTCAGCTTGTGGCATCTAAAACTAACCGTGCTTGTCATCCCCTCAGTAATTTCTCATCATTGAAGTTAAAATATAATCTAAGTTTGCACCAAATGAGCTGTTCCAAGATGAGTTTGCCAAACTCTGCAATGCAGTGGGATTTCTGCAATTATGATTAGATAATGCCAAACAAAAATGATTTGTGGAATACAAGTGAATCCAACGTTGATTAGCTTCTCTAAACCCCACAAGAGGTTAGAAGCACAACTTGCATTTAATCTTTAGTCTCCGTGTCTCTGCCAACCACAGTTTTGCTGGTAGATAGAACACAACTGAAAGGGGGTAAAGGCAGGAGAAACAAGGGGCCGATCGATGTCTTTTCTATTATTAGGGGCTGATCTGCTTTAGGATGTTGTTGATGCTCACCACAAGTTTCAGAACTGCTGGCTCAATTGCTTCTGTAGCTATGTCCCATCCAGAGGACAGAAATCACCAGGAGGAGACTTTGTGTGTTTGTATATGCTTATTATTTTTACTCCTTTCCCCTACCCTGCCTTTTCCTGTCTGATTATTGGTTCCCCCATTAGAAAGTAAAATAAAAATTCAGAAGCAGCATTTGTCCCATTCCTGATGGGAAATGCAAGTGTCTTTCCACTATCTGTTAGTGGATTTTACATTCCTGCTCCACAAACTGTTCTGGCCAAGAGAACAAGCTCTCCATTTGAGCAGTTTCCCTAACAAGCTTCATAGCTATTTCCTGGATGAAGGGAAAATTAGGATTTGTTTCTGATTTTAATTAATCCCAAACAGTGCTTTTACTTCTGTTGACCATTCAAGAGAGAGAGGTAAATAGTCAGCATGCTGTGTCTTTTTACTTTTACAGAAATATAATGCCTACTGCATGAAGATGTTACCTCTGCTGTAAGGCTGTTAGTCTTTGGGAACCAGAATTCTTATTTTCCAATCCACATACTTATGCAGAGCAGTCACTCCTCTTAGACTCTACATGCAAAATGCTTAATAATTTTATCTTCAGCTTTCAAGCATAAAAGTGAGAAAGTTAAGCTATTCCAAATTTAAGTACTTGTGTATGTTGTTGGTATCAAATATGATTACTGCTTGGAAGATAGTACATTTATCTTTCACTTGAAATAACCCAGATGAATGTCAGATGCAAAATGATTTTTGAAATCTTGGCATTTACTGCTGCTTTATACTGTCTGCATGCGACTTCAGCAAACAGCAGTGACATTATTGTGTGAGTCCCTCCAACTGAAGGGAACTGGCACCCTATTAAAACTCCCTCTTTGCAGTGCTGAACTGGAAATATGTTACTCTGCAGCTCTGTGTTTATCTGCTGACAAGCGGTGATCAGAATCATGGTTGCTTCCAGCCAGGCAGGATTTTCTCCTTGTCAGTTTCTTCCTTCCTGTAGCTAATCCTTCATCCGGTGTTATCCAGCCACTGATGTCCTCCTCACTCCTTTCACATCAGGCTCTCTTTTCTTTGGCTTTTGTCCCGTGTAAATGCAGCCCTGCCAACTCTCTCTGTGATGAGCTCCCTTCCGTGCTCTGCTGTTGCAGCATCAGCATCTCACATCCTTGTGGATCAGCGCTTCCGCCTCTCTCTGCTCCAGCAATGTGGGTGCTGCTGGCAGAGCAGCCTGTGGAGAGCATGGGGCCCTGGGTAGCAGGATGCAGTGTGGTTGGAAGTGGTGGATGCAGCATGGGAGTGGGTGATGCTGCAGAGCAGGTCTGTCACTGTAACCTGGTCTTAGGGAGGCTGGATGCTTGTGCCTGGCTGCAGTGGGGTAGTCTACCAGCTTCGCATCACTGTCTGCTGAAATTAATTCTTGGAAAGGGTTGTTGTTGTTTTCAGAGAGATGGACTTAGCTTTCAGCCTTATTTCCTCTTGCTTATGGTGGTCATCACATGGTCTTTTCTGAGCTGGAGCATACATGCACACACACACACATAGTTCCACATGTGGCTGTATTTCCCAAAGGTCAGACCTGAATCTGTGCTGCTATATACAAAAGAACAGTTAATAAATGGGATTTTGCACAGCTATAAATTCTCTCATCCTGTCATCTTCCTGTTCTGGCAAGAAAGATGTGAGAATCATGTAGATTCAGAAGCAGTGGTTCATGGCAAGACTGGAGGTCTCCTGATCACAGCCATGGATGATGGCCACTTCAGAACTCGCTGTGTTAGTGGTAGGGTTTAATAGGGCAATTTATGCCCCCTCAAATTACCCTATTCATGCTGGAGGCTGCTCACTTTGTACCCCAGCTCTGCCAAGCAAGCTGCTCAGGTGGGAACTCTTTAATTTCCGCTGTTTAAAGTCAAACTAAACCTCCCCTATTTGACTGAGGAAGACAGAGTGCAAGGCTCTCAGCTGGCAGATCCATCCATCCTTGCCAGGTGAGAAATGAGCAGCTGGGAGAACAAGCTCCGCTGGTGGCATTCAGAAGAGGATGTTTGGCCACAATCTAATTGTAAGGGATGTGGGTGAGTAAATGCATAGATTAGTTAAAATTGATTAAGAAAGTGTGTCTGGGGACTTTTCCAAAGCTAACTGAAGTCAGTGGAAAAGTCTTTTTCACCGAATTTTCTGGCACTGGAGTAAAACCCTAGAATACTCCATCATGAAATAATTTCTTTAGCAGAAAGAGTGGAAAGATTTAACAAATCAAGGATTGGAAAACTAAAGGGGATTGGAGGTGATGCATTCAGTTCCTGACTCTCCACAGGCTTACTGCTTGACCTTGCTCAAGTTCATCAGTCTCTTTGGACATCCCTTTCTTGAATGGACAAGTACAATAGTGTGAATAATTTCTCTCTCTCCTCCCATTTTTATCAGCATCTCTGTTCTTTCTGTGTGCCTGCAACACACAGTGCACCTGGGATGTCTTAGCTGGATTTTCTAACCTATTTTATCACATGTATTTAAAAGAACTCACACACAGGAACAAAAGCCAAAATAGGTCTCATTACTTCTTTAATGGTATATCAGATATTAGTGTAAGGCTCAGTGCATGGCAGGCTGTTCTGACAGTTCCTCTCAAGGCTGATCTCTTCTGCTCTGTATTCAACTCCATTAACACCACACTCCTCTTTTCATTCCTGCTGAGCCCACCTAAAGACTGACAGCTGTAGATCATATTACTCTTGTCTGTGCAATGGATTGTTTTCCACAGTGGGCTGAGTTGAGATCAGAATGTGGGAAATTAAATTAGCTCTAAAAAAGTTCAGTCAGTGGTATATTCCCCTCTTCTTTATGAATAATGCATGCATTAATATAGTGTAGCACAATAATTAAGGTTTTTGACTTATTGTGAAATGCTGAAGAATGTCTAATGATCCTGCTTTATGTATTCATTTAAAGCTCAAAATAAATCCAAGGTATCATTAAGTACAGCTTTACCTAACCACATAGTTCAAAGTCCGTGGGGTGTTTTATTTCTAGGCTTTTAATCTTTTAATTCAGCTAAAAAGTGATTTTAGTAAGTGACTTGATAAATAATTTACAAAATAGCACCTTTACACTGTAATCATGCCAGGAGAAATGAAAGAGTGGCTGAAGTAGCAGAGGTTATAAATTGCAGCAAAGGTATTAGCGTCTTGGTGAAGAAGTCTACGTTACAGGGAGAAGCAAGGTCTCCTGGCAACATACCGACTCTAATTAGTGAAAAGATTTATACAGGTGGTAAAAATGGGCTAGTTTATTGGGGTTTTGTCGTATTCCTGCACTACAATAGGTTTTGCTCATTACTGTGTGCAAGAATACCTTGTGTGCGCCTGCGCCCTCCCTACGGCTAGGAAAAGTCGTCGTGTTTGGTTGTTCTTGGCCTCACCTTGCTGAACAAAGCAGCTCTATGCTGTTCATCCCCAGCACCTCCTCAAGTCAAAAGAGGTCTTAGATGATGGTTATACTCAGAGGAATCACTAAAAATGCTGCTACTTTTGTTGTCCCTGTGTGACATCTACTTCCGATTTGCTTTGTTTATGGGTAACAAGGCAATGTTTCTAATTGTTGGCTCTGCGTATGTGATAAAGACCTGAAAGCAGAGCCAAGTCTTTTCTTGGCTTTGACATCAATAATTGCAAAGATGCTGACACTGATGCGTGGCTGAGGTGGGTGTGTGTGACTGAGCAGGATTTGGCTCTCCTCAGCTGTCCTGGCTTGAGAGGAGGATGCTGAGGGGACTCAAATGTCTATGGTGAGGTTCTCTGGAGAAAGATGTTTTCCTGTGACTACCTGGATGCTACTTGCATGTTTAGGTTGTGAGCTTCTCACTGCTGCATGGCTTGGTGTTTGCAGCCTCACAGGGGTCACATGCCCTGTGACATAGTACAAGCCAGCCTAAGCAATGGCATTGTAAAGTCATGTTGCTTACATAAGTGTGATGTGAACTTACAGAAATATGGCCTGTGGTTTTTCTGCCTGCATCACAACAAACCAGGGTCCTCCTAAGACTGAGCAAAATGCAGAAGCAGATGATATTCTGCATGGAGCTATTCTGAGATATTTAAAAGTGAACAAAAACCAGCACAGGCAAACTAAAAATAACGCTAGCATGCTGTAGAAAGTATGGATGTGCCATGGCAGAAGCAGAGTTAGGGAATAGAAACCTAACCTGGTCTAATTCAAGGCAGCCTGGTGAAATCTGTGCTAATACTGGCATGAGAATGTGCAGTGAGTTTGAAAGCAGCTTCTCCCGGCTTAGTGCAAATGCTGCAACCCCTGGCCAAGCTGCACCTCTCTCCACTGAAACTGATCTGAAGCAAGTTGTGGAGGCAGCCTACTTTCAGAGCAGTGTTTGAGTGTTGTCAGAGGAATGGGAGAGCGAGCCCTGGAGCTGCAGTTGTGCTCCAAGAGGGGTGTGTATTTGTGCCCATCAGGTGCCCCGGCCCCAGGTGTGGCTGGTGTATGTTGGCACCAACTCGGAGCTGCATCAATGCTGCCTTTTCTGACCTGAGCCTTGCCAGACTGGTTTGAAGTCCTTATGTTTCTACATCCCTATCCTGGTTTCACTAGCACAGAATCATAGAATCAATTTTCTGTTTGGGAGGGCTGCATTCCTGAGAAGACTGCAGCACTCAGTTTGGTGACAAGCAAGTTGGTAAGACACTTCTGACCAGCCATGGTATGGGGGTCTCCATAGTGATCAAATTCTTCATCAGTGCTAAAACCAGAAGGAGCGAAAGCCAGGAGGAGGGAAAGCCAGGGCAGCGACCCAAGCTGGCCAGCAGAAGTATTCCATACCATAAATATCACGCTCCTTAAAAATCTGACAACCGTCTCCTGATGGTTGCCATCCCTGGAAGGTCTTGCCCATCATTCTGTTCCCAGTGCCAACTCTGCTGTTCATTGTGTTTTCACGGCAGCTGTGGTGTTCACAAGTGCTTGACATCCAGCATCCACTGCTGGGAGTGTGCACCTCACCACCAGTGCATCTCCATTGGTGATTAGAACTGGTGTGCTTTCTATTAGCATTAGTATGAATAATAAGGTTTTAAATTAATATTATATTTTAGTAAATCTCTTTCAATTCCAGCCTATGACTTGCCGTTCTTTGTCCTGAATTCCTTCCCGGGGGTGTCTCCGGGTGATAGAACAGCTGGAGGAAGACAAGCCCTTCTCTGCGCTTCCCGATTCTCCTCGGGACCTTTCCTAGCCGGAGCCCCACGGGTCCCATACCGATGTCCACAGCCCATCCCCGTCTGGTTTTAAAGGCGGCATTATGTCACTCAAGCCCCGGTGCAGAGTAGGACTGGTTGGAAGCGGAACGGGTAGGTAGAGAGCCCCCGGGGCCGGCAGCTGTGCCCGGCGGCGATGCTCTGCCTGGGCTAGCAGGGCCAGGGGGTCGGTGGGCGGGCAGCGGCGTAGAAAGACCGCAAGGGGGCGCTGCGGCGTCTTGCTGAGCGGGGCGGGCGGGCGCACCTGCCGCGTGCGGAGCCGTCGGCGCGGGGGGCAGCGGCGTCCCGCTCGCTCCTCTCTGCTCACAGCATCTCCGCTGCCCCGTTCCCCTTACAGTGGCTCCGCCGCCCATCTCCGCTTCTATCACAGCGGTTTCGCCGCCCTCTCCTCTCACAGTGGCTCCGTCGCCCGTCCGCCCCGCCGTAACTCGACTTGGGGCAGAGCCCGTTCCTCCTCCTCCGCGGCGGCGGGAAGCCGCGCTCCGCGCAGACGGGAGGTCCGCAGCCGCTCCGCCAGCCGCAGCTGCTGCCTCAGTCGCGCGGGGCCGGCCGGCCTCCCCACCCCGGCCTTGGACGGGGCTGTGCCGGCATGGAGACGTAGAGGGGAGCTACCGAGGAGGTAAGACCTGCCGTGCCGCTCTTATGCCCTTAATTTATTTTCTTTCTTGCTTTTTATTTTTTTTTTTTTTTTTTTTTTTTTATCATCCCTCTAATTCAGAAAAGTTCGGATGTAATGAACACCGTCTCCATGCCGCCCCCGCGGTGTGCGGACTAAGGGGCAACTGCTGCCGTGTCTTTTCCTCAGCCCCGGGGTGGGTGGAGGGAGGTCGGGGCATCCCGCTGCTGTGAGACGCTCCCGATGGGCTCCCGAAGGGACCTTTCCGCAGCTCCGGCTCTCCGCTGTGGGCGGGCGGCCACCCCCTCGCTCTCCGGGAGCTCTCCCGCTGGTCTCCGCCAGGAGCGGCGGCTCGCGGCCGGGGCTGTCCGTGCGGGCGCGGCGGTTCCGCGGAGCCCCGGATCGGGCCCTGCGGCTGTGGAAGCGCACGAAGTGTTCTTTGGTACGAAGGGAGGACTTGGTTAGTATCGAGGGGCTCCGCTCAGCGCCGCAAACCTGCGTGGGGGTGGCCGGGAGAAGTGTTGCTGCCAGCGGTTTAAATTAAAAATACACTCGGAGTTGGTTTTTTTGGGGAGGATGTTGCAGCTTGGTTGAGCTTGTTGAAAAGGTGCCAGTTCTTTGGGGGTATGGCCGCTCTGAGGTACTGCGGTGGTGTCCTGAACGATGGGAGACTCTGAAATCTCTAGTTTTGGGGGCAATAAAGCTTATTTATATTGAGAGTCCGATGGAAACCTGCTAAAGGGCATGAAACCTCTGTCAAGTGCTTGGTTAAGCAGCTGGTTTAAAGAGCCTGTCCCTGGTCTGCTGTCTCTAATAAGATTCACAGAATCTGAAGTTTATGGTGTAAAATGCAGAGTCTCAAAGTTACAGTAAGGTGTCTGTGCTTGGGGAAACCTCTGCTCTTGCTGGTTAAACACCCAAACTATGACTTGTACCATGAGGAAAAAAACATCCTCGCAGGAACTGGCACTTTCTTGTGCTCTTCTGCAGTGTTTATACTTTCTTGTTTATACTCTCTTGTTTTTATCCTGACTACTTAAAAAAATACCGTATTTTTAGAGCGTGCGTGGGGTTTGTGGCTGTTACGATATTGCCATCAGAGTGCACGTAGCTTAGAGACTTTTCAGAGTGTTTTCAGAGGTTGGTGCAAGGGGAGGTGAGCTGCTCTCTGTGCAGGAGTGGGGAAGAGTGTTGGGGAAGGGCTGTTTCAGAGTGCCCAGGCATCGTGTGCATGTGAGTGTCTTCATGACAGGGAGGCACTCACCCCAAGCACTTGCTGTCAGGATAGAACTGTGCAGCTGCCTGGTGGCCTGTGATATCTGTCAGATATTTCATTTGCAAGAGCAGATGACTGCCTGCCCTGCTGCTGTGTAGTGCATGGGAAGGGAATTCCCTCTGGAGGTAGTAATAGGCCAGCTTTGAGAAGGACATAGTGACTGAAAACCTTTGCGTGTGCCAGACCTGAGGCAGGAGGTGAGTCTTGGGAGGAAGCTGTTTGACAGTTGGTTAAGTTCTTGCTTTTCAGTAGAAAAGTGGCTGAGGAGAGGAGACAGAGGGAGAGGATGGGATTTGGGGCTCTGTGAGCCAGTGGGGTGTGATGCCCTTGCAGCAAACATGAGCAGTGAAGACTTTTGGCAGTTCACCATGGCACAGGCACTGCTCTTCAGGATTTGGCAAGTCTGTGCTTAAGCAAGAGCTCTAACTGGTGATGTGAAGGATGGCTTTCCAAGAAATTGCTAAGGAGCCTATGCTTATGAAGGTGTTTCTCTGTGGATAGGAGACCTCTTGCCGTGGGGTGACGGGGGCATCCTCTGACCTCCCTGCAGAGCATTTTGTGTTGCTAGGCAGCAGCTTGCTCCTCCAGCATGCTCCAGATCCAAGTCTGCAACGGGAGACCTTCCTCTACTGAACTAAAGCTTTCTAGCTGGTGGCCAAGGATGTCAGAAAGCCCATACCCTGTGCATGGGTGTGCAAGCACTCTGGCCTGCTCCTGGGCACCAGGGATGGGTTGGGAATGTGCAGGGATACCAGCTGCAGGTGAGCATGGTTTAAGAGTTTTCTGTGGACCACCCTTTTACTTACACAGTATCTGAAAGCTCACAGGAGTTTTGTCCTGAAAGTGTTTGGTGATTGATGCTTCAGCAGTAATATGTGAAGAAGGGAGAAGGTAAAATACATGCACACAAGAGGAAAGAAGGAAGATCAGATGTGCCACATTAATGCACTTGGCCAACCTCAGTCAATTTCAGTGGATACCGCACAATGCTGGAGCCCCTCTGTGTATGTGGCAACAGTCAGCTTTGTCTAAACTGCTTCGTATCTTGCAGAACAAGGCCATTGAAAGCCTTTTAATTTCCAGATGTGCTAGTCTTCTGGCTGCACTTTCAAGCAGTGCAGTAGCCAAAGCTGTTGGAAAGGTGTGTTGGGGGGACACGTCTTCTCCAAACAGAAGTCAGGTCAAAAACAAGCCTGAGAGGGTCGGGCGGGATTCATATGCTGGTGAGGTCAGCAGAAGGGCTGCTCTTGTGGCATGAATCACTTCTTACTGGGCAGGGACTGGCAGTGTAGGAGAGAGAGGAGGAGGAGGTTTCCTGATCTGGTAGCGGCTGGAGACCTGGGCCTCAGAAAAAGCTTGGTTTCATAGCTTTAAGCCCACAGGAGGCTGCAGAGGAGTGAGGAAGCAGAGGCAGGTAGGAACATACTTGCTGGGCTCAGCATCTCATGGGTGTTGTACCTTGCTACCAAATGATAAGCTCAAGCCCTGGAGGGTTTATCAGTGTCTGGAGGTGTAGGGCAGCTGCCCCATGGAAGTAACTTGTGGCTTGTTTATGGAGGCAATGTGTGGGAAGAGCCCATCAGAGATGCAGGTAGGCTGCTAGAGTGCAAAGTGGAGTAAAAGGTCAACATGTGAGGCCCATAACCTTTGGGATGTTCCTCAGGAGATAATGAGTGCATCCAGGTGAGGCTGTTTGGCTGGGATGGATTTGGTTTTTTCACATGTGCAGCCGTTTGTTCCCTGACTGACCACAGCTGTTTCCTGAGGACAGAAGGTTACATGTTAAAAGCTATCCAGTTAAGGCTGCAGGGAACAGTATCTTCTATGTAGCATTTGGAAGAGAGAGGCTCTTGGGTCAAAATTTTGTGTGTCTTGGGCTAAGATGCACTTGTGGGACAGGAAGTGGAGGAAGAGTTCTCAGGAGCGTGTCTGTGTCCTGTGCAGCCAGTCCTCCCTGCTGGCAGGGTGCTGGCTGCCAGGGCTGGTGGTGCTGACCGCTGCAGCTGAAAGCTGAGAATGTACTCCCGATGAGAAGTACAAAATAAGTGTTTATAATGTATGGACTTCTCCTGCTCTCCAAAATATTTGTGCTCTGAGAAATCTTTTACTTCAGTCTGTGGCTCAAGCTGAAAATATCAAGGGATGCTAAATCATGAACAACTATTAAAGAGCCTTAAAGAGCTGTATGGGAAGCTGTGTCTTCTCTCTGTTTCTAAGCCTTCTGCAAACAGTCTGAGTCTGAGCTGTTTATCAGGAGGTCTTTAGTGGTGGAAAGGGAAGTGAACGTTTAAACCATTTCACAAAATAAAGAGGCACTTGAAGAGGCCATTTGTTTTTCAGGGTGCCCAACTGAAAATAAATCTTTCTTTAAATAGCCTTGAAAAGAAAACAAAGAGATCTTGCCCTTGCTGAAGATGTTTTTGAATGTTGAAGAATGTTGATGGCTTTGATGGTCAGGTTTCATCTAGTACATGATCTAAGTAAGCCCACCTTGTAATCGAGGGAGGACTGGGGGTTATGTTATGTGCAGTGACAAAGTTGTTTGGGGAGAGACTGTGTTAGAAACTTTCCCAGGGGTTGTTTGGCTGCTTATTTCCAGCCCCTTTACACCCCAAAAGCACTACAGAAAGAGAGTTTCTTCCACTCCTCTTCCCACTGCTTTATGTTACAGTTAAAGTAACAAGGGTATCTGTTTGGCAGAGCAATTCTAGGCCCCATAAAACATATCTTTGCTTTTGGCTTGCATCAGAACAACCCCCTGCTGTTTAAAAGATTACTTCTGGATATTTTGTGGAAATGTTCTCTAAGCAGTTTCTCAAATTCTGGGGGCTTTGTTTGTTTGCTTGCTTAATGAAATTTTCCTTTTCACCCAGTCAAATCTGGCAAAACATATACAGGTGAAGGCCAGTCTCTGGTTATGCAAAGGACAAAAGGTCCCCATCAAGAATTATGTTTATCACTTTAAGGTGCTACGAATCGCCATAGGGTACTGTGAGATGGTGCTGAGTACAGTGAGAGCAACTTACCTTTCCTGATGGCAGAGCTAAGTGGTCTCTGTCTTGTGTCCCTGGAATTGCGTTTTTTAGGTGGAAAACTGTGGAATGGTGTCTTACAGGAAACTTAACAGCTGCTATGTTATCTTTTTCTGTTAATTCTGCCTTATTTGAGTGCTACGTATTTGTTAGGGAAGCAAGTGGTCACAAATGAGATCAAGGAATGAAATTCTAAGAACATTGCATGCAGAGTTGTATTCTCTCAGTGCTGTTTTCATTAATGTGCAGGAATGAATTGGGGCAGGTTTGCCAGGAATAGTGCAAATATTGTTACTGTGTAAATATTGCAGAGCCGTGAATGTCTATAGGAGCAGATATAAAGTCAATACGGCTGACACTTGTAACAACTGCCGTCCCTCTTCTCTGTGATCCCAGAAAGATAACTGTTTTAAGATGCAGTAAAATCAGTTTCTCTATGAAAGCAAGGAGCATTTCAGCATGCAGTCTAAAATCCAGTTCTGTTTTGCGCTGAGCATCTCCGTAATGAGCCTCGAGGAATACAAGGGGAGCAGAAGAAGTGGTGCGAGCGGGAAGAGGAGTGTTATGCCATCTTTCAGGATCGAGACCTCCCTTTGAACTATCTCCCTCTCCATTTTTAATAGCTTTTCTACAAAAGCTGCTTGGGGAGCAAGGTTAGTACGAGTATGAAAGAAGAAAATCATCTAATCTTTTGGCTTAATAATGCTTTTGTGTAGGCTGCTGTGAATTGGACAGACTTCCTTATTGATACAAGAGCAGTGAGTGAGTTTTGAAATTGGTGTAGGTGAGAATAGACTTTTCTCGTCTTTTTTAATCTCAAACATCTTCTCATTTTGTGGTTGAGGCTCTGTGGAGGAGACCAGTGATCACTGGCAAGATTGCCTAAAGTACTTAGGAGCCAAAGGCCATGACCTGAGTGGTGGTGTTTGCTCTGGGTGTCAGAGACTGAAAAGCCAGTCAGATGAAGCCACAGGCTTTCCAAGATTTGCAGGGTTTATCAGCAACTGTGATGCCTAAGAGTTCTCACCAGCAACTTGTTTATTTTCCCTGGAGAGCTGAAAATCAGGGTTCAAAGTCCATTTTTCCCGAGTGGAGCTTCTCTGTAGCCCAGGGTGGGCTGGCTGAACTGGGTCCTTTAGAGTAGCTTCCAAGTTCATCCCAGCCAGAAAGTCTGACCTCTGGGGATGGTGCCCAGTGACCTTCTTGGTGTGGGGAAGCGTACGTGGTCGTCTGTGGCTTCTCTTCCCTTGTGGGTGGCTGTGATTACTGCTGCAGCTTACTCTGCTTAGGAGCTGTCTGGCTGTTACTGCATCAGTTCTAGGACTTAGGCTGATACAAACTGATTTTTAAAATCACTTCCCTTTCCCTGGTACTAGTGTACATGTTTAGCTTTCCAGGTGTACAGTAGCTTCCTATTCTTTCCCGCAGCTGGCTTGTCTGTAAACTTTTAAGTACTTCTGCAGAGTGGTAAGAGGCTGAGCACCACTCTGGAAACCTAAACTCTCTGGCTCTGGCGATCTTTACACTGCCTACGGTACTTTGTGTTGCCTGAAGTACTGTATTGATTAAAGCACACTCTGCAGAAGTAAATATATGCAGAATATTAATAGCTCGTACTCCAGGGGAAAAAAGGTCTGTAAATTAATAGATTCATTTTGTTGACCTCATAAACCATGTAAGCTTGAAGTACAACTGTAATCCTCCTCCCACAACATTTATTTCACATCAAATGTCTATAAAAATGCTGGACTGCTCAAATCTAAAAGCTGTGATAGTGAACAAGTATATCCATATATGCTAGGATGTATAGTCAGAATATTGCAAAGATAAGGCTGGAATGGCAGTTCTCTGTAGAATCCAGGCTAGTGCTAAATCAGTACAGCCTTGATGCTGCAGCTGGGCATCAGGCTTAAAAAAGAATAGCTAACTTTATGGCTTCTTTTTTGTTCTTCTTGTTCCTCCTTGCAGTTGCTTTGTGCATTTCCAAAGGAAGGAGTTGCGGCAATAAGGGAAGAGTATGATTTAGGGATTTAAAATCCAATTTGAAGATGTAATGAACTTGAATTCTGTGTGAGTGAGTTGCTTAGGGAATCGAGGTCAGTGTGTGGTGTGAGCTGATATTACATGATCTGCTAATCAGTGCTGAGTACTTCTTTGGTTCATGAATCTGTTAAGGTGGGCTGCTCAGGTCTTGCAGAATTTTCTTAGTAAAGATTTTGATGAGTACATATGTCATATGCCCATCAAAAACCCTTCTGGTTAGCATTTTGATTCAATAGGTGTTGGAATCTTTATCTGTATTTGGATTATTCTGATTCTCACTTTTTTTTTTTTGGCCATAAATGAGCACTGCTTTACACAGTGGATCAGAAAGTTGTTGCAGGAAAAGGTTCTTGTGCTAATGAACACAGGATTTTCTATCTACAGGGCAAACCAGCAGCTTGTTCATAGTGTTGAGCCTGATTGCCTGAACATGACTAAAATCACTTCTACTCTTTGCAGCCAGAAATGTTAATGGGAGAAATTACTGTGTAGAGGCCAGCCACAGTAATTTGCTTTTGTGCCTGCTACTGAAGCTCTTTTTTTTTTGGTTTTCATGTTAGGGAGCAAGATACCTCTTAAAGCTTTAAGCTGCCATTCTTGCTATCTTCTGTCAACTTTTTCAGGGAAACACTGCAATCTTTCAAGCAAAACCTCAGTGTCAACACCTAAGAGGTGGTGCTATTTGTTTCTTTCAAAATAACTGACAAGATTGTGAGTCCATCCTCTTTGCATCACAAAAGATCTGTGAGTTCCACAGGATTTTTGCTTTTGCACCCAGATGTGCAGCCCTTGGAGGGGTCCTTACAGATTGATGTTGGGACCTTCTCAGGTGCTTTGTGTGTTTAGTTGTGGTTCCCTTCGCTTCCTCAGGACAATACCTTGGCCTTTTCTTGTGTTGCTCTGATGGAGCTGATACGCTGTTGAGCCAGTAATAATCCCAAACGTTTTAGATCTCACCTCACTGTTGGTTACTTTCAGTTCACACAACACAAGTGCTACCAGGTTCACTCTGTGCTTCCCTCTGTTTTAAATTTTTAATAGAATTTTAGCTGAACCAAGCCACCTGTGAATTCAGTTAAGGACCTGAGCAAGGTGGAGCCTCAAATCCAGCAACACAAATGCTGAATGCACACTGCCTTGCAGAATTAGTGTCCATCATGTATTTAGACAACTTAAGTGGCTGGTTATGATAGTGAAGATCCACAGTGAATTAAGCTAAATGAAATACTGCTTGATTCTCATTGAGCAACAGACTGAAGAGCACTGCATGACCCTTGTCAAGTAGAGCTAAGATACATTATTTGAACTAGCATGCATCTCTGATCTTAAGTATTTCTATTTGGTTTTGAGGTACCAATAAGAAGGGACTGGTGCCCATTGTGGATAGCTTCCCTCCAGCGTATTGCATAGACTGAAAGTCTTTCAGTAATGAGGAGTTCCAAGTGTGGTATGTTGGCAAAAGAAGAGTGGGCCTGAGAGAGAGTTTATACTAAAATTCAAAGCCTTAAAAAGTGGAGTGGTGAAGTGGTTTGAAAAGAAATGAACAGAACCCCCCACCTAGCATACTGTTAAGACAACAAAAGAATTACTGTTGCCACTTCATCCTTTGTGTGTGGGGTGAAAACCATAATTTATTTTGGTGAGATTTCTGAGTAACCAAACCTGACAAGGGATGCCACTAAAGAGGTGGGCTGCTGTTTTTAATGAGCACCTTCTGCATCGCAGCTTCTGTGGAGAAAGTGGAACCTACAGAGCTTTGTGGTGCATCAGCAACTCTCAGTCTGTGCACAGATGTGTGCACTCGTGCCACTTGTCTTTATTTGCTTTCTCTTAGAAAGAAACACTGTATAGACAAAGCTCATGGTAGAAATCAGAGTAAAACTAAATTATGTTTAAAGTGGGAACTTGGGAATCTCAGTGCTGGATTTTGTGCAGAATATTAATGCTTCATTTTCCTTCTTGTTTCTGAGTGCTTTCTTCCAACCTTGCCACTTGAAATTCTTTTGAGGCTGGATCCTATGTGAACTGAAGTGGGTGCTGGAAGGACAGCAAGTAGTACATGAAGAAAATGGGGCATAATTCCCCAAGCTCTGTTTTCTGAGGACTCAAAAGAAAGATCTGAGTTTACCAACACAGGTGAATGTCAAAAGGCAGTGTATGGGAGTCAGGGTTTCTGTTAGAACTGAATTTGTGCTGCATTGCAGCCTGGGGCTCTTCTAGTTGCTGGGTGCTTACAGCAGGCTGGGAAAGCTGCCTGAAGTCTGTGTTTTGTAGCATCAAATGGTATGAGGAGGGAAGGGGTGGCCTTATTAGCAGTGGAATGATTGAGAATAAGGTTGTCACACCTTACTTCTACATTTCTCCCTCTGATGGTAGAACCCTCCCTTTACTTACCTCAATTCAAAGGCAATTCTGCAGGTCCCAATGAGGGCTGGGTTACCTTGTTTAGTGATTCTTTCAGCTTTCTCAACAAGTGCTTTGTTCTGTGTCCCACTTCCCTCCTTGTGGGCAAGTTAGCTGTATTTGGTATTTCTATAGCCTTATTAAGATGACATCTTAAATCTTCTGGGAATGGTCCTAAACTTGGTCCCCGTCTCGTGGGATGTATCCAGTTGAGTACTATGTTCTTGTTACGGAGGTGAGCCCCTACGCACTGCTGCTTTGGCAGCAGCAGTGTAAACAGCTCCTTGAGGAAGTGCTGTTAAGTGCCTGTGTGGGGAGAGTTTGTCAGATAACAAAACCAGCCCTGCTTGGATGAAGATACCTTGATTATAGAGAAGTGTTGTTAAATGTTAACTGGTTTATCCCTTCTCATATCGCTTCAAGATAGCACAGTTTTGTTCATGTTCTGCATCAGATTATAGACACTCTCCACTCGTTTATTTCCAGAAGTGCTAGTAGGTCTAGCACAGGATTGTGTTGAGTCTGTAGAGTGTCCTGTGCCCTGATAGATGGGCAGATGGCCCAGAGGATGGTATTGTAAGACTGGTGCTATTGGGAGACATGATGAGAGTCCTGGCAGGCTCAGCCCCAGAAATCTCTGCCTAAGCATATTTTGAGACTTTGTCCTAAAAACACACAACCTTCCCTCCTCCAGCTGCTTGATGTGTTTCTGGGGGAAATATATCTCGTATTGTACCTTTGTTCTTTATAAAATTGTGTGTTTAAAACAAAATAATCTATGATATATGGCAGTTTGAATACCCTTATTGTTTAGCAGTCTCAGGACAGTCACCAGCTGGTCACAGTGGTGTGACTATCCTCGCTTCTTCTGGTTGAATGTCTAGGATGGTGAGGATGGTACCTCAAACTCTGATTCATGCTAGCTTCAGGAGGGGTGGGTCAAATGTGACAAGCTGAGGCTTTGGTCTAGGCTGTGAGTGCCTGGCTGGTGTAGCTTCCTGCTCTGTTTTCTAGACTTTTGTAGATATGGAGATTGACTGCCATGGTGAGGACTGGGCTTCAAAAAGCAAATCTCCTATCAGTGCTGACAGAACCAAGAGCTTTCCCCTATCCCTAGCATTAAAGCTGGCTTTCTTTGAATTTTTAAGTGTATTTAGTGCAGCATGGCTTGTTTGTGGTGGGGATGAAGGGACCCCCAGGTGAAAAGGCTTGTGAGTTACATAATTCAGCTGTCATAAGTGAAGGGAGGAAAGTGGGGAAAGTAATTCACAGAATCATGGAACCACAGAATGTTAGAGGTTGGAAGGGACCTCCAAAGATCACGGAGTCCAACCCCCCTGCCAAAGCAGGATCACCTAGGGCACAGGAATGAATCCAGGCAAGTTTTGCAAGTCTCCAGAGGAGACTCCACAACCTCTCTAGGCAACCTGTTCCAGTGCTCCATCACCCTTGCTGTAAAGAAGTTTCTCCTTACATTGAGGTGAAATCATCTGTGTTCAAGTTTGCATCCATTGTTCCTTGTCCTATTACTGTGCACCACCAAAAAGAGGTTGGCCCCCTCTGCTTGACACCCACTACTCAGATATTTGCAAAGCTACACTTGAAGATCCTTCTGGCATAACATCATCCTTACAATTATCTGTCAAAAGATTTTGTGTTCAGTTAGTTGTGGTTTTTTTTTTCCCCTAAGCTCTATTGTCAAGATGGCCTTGCTAGTTTCAGGAGTTTGGTACTCCAAGGAAAGGTTAAGGAAGAATGAATGCAAATCCTGCTGCTAAGCAGTCAGACAACCTTCAGCCTGTATTATTTCTTGAAAACTCCTTTAGTGTGGTTGCTGTGGGGGAATCAATAGGCATAAAGTGCCCATGGGAGCACAGAATTCAGAGGGGGAAAGAAAAATCCACTGCCTATTTATAGCTCACAGCATGGTGAGGTGAGGGGGGGGGGGGGGAACCTTCAGTTTCAAGTGGTGATTTTGAAATAATTGACTAGCAGCATAATTGTCGTTGTGCAAAAGATTATACAGGGCTCTGTACATTTTCTTCACACAACAGTAGGCCAGTAGTAAAATTACCTGGGAAGAGTATTTGATGTAATATACTCAAACCAAATAATTTCCAGCAAACTACAGGACATTGCACCCTCTTGTTGCTGTATCACATTGAGCAGATGTTCAGCACTGCAGGGGGCTGGGCTGGTCCCAAAGTTGAGGGTGCCTCTGGGAGGACCAGGCGGGCAGATATGATACAGCATTTAAGGAATGATTCTGTTTTGCTGATCTTTGTTTTATCACTGATGTGGGTAGGCTTGTGCATTTCTGTTTAAAAGGAACTGCTATCAAATATTTGAGGAATCTTCTGGTGACAGTAATATCTCCATAGTGATTTAGATGACTGACCTCTTTATCTGGGAGTAAGGGTCCTGACCTAAAGTCTGTATCTGATGCGGAGATGAATTCCTGGAGTCTAAATATATCAAGCCACTTAAAGGCCTGTGACTTCAGGCTAAGCATGTGTTTGAGTACTCCAACTTATAATTAAGCATCTTTCTCTCTTTCATTTATATATAATTTTCCATATATATAATAATTTAGATTATATATATAGAGAGAGAGATGGGCTTTACTGAGTTCAGATTTGTTCTACCTGTTTTCAAGTGCAGATAAGGAGCTTCAAATTGCTCTTGCAAATGTTCTCTTGAATGACCTTGTACTTGTAGATGAGACTGGAATTCCAGTAATTATATAAAATTAAAAATACGATTGCAAACTAGATTCCCCCCCCCCATAAGGTATGTAATATGAAGTAGGTAGTAAAGTTCACAAGAGAGACTAATTTTGTCTTTTTGAAGAGAATCCCAAGACCTGCATGCATTGATTTTTATTTTATTTTATTTGTGTTTCAAATTTTGTTCACCTTTCCTTCACCTCATTTTATAGGAGGAATCTCTGGAATAGCTCTAATTCATCGTTGGAGCTTTTCCAAGGTCGCCAATGGGAAAATAAGGCTGCTAAGAGAAATCACATGAATAACCTAGGCTTATCTTTTCCTGAACAACATGAGGGTTTTTTTTCAGCGTGTGACCTGTTTATATGAGACAAAACTAAGCATCACCAGCGGGGTCTCCTCCTTAAATAACATAAAAAAAGTCTCCTAGATTGGACTCACACTATTTCCAATAAACTGTTCAGTCTCTTTTTAAGCAAAGTAACATTTTCAAAGTGTCATTAAAAAAACTCCAACCTTTTTTTGTGTAATAGTCAGAGATAAATTATTCATAGACAGTTACTTTGAACCATTATGTCTTTCTACCTCTGCATAAAAATAAACCCAGAACTCACTAGATTAAGCCGTTGCCCTGTAACAGGTCTTTGAGAAATGTTTAACTGTAGCTGCTGCTTTGTTGTAGTGAAGAGCTGTGATTCAGACTTCATCCTATGTTTGCATTTCAGCTGTCACGGAAAGTGAAAGATGAAGCCTCTTGTTCTCTTGGTTCTTGTGATCTGTACTGTAGTCAGCATGAATTTGAAGCTCGTGTCAAAGAGAAATTCTGGTAAGTCACGTACAAATGTTTTTAGTTTGGAATCTGGACCTAGTGCTCATTCAGTCAAGCATTTTAGATGCCTGCTTTGTGCTTTGCATATGTGTCTCATGTTCTCTTCTGCAAAAAACCCTCAACGTTATAAGTAATGTGGTTTCCTTACCAGGTGTTACAGGATGAATTTTCATGCTATACTGTTCTGTTGATGTGACTTCAAGTTATTTGAAGGTGTCCCTAAGTTTTCTTTCATTTTTAAAACAACAAACAAAAAAGGTTGATCTGATTGAAAACCCCTAACAGTAATAATGACTTTGGCATTGTTTTAACACCCAATCGTTTACTTAGGCAAAGAGATTTGCTTAGCTGGATGTGGTTTGTGGTGATTTTTAAAGTCTGGGTGATTTTTTTTGTATGTTGGAGGGGTATCTTCCAAAAAGTCATTCACATAGTCAGCCCTATGTGTGCTCATATACAGGGTTAGCTGGGTAGAACTTTCCTGGACAGGTAAAATCTGATTATTCTGGCAATGGAATGCAGTGGGAGTTGGTTTATGTTTACATCTGCTTTTGAAACCTGGCAATAGTAACAGAACAAAGAAACATTAGTGTATCTCCTTCCAGGACAGAGTTGATCTGGATAATATTTCATCTATACTAAAGCCTGAAGTGACTTTGTAGTCTGTGCACCTCTGCCCACTCAAAGTGGATGACTTCATGAGACTGTTTGCGTTTGTCAAGTAAGCTGCAAGTTTGGAAGGACATTGGGCAGAAGAGTAGGTTAGCTGCTAGACTTATTCTGCTGGAGCCTTGTATATGTGGGCAGGTAACTCATGTAGGAAAAGGTACTTTTACCCTTGTATATTAACTTAATATTTCCCACTAGTTGTGTGCTCCACATATAAGTGTGAGGACTTCCATTGACCTTACTGCCCTCAGTGTCTTCAGAGAACACGGTGCAGGTGCAGACAAAGGTTACTGACTTCAGCTGTTGCAGCCAGTTTTGATTTTTGCACTTCTTGAGAACAGAGGAAAAAAGTTATTTTGTCTGTCTATTATAAAGAATTGATTGTCACATCCCAGGCTAGGAGGTGTTACTCTGGAAACCACCAGATGCTATGCTGAATTCTTTCTGCTGGGCTAGAAAGTATAAATGAATGTTGCTAAATTGAACCGGGCTACAGCCTTTTGTTGTGGTTCTTGTGCCCTGGGCCCTGTTTGCCCTGTGAGAGCAGTAATGGATATCGGGATTTGGCTGCAGTGGAGTTTGATCTAAACTCTGCTCGGGGCAATGCTGGTCCTGTTTCTCAAAACTGCTATTACTGGCCTGGATGGGAACACTTATGAGATCCATAATCTGTATGACTGAGCAGCCTTGACTCACTGATGCCAGGCAACACCACCTGGCTGCAAGTAAAGGTCTCTGCATTTCCTTCATCAGAAGCACATATCTAGAAGTAACATGCCTGTGGTTATAGCAGTTTTCAGCTGGTAGTTTACCTTTAATTATATTTTAGTTTTGGCTTTTTTTAGTCTGCTTGCTTTGACTCTGCAGAATGTCTTGTGTTATTGGCAGCTGTTGACAGTATCAATTCGAGTACTGGTGGGGAAAAAAGCTTTAAAATGTTAGACTGCCTCTTGCTAAATATAACCCACTAGAGAATAGCTGGTTCTTTTGACTCAATTGGTATATGTTCAGTATAAGATGAAGGGGGAAAAATGCATGTAAAGTAAAATTACAGTTTCTTTGCAAGTACATGATCATGTAGTTGGTTTTCCACCTTCAATATTCATTCTATGTGCTGATTTTTAGGTTGCTGTGAGGAGCAAGCTATTGATTTATTTTCTTTGCTCTTTCTTTTCCCACTACATTGTGTGTGATATACATTTTCTGTTTCTGTGATTTCAGCACTTGGAGCAAAGTGGATAATTTGACTCCCTTTCTGTAAGAGGTCTTTAGATATGAAGGACTGTGGTTTGATTGCTCGGGGCTTCATTAAATGTTATATGTTGTGAAGGGTCATATGCTCCAGTGGCTTCTGAACTTCAACTATTTGTATTGCTGGTTAAGTAGAAGATCAGAGAGAGTGGATGGATTCAGCCAGGTGAATGCAGGAAGAAACAAGGGGGCCGTGTTGTTCAACAGGATGACAGTACTGCAGTGTGCTGGTGCTGTAGCTCAGGGTCCCTCTCTTTTCATGAGGGAGAGTAGGAAGGAGAAAGTAATTTAATGGTCATTTGTGGGCAACTGCACTGCAGTGTAAACAGCAGGATGTCTGAAAAGCAGAAAGACTGTTTTAGAGGTAAATGGGAGTCAGGGTGGGGAGAGAAGATGGGGTGCACAAATGACACCAGGTGAACAGGCTCTCTGCAGCAGGATTCAGAATGGCTGTTGTAGTCTTGGGTCTTGCTGCCTATTGGTATGGGGATGTCTAAGCTGCTGAGTGTCCTTAAAAAGGTAATGGAAATTGTACAGACAGTTGTGTAGAGCTGTGTGAAGCAGTGCATGGAAAGTGCTGACACTGATGATAAAGACAGATTTGGGCTACTAGGGCAATAAAGCAGCAAAATCAGGGTGTTGGTATCTTTGCTGATTTATGTAGACTGGCAGTTTTTCCAAGCAATACATAGAATGAATGGCCAGAATTGTGCTTAGTGTTAAGTATGAGAGCAATTACAAAGTTAACTGCCATGTGTGTAGCATCACATCATAGGCTATATCTTGTTTAAAGGGTAGGGAGAATCTAAAGAGAGCTGAGTTGAATAGGACTTGGGGTGGAGCAATGAGAAGATAGGGTGTTGTGTTCAGGCAATGTAAAGGCATCAATAAACCCAAGGCAGTGAAAAGCAGGGCAGTGTGTCTAAAAGAGCATTATCAGTGAAACTGAGGCTGCCTTAAAGAGAACAGTTGTTTGCCTAGGAAGATATCTTCAGAGGCTGGTGAGAAAATACTCCTTTGAAATTAAGGAATGGAAACCCAAGTGGAGAAAATCGAGGATGAGAACTCCAGACAGCAAATGCAGACAGTACACAGGGGCTGGGCAACAGGCAAGAGTCATTAGAGGTCAGGAGTGGAGGATATGTCATGCAGAAGGTGATGAAATGATGCTCCAGTTGCAAGAACAGAATTAAAGTTTGATGAAGAAACAAGTCTTTGTGGAAAGGAAGGGGAAAACAACTGAAAGAGATTTGTCTCTTGCTTGCTCTTTGCTACAGGTTCAGGTGACTGTATTTTCCACTTGCAGAGGACAAGCATGAATGCATGTGAGGACTGCAGACAGGTTTTAGAGTGCTTTGCATTGCTGCAAAAATGGCAGAGAAACTTGCAGCAAGACAAATTTGTTTGGCTGCTTTTCACTTGAGATGTGGTGCCAGAATAATTAAAATGGGTGAGCTAATTTAATTATGCTAGTCAGACTCTTCTTTACAGGCAGCAACTTCCAGATGCTCCAGAAGAAATCTGTCATGTCTACAGAGTAATGATCACTGTTTGTGGTGGGAACAGAACAGTTTGCCTCGAGCATCTGTGTGAATGTAATGTTGACTTAAGTTTCACAGGCATTTCTTAATATTAAGAAGCTTTTGTGAAAGCTGCAGGTCATCCTTTTTGCAGGCTTTAAGAAGTAAAACTGAGTAAATAGCTAATGCTAGGACTGCAGCCTTAGCAATATCCTAGAAAGGGTATTTTACAGGTGGAGGTTATACAAATAAATGGAGGATGTGGGAGCTGCAAGGTTTCCAGCTGGTAGGTGATTTTCTTTTAATCTGATTAAGGGACTTCTTTTCCTGAGCCCCTGGTATACAGTGCTTTGAATAATCATAGCAGGGCATATAAAACCAATTAAAAAAATCATGGGGTTTTTTAAGCAAAAGGTTTTTCAGATTAAGGAATCCATTTGACTTACTAGACATAATTCCATTAGTGAATAATTGATGCCATTTATTGTTGCTGTATTAATCTGCTGAGCTGAAATAACCTGTCTCAGCATGCTAGAGCTCCAAAGGGCATGCCAGGCTTGTGTGGAGGAGCAAGGGCAGATGTTCCAAAGGTTTCTGTAAGGCTGCTGGTTGCAGTGATGGTGGTAGTCTTCCTGCAGGTTAACAGGGCTTAATAGGCTCAGGCCTGGCACCTACAAGCCAAATGTTCACATCTTCTACTTTGCAGTGTTAGAATGATGTGCTCTGGGGTTCTGGCCTTCCTTCTTTTTACCTTGACACCATCCAAATGGCAGTCATATGCTAGAGAAGCAAGTGCATCCATCATCCCCCATCCACCATGTCACCTCCACCTGCACTTCATTTTATCACCAGTGGCTTGGGAGAGAAAGGGCCTGACTAGTGGCACATGTCTTGCTGTGTGAGAGCATAGCCAAATGGTCTTAAAGTCTCTCATAGATGTTGCAATGGTTGGGACATGGTACTTCAACATGTACGTTTAAAACCTATTGGCTTGCTATCTGTGTCTTAAATGTCATGGAGCACCATACTGTGGTCTACTATAGATGTTTCCGGAGACCCTCACTTTCTTACTTGCCACTGCTCTAGCCTAGGATTTCCTTCTGCTCTCTCTTGTGAAGCTCAGTCTTCTTGTCTTGTTGCCTGATCACTTTGGCCATGAAAACCATGATATACATAGAGGTGTTTGTACTTCAGAGGTGATTCATGGCTTTCTGCCTGGAATGGGAAGTCCTAAAGCATCCTAACTCTTAAAAATCTGTTCCTGCTGGAGTGAGCCCCAAGAGGAACTGTAGGATGAGCATTCACAGTTGCCATTTGCTTTTTGTTCATGATTGCATCTGCCTGAAGAGCTGACTTCTGGCCCTGATGTAAAATACATGGCTATGAGCCCTTGCAGTTTCTGAGATGAGTGATGCAAACAGGTTTCAGCATTTACTCCTGCAAATTACATGCAGACATGGAATAAGCTTGGCAACACTCATCAGCACACACTGATCTCTTACTTTTCCCAGATGTTAAGTTATTCACAGCTCCAGCAAACAAAAAAAAGTCAGAATCACCTTTGTTTTAAGCTGTCATCAGTGCAGGAGTGTAGTTCTTCCTGCATATGACTGCATCTGCTCCTGGCTTCATGTCTGCTCTCCATCTGTTCAGTTTGGATCAATGAAAGCAAGGAGCCAGGCTCCTGTGCTCAGTCAGGTCTCAAGGGGTTAGCAGCAAGTAAGCTATGAGGCACTGGTTGTCTGTGCACCTTATTACAGCAGACTCAGTCTTGGTTTCCTCTGGAAAGAAAGTGGCATTGCAGCTAGACAGACATATCTTGGAGACAGCTGGCAGCATTTAGACATCCTGTTTGCTGGTGAGGAGGGTGGGAGATGCATAGAGAAGAACAATAAAGGAAATAATCTGCTAAGGGTTTGGAGTTTTTTAGTGACCTCAACCTGACAATTAAATATGGAACTTATTTAAACTCTCAAATTTTTAGCTATTACCCTTGTATAAAACAAGTTCATGTATAATTAAACCAATTAAAATATTGAAGTGATACTTAAATATTAAAGCTAGAGTCCCTTCCCAAAAGGAAACCACAGCTGTATATGGATACAATAAATGAATACATGAAAGTGTTCCAAACTGCAGTAAATGACCAAGGTAGGATCTTTAGGCATAGGGGGAAATAAGCAAAGCATGAAAGAAATGTCATTTCCTCTGTTAAAAATCTATAATCTTCCACTTTTGCAGTGGGCATCATGTCAGCTGTGAGGATCTCTGTGCTTACACCTAGCTGCAACATGCAAGAATTTATTGATAATAGCTGAACCTCCAGTAGCCATGCCATCATGATTAAGAAATCTTCCATCTCTTTGCCTTTATTTTTTTTCCCCTCCCCAAAATGAGGTCTTTAAAAATGGAAACAACCCACACAAAAAAAAAATGGTGTGTGAAGGTGTCGTTGCTTTGTTTCCTGTAAGATCCTAAACAGGGATTTAAAGAGAGTTCTTCATTTCAAGTATTTCTAGTACGCTGACTTTGAGGGGTGTGTGTGTGTGTGCTAGGGTTGTGTCCTTAGTCTAAAACTATCCTGGGGGACATGGAAAGCTGTCTGGCATGTTGTGTTTTCATCTTGTTCATTAAAATATTTTTGGAAGGTCTGTCTTATGCAATGTTGAAACGAAAGTATAAATAATGCAGCACAAACTTCCCCAGAACACAGTCTTCAAGCTCAGGATGTTCACTGGAGATGAATGTCAGATCACTTTGGGACATCTGCTGGTGGCACGGAGACTTAGAGGTACCTTAGGGGGATATGCACCTACAGAACCTATATAGAATCTGTGCAATAATGGCTTAGCTTTGGATCAGCTCCTAACCAAGAACAGTTCTGAGGTGTGCTTGTGTTTCTGTGACCTGACTGCATGTTTAAGGCAGGTTTTACAGGCTGTTGTATATGTTAGAGGGAACATAAATAGGGCTGCTTAGAGTGAATGAGGTTTGAGTATTAATACACATTCTTTGAGTATTAATACACATTCTTTGAGTATTAATACACATTCTTGTATATCTGTCCACTAAAAATACAGACTTTTTTTTCTACTTCCACAACCTTGCTTGTTGTTTGAAGTGCATTTCAGTTTTAAATTACTTGTTTTTTTCTTTCTCTTTCTTTCTCTCTCTCTTTTTTTTTAATGAATGTAGCTGTAAAATTGTGAGGTAGGAGATCCTGGGATTGCTGTGGGAAAGAGCCAGAGAAAGGAGAATTAAGCTGCATTTTAGGTTACTTTTTGGCATTTAAGTGCGGGGAAGTTGATTTTGCAAATCATAAAGGAAGCACAAGAGGTTTGCTTTTTCAAGAGGTGCAGACCTAAGTATTTCCAGTTGTTGACCTGTGAATAAGGAAGGAACTCTTTCTTGTGCAGTGTATGTACATGTGAATATTAGTGTATAGACCGGCCTGAGATTGTGGTAGTGCTGTTACAACTCGTAGCAGCAGAAATGATTGCCCGTCTATGAGTTGAAAGCAAAATTGATCTGAGCTGCAGTGTCACCTCTGCAGTGTACATTTTATCACTTTACTAATCTCTAACCCATTCAAATTCAATTGATTCTTTCCTACAAGAAGCATGATTAATACTTACAATACATACTGATACAGAAACACAGAAGACAGACACTTAGATTGGAGTTGAGCTTCTGAGCGAACACTTTGTTTTTCCAAGATGTGGTAGCCAGGCTGCCTGTGTCTGCCAGCTTTGCCATCAGTTCCTTCTCACTTGCCTTCACTGTGTGGTTCTCCTTTCAAGGCAGGAACAGTGGCAGCGTGAGGTATTTCTGTTAGTTTGTTTAAACATCCTCCACCTCTGAGAGTCACAAAACTGTAGCTGTGTTCTGCTGCAGATGACCCATGGAAACTCACTCCCCATCCCTCTTTCTTTTTTTTTCATTGTGAGGAAGGTCTTTTGCCACTTCACTGTAAGACTGCTGCAGTTGGTTTGCATCTTTGAGGGAACAGAATTGCTTTAAAAACGTATCTACTGAGATTCCTGTATCCCCTGTTCCAGATGGGAATCATGCTGCTTGTAGGAAAGCATCGATTTGGTTTGAAAGGTTTGAATGAGAAGGAGACTATCTGATCCAGGCACTTGTAATCATTGTTCAGTAGTTTTTAGTGAACTGGAGGCAATAGCAGTGCTTGGCATGAACTGTTGGTGTCTGGCTATCTCGTTCCTGTTGCTTTAATAATATGAGACAAATCGGAGTCTGCATTAGACCTGAGCTACTAACTTGACCTATTAGCCTCTCTGGGGCAGGAGGCATCAAGGGAAGCCCTCAGTGAACAGACCTGAAACAGGACAGAAGGGAAAGCCTGAAGTTCCCAAATCCTTTCTGGTATTTAAAATACAGTACTTTATGTCACTCTTGCTCCTGTCTAGGGGACAGACTGCTGTTCAGGCACACCATATCTATGCATACATCTTCAAGGTTTGATAGGGCTGTGTAGCAGAGGCCTTGAAACATGGTGGCAGTATTATTTGTTTGACTTTTGGTATTCTAATTGAACTTTCCTACCTTGGCAGGGTTTTTTAAATCCCATGGGACTATTTGGTGTTTTAAGCAAACATCTGCTACCATGTTATTTAATCCTAGTGCTCTGTCTCTAGTGTTTGTGTCACAGTTATTCCCATTTTACAGATTGTGGAAAATCATCCAGAGGTGAAGTGGTGTTACAGTTGCCCAGCACACTGAAAGTGATGTGGGGAAATAACATACATAAAATCTTTCCTTCTGTTCCATTACTAACACCTTAGGCAAGGACAAGGAAAGCAGGACTGTCTCCTAGAGAAGTTTGGGGTTTTTTTTAGTAGAAGATAGTAAGATGTGTCTGCTAGAAATAAAGGAAGAAGAGAAGGAGAGAGATTCTACTATACCAGGTTTTGTGTGTTAGTTTTAGGCCAAGAGCTTCGGCTTTGAATGTTGTAAGTCTGTTGTGTGCATTGCCTGTAAGCTTTCTTCCCAGTGTAGAGCGGGGAACGCAGGAGGAAGAAGCATTTAAGACTGTGAAGTGGCATATGGAATTCCTGAGGGACCATGAGCTCTGAGGATGCCAATCAAGTCTCTTTGAGTAACCAAGTCTATAGAAACCTGTGTGCATACTTACTGCTCTGACCTGAAGAGTATTTGTTGATCATGAAATGCAGTGACTCTGCAGGCAGTCAGTGGCGCGAGCCACTCTGGGCTCCATCTGTGCTTACCTAGTAGCTGCCTTTAGAGTTTCGGCAATACCAGGACCTGGAGTTCTCTCATCAGGTGTGTGAGTAGCTTAAAAGAGTTTTATCTGGGGACACCTCAGATGTTCATGTTCAAAGAAATGCTGGCCTTTCCATCCCACTGTACAAAGCCTTAGAAAATCTGAGTGCAAAGTTGTTTCACAGATTTATCTGTTTATTATTTGAGAGTTGATGGTTGGAGATAGAATTGAGTTAAATATTTGTGAAGACTGATGCTAATATGGCAGATCATATTTTTCACAAGACAACAAGAATTGTTTATTCTGGGACTTAAGCACTGTATTTTTGTTTGGCTCGTGCACTCTGTGATCCTGAGGTTATTTTGATCAATGTGCAGAGCCATTTCGTGTGTGCTTCTGCTGTCTTATGTGTTCAAAATATGTATGTTGGTAGGCCTGGAAGGGGAAGAGTAATGTGAGATAGAAACATTCTGATGTCTTTAAGCTAATGGTAAAAGGCAGAACTATAATCACATTCTGCAGAACAGGGCTCATCAGAATTTCTTTTGCAGTGACACAATTTCATTTTAAGCTGTAAATTCCCTCAGATGGATACATTTAATAAGCAATGGGAAGCTGCTGGAACACGAGTAAAAGACAGCGTTATTCCTAGGCTCTGTATCTCTGGGGTATTCAAGTATTGCAGCTGAATGCTGGGACTTCTGGGATCCTGGATGTGGATGTTTCATAGTTTCATAGTTTCATTCAGGGTTGGAAGGGACCACAAGGATCATCTAGTTCCAGCCCCCCTGCCATGGGCAGGGACACCCCACACTAGATCAGGCTGGACAGAGCCTCATCCAGCCTGCTCTTAAACACCCCCAGGGACGGGGCCTCGACCACCTCCCTGGACAACCCATTCCAGGGTCTCACCACTCTCATGGTGAAGAACCTCCTCCTCACATCTAGCCTGAATCTCCCCACCTCTAGCTTCATTCCATTCCCCCTAGTCCTATCACTACCTGAGATCCTGAGAAGTCCTTCCCCAGCCTTCCTGTAGGCCCCCTTCAGATACTGGAAGGCCACAATTAGGTCACCTCAGAGCCTTCTCTTTTGATGAAGAAGCTGAAAGACTGAGCATGTAGTGGTTAGGACCCTACTATTTCTGAGATTCCCTTGCTGGGAAGCAGTTGTCTGTGTCCAGTCTCAGGCTGCCTGCAGGAGAGACCTGAGAACTGAGAAAAAGAGACTGCTTTAGTGGATCCAAGTCATCCCACAGGGCTTCTTGGCTCCCAGGTTAGAGGTGGATCTGTGGCATTGCTCTCTGGCAGGCTTCTCTGGTGAAGCAGGATCACCTTCTGGACCTGCTTCTTCCTCTCTAGTTGTAGGCAGAGTATTGCAGAGTATAATTTGTTGAGAAAATAATCCGATGGTGAGGTATTTCTGAAACCTGTTCGGTCTGGCATTTGTGGTTTAGCAAAGCGAATTGGAACCGCCAGCCAAGAAAATAATTACTGTAGATTTGAGCTCTCGAATCTGTTATTAATTTTTGATATGACCTTGAAAATCTTGTCCCATTTTATAAAGCCAGAGAGGTGTGAATAATGGTGTGGTTTTAGACAATTGAAAACAAGGAAAGAAATTAGGATGTGTATCACTAATGACATTTTAGATGTAACATTTTCATTCAAAATGACATCTGTAATTTTAGGCAAATCAAGGGACTTAGAGTGGAAACTGTGCTTAGGAGTGGAGTGTCTCAGCTTTATTGGAGCAGATTGAAAGCTGAAGCTTGTTGGCTGACTTCTGATGTAGGTCAACATAATTCCTATTCACCGTGACTTTACATCACATTATGTACAGCATTATGATTTTTTCATCTGGATTGGATGATTAAATTCGCTCTTTACCATTCAGTGTTTATTGCAAATGGTTTTGTTCCAACTGCAAAACATGCCTCTGACTTAGTGCATGAGAGATGAAACCTAAATCCAGCCACCTGGGATGCCTGGCTGCAACTGTTGTGGACCTTACACAAGGCAAGTGTAAAGCTCGACTGATGAAGAAAGGATCTTTATTGAATCCTGGTTTAGAAATGTCTACAAATAAACTGTTCAATTTGCTGTCCTTCATAAAGAGCTGTAATGGATGACATTTTTTTGAAGCATACAAATCCTGTGCAAGCAGTTGTCCATTGTGCTTTTGTGTGAAGTCTTTGCAGAATGTGTCACCAACTGACTTTATTTTGTAGTGGGGAAGACCCTTGTCTTTTGGAACAATTCCCTTCCTACCCTCCCAAGTGAAATGCTGGGAACCTTGGTAATGGGGAGTTATGAAGTACAGATTCTGCTTGGCTTGATGTCAAAGCCAGTTGAAATGTTACATTAGGTCTCATATTGGTGTGTAAATATGAGCATCCTCAAGGGAGGCAAGTGTTGTTTTTTCCACTGAGGGCTCTGTGTTGGTTTTTTTCACTGCTACGACAAGCACATCCTTTCCTGCATACAGGGTTATCCTTTTCGAATCATGATGTGTAATATACTTGTAAAAACCACATCTCTTTCAGGGGTTTTATTGTGCACATGAAAGTTGTGCATTATCAGGGTGATTACTGAGATAATTTAATACTCATTCTGTGCTTTACTAGAGAGCTTTCCAACTGGGAGTTGTAAACGGTAATTTTGATCTCCTTAAATTTTGTTTAGGTTATTAAGAAATGTATTTTGTAGTGTCAGAAGAGGGAGTTCTGTTTTTTCATAATCCAATAGTCCCTTAAGGCTCACCTTTTAAAATCACATCAGTCAAATAAAGGACAAGGTGTGAGCAGTCAGTCATCCTGCTAAATATTCAGTCATTCCTGAGCATGCAGCATCCACAGCTGGTGATCCCCAGCTGCAGAGCTGTGCAGCATTTGGTGATAGCCAGTGTCAGATTTATCCAAAAGACTGGGAGATGAGAGGAGATAAAACCATCAAATGTCTTGTGGAAGCATGGTACTGGCTCTTTCAGTCCATCCTTTAGGGTGTTATTCAAGGTATCTTAGTGCCCCAGGCAGCCTTATCATAGTATCACAGTATCAGTCAGGGTTGGAAGGGACCACAAGGATCATCTATTTCCAACCCCCCTGCCATGGGCAGGGACACCCCACACTAGATCAGGCTGGCCAGAGCCTCATCCAGCCTGCTCTTAAACACCCCCAGGGATGGGGCCCCAACCACCTCCCTGGACAACCCATTCCAGGGTTTCACCACTCTAATGGTGAAGAACCTCCTCCTCACATCCAGCCTGAATCTCCCCACCTCCAGCTTCATTCCATTCCCCCTAGTCCTATCACTACCTGAAATCCTGAGAAGTCCTTCCCCAGCCTTCCTGTAGGCCCCCTTCAGATACTGGAAGGCCACAATTAGGTCATGAGTAAGGGTGTGAGCTGAGCTGCCCCCTTTGCAGGATGCTGTTCCTGCCTCAGCTGTGATGGAAAACAGCAGTGCAGTCCCTGCTCCCAACAGGGATTTCTCAGGCTTGTGTCCCAAACAATGGGGTTTGGGCTTTGCTCTATGGAATTGGACTGGGTTGTGTTATATTCATCTTCTTTACTTTCTTCCTTGAGAAACTTTCTTTAGAGCAGGATATGCCATAATATACTGGAGAATTAAGCAGAGGAAGCTTCTGTGTAGAGTGAGAGAGGAGCTCATTAATTGCTTAAAAATTAGGCAGTCTCCATCTGAGTAATCGGTGTTGGCTGGCTGGCCTTCCTCAGTCTAAGAAGTAGCTCATTAGTAGAATACACACAGATGGTACTATGCTCTGAGGTATTTAAAATACACAGGCAAAGAACTGTCTGTATTAATAAGGCAAACCTGTCTGTAGTCTCTGTGGCTGAGTTTGCTACAGGCAGCAGAGGCAACAGTATCATTTGGGTAAATATTGTTAGGTAGATGCATTTCCATCAATTAATTTAGTTTTCACATTTTCATGCAATAACAGATTATGATAAATACTCAAAGTAATTTACTGTTTCTGGAGAAGTGATATTGCAAAAATGGACTTACAGTAACTACTTAATTTGTTCAGTACTTAATTTACACATTTAATTGCCTAGAGGGGGGAGATGTATTCAGAGCCTAGTTTTTTTATTTGGAATATATATAGGGTTTTGCTTTCTGTACTTTCTTGTGATGTTTTCCTGCATGCAGTTTGCCAACAGTTTATTCAGAATAATTCTCCTGAAAGTTGAGTTCCTTCTACAAATGCCAGTGGATAGCAAAATGAGAAATTGCTCACAAGGGGAGACAAAGCACAGAGCCTGGAGCGCTCAGCACTGTGTAGTGGACAGGGGCTGAGTGGGGACACCACCAGTTTCCATCCCAACAAACCTGCCAGTGTGGCAGCTCTCTGCAGCTGTGCAGCCCTGGAGTGGTACTGCACTGGCTCTCCAAGCTTCAGAGGTGGGAATCATCATGGCTTTTGTTTTTAAAGGACAGACTTGCTTTTTGCTCCTCATCCCATGTGTCTCGTTGAATGTAGAAGTGCTTCATCCCCACTTTCGGTAGTCTCTTTTTATCCTGAGCTGTCTGAGCATTTTAAAATTACTGTTGTCTCGTGGTGCTCTGGACTGTGAGCTGAGAGAATCTCTTTTCTCACCCCATTTGTACATTTATAAGCATATTTGCTTTCCTGTTTAAAAGATTTTGCCCAATAAGACTGGGCTGTGGATTGGGGATTTACAAGGACTGGAGATTGGATATGGCACTTGGTGCCATGGTCTAGTCATGAGGTCTGTGGTGACAGGTTGGACTCAATGATCCTCGAGGTCTCTTCCAACCTTAGTGATACTGTGATACTGTGAAATCACCAAGGAAATGTCAGGAGTTTGATGGCAGTGGAATTCCACAAGCTGTTCAAAGGTGGCAGTGTATGCAGTCCTGGATGTGAGGAAGGGTTTTAAGTGAAGGTGTTGAAGAAGGAGGAGCAGTACTTAATGTTTAGCTTTCAAATTGCAAGGCTATTTGAGTGGGATTGCTAGTGACCCTAGGCTGTGGGGTTTTTCTTTTATTTTATCTTTCTTTTCTTTCATTTTTCTTTTCTTTTCTTTTTCTTTTCTCTCCTGTTGTAAAGCTATTGAAGTTGGTGGAATTAAACTGGTCATTAACAAACATGACTGTGCAGCAATGAGACTTTCTCCCTTCTGTGTGCCAAGCTTCTGCTTATTTGGTGTGATTCTGCAAAAACATCCATTGATTTCAGTTGTTCAGAAGCTAATTACCTTGTAACCCACAGGATCAGGCAGCAGAGCTGCTTGTTTAGCCTGTAACAACACAGTTCTTATTATGGTGCCCAGTTGTGTTGGCACTTGCTGCAGGGAACCTCCCACTGACCCTGCTTGTGAGATGGCTGCAGAGCAGGTCCGCACACATGCATCCTGCCTTGATACTGTGCATGCAAATGGACAACAATGATCATTTAAGTAATGAGTACCTAATAGACGTTTGTACTCTGTAACTTTGAAGTGTTTTGAAGCTGAAATTTCCCTACCGGTGTTATTTGATGTGTGCCACAAATTGCTGAGGTGAGAACACAAACAGGAGCAAACCAAGTTATCAGTGGAAGTAGATTCTGACAGCTCCATCTCCTGCTTCTACCTCAGGCACTGCAATAGGTAAGTGGCAGGAGAAGTGTGAATGTATCACAATAAATCCCCAGGAAGAATCTTTGCTTGTCTAGGTAGCATCATGATGAAAATTGAACTGCAGTGGATTTTGTAGGGACTTGGCTCTTCATTAAAATAACAGTCAAGCCTGTCAATATGCTAAGTGCAGGAGCAGAAATTACTTTAAAACGACACCTTGGCTGTAGCTTAGCTAAGCAATCAACAAATAGTTCAGTGCAGGCTGAATTCAGGCATGCTGTGCATCTACTTGAAAAGGCCCTTTAATGCTAATCCATTTGGATACCACAGCATCGTTTCCAAATCAAGAATCTGAATTTTAATTGAAGTTTTGTAATCCACAAGGGGAAAGTAATACATCACTGCTATTATTTCAAAGACAAATCCTTTGGGGGGAACTCCCAGCTGCAATTCCTCAAGCATCTGTAAGATTTTCAGAAGCAAATCAATAGGTTTCTCAAGAATGATTATCCTCAGAAGTCTTCTCAATTAGATAGGATATAAAGAAACAAAGCAGTGGTGGTCTCCCACTGAGCTTTGCCCATAAAACTGCCTTTGCAACTGGAAAGCTAAATGAAATTGTAAAACAGAACTTGACTGTATCAGTAAGCAGCTATCTTTTGTCAAGTACATGTGGTGATAAAATTACCTCTGAGGTTGGAGTTATTGACTCATTTTAAACTGCAGGTTCTCATGAACTGGCATCCCTCTCTCTTCTGTATTTGATTGGAGCTCTTGAGTGCTCCATCTGTATGAAGGACCAGGAATACTTTAGTAGTGCTAATTAGTCTGTCCTAAAGTGCTCATTTGAACTTAACAGAGCTCATGATAAGGTATTAATGCCTCAGAACATTAATTCACACAACTTAGAGACATTGGGATCACTTTGCAGAGCAGAAACACTGCAATTCCTGGCAGTGCTGTTTTAAAAAATTCAGAAACAACTGTTTTACTGATATTATGTGTGATTAACTTTTAATGGACTTATGGTGATTTGAGATGCTAAGAACTACACTGTGGATCAAGACTGCTTGATTGACAACTCTTCCTCTGTGAGATGGGTACCATTCTCCAGCACTTCTCTGACTGAGTGCACAAATTACTTTTCTGCAAGAAAAAGCATGGGATTCCCTGACCACTTGTTTAGTGTCCATCTCACACCTGTCCTGTTCAGTTTGCAGCAGCAAATCTATAACAGATATATTTAAAGGTACTTCTTTAAGAGAAAGAGTTTGCTGGGCTGATATGACTTAGCATTTGGTAATGAGTGCTTGTGCATTAGTTCTTGGGGCATTATGGTTGGGTCCTGCTAAAATGATAGCAACATCTCCATCTCCCTGCGTAAGGCAAAAGTGGGAATACTCTTAAGCAGCTAGAACAGTTTGGTTTGGTTTTGAACAAATTCATTGTGTTCAAACGTTGAGCACGTGAAAGATGCCTTTCCTAACTACACTTACAACTCTGAATTGTTGAGAGAAACAACAGGCTGAAGATTTTCATAATCTCTGTCGTCATGGCCACGAAGAACCACTGAAGGTGACGAACAGCTCTCTGACCCTGAGAGCACACATTGAGACCAAGGCTGCAATATAGTCTTGTAGAAGCAACATTCATTAGCTTGTTCAAGCTGTTTTATGTAATCTGAATGAAATAGTTATGGGAGCAGAGATTATTTTAATAGTATGTGGGACACTTAGGTTAGTGCTTTCTGGAATTATGGAAACATAGTTTTCTGTTATAAATTATCTTCCTGCAGTTAGTCATCTGGTCTGCATTTGGTTACAAGTTTCACATTTTGACTCCCAAGACTGTGTAGTTTCTGTTGCTAGGTGGCAAAATCAGCATGGCAGCCTCCTACAGACAGTAAAGGATCCCAAAATCAGGAAGGAATAATTAAGACCCTGAGTGAAATTGTAACTTATGGCTGCTTTCCGCCATGGCTGTTGATGGCACGGTCACGTATTACTACTCTCAGGTGCTATTCCAAAAGCACCACTGATGTGCCCTTTTGGCTTGTTAACTCTTTTGTCTCTCCATACTGACAAGTGCCCATCAAGCCATGTTTCTAAACCAGACAAAAAGGGTCAAAAAAAGTGTGAAAGTTTAATGAAGCTGATTTAGAAATGTCAAGGTTGAATTCTCTGGTGGTGCACTGTATTGGAGAAGTACATGGGAAAATCTCTTCTGCAGGGGATCGGAGAATGACCATAAAGCACTTGAGGTCTCCTTTGACTTGGTGAAGTCTCTGACCTGTTACACCTCAGGTTGGACTTGATGATCTTTGAGGTCTCTTCCAACCTTGGTGATACTGTGATACCTCAGCAAGCATCTCCTCTCCTCTTGCTAGCTAAGAATGGGTTAATGATTTTGCAGTATCTTCTGAATACAAACCCAGTTATTTTCCTCGTGTAGTGGAAGAATGACTGTGCATGATCTAATTTTAACTTAATTTAGTGTACCTCATAGATTTTCATATATAAAATAGTGCCAGAGGAATTTACAAAAGGTTTTCTCTTACTGAAGCCTGAGTTAAAACTCTGGCATCAGCAGAGAAAATATGCTGATTCAAAGAACTCGTAAAAAGCCCCTCCTTGACTTCTGCTTTTGAAGATCTAAACCCACATTATCATGATTAATTTGTTGTTCCTGGTAAAATCTTAAGCTCTCCTTTTAATAAGATTCTGATGACAGCTAAACTTCACATGCTGGTGTGATTTCCCTGTATGTTAGTTAATAGCTACCTAATTAGAAATGTAAAAGTAATTCTTGTAGTGTAAACAAATAGACTTCAAAACCTCTTAATGGATAATGGAGTTTTACTATTTAATTTCTGTGGAGCTGACAGAGGGAGGGTTTTATTGTGGGATGTCTCTAGCAATGCTAAAAAAGAGATTTGCTTTGAACTGATTCTTGAAAGAGGAGATAAATATGGGTTTCAAGATGGTGATGTGGGTATCAGAAGCAAATGATTGGACATTCCAGAGAGACTGTGGGTTTTTCCTGTGTCTTGTACTTTTTTGGAGGCTCCCTGCACTATTCATCTTCCTCTCCAAGGGCATATTTTGTTATCTTCTCTTTTTAATTTATAATGTAATGAAATGTGGTTCTCCAGTGTTCCTGTGATCTTTTCTGAACCAGAAAGCAAAACATTAGGGAGAAAAGGAGAAAAAAGTCACCATGTGACTTCTGAGAGATGCTGAAGGCCTTCATACCCTTCAAAGAACTGTAGCTCCCAGTTCTTGTTGGCTGCAATATATTTCAAAATACCTACCCTTCAAAAAAACTTTGGCCTTGAGTACCTACACTGCACTGCAGTTGATGAGAGCTGCAGAACCTAAGCACCACTGAAAATCAAACTATCAGTCACACTCACTGGCTTCCTTTGATGGAAGCAGCAATATGCCTTGGGGAGCGTTGGGAGCTTTACTTAAAATTCCAGCTCCTAAATGTAGAGTCTTTCTGCTCATTCCTTGCTTCTGTTGGTGTCACCTTCTGAGAGAAGAGTTGGGGCTCTCTGATGAGAGCAAGTACTGCAGGGTTACCTGGAAGCCCTTTCACAGTTTCCCCAGCCCAAACGTGGCCCCTCTCCCCCATTCTGCAATGGGATGGGCGGCCTAGAAAGCGAGCACTATTTGTCATGCTGCTGCCAGCCCGTTCAGTTTTGTTTACTGATTGCTGTGGCTTGTGTTAACAAGAGGAATTATTTTCTCTCTGCCTGTGTATTTGTGCAAGAGGAATTACTCAGGATGGAAGGGCTTGACTTCATTCAATTAACCGGTGGTACCCTCCTCCTTTGCTGATCCATGTTCGTAAGCCTCTGAACAATGCAAGTGCACCGCAGTGTACAGGGCTTTACTAAAGCATTGTAGCTCCTCTATGCTGCATGCTAATGCTTTCAGAGTTGCATAGTGGAGTAGCTAAGTAAAAAAGATAAGTAATAAAAAAAAATCATTAGGATGAGTGAGTGATGTGTGTCTTCAGAATTAGAAGATTAAACTTCTAATGCAGTATTATTTGCTCTTTAATTAGATTACTAACTGGGGGAAAAAAAGTATGCAGCATTGCAGCATTACAGCCTGGTACATATGGCACATGTTGAAAGGCTGATACCATAACAAGAGGATTATAAGAGCTCTGCAGGGCCCCTGTGCATGCTTGGAGCTGCACCTGTCTCATTCACAGTCTTCCTCTCTCTGCTTTAAGCTCTTGCCCAGGAAATAAATTTCCTGGGCTTCTGTACATGCTTGTGGAGTTTAGGGAGTGTAGGATAACTTCACTGCAATGGCTGAGAAAATTGACCAATGCATAGCAATAAAATAAGGATGTTATAAACTATATAAAAGAATGGAGCTGAGGTTCTTTGCAAGAGTGTTTGCAGGATGGATGAGGGAAGGAGGAGAAAGTGCAAAGTTTGTGAAGCCAGTAGCTTTGTCAGGACTCAGAAGCTGGATAGAAGAATGCTGCTGCATTTGTGGAGAGTAGGTTGTTCATTCACTGTGCTGTTCCTTACAACCTGGTTGGAATCTTGGGCTGTGTCCTCATGGTACCTTGTGAGAGAACGGGATCTTGCCTCTGGGAACACGGGAGCTTTGGCTGAGCATAAAGTGCTAACCAAGGTAAACAAACAGCTCCCAGGGAGCCTGGAGCCTGGGCTGAGTACTTGTTCTTATTTTTTAATTTTTTTTTTCCTTTTTTTTTTTTTCCCCTTCTTTTTCCCTTGAAAAGCTTTGTGGAGCCCTGCAGAACAAGGAAACTAAGTAGAAGGTGGAAAAAAAGCATATATATATATGGCCAAATTGTTGCATGGCAAGCTGGGGCTGCCATCATTGTCCTCCCACTATGTATCGAGATCTGGTTTCTACTGGGGGACTCTGGCAGTTTGGGAGCTTACAACAGCCCATGTAACACCTGGGAACTCCTGTGAATTGAACCCCAGTGGAACTTCTAAAACACTCGTCCTTCCAAACTCTGCGCTGGTGAGAGGTGGAAGGAAAACCTGGACTTGGTGGAGCAAGGGAAGGGGCTTGTGCCAGCAGAGTGGGTTTACTCAGTGAAGAGTAAAGAGATACTGAGGAGATGAGAAGTGAAAATGTCAAGCAGTTGGACAGAGAATGCTTTTTTCCTAGATGTTCTGGTTTGAGCTAGAACAGAGCTAATTCTGCTTAGGGGTCTTACTTTTCAGCTTAGTTTCTTGTGACTGAAGTTACTGGCGTAGCTTTGCAGAGTGTCTGCTGCTACAAGCGATAATGATTGATGTTTATAGTTACCACCAAGGACCAAGAAGCAGAAAGCCTCTTGCTTATATTTGCCCCTGAGGGGACCAAGGTGACTGTTAAATGTGTACCCCATTGGGAGTGCAGAAGTAAAAGAAGTAAAAGGTCCTCCTGCAGGGAGGAGTGAACAGTTCATGTGATCCTAAACTGCCCAACAAGGGATTCCATTCCATGTATGTCATATTCAGTATCAAATATTCAGGTGAGAGATCACAAAGGTTAAGATCTTCATTGGTTGTCATCTGAGGAGGACTTTCTGTTCTGACTTTGATCCTAATCCATGCATTCCTGAATCCACTTTCAGAATTCAACTCCTGAATCTGTTTCCTGTCTGCCATTGAGCCAAATCTGGGACTTCCCCAAGTGCCTGTTGCAGCATCAGTGGTGATGGTGAAATAATTACCATCATGGGGGTTGGGTTCAATATGGGTTTTGTATGGATTTATATTTCATTTTATCATTAGTATTTAATTTTATTACGGCTGTTCTAGTTTTATTTTCCAGTGTGTAGGTCTCTCTCCCTTATTCCTTTTCTCTTCCCCTTTGGGAAGGGAGAAGGTTAATAATAGTGTCTGTCATCTGTCTAGAGGTTGGCCTGACTATTACCTTTAACATGAGATATGAAAAGGAGCTGGAAAGCAACTGAATTCCTCCTGTGTTTCCAGCCTACATTCAGACCATTCCCCCCCTGCCCCACAGTAGCAAATACTTGGCTCAGCATATTCAAGGGAACTCTCAGGTTTCAGGCTTTGTGGTATGCATGTAGGCTTGAGGGAGCATGAGGGCAGAACTTCTCTTCTGATGGAAAGACACTGTAGTGCCTGCAGAGGTTAGGATGCTCCAGAATCCCCACCTGCCTTCATGAGCAATATTACATGGCCCCCTCGGGCTGTCAGGAAACACAGATAAGGGGCAGATTGCAGTTAAAGGTGTGCAGGGTCATTGTAACATAGCTAAAGAGGCTCTCTGGGTCATACTCCTGTCAGCCTAGTGCCAGCTGCATCTCAGTGGAATGTACTGAGTATGAAAAGCAAAGCCCTTTCTGGAATGCAGTTTTGTTGGACTTTGCTTTCTGTTGTCTCTGACGTGCCTTGAAGCAGGGCTGATCTGAAGCTTGAGTTGGCAGCTCTGGCCCCAGGTCTTTCCTGCCTGCCCTTGAGATTGGCTGTTTCGCTGCTGGGCACAAAAGGGTGTAACCTGCTTCTGGGGGTGTCTGATCATCATCCTGTGATGGGTGCTAGGCAGAGCTGTGGTGGAGGTGGGTCAGTAGCACTTGAGAGTAGAGGTCTTGACAGGTTGCTTTCATGGGCATCGCTGGTGAAGCCGAGGGACTACTCTCAAGGGAAAGGGGATTTGCATCAGCAAAGCAAAGACGAGCGTTGGTTCTTTGCCTCAAGCAAGATTCCCTTGTGTTTGAAGACTTTGAGCCTGATGCTGGGAGGTCATTTCACTGACTTGCACATTTCTGCAATACCTGAGATGAATGCTTGCTGAATTTCATTATATAGCTGCTATTCAAGGCAGAACCAAAACCAGAGTATAATTAATATATAAAAGCCTCTTTTCTTTGCCTCAGGCTTGTTTCTAGTTTGTTTGTTTCAGTACATCTCAATGCATATTTCTTTTGGTTCACTGGCTCCAAACCAATGGCTGGCATCAATACATAAAGCCTTGCAATCACTTTTGGCTCTTTCATCTGTGACAGTCTCAGAAATGGTGGCTGAGAGCACTAGAAATGCCAGCTATGAGCAGTTCAGGAGCCTACAGTTCTTCGTGTTGGGATGGAGCTGTAGAAATGCATTGGCAGTAGGATGAGTTTGGTCTCCTCAGTAGAGGAGGCTGTGGTGGTGGCTGCAACTATTTTGAAATAAGGTTATCTCCTGGACTTGCTCCTTTTTCTGTCTGTCACTCTGGTTTCTGGAAAAAAAAAAGAGGTGTATATTCTTTGGGTTTTTTTGGGGGTATTTGCATAGAGTAAATAGAGAGCTCTTCACACAGGTGTGATTAAAAACAACGATGAGGTTGGCATTGCTTTGAGAACTGCTGAGCAACAGACTTAACTAAAACTGCTTAAACTGAAGGGGGGGTCTCAAAATGGTGAGGGGTGAGAGGAATTGCTGAACTGAGAGCCTGGGGTTATCTCCCTCTACCAGAATAATCCCACTAATAATCCTCTTGGGTTATACAGCTGCCACTCCTGAATACTCCACACAATTCCTTTCAGACTATGGCTTGTTTTATATTTCAGCTTCAGGGTTAGATGAACGAATCACTGAACACCAAAATTATTATGAAAATGAGTAATAATGTGTTCTTTAAAGCTCTCCTACGTCCTGACCTTCCAGTTCTCTCAGCACTGATGAAGTTTCCTTTATGCCAAGGAAGCTACATTCGTTGTAAACTGATTCGCACCTGATCAGAATCTGTGTCTTCAGGGTGATCCTGGACACAAACTGAATGCCATTAGAAAAGAATAGCTAAAGGAAGTCAACAGGGAAAACCTGCAGCAAGTAGAAATTAAATCTTTCAGTAAATAAAGAACAATGTTATTTTTTAATTAACTTTACCATTATTTAAGAAAAAAATTAATCTACTCCAGAAACACCTGAATCACCACTAACACTACAAGGCTCTCTTGGCATTAATTCGTGCCCAAATTCAAGGCTGTGCTTCTCTCTTCCTGTTCATCTTTGTACCCGATTATACCTCAGTACAGGTGCATACGGGTTAGTAATCACAGTTGGGTATTTTGCATGCAGATTAGGCCTATTCAAATCTGCATACATTTGTTATGCATCACTGCAAAAGTGAATGCTCAAGCAACTTTTATTTTTATCTAATCAAATCACTGCTTAATGAAAAATGAGCAAGTGTGCACAAAGGTGCACCCAGCTAGACTCCAGGGATCCCTGGGGACAGGGACACTGATCACTTGGTAGGGCTACCAGGTGCTGGTTTTTCTGGCCTCATGGTCCAAACCTGCCTGGGATCAGCTATTTCCAAAACTCCAGTGTTCCCTCCTGCAGTAAGATTAAATCAAGGTTTCCACCACAGGTGGACACAGAGACTTTTACAGACCTCCTCACCGAAACCTTAATGGTGTCAGTTGAAACTTGGCATACTATGATCAGAATCCCTCCTCCAGTATAGAAATAGACAAGTCTCTTTACTTCCCCATACCTGAATTTTCAGCCTGTGGAACAAGCACCACATCTTTTCTTCTAAGGTAAGTAGCTGCAACACAGTGGTAGGTAATATTAAGCAGTTTACTCTGGAAGTAACAAGACAAAACACACACCTTGCATTGCTGAAACAGTATTAAATCATTCTAAAAGAGGATCTGCAATGAAATAATTGCACACAAACTGACTTCTTAGTGCCCTTGGCAGGATCCAGTCCAGAAACAAGTCTGTTACTGCAGACAAAGGAGGTTTATAAAGTAAAACAGAAAAGACACACTCAAAAATTCTGTCCTGAAGTTGGGAACAGCATCTGGGTGCTTTCTCACGTGTGCTCCTGTCTACACCCTCACCTTTCAGCCAGCACAGATTGCAGAGTAACTCAAAAAGCATCACAGATAATAGGGAGGCAGTAATAATGAAGAGAAGCAGCTAAAAAATTGTGCCAAGTGATTTCAACCCTAAAGTAGAACAGAAAGCACGATCATCTCTAGAGTCCATCCCTCCACACAGCTAAGAACAGCAGCTGAGGAAGGAGATTGATACAGAGCTATTGAGGAGTCCCTGAAAGGGACTAGGCACTCCACTCATCCGTCCCAACACAGCCATCATGCTGCACCCAGCCACTTCACATTAGGCAAATCTATCGTCCCTCATCCCAGGAGCCAAAGGAACATGGATATTGGGATTGCGAAATCTGTGTAAATTATCACAGGGCTGGAGTAAAGGAATTCTGGTGCATTCACCTGAGCAGTTGCAACATAAGCAACAAAGACTTGAATGGGTATGGATTCTATACCACATTCAGATCATTGTAACATCTGCTTCACGGTGTAAGAGAACATTTTGCACCCACCTCATCTTCAAACTTGCAAAAATGTGAGAAGCACACTGCCAACTCAGAAGCACGCTCTGCTCCCTTCCTTTTGTGCAGCACAGCAGCCAGGCAGAGCGGGTGCGCCCTATTTTAAGTTCCAATCAGCAAGAGAGATGCTTAAGTAAAGTAACTGCAACAAAATTAACACTTAGTTACACTTTCCATTCAGCTCTGCTCCCGGGATCTCCTTTCCGTGAAAAGAAAGGAGGGCCCTGCAGACCCAGTCACCGCAGCAGCAGACCCCTGGGGCCAGCCCTGCTGGCGGAGCTCCCTGCAGATAAGCACCCACCAACCACCACAGCCCCTTAATTGCCATTTCTCCTTGTTCAACATGAATTTATTTAAAGGATTTTGAAAAGAGGAATTTGAAAGGAATTAAGTTGTCTTAGGAACGAATGGCAACTGGAAATAAGCAAGTTCCCCAAAGTGTGAGAGAGTTTGTCCTCGGCACTCCCAGCGTATTTCAAGGTCAATTTCACTCCCTAACGAACCGCTTAGCCACAGCCAGGCTGCAGGAGTTACACCAGGCTGAAGAAAAGCAGAAATAGCTCACATCCGCACTTCTGCCGGGCTGGAATCAAAACTCAGTCCTCTCCAGCAAGGAAAGCTCAGAACCTGTGATAGAAGCTAAAACTCTGCACCTCACTCCTCATCTCAGCAGCACAGCCATCCTGCTTTATGCAACAGATCCTTCTAGAAACACTTTTTTCCTCCCTTTATTTTTTTATTTCTTCCCCATTACATTTCTATTTGCATGTCCTTTAAAAAGCATATCATAACCCTCTTGTGACTTCCCCATCTGCCACCCCCCTCCTACCCACATCCTCCCAAGAAACACAAATATCACCACTAACCTTCCTATAAAAAAAATAAATCCATACCTTGTGGTAACTGAAAACCAAACACTTTGTATTAAAATATTTATGGAATTTGGTCAAGAAAAAAGAATGAGGAATCTTTTTAGAGGCTTTACTGATCTCTGGGCAGAGAATGCATGCCCTTTTTATGGCCTGATTTTTACTTTCCATAGACTTAAACAGACACTTGGGTAACCTGGTCGTTTGTCCACCTGCACGCAGTGACTCTCTTATATGCCTGCCACAGATCATCACAGAAAATGCTCTGTTTCAGAAATCAAATCCATGTGACTGGATATTTAATAAAAAAACAAAGAAGCAGCTTTACCTCATTACCACCAAGTAATACAAATGTAAGTATTTTTCTGTGGGCCAGATGCTTCACTTTGCCTGTGGGCTGTGGACAGAATGGAGAAACAGAATATTTAAGCAGAATATTTAACCTCCCCCCAAAACTCTTACCCCCCCAAAACTCTTAACTACCTCATCAAGATGTACTACATGCTGAAGGGCTCTTAAAACCAGATAACTTTTATCAGCATTTTTTATCAGCATTTAGCTGCTATGCTTAATCCATTAATCTTTAACACACTTTAGAATGGTTTTCTTGGTGTGTTTTTTAAAAGGGCTAATGTGGGTAAGAATCAGTTTTAGACCAATATATTACCTGAATCTCTTACCAAGATAAAACATTTTTGCTGATCATCACCCTGCTATTTGATAGCAAAATTATTGCACATGTTTAAAAGCTTCTGTTTTAGGGGAAACAGACTGGTATTAACACAAATGCATTAAGTCTAATGTTTATTATTGTGGCTGAATGCAACGCCAAAAATGTATATAAACAACTTTAACAGCTGTAGTAAGCAGCATTCTGTTAAAACAATTACAACAACAAACCCAACCAACCAACCGGAAAAACCCAAACAAAGCAATCCAATAACCAAACAAACCCTCATGTGTGAAAAAAACGCTGGAAGGACATTAACCACACAATGAAAATAGCTTTTCCTTTTTGTTCTTCTTCTTTTGTTTCTTTTTTTTTGTTCCTAATAAGAGTATGGCTTTCAAATTATCGGTTTGTCTTCACCTGCAGTGTACACAGCACCCAGATGAAGAGTGTCAAGCCTCTAAAGGCTGGAAACATCAGACATTTGCGTTTTGTAATTAGCTCCATTGTTTACAGCTGCTGCCAGATTGGAGGTTACTAGGAGCCACCTCTTCCTCCTCATTGAAAAACATTTGCCTACAAAAATTTGACAGAAAGAAAGTATAATAAACCCAAAATACCCCAAAGCTGAGAACACAAAGCATGCTGCCAGGCAGCCAGAGCCAGCAAAGTGACAGGGTCAGCACGCTCCAATCTTGCACTGCCCAAGCCAGGGAGAGTTTTGCTGCTGACTTAATTGAGGCCAGGATTTCAACCTACAGCATTCTCCTCTGTAATTTGAGGGATACTCTGATTAACTACAAATAATTAACTCATTTTAAAATGGTATAATCTTCTTTGTGCACCATGCACATTTTAAAAATGGATTAGCACGGGGTCTAATGCCAGAGCCTCTCTAGCATTAAAGGATTATGGGACATCAATCCCAACTCACAGCTAATTGGGATGGCTGCAACCCATAGCAAAATTCACCAGTTCTGCCTGCAGGGCAGGACCTGCAGGAGGGTGTCTGGAGGGGCATGTGTCTGCCCACCATGTCTGCATATAGAATGGCTTTTGTTGTGGCTGAAGCCATCACTTTCTGCAGTGCTGGTTTTTGGGAAGCCAGACACAAGGGCATTCGACTGGACATCGCTGTTTAGTAACCCCAGTGTCATAGCTGCAGATGTCTACATTAACATGAGGTTTGAGACAACAGCAGATGGTTAGGAAGCTCTTGCTGTGAAGGCCCAAGTGATTTTCAAAGGTAAACCAGCAAGTAGCTTTTATGTATAAATGATACTCACCATATGGTAAGCATGATTGAAATATTAAACAAAAAAATTAAATCATTACAGTTAGATTGAATGGAACCAAGACCAATTAAAAGTAAGGCTGAGCTTCACAATAAAGATTTGAAACAGTCTGCATCAATAACGTTAATGCTGCCAGAAAGGGGAGCAGGGGACACAGCAGAGGAGTAGCGTTCTTAAGTCCTAGATACAAATCCCATTAAAATTCAGCTCACTCCTTTGAAGATACATCCAAAGATGAGGCTGGCATTTGCAGGCACCAAAAATCAATAAACAGGCATACAATCAATAGAAAAAAACCATATTTCACTGATGCTAATTTATTAATTAATCTATTAATTTATTGATTGTGATTGCAAGCCATGATTGCAGCCTGATTAGAGTCTGTGAATAGGTACTTTATATATGCATGCCACAAAAATAAATAACAAATGGCACGTGGACTTCTGCAGCTGATCAGACACCTATACATGCCTGTGAAAGCAGGAAATCACCAGGTGTTCCTCTTAAAAAAATAAAAATCCCACTTGCTACTTTTCAATAAGAAACCTGGGTACATCCTTACCATCACTCTTGCTAATGCAGGAACCTTATGATTACAAAAATCAAGACTTCTGGAAGCCCGAGGCTGCCCTGTCCTGGCATGCACCTGCAGCCCCCCACCAGCCAGCCAAGAGCTGGGAGGGCTCCTGCCTGCACCTCAGCACTGCTATTCCCCAATTCTGCATGTGAGAAGGAGGCTACCAGGCAAACCCCGGGTCCTGCCCCCACCAGGAAGGGCCTCACAGCTAATACGATGGCTCAAGACAAGTCTTCCTACGTCATTCGTGGTCAGGCCAAAAGACCAAGCACCTCTGAGCACTGAGGTGACACCTACTGCTCTGCATCACTTCCAGTGCTGAAAGAAACCCTGCTCAGCTTGGTAGCGTTAAGCACGCATGTAACTTCATGCAGTAAAATCAAAATAGGCACTTGTGGATCATTAGATTATCTGCTGTGTTTTAACACAATAAGCACTTAGATTATATGGCATCCCTGAGTTCATTAAACTAAGCCCTCTCAGCAGCATACAGGCTGTCTCTCAGAGTAGTTTACTGAATCTTGTCAGTCATTCTTTGTCACTGGCTTGTGATGAAAAACCAACTAATACTTTGCTTTTACTAAAGTCAATCTCAAATTTCCATTGAGTTTAAGGTAGCTTGATGTTATGTGAGATAGGTATGGGAAAACCCCAGAATTAAGCAGAATTTTGGTCCAGTGCCAGAGGGCTAGTTCTACTGAGGACTGTGAGCAAATCTCTGTATTTTTTCAGCAGGTCCAGTGTGAGTTTCAAGTGAACCTCTGGCAAGTGGTATGGACCCTTTGCAGAGAATTTCTGCTTTGATCTTTCAAGTTCAAAGATCCTAAATGCAAGAGACAAATATTAAATCCTGGGGAAAACATGGTTCATTTGGTGCTTTGGCCAGCTCCCCAAAGGCCAAACCTTAGCTCACATGGGTATACTGCCCAGTGATAATACAGGATGTAGAAGAAAACTCTACAAGGTTCCACTGGGCTGTTCTTTATACTGTCAAATGTTGTCCCAACCCATGAACATCAGCCCCAGGGAGGCTCTTTGCTATGGACCCAGGCTCCTTCACAGGGCATAATTCCACTAGTCCCATGCTTTGAAACAGGGCTCCAAGCAATGCTGGGCACATCAGTCCAGGTAGGCAGTCCCATACTGATAGACAGTAAGTTTTCCCTTTCCCAGTCTGAGTAACAGCAGAATGGGTTAACGGCCTGCTCTCACAAGCCCCTCTCCTCTGGTTTGGGAGGAAACGTAACACACAAAACCCCTCTATGGGTTGAGATTAGGAGTTTTACTGGAAATGAAATGCCACAATGCACAGTGACTTTAGCCTGTTTGCAGAAAAGCACTGAGAAATGCAGAAGCAGCAGCAGAAGCCAACAATAAAACAGCTCTCCCCACCACCCCCAAGCACCCAGAAGCCAGCCCAGTGGAAAACCCAACACCTCAAAACCAGAAATGGCAACCAGAACAGGAAGCTTCTTATGTTACAGTGTGAACTTCAAGCCCCATGATACTTTGCTCCAGCCAGCACTTTTGTTTTGAAGCTGGCATGATGGCAGCATGCTACTGAACAGCAGCAGCAGACTGAACTCAACCCTTGACACCTATTCACTGCCCCTGTTCTGCGCTACCTGGGAGAGAGGTAGGACCACCCTACTGGCCAGGTGAGACCCATGATACATGTATATAAGAAGGTTTCAGCATCTGTGTTTGGCACTGGCAGCTTGATGAATTTCAGGTGCCTCCAAAATGCCTTCTCCATCACTGTCTTGTAGATGGAAGAGGGAATGGGATTGTAAATCATCATCTAGAGAAGATAGGGAGAAGGCAAAGTAAGTTTTATTGATTCTTTAATTTTTGAATGTAAGTGGAGAAGTGAATTGAGCCTCCAGACATTTCTTAGACACTGTTGGCTTTTACATATTTTTCCAGGGATCAGAAAGTTCATTGTTTGCTTCTTACCCCATGATGCATACAGATAATGAGACAAGGAGCCATCAGAGTGCAAGCAACAAACCACAGTCAGGCTCAGGGCTTCTCTAAGAAATTTTTATAGCTTTCATTTTAGTCCATGCTCCATTCATAGGAGAAGCTATTGCCAGAAAAATACAGGTCATTGGGATAAACATTTTGCAATGGCTCAGGGCTGAAGCAGAACATTAGGAAGAAAAGTGTGTACCTCTGCAGTGTGTGACAGATGGGGCACACTCAGTGTTACTAAATCCCATTCCCTTCCTTTCAAACAGCCTGCAGTGAGTCACTGTTATGCTTTGCCATCCCATCACAGTGTGAAAAACCTCTCTGTAGTAACACTGGGTACGAGTCATGCATCCTTCTTTCCACGTAAGCACTGTGTGGCAGGAGTATGCAAACATTAAATTAGCTTTCCTTTCCAGGTGGGAAGCCATTGTCCTTTGCTGCAAAGCCACTATTGAATTCCAACACCCAAAGTGCTTTTATCTGATGAGGATAAGACTAGGACAAGTCACCACCACTCAAAGCTGGTCATACTGCCCTTGAAGAATTTCTAATTTCTTTCCTAAATTACTTTATTTGAAGAATGTAATACATTAACTACAGGCCTCTCCATCAATTACAAACCCCACAGCCACTCCATGGTCTCCAACCTATTAATTACTAGGCCATGTTTTTGTGAAACCTGTGGTTTTCCACATCAGCAGGTAGACACATTGTGACAAAACACACAGGATGCTCCCAAAGCCTGGCCTAATCCTCAGCAGGACTGAGAAGACCTAAGCCGCCACACTTGCTAATTGTTCCCTCACTACTGAGGGGAGACATCCCCTACCAGAGGCCAGCTCCAAGATGCTGCCGTTCTTATTGCTCAATCCTGATTTATACACAGCAGAGATGAGTACTAAAGAAAACATGCCACAAGGTTCTTATATTTGTAATTATTTTATCACGGCCTTCATGTACCCGTTTTTGGATATTATTACCCAGGAGAGTACACTAACAACCTTAAGTTGCTGACTAATTAAGTTTTGGTATCCTCCAAAGCTAGTTTTTGCACACTAATTAAGTTTACAGGCAGTTAAATTTGACAGGTACTACGGTATCTGCCAATGTGCCTTCATAATCAGTTAAATTATTAATTGTGAGGCAGCAGGCCATGCCCAGGCAGGTGGGGAAACATTCTGGCAGTGCGGCTGCCCCAGGAGAGTGGCAGTCAGCAGCCTGTGCCACAAGGAGTTGGGGACACAATGAGAAGGAGAAGGCAATGGGATGCAGTGGGGAGCAGGAGGTGCCTCAACACATCACTTAGGCTTCCTGCTACCCCTGCAACAGGCAGCAAAACCTCCAAATGCACAACCCTCTTGAACTGCAGACAGCATCCCTCACCCTGGCACTGGAGACTTGCACCTCAGGGTGATTTCAAAAGGCAGGGCAAGCAGCAGGGAGCCTCATTAGATACCCATCCCCCAAAACCTTCTCCAGAGTGCTGGGCAGGCAGGCACAGCCCACACCATCAGAGGTGCCATTGCCACCACTGCCGTTCGTGATCACAGCAGCCAGAGAAATCCCCCAACTCTGGTCCTGTGATCACACTTCAGGCCCTCTGCAGACAAAACATTCGTTTAGCAATCTATATGATTCTCAATGTCAAATGCCTCTCTGATAGTTCCCTCAGGACAGCTGCTCTTGCTATTTCATCTGTTAAATATTTCCAGAACCCAAAAGTCCTGAGGGAGAAACACAGTTATTTTGACTAACTGCTCCTCCTCCTCAACTAGTTACTGTGTTAGCTTCCTCCCACTCAAACACCAGGAGTTGATTAAGACATATGGATTATCTCAACACTACCAAGAATTTCAATTTAGAAAGTGAAATATTGACATTCTTAATATCACATTTCTCTTTCACTTGGGAGCCCTTCCTCGCATTGACACCGATCCCTGCTGAAGCATGGCAGCGTTGCACAGGCTGCGATTCAAGGGCTCAGCAGACAGCTTTTTACACACATTTTGGTTGAAGCTGCTGCTGGAGTCAACCCATCACAGTTTTCTTAATACTACAGAGAAAAGTACTCTTATTTGTGGAAATCTCTGGGTCATAAAAAGAATTATTTATTTCCACATTGAATTTAGAATCTTTGTTAAAAAAGCATATTTTGTAGCATGTTGGGCCTCTCTTCAATACAATATAAAAACAACAGGCACAGGCACACAAAGAAAAGCCACAAAAGGAGAATTTGGAAAGCCCTCATTTTAAAGTCCTTCAGGAACACACCAGTCTTTAAAGTAAAATCTTATTTCCCCTATGTAAAAGCTTTGAAAGCTTTGCTGTGTTCCAAGTAAGAGGAAAGGTGATGTTTTGGTTTGAACTGGAACAGAAAATGAAATTGAAGTGTTCAAATTAAACAGAAATCCCAAGTTTGGACTGGCTCTGTTGGAATGCTACCAGCTCCCATAAAGGGGGAGCCTTAGGTTCAGGTTTCTGTTGAAGTTACGCATCTGAGACCTCTCCATTTCTATGTATTTCCCGGAGGAAACAGCCCATGTTATTTCCTTCAAGCAGTTACACAGGATATATGCTACTTGCAGCAGCTGCTGCTTGCAAGAACCTTTGTTTAGTTAATGTTACTTTTGCCAGACAATATTAAAACCTGAAAATAAAGCATCTGTAGTGGTGTGTTCAACTCAGCAGGATGCTGCATTGGTGCCAGGATGGAAGGAGACAGAATAACAAAATTGATGCTGCATTGGTGCCAGGATGGAAGGAGACAGAATAACAGAATTCAGTAGCAAATACAATGTTAATCTTTAATGTGCAAAATGAGGGGCTGTAAGAAGAAAACATGGCCTGACTCGGCAAATGCTCACAAGCACCTGTGAAGGCTTGGTGAGTCTTGGGGCTATACCAAGTTTCCAAGAAATATCTTTATGTTCTAGGCCCTTATAATAATAGACAGTGAGGGAACCACCTACCCTGTTTATACACTAGTGTGCACAGTACCAGCTTTACCAATGCCATGGCAAATCTTGATCAGGCAGATGGGAAAGGGTTTTATCCTGCACTACCATCCACAAAGTGATAGAGCTAACACTAATCTGAAGACAAGGATGAGTTGTTCCACAGGCCCTGACAGGTCTGATAATTGCTTATCAACAAATGACTAAGTGACTTGAAAGCAGACAAATGAGGATGTGCAAGTGTTGTAGGTGAATAGGCTTCTGAGAGGTCAATGTTCTGGGAGTGTTTGTGGGATCTCAGGTTACTCTGACAGCCCTGGCTCTTTCAGAAGGCATTTGCTGGTGTCAGAATGATATTTTAGTGAGGTTAATGAGTCCTTGAGGAGGACAGAGAGGCTTCTTAATAGAAAAGGGGAAGAAAGTGTATTGAAAAAAAAAAAAAAGAGAAGGCAGTGAGGAAGGGTTTCTTTTTTGTAGTTATTCTGTGTTTAGGTGGACTCTGTGCTCTTGCATCTGCCAACAGTTTGTGAGTATAAATGCTCCAGGAGAAGGTGATATTTCAAGACAAAATACTTCTGTGTTCCAGGCTCAACTGAGCTCATGGTGTATATATAGCAAAACTTTGTCTGTGTCACTACCACCGTTTGGAAGATGTGGCATCATCCGGCATTGCCCTAGAACATGTTCAGGCCACGGAGGTGTGATGCGTGGGTATGCATCAAGTGCGTATATAGAGCTTGACTTTACATTTGGGTATAGAAAAACTGAGTTTTCCATTTTGGTTTACCTAGGGTTTGGGATTGCAGGGTGGTGTGGGAGTACGCTGAGCGTTTAGGAAAGGGAATCCAATGAAGTGCTAGAAAGTCACCATAGAAACATTCATGTGTTGAGAGTATGACAGGATTGTTTCTGTAGATACTTCCTGAGGCTCTAAAGGCTGATATTTTCCAGAAATAGTGGAGGGCAACCAATTAATTGAAATGGGGGGACTCAGAATATTGGAGACTTGGGTGTCTGGATGTGGGGAGGAACAGGGATGCTTTGAGATCAAGTCCTCTGCTGTAGTGGGCAAATGTGTCACATACTCTCCTTCATTTTATCAAGATACATTATGAAAGGAGTTGGATCCAGGTTCCCAGTACTGCTGCTTCCTCAAAAGCACCAGGCTCTAATGACTACAGACCTCCTTATTCCCACCCCAAAGGTACCCTTTGTTACTTGGGGCCGTACAGACAGCTCTTCTGCCTCCCTGGTGCTTTCTCTCAGTGTATTTAGGAGTCAATTGTTTTTCTACCTTCATCTTGTAACACAGAATCTCAGTTTGCCTGGTCACCTAGATAATCCTTCTCAGCACTCCTTTCAATGTGAATTTCTCAGTCATGGGCAATGGGAGCTCTGCAGCTCTGTGGAGCTTGTCATGTCCTACAGGTGCATAAAATCTGCAGTGGACATGCCCAGGGGGCAAAGCTAGATTTCCATTTAGTAAAAGCTTCAGAGTGGTTTTGTATTTGAGTTTCTTGTAAAATAATTGTGTTGTTGGGCACTGAGTTGTTCTCTACAAGAGGTGAGAATTATTAGTTCACATCTCCAATCTTGCAAGAGAATATTAAGCATTAGCTGTTACATCTGTTAAAAATCCATATGCCAGTTCTTGCTTGCACAACAATTAACTGCTTGCTCACTGACAGTTTCCCTAGTTAAATGATATTTTGCCTCTGTTTTCATCTTGTTTCAGAAGAACAGTGAACAAAAAGAAAGAGCCCTTGTATGTCATTTGCACCTAACTACTCTTTGTGTGCTGTTGGCTCACCAGGCCAGCTTGAAGCTCTGGTAGGTGCTTGGAACACAGATGAGGAGCTCCAAGCTTCCAAAAGGTCTTTGCTGTGCTGCAGTCTGGCAGAGCAGTGGGACCTCCAGAGGCTTCTGTCTTTCACCTGTCACAGTGTTGCAGGTAGAAAGTAAAAGGGATAGTATGGCAGTAACCTTTGGTTGGCCTTTCTGGTGGGTAACTGGTGGAGAGGAAGCCTTGTAGCTGGTTCAGAAACCACATTTGGTTTAAATCTTCAATGAGTGGAAGAGTGACCACACAGAAATAGTGACCAGCATGGAATTAGGAAACTGAATCAATTTGTTGTGTATTTCTATCCATATCTCACAGAGGATGTTCTTGATGCTATGACTCCAAACTAGTCCTGAGTAGGGTACTTGGCTGAGGAAACTGGACATCTGACATGAACTGGTCTAGAGTGAAGCCAGTTAGAACTTTGCCTCTGACTTCAGAGATACTGAGATTTCATAGTTTTTATTTTCTAAATTACTATTAAAATTTTTATTTAATTTTATTTATTTATTAACTTATTTATTAACTTGTCAGAGTAGGATCCTTTGGTTGAAGTGTGTTAATCACTCATCTGAGTGACTAAATTTGATGCAGCTGATCATCCTCCAGGAATTTGTTTCATTACTCCACAGTAAAATGTTTAAGATACCATTTTGGTAAAAGTTTTCCCCAATAAGCTGCTTCTTGTCTTGGACAATCACTTGAAATTGTCCACCAGCTCCCAGTTCTTTTCAGAATTAACAGTTTGACCCAGTTACATAACTCATTCCCCATTCATTTTTCTTAGTATCTTGGATAGTAATTTTTTTCTTGTCTTACTGCATATCAAAATGACCTGTCTTGTATTTTCCTAGTTATTTAGCTTGTTTTGGGTAATGGGTTTTGTGGAAGTTTAACTTTCAGTACAGGAGCTGCTTGGTAAAAGCTTTTGGTTTGTGCAGGGACTGGTACTACCTGATGCTGCACGCTGAGACATGTGAAGCCATCTTCATCAAATGCCCTGGTGTTGAGCAATCTCTGAACAGCATTCTCAAATTTGCTTACGCTGGGGTTTTTCCCTTCCCCATCCCCAGATATTGCTAAATAATGAGGTTCCAACTAGGTTTTTCTTTTGTTTCTCTTAAATAATGACACATTGAGAATTTGCAGCTGTAATATCATCTTCCCTTGTTGCTAACACTCAGTGTAGACTGTGGTTTTCCTCACCACTGCTTTTCCAAACTAGAAGTAGGTGGGTTTCTGTTTAATTGGATCATCAGAAGTGAATGGCAGTGGGCTCCCACTCTGCATGCCATCCTTGTTGTGAATTTTGAAACAGTGCTCAAGATTCTAATGCAGATTTTGTCTATTCTGTTATTTTAGTTTTGTTTTTTTTTTTTTTTTTTCAATATAACATTTACAACAACATTGGCAATCAAAGAACTTGTTACCATTTGTGCTAATTTCAGGAGATGATCACAGGACTATGTAATTATCATTGATTAAACAAGGAGCTGAATGGAGAGAGGCTACTTATGAGATGGGAGAGCAGGACATTTTCACTGCTAGACAAGGACCACTTAACAGTAGGTTAATGAATCAAGACAGCTGGAGAACTCATAAAGGACAAATCAGATATGATTGCTTCTGTTACAAGGCAATAGGTAGGTCACTGGGCATTATAAGATACTTAGAATGGTATCCTCTTGTACTGTGGGAGAAGTAAGAGTTTTATGTAATGGAAATCCTGTTTTACAGCTCTAATAAGCTTGTTAATAACAATTCAGTGTGTCATGGCATTTAGTAAGGATTTCAGATTTTGTCATGTAGAATGAGAAGGATTCAAGTGGAAAAGGAAGAATGATTTTGCAATGAATATGTTTGTTTTGTTCAGCAGTGTAAGCTAGCATCACCCTTGGAAAGGCTTGCAGGGACTGCACAGAGCAAAGAAAAAGTGGGTCCTCTTTTGCTGCCTCTGTGCCTGTTTGCCTGCCTGCTTTTAAAATGGGAATACAGTAGTAGAGAAATTGGTGGAGGGAATTTGCTGCATGCAGCATCATATGCTGAAGGCTTTCTGAGCTCTTATGTGAAACCTGTCATGCACACCACTCAAAACTTTGTGTTCTTCCTTCCCCATTTTGTAAACAATGTGCTGTGAGTGAGAATTGATAGGTGCAGGCTGTGTTTCACGCCCTGGCATTCACCCACATGGATGAGGTAAGCAGATTGAAGCTACCACCTGGATAGGGGCAGAAATTTAGGATGTTAAAATCTAGGAATGAGTTCAGTAAGTTCTGTCTCTCCTGCAGTGGAGTTCATGCCATGTGTGACTGTTTGAGGCTGAATGTTTTGTAAACAAAGGACAGGTGTACCTAACTTATATGTGCAGTAGGTTTGGATGTCTACGTTACTTACCATTGGGGTGATACTTACCCTGGATGCAGTGGTCTGAAACTCTTTGAAGGACTCTAGTTTATCACCTAAATGAGCAGGGCACTTAGATTATGCCATTTTCCATCAAGCTTTTTAGGCTTGACTGCCCCTATAATTCCTTGGAAGGGCCATTCAACTTCCCTACTCTACCTTTCTCTTCAGATCCAAAATCCAGATGTCAGGGCAACTCACAGTATCTTTTTCTGTAATTGCCATCAGAAGAACTCGTCCATGAGCATTGGTCTTTCTAATGGATGTTGTTTCTGAAACTGACCATTTGTATGTTCTGCCAGTGTGAAAGTCTTACGTCATTGCTGTTTGGCATTGTCACGAGATGCAGCAGGATGTGTATGAATCTGCATGAAACCTGACTGCAGAATTTGCTTTTACTTTGCCTCTTCCCTCAAAAAAAAAGCCCATTTTGATTCTTGTGCATAACCACAATTCTCTCTATTTAAATGCTGGTTCAACAGTTCAGTGGTGGTTACAGCTTTTTACATGGTGATCTGTCTGGGATATGATGTGGCATCTGTGAAACATGCATCCTCTAATAGCTGGAGAGCAGCCTGAAGCAAAACCCTGTACAGCTCCACAGCTTGAGAAGAGAGAAGGGAATGCAAGTCTTCTGATGTAGGCTTTCTACAATTAATTCTTTTCTCATGATTGACCCAGCTCTTGGAATCTCAGCACCAATTGTGTGTGTCTGAAACTCCTTTCCAGACTTGTCTGCAGAGGGCTAGGGCGGTTTGTTTTTTTTCTTTTCTGTTAGAACCTGACTTCAGTGCATAACTACAGGGTGTCTTTGCTCTTGCTTCCAGATCATCTGCTTGTTTGTAGACCATACAAACTATTGATATGGGAGAGAGCATGCAAGCTTCTTCAGACTGCTTGTGCATACTTGGGTTGTGTTTTCTACCTTGGGTTCAGTTAAAGGAGGAGGCCTCAGAGCTGTGGATGTAGCACAGTTTTTGGTCCATTGCCAGCTCCTAGCAAGGTCTTTTGACTAGGAAAAGTCATGCTTGTAATAGATATTGACTGTCAGCTTGACTTTTTTCCTTTCTTTCTCTGATTTTTGTTCTCTCCTTGAAGGAGAATGATCAGGCTAATTTGAGCTGTTACCTAATTGCAGAAGCAGCGTGGAGGTATACATTAAAGCATGAACAAACAGGGATCTGCTAGATAAACATTTAATTTCTGCCTACTTACTTCAATTTTAAGTCCCAGAGGACCAGCCTCCTATTATCACTGAACCTCATTATAGTTTTATCTCTGGTCTTATAATAAAATCAAAAGCATTAAGTAACTAGAGCTGTCCTAAGCTATTTATGATCGATTCAGGTAACCACTAATTGCAGTTTGCCTCCCAAACACTGTGGAAGTTGAAGGTCTTTGGGTGTGTGTGGTGGTCATAGATACTGCATGAAGAAAAGTTAATAGCAACCAGGGTTATTTAATATCCTAAATAAGGATACAGAGGAGGAAGTGGAAAGCAATCTGGCAATGTCTGCTGGCATGGTTTTGTTACAAATTAACTGTATCAGAGGGAATTAGAGAAGGAAAAAAGAGTTGCAACTGTTCCTCTGATTTGGAAAGTGAATTTGGATTTGTTTGTATATGTGACTATTTCCATGTTTTCTGTGGAACTACTTCATGTGGTTCCAATTATTCACTTAAGCCCACATTATTATTTTCTGTTTCCTGAGTGCATGATTTATGTAACTGAGTCTATTAAAGCCAAATGCTCGAATTGAAATTCACTGCACATTGATTAAATTGGCTGTATGCGTTACTTAAGTTAAATAAATTGCATATGTTAAAAAATAAACGGTAAGCTCTGACTGTAAGAGTTACAATTTGCAATTCCAATGGCCTATAAACCAAGAACTATTTGCCAACAAAATGTTTGAATAATATTGAGTAATGAATACATTAGAGGATTTCATAATGTGTTCATAACAATTAATGAATGAGGAAAAAATACCCATCCGCTATTATGTAAGTATTTGTTCAGTGGAAACCCACATTCACAGCACTGTATCTGGAAGGGCCAGCTGAATGTAAAGGTTGCAGGAATGGGAAAGGTGTGATGAAAATGGGAAGGGGCAGTGCTCATTGTCCCAGGTACCTTAATGGCTGTTGGATAATCTTTAGGAAGGCACATGTGTGGATCTCATGGTCACCTTTGTAGCAGCCCACCAGTGGTGTTGCACATAAAACCATTTGAAGCAGGTTGGTGTTCTGTATGTGTGCATCTTGTTCTGTGAAGAATGAAAGGCAAGATGGTCATAATGGTGTGGTTAAAGTGCTCCCTCCTCTTTTGCTCCAGGCATTAAGCACAGTTCTGACTGAATCTTGCCTTGATGGTGCTCCCATCTTTTCTACAAACATTTTCATGTTCTTACTATGTTTGCCTATGGTGGGGCCCAGGGCTGCTTTACTTCCTGGTGGCAATGAGGCTCTTCTGGGGGGGGGACAACTTCTGGATTGAAGCTTTTTAAAAGTAGCTGATCACTAAAGGGCTCATTTTTATTTCTGGAAGTTGGTGCCTGTTGAGTTGTTTCACGTTCAGGATCTGTACTCCAAGTGAAGTATTGGAATGCCTGGGCAATGGTTAGGTCCAGCTTCAGAAAGATCTTCTTTCATTGTTTGCTCTAGGCCTCTTGAAAGCAGAATAGTACTGTAAAACCCGTGGGCTCTTAGTCTGATGAAAAATTATACCACAGAAAATAACGAGCACAGACATTGCGCAGCCCCAATCCAACCCAAGCTATTTTGTTTCAAATACCAGCTTCCAAATGCCATCAATCTGTCAATTTACAGACCCCTTTCTAGCCCTCTCCTAAAGGACACACTGTTTTGTACACTTTGTGAACAGTTCATGTACACAGTAATGACACTGACACAAGGTGTAGGGTTTTAATTTCAATTTGTAGACAAAGCAGCTCTATGCAAAAGATTTAACTGTAGGACATTTAGAAAAAGATATATTGAGGGGCGAAGTGCTCAGAAGAATTAACAACAGGTCGTGTGGGGAACTGGAAAGGTCACATCACTAATGATTGTATTAAGGGGAAAAGGGCATGTTAGTGAGGAATGGGCAAGTATGGATTTTAAATCTAGGACAGTAAATGATTTCATCTTAACCTCTGTGTATTATTGAAGATACAGTGTTCTTCACCACCTTCTATCAGTCCTCATTTGATTTCTGGGGAAAAGGAAAAGGCAAGGCTGGCTCCAGTTGGTTGAGAGGTGGTGCCTTCAACAATTCTTTCCTTCTTAATGCACATTCATCTTGAAATATATTCATTCACAGTGGGGAGACAGACAAGCATACTTAGCCTCTTAGCTGAGTTAGTTTTTAAAAAGAATTGTTACTGTCATTACTTTTTTGCTTTCTAATGATGTACAAACTGCTTTCTTAACCTTTTAAAACTCCTTCAGTGTATGTGTGGGTTTTTTTAAGTTTGTTTGTGTTTTTGTCATCTCCATCCTGGGAGAGAAAAAAATAAAGCAGATTCTGAGTTGCTGCAGTCAGGATTTTAGGCAGTGTTTCAGGATTGCCTATAGCAGCCAGGGCTTGAGGAGCTGTCCAGGAGCAGAAGATACCTCAGATGTATTTCCACCCCCCCAACTCTTTTCTGCACTTCTGACACCCTGTGTTCCACGCCTGCCACAGCCTCTACAGTAAGCAGTGTGGCACTTTTGTTGTTTATATAGTGCTTGGAAATATTACTGAGTTCTGAGCTTAAAGAAGATCAGAGATGTGCATGTGCAGAGCGCTAACTGAAATACGCAGTGCAGTACCTTATCAGTAGTGCTTTTATTTTCCATTTATTTCTGTTATTTCCCTTAAGAAACATTCTTGTGAGGGGAGTGGGTTAAGTGCTCATTTCTAAAGTTTTCTTTTGAACTACAGTTTTGATGACTCTGCAAACTGAACGTTTTAAATGCTGTTGCAGTCCTCTTACAGTGAGGAGAATTGTATTTCTATCCTGTGAAGTACCACATGCCTGGCTCTATTTGTTATCTTTCACCTGCATGAAAATGCATTTGAATAACAGCTTAGGAAGAAGAGAACAATATGTGAATATGAACTATTTTGAAAAAGCCCTTGTAAAATACTTTCCTTCCTGCAAAGAAACCAAGGGTCTGATATTATCTGATGTTGAGCACCTTGTACATCAGTGGCAGTCAGCTTCTCTGAATTGCGAGTCATAAAGCCACTTGTCAGTCAGCAGCTGCTCTGTGACTTAACTGCCGACGGACCTTGTTCCCCCTTTTATATCCAGACTATGCTACCCCAACAGTAGTGGGGTAGGCTCTCTATTTGAATTTGAAATTAATGTTGTTACATGTAATTAACTATTAGAATCTGTAAAATGTACTGTGCAAGCCACAGCAAATGAAAACAAATGACCATCTGTGGCAATTTAGCATCTCTTCAGTGATGAAAAAAATGCAAGAGGCAGCTCTATCTTGAAAAATTACCCTTGAGGTAAAAGATCATCCTCTAGATCTGGCTGCCAGATAAGAAAGTGTAAACCTTCATGTGTGTGCCCTACCCAGGGCTCTTTCACTAATGTGGAACTGCTTTTACTGTTAAGAGCAACCTATTAACTTTAATGAAACATCTTGTACTAGGATGTAAATAAGATGCTTGTGCTGAGAAGTACAACCAGGTTGCAAAGATGGCCTTTGTCAGTGCCTCTTGGACACAGTGTTGAAACCTCTGAGTGTTTTTATTTTGCTTAGACCATGTTCTGATAAGTGTTCAAGGCATGGGTGTGTCAGAGTAAAGAAAGGACAGCAGATTGATGCTCAGGGTGACTCTCCTTCTGGGTAGCTGCAGCACTGATGTGAATCCAGAAAGCCCTCATTAGAGAGAAAGCTTTTGATGTGTTATTTCTGATCATAAAACAGGTGATGGGATTTATCCTGGCAGAAGAAGATCTAACTTATGCTTGTGCTTGTTGTGCTAATTTTATAGAAAATGCTTAGGGGTATGGTTTAGTGATCACCTCACGGTGTTAGGCTAATGGTTGGACTTAATGATCTTAGAGGCCTCTTCCAACCAAAACAATTCTGTGGTTCTATGTAACCAAGCTTCAGGTGCTGCAGATACTGAGTTGCTTACCTCCAGGGAAGCAGAGAGAAAAGTCTGGACTCTACAATAGGTGGGTGACTTGGGGGTAAAATGTCAGGACCAGATCCATCTGCTGGGAAGGGTGTAGGGCACTGTGCTGAGGAAGAGCCAGTAAGTCCTGCCTAGATAAGCTCTGCACCTACTCTGTCAAGTAACTGCCTCAGGTGGTAGGGTTGCTGTGAGCCTGCCTCTGGACTTAAGTGGATGACCTGATAGGAAATCAAATGAAATGACTCTTTTCACTACAGGCTGTGGACTGCCTCTCATGTTCCTATGTATTCTGGAGATGTTATAACTTTTTAAGTTCTGTGTCAGATTTAAGGGTGAGGATGGAGAATGTTTGGGTCTGTCAGTTTCTATAAACCAAAATTCTGCTTCAACCAGTCAGCTAATCTAAGTTGCTGGAGACTGCCAAGTCTTCATGTGGTTGGAAAGAGCAGGTAGGTTAAATCTCTTAAAGAACAAAACCCAGGCTGACATGGAAGGTACAGAACTCATTGCAGTGTCCAAAAGTGGCACAATAGAAGTGAAAAATTGCTTTGTGTGCTGGTGCTTTCTAAGCACATCTGCTCTGCAAGAGTACCTCTGTGATGACAGATTTGAAAAAACCCAACCAACCAACAAACAACCCACCACAAGACTTTGCCTTTGGAGGTTTTTGTAAGTGGCTGGAATATGTTGAGATCTGCCGCCCTGTGAAGCAAGCATAGTGGTGCTGGCATCTTGACTGGGCTGTCGCATCCATTAGGTGGCATCTAATCAGGGCAGTACAGGAGCCTCTGGAAACCTTGCTTGAGAAAAACATTAACATTAATGTCAGCAGGACCAAATCTGCCCACCTCTTAACTTGCCTGAGCTCAGAGATTTTGACACTGGAGCTGAATTTAGCTTGAAATCTGTGTGCATGTAGTTGTCTGCAGGAGCAGAAGGCCCCTTGCTTGCTCCTCCACAGCCTTCCCTCAGGCAGGACTTGTGATGTGTGTCTGAGGGGCATGTGTCGTGTCAGACCAGGACAACTCTGCATCCCTTTCCTTCCTCCTTTGGGTATGTTTTCTGAAACTCTGGTTGCTGTTTGGCAGGGAGGATAACTTTGGTTGTGCTTGGCTTTTCATATGATTATTTCTAGATCTTCTGGCCACGACCATCTCTTAGAGATTTTCTTTGGTATTTGTTAGTTAGTAAGAAGATCTTTGTTTCTGTAGTATAAAAAAAATACATATGGGTTTTCAAGTCATTGGAATAAATTAAAACCAAATGGACCACAAGGCTTCTCACAAAATAAATGAAAGCTGGACACTTCATTTTGATGAGAAAAAAAGAAAAGTAGACTGTATTGCTTGACCTAAAGAGCTGGCTGCAGTAGTCTAAGCTCCTGTTCATAACAGATCCAGCTTCTGCCTGCTTCGCTCACACCTTATTCATAGCAACTATTTCTAAGTCTTTAGGAATAATAAAACACTAATAAAATACTGTTTTGAGAACTTCCTTAACCTTTTAAGAGAAAACCTCTTCCACTGCGGATGGACACCTCCTGTGCCTCTCTTGTGTTGTGCTGGTTTTCACAGGATTGCTAGATTGAGGTGTGAAAATGAGAGCAGCTCTGGGCAAAGCAGAAGGGTGCTCAGGCAGGAACAGCCCCAGCAGCTGCTGCTCTGCTGCCTCCTTGTTGGTGCCAGAGCCCTGGAGAGCCAGGCTTGGGTCTAAGGGACCAGGCAAAGCATACATGTGATGGGGAGGACATGGCTTGGTCCCAGCACCAGCTGTTGTTGGCATTCTCTCTGCTACCCCATCCCTGGTAGCAAGAACAGCAAGTCCGACTCCTCATGTGTCTCCCACCAGCTGGAGCAACCCAGGCTTGATCCATGGGCAGCAAAATTCAATTTTGCCTGCACGACTGGAGACCTTGAGGAGGGGGGATGTGGCAGCTGCTACCCTCCCTGGTGCCAATGTGGGCTGGAGAAGGAGGTGCTCTGCAAGTGTTGCTTAATTGCTATGTCTTGTGAAGCACAACAACATTCAAAAGGGACTTTGTGCAAGACTGCAATCCTTCTCCTCAGTTTCACACAGAAGTATGCTGTTCCTCCCTTTTAATTTTTCCAGACACTTTCAGGAGAGGAGTTGGGCTGAATACCAGGTGGCCAAATGGAAATGAAAGTGGTGTCGGCCATTGAAGCATGTGAAAGAGCTCGTTTTGTCTTCTGGCTCCACTTTAATGTGGTTGCTCTGGGTGCCTTTGCTCTGGGAAAGCACAGAGTCAGGCCATGAAGATGAGAGAAGTCCTTGAATGGACTTTGTTCTGCAGGGATGGGATGTGGAGCTCAGGAAGAGACAATTTCTTTTTCCTCTTGTGTGCTTCTTAGGAAAAAATGAAATAATTCTTTTCCTGTCCTCAGCTGCAGTGTGCACTGAACTCTGGTTCAAATGCCAGCTGTATTCACTTGTGGTTTCCCTCCTGTGTTATCTCTTCAAGCAAACTTTTTTTTTCAGCTGCTGATTGCGCAAAGATGACAGACATAAGCTGATGTGCTGCTGGAGCTGCTGCTTTTGCTGATGGGTATTTTGGTGCTGTAGCCTGTTGAGTGTATGTGATAATTGGTTTCCCTTTTGGTCTTTGAGGACAGAAGATGCAATTAGCATGTCCAGCATATTTTGTTTTATACATTCTCAAAATTTCAGTTCTTTTAGGAACACTGAGGAGTCATTAAATCTGGACTTGGTTCTTGCTTTCTGAGCATCAGAAGAAATTGCTTGCCCCAGCTGCAGCTCTGTTGGTATATTTGAATTCAGTTGTGGTGTCAGAAGTGCAAGTACAAAATCCTATTGAAGTCCACCAAAACCATTAAAGGCACCTCTGCAAAGCTCTTGAGACTTGGAGCTTATAACAAAGGACAGGTGTCAGCCCTCAATTTGTCTTTCAGGCAAGGTTTGAGAAGCTTGTAGATGGATGATGTGGGATATATCTACATGTTAAACTATATGTAGGATTTCATGGTGTACTGAAAACAACTTGTGTTGCGCTTTAAAGTTTATCAACATCTGATTTCTAGCACCTTGCTGCTTCAGAACAACAACAGAGCCAGCCCACACTGCAATCTGGCTACCTGGACAAAGGCTCAATCTGAGGAGAGAAGAACAAAGTGTGAGTGGCATACAGCTTCAGGTTTGTGTCTGTCTCTGTATTCAGGTCTACATGAATATATTGAGACAATTTGCCCCAATAGAGATGACTGAAGGTTTCCTGGCATGCTGACAAGCAGCTGTAATAAGATCATAGAATCATTGAATTGTAGAATCATTAAGATTGGAAATGACCTTTAAGATTAAGTCCAGCCGTAATCCAACTACCATGACCATTAAAGTACACAGTATAAAGCATATAGGGGTTGGAAGAGACCTCGAAAGGTCATCTAGTCCAACCATCCTGCCAGGGCAGGATCACCTAGAGTAGGTCACACAGGAACGTGTCCAGGCAGACTTTGAATGTCTCCAGAGAAGGAGAATCCACAACCTCTCTGGGCAGCCTGTTCCAGTGCTCTGTCACCCTCACAGTGAAAAAGTTTTTCCTTATGTTCTCATGGAACCTCTATGCTCCAGCTTGCACCTATTGCCCCTTGTTCTATCATTGGGCACCTCTGAGAGGAGCCTGGCTCTGTCCTCCTGATACTCACCCTTGCCATATTTATAAACAATAATGAGGTCACCTCTCAGCCTCCTTCTTTCCAAGCTAAAGGCAGAGCGGGATTCCTTTGGGAAGAGTAACTGCAATGGGTGAATCATCTTTTTGCAAAATGTGCCTTGTGCAAACAATACAAACAAAAATCTGGGTTTGATTGTGAACCCATTATCTGATTTGCATTTGTATTTACTTTGTATTTCACTGATATCCTCTTTCAGTTGTGAGAGTTTTTCTGATCACTGCTCTAGTTTTGAACAGACCTGGGGCACCCCTGAACCTTGCTCTTCCAGACCTTGGTCCCTTCAGCAACCTGCCTTTAAAATGCTGCCGTTTACCAACAGCCACTTCAGCTTTACAACAGTTATTTTATGATTACAGACAGAAACTGTTGTCTGAGAGATAACTGTATGGAAACTGTCAAATGCTGACATTTAATGGCAGCCATGGGAGCTGGAGATCTGTTGTTTGGAAGAGAGTTCTAAAAATACTCCATAAAAAGTAAGTTTAAGATCTGTTACAGCTATATGTTTAAAAACCCTTCCCCGTCACAGTTTCATATTTCATTAGAAGTTAACTCTGCTACAATAACATAAAAAAGTAGAAGTCCACAGCAGAAATAAAATATAACATTTGTGTTCATTTGGCTCCTTCTTTAGGGTTGTTACCAGGAAAGCAAATTTGGAACAAACCCTGTTAGGATTTCTGCTCCTGTCTAGAGCTGTGAGCCTGGAACCTAGCCATTAATTTACCAGTTTTGAAAGGATTTTTATCTAATAAAAAGTCAGGGGAGTAAGAGCCTGCACTTCATTGCAGACACAAAGATACAGTTTTGACAACATTATCTCAAGCCCCTGTGACACAGCATCAGTGCTTGGTGAAGGGGCATGGGCATGCAGAGCTTCTGCTCACTGAGCTTCACAGGGTGCCTGCTCTGCTGTGCTGGCCATTGTGCCAGAGAGAAGGGTGGGCTGAGAATCTGGCAGCGCTGGCTGGACCCTTTATGTGCGCAGCTCCTGGCTGGGAGAGCAAGGCCCAGGGTTTAGACCATCAGCTGTGTTATTGAGAAGGAATGAGGGCTGAAGGGTGGGTGGGGAGCCGTTGCCTGCTGCTTAGCAATGCCTGACAGGCAGAAGTCAGTCACAGCTGGAGGTGGTTCATCTCCAGGTGCACATGACAGCTAAGATGTGCCAGTAGTTAGCTAAGCTGGGACTCAGTAGGGGACTTTGGAAGGCCTTCAAGGGCTGCCAGACTTACCAGGGGAAGTGACTTGGTCAGACCCAGGAGGAGGATTATGGTGATGTTCTGTACAGCTTGCCTATTTGGACACCATCTCTGCTTGTTACTTCTATTTTCAGTTTGGGTTGGAAACATGGTTTGAAGCAAGGCAGGCACTGAGTGCCAAATTGTGCTATGAAAGAGTGTGGTGGTATGAGTGTGGGAGTCTGGGATTGCCTTGAACCCAGTGGGGAGAGGACAGATTCCATTAGGTGTCAGAGCCACGGTGCATGTTGGGGAGTAGCAAGTATTGGGTCTGAGGTGGTGACTGGGAGACTCTTCCTCTGTCCTGCAAGATGTTGGTCAGGAAGAAGAACACTGGGACACGTTTGAATGTCTCCAGAGAAGGAGAATGGTCAGGAAGGAGAAAACTGGGAGGTGGGGGAAGGATTTAATCCATTTTTTTTCTGCTATTATGTTATTAAAAGGGAAGAAATCAGATAAGGTAGGGCAAATTGTCACAAGGTGGGCTGGAGCTGCTTTTGTGCCTTGGGTTTGGTAACTGATCTCAGCCTAGCATGGGTCAGGGCAAGAGTCTCACCATCGCTGAACACCCTGTGGATCATGTTTGTCACCTAGGTCATGGCCAGGCTGCTCTGGTGTTGACACAGCACAGACGTTTTTCACGACAGCATGCACGTATGTGGTGGGCCATTTTTAAGAGGAGATAGCTTTTGCCTTGTGTGTATTGTAACTGTCTGGGGGCAGTGCTGTTGTCTGATAATGGGTGCTGTGTGCATGCAGGTGCTTCATGTGTGGCCATGTTCAAGTATTGGCACTGTGAATGATCTCTTCATGTCTTGAAGCATTGATGAACCATAGATTACAAACAGGAGAGGAATAGGTTCTGCCATTTGTAACATCAGTGTTACTGTTCTGAACTGTGCTTCCCTTCCTTGCAAAGTACTTGTTGTGGTATCTTCTTCCCACATCTCAACTGAAAAAAGTGGATTGACCTTCAGTTCAGCTGGCAGACAATCAGACTTGTGGCCGAAGGACTGCAGAGGGAAAGGTGGTTTGGGAAAACCAGCTTTGAGATGAATAGGGGGTAGTGACTGCCTGCCAGTGCCAATCTAGGAAATGCTCAAGTTGCATAGAATAGGTTATGGCTGAGAAGCAGGAAAAGGCATCTTGAAATCACCCTCCAAAATTTGCCAGGTGTTAGGATGGTGGGATTAACATACCAGTTGTTTCCTAGTAGAAAAGGATTGGGATTATTTAGCTTTCACCGAGGTTATGGTGTTGTTTAGATTTATTTCTTTATTTTTTCTTTTAGCTCCTCACACTTTTTTGTGCCTTAAAAAAAACCCTAGCTGTGTGGGCTGGAACAGCTCTGAAGAGCAGCCAACTGGCAGGCTGTAAACTAACTTCAAGCAATAATTTTATAAAGTGAAAATAATAGAAATCCTGGGAAGAGCAGTGTTTTGCATGCACATCTTGAGATCTGTGGAGTGTGTGTGCTCATGCTTGTCATGGGGGAGGTATTTGTCAGAGTACACCTGCCTGTCTTCTAAATTAGTTAACTGAGGATTTGGTTTCCAGTGAGGTCTCTCTGTCCACCTAGCAGGCCCCCCAGTTGCCAATTATTACCTCTGTGGACATTGTCAAGCCACTGGCACAGCTGGCAGTGCTGTGCTGTTGCTGACACCTCGGCAATCATTATGGCTTTTGGCTTCTGCAGTCAGTGCTGAGACGTGTCAGTGCCAGTGCACTCTCACCAGAGGCTGGCCCAAGCAGTTGAGTGTCTGAGTCCCCTTCTGCCTGTGTGCTGGAGCTGTGAACTCGGTCATTCTGCTGTTGGGGCCCGGTGCTCTGTTCCTTCCTGGCTGATCCCTTCCTCTTGGCGAGACCCTCAGTATTTTTCACCTGCCACTTCAAACACTGTTTGAAAACATCTTACTGTGTTTATGCTTGAGATGCACCTGAATTCCCTGCCCACTTACACCTATTCCATCAATTTCCGTGTTCTGACAAGAGTGTGACCTTTTAAGATGCAGATCATTCTCACCTTTATTGCAAAGCATCTTTTTCTTTCTTCAGTGTTTCTGAAGATTTCTATTTGTACTAATGACTTGACATCCAAACAGGTCAATACCTTGCTGATTTGTTCTGATATGTGTATTCAGCAGGAACCGTTTTCCCCTCAAAAAGACGTGGGAGGGGGGAGGAAATCCTACTCCTCTTCAGAGGAGTCTTGGCAGGCGTAATCACAAGATTTGTGATTCATGTCCAGTATATGTGAGAAGAGCTGACATCTTAGGGCAAGCTGCAGATATTAAGGGGCTAAGTAAAACCTGCTTTTGATGTTTGTGGATTTCTCTCTGCTAGATCAAAAGTGAAGTTGTTAATTCACTTGATGAAACATTCAGTCCCTTTTTGCACTACAGTTACTGGGTTAAATGCTGTCTTAATCAGCTCAAATCTCTACCTTTTTCTTCCACAAGGCACTGCAAAAGTTAGACCCGTAACGTTAGTCTGTTTTAATGAACCTGCAGCTAATGCTGTATAGGATGGAGCTGCTAAAGGATCTATAAAAATTGAGGTAGTAATTACATGCAGTCACATCATACTTAGTAGAGAAACCTGGCTGTGGAGGGACATCAGGTCTAGACTACTGGAGCTCTGAGATTTTAGCCTCTTGCTATATTGGCATGCTGCATTTTCTGGCTGTTTTTTTCTGTTGAATTTCTCAGCAAATCAACATGCTGGGTTATTCTTTGCCTGAATTCAGAAGGAGCTGCAGGGCTGGGTCTGATTGTGTGTTACCATGGTTTGTGCTGGAGTTATTCTCTTCATTTTTGTTTCTCTGACTCGTTGAAGCTTAGGAATTGTCAGTACCATAAGAAAGTAACTGAAGAAAGGTTTCTGGAGTCCATCTGCATTGCTGAAATTCAAATCCTCATGAGACTCATTTCTTAGCAGTATAAAATTTGCCTAAACAGTACCAGGAGTCTTGCCTGCATTTCAGCTTGGAGGATCTGGGTATTCAACTGAAGTGGTAGCACACAGCTGTAGAGGAGGGGAAACCTTATGATATTGTGGACATACACAGCAGCTGTTGAAGTGCAGGAGTGTGTCACATTTTGGGGAGCCAGCTCCTGGGAGAGGAAACAGGGGGATGGCTTGGATGAGGTGCAAGAGTGGTGACTGCAGGGAAGTGTCAGGGTTAAGATAGCTGAAGCTGAGGGCACATACAGAACAGCCTTGGAGGCCTTTCTAGAGAGAAACGGTGTAAAGCCCCAGGTCCTGTGCTGGGATTATTTTTGCAGGCTCCCTGCAACAAAAGAAAACCATGGAAAAGTTAAGTTTCAGTCAGTTCTTGCATCTTGCCCAGCAAGGGCAGCAGTCTGTGGCAGCTCCCCAGCACAGGTCGGAGCACTGCTAAACCCCCTCCAACCAGTGTGGGGCTTTGCCAGCTTGCCAGCGGCAGGAGCTGTGCTCTGCGTGCACCAGTGCCCAGGCAATAGGCTCATCTGCCAGGGCAGGGCCAGGCACTGGCTGAGAGTGGTCATTGCACAGTGGAATTTTAAACCAAATTGTTTAAAGAAGCAGGTAATACACTGCAATTCCTATTTAATGTAAAGCTTAAGGTATTCTGTGGTCTGACCACTTTTTAGTCTATTTTGATTGATCTTTTTTTTTTAAACTTTAATGCTGTCAGATGATGCATTGTCCATACCTAGATGCTTACTGTTCACTCTGCAGGTTATCTCTACTATGACAGCTCTGTATCTTCAGTGTCAGATACACTGCTCTCGAGTCACAGTAGATTTACAGATTCTATTATACTTCTATTGAGCAGCTCTTAATCTGGGCAGAGGAAAACATGCTGCAACCAGCATGTTTTATCCCTTGCCTTTAGTGTTAGAACCCTTTTTGGCAGAGCTGGCATTCTGTTACAAACAGTCTAACAGCAGCTCCATCTCTAAAAGAACCCATAACCCTGTAAATGCTGGGGGTAGTGGTTTCTCTCTCCCAAGCATACCTGAGCCTGAATGAAAATGAGCCCTGGCATTAACTGAAGGCCTTTGTTTATGTAACCTGGGTATAGTGCACAGGTCACTTAATGATGCTTTCAGCTCTTGTGCTGCATTCCTGTATTACAGCCTTCATGGGGAAAAAAAAAAGAGTTGTGAGTGTGAATATAGAAGCTGCCTTCAGCCCATTATTGTTTCAGCAGCTTTATTTTTTGGCATCACAGTTGCTTTAATAATTGAAGATTATATGCGTCAAGAAATGTAACTGCTCTGTGCATGAAGAGTGACGTTTGTTTTGCTTGTGTGATTTTGCAAACAGAATTGCTGCATTATTTAGGCTTTTTTTTGAGCAGCATAGTAGAGGATGCTGCCCTTGACCTGTAAGGAATAGCAAGGGCACTTGCTCTATGTCTGGAGCACCTTGTTATAATTAACAAGTGGTTCTTTCAGTCGTTAGCAGTATGATATAAGTTAGCAGTAAGTAAGTAGGAGCATACCAAATACTTGAGCAATGTTACGAATGTGAATAGTCCCTGATGGGTTTGTGTATAGTCTTTTTTTCCCTCCCCTATTGCTTTCTCCCACCAGCTGCACTGACCTTGTATCTACCTTGAGATTCAGACACTACCTTTTTTATTTTTCCCCCAATTGATCCCTGCTGTTAGTGCTTTGTATGCCATTGACTCAACGCTGGGGCTATTCCTGTAGCTCAGCAGTTCCACCTTGTTTCAGCTGCCCAAGTCTCTCTCTCATCTTTCTCTCCTTTTTGTTTATTAAAGAGTAAGGAAGGAAAAGGATGAGTTGGAATCCATCGCTGGGAAGTACACAATTTGATTTGGTTCTGTCTGAGGAGGGGGAGGACTGTGGCTCTTCCTTATGTGCTGATGTAGGTCATGAAAATGTATAATCAGCTTACACTTGTATCCACACACTGCCAGGAAGTAATCCTGCTTAGCATCACTTTATGGGGTTTGGAGTCTTTCTGAACCTTCTAATCCCTGGTGATATTTAAATAACATGTTGTGATCACCATTTGGCTTAATTCATGTGGAAAGGATGGATTATACAGATGTATCAGCATGGAAATGCGCATGTGCCTCGACACACACACAGAATGTGTATATATGCACATGCAGAGTAATTCTCCTTTGCAGACTATGTGCTAAACCCTGGAACATGCTGGGGCAGCTCTCTAGGTAAGTGTTCTAGGATGGCTGTGTCTGAGAAGGCAGAGATACTACCATGGCAATTTGCTGTGCTCTTTTTCAGATGGGAATTTAAAGCTGGAAGAACTGCCATGACTGTCCCATTTCTGCAAATAAAGCTCAGGGAGCATTTGCTGCTTCCACACTCAGGATGAGATAGGTGTGGATTCCCCCCCCCCCCCCCCCCCCCATTAGCTGGGTGGTTAGCCAAAGGGTTCTGTCCTGCAGAATTATGATTTGAAAATAGCTGTGCAGAGCTGCTCGGTGAGTCATGTGCAGAAGGCAATAGAAAATTTCTTGCTATAAGGCATCCAGCATCTACACAACTTACTCTTGCCTCCCACATGCTTTTCTGCAAAGCACTGGACCTAGGGGAGGTCTAGAAGTCCTGCAGGCACCTCTGACCAGGGCTGTGCTTAGCCTTTTTCAAGGAAAGGAGCTATTTGTGAAAGCTTCACCAGAGTGAAAGGGAGTGTTTTTGGCCAGAGTTCTTCCTGTGCTTGCCATCTCCAGCGGTGGAACTGTGAATACAAATGTTCCTCCTCCAGCTCCCCTGTGTTTTGAGCAACCATCTGTGTTTCCCCCATCAGCTGTGGTGTGGATATAGGACATACCATGTGCCTTTGGCTAAATGCTTCCTGATGAATTTACCCAGCACATGTTCCAAGCATGGATCCGAAGTGCAGCAGTTACTACTCTTAATTCAGCTTGGTCCTGTCCTGACCTGCTTCAGTGGTCAGGTGGAAACAGTGTGCACAGGAGGTGCCAGGGCTGAACCCTGTAAGGGTTTAGCTTTGCAGCAGTGGCTTGGCAGTGCGTTAAACATACTCTGCCTGTAGCCCTACATTTGTCTTTAATGTAACTCACAGAAAATGTGCAATTTCCATTGCTAGAGAGATGGACTTGAATCTCGCTAAGCACATAAATGAGTAAATATATCCACCTCTTACTGGAACAAATCAAAGTGCTTAAACTTCAGCCCTTGCACTTGTGTACCATGAGCTCTGATGGCAGCATGCGGTTAGCACTGCTGCCTGCTTTTGGGGAAAAACTTCAGAAACAGGAACAGTATCCACAGTAGGAAGCCAGGTTGTGATTCATGAACATCAATTCTGGATGCATGGCATGCTTTCCAGATTAGAATCAGGTCCATACAATGGTGACATTATGAATTTATATTAAAAGTCCTTTCCACTGACGTGAGAAATTGCTGTTGCAATAACACCCATTCTATTGTTAATAATAATTTAAATGCTTCAAATAAGAAAGTGCCAGCTGATATTTAAACTACTTATTATCAAATCAAAGTTTCTTAGATAAAATCACTTAATTAAGCTGCATTGTATTTGCTAAGTATCTAGATCAGTGTTCAATAGAGGTAAATAATACTCCTGTGATTTCTAATACCAGCTAGCATATTCATTTATTGAAGCATTACTTCAGTAACCAGCATTTCTGGAAAGCTGTGTTGTGTAGCCAGGAACTGATCTGCTTTGCAATTGAAGAAGGATTATTAATTTAAAGCAAATATTCAGTTACACACAGAAAGTCTTTGAGAGCCTCCAAGTAGTGTTTTGTGAGTCAAGGTTTCCCTTGTCTTCTGAAGTGATTGGTGCTATGGATATTGATACTTGGAAGCTCAGGTGATTTCTTTGACACAGCCAAGCAAGTCATTACTGTGCGTTATGTATATAAACTGGCATCTCTTCCTCCCTTTTTTCATTTCCCTTTCCCTTTTCCCTGTTCCCTTTTCTTTTTTGCTTTCTTTTTTTCCCCTTTTCCCCCCCTTTTCTTTCTATAAGACTTCTGTGACTATTGTCCTGCTTTGTACAGAGGACTATTCAAAGAGGTAACATGTCATCACAATAAGCACACTGCAGCCTCCTTCATTTTTCAGTGCTGCCTGAAGGACATTTGGGGAGGGAGATGCTGTTAACCTGCAGAATTTTCATCCTGAGAAAGTTTGATCAGAAAAAAATAAATAGAATAAACCAGGTTGGAAGAGACCTTCAAGATCATCGTGTCCAACCTATCATCCGACACCATCCAACCAACTAAACCATGCAACCAAACACCCTGTCAAGTCTCCTCCTGAACACCTCCACACTGATGATTCAGTAGCTCACCTTACTAGACTGTAATTAATTCAGAAATACAAAGAAGTGATGTTTAAAAGATGTTAAATCTCTGACACATTGAAAAAGAAGAAGTTGGTGCTGATGACTAGGAGTTGATCCTGGAAATCCTTGATCCTCCAGGAAGACTTGCAGACTGTAATCTGCAAGTAAATAATGGGTCTCTTTCTTCTTCTCTCCTGTGAAGAAAGACTGAGAAAACTGGGGCTGTTTAGACTTGAGAGGAGAAGGCTGAGAGGGGATCTTATTAGCCTCTATAAATACCTGAGGGGTTGGTGTCAAGATGAAGGTGATAGTCACTTTTTGGTGGTGCCCAGTGATAGGATGAGGAACAATGGGTACAAGCTAGAATACAGGAGGTTCCACCTTAACACAAAGAAACACTTCATTGTGGTGAGGGTGACAGAGCAGTGGAACAGGCTGCCCAGGGGGGTTGTGAAGTCTCCTTCTGGATGTGTTTCTGTGTGGCCTGCCCTAGGTGATCCTGCTTTGGCAGGTGGGGCTGGATGTGGTGGTCTTTGGAGGCTCTTTCCAGTCCCTAACATTCTATGGTTCTCAGCCCTGCAGTGGGAGGTGCACGGTGTGATTTCTGCACCTGCCCAGACATTCACTGTATTTGGAGTTGCTGAAATCTGGAATGTCGCTCAGGTTATCTTGTGTGTATGCTGAGAGGAAAAAAAGCTTTGGCACAAGGGCAAGAGGGATTTGTTGGGCTGATTGCAGTGTTCTTTGTGGTATCCCCATAATTAAAAATAATAATTTTATAAAGTAATAATTAAATTAATCTCATTTTAAAAAGAGAGTTAGGTTTCAAGCACTGAAATCCCATTGATTTCCTGGGGAACATGATCTCATAAGTCACTGGAGTAATTTTTGGTATTTTACCTTGTCACCTTTTCTCTGCAGTACTTGCTAATGGATTCCAGCACATATGTTGTCGCTAGCTTTTAAAACTGATAATTAGCTCCAGTTCAAAACCAAACACACTTTTATTAGATGATTTTAATCTTTTAGCAAAGAATTATTTAAGAAAACATAACAAATGCAAGTATTTATTAAAAGAGAGCTGTTGACAATGGAAGCACCTAGGATGAGTACAGCACTGCTTATTTTAGTACTTGCTGAACACCTGTCTTGAGGTACCTACTCCTGATAAAGCTTTCTTGGCTTGTAATTTTAATTACTAAATTACTGTTGAGATTGGTGAATATGGAGGGGAAACTGCATCAAATATCCCATGTTCTACAGTATTTGAGGCTATTTTCATTGTGTACAGTTCTTTTTGGATAGAACTGATATAATTACTTTATTAGAGAGTTTCTGCAGAAGGCACTCCTAATTTTTGACTTTTAAGGAAGGTGTTTAATGATCAGACTGATAAATTTCATGCTAATTAAATTCTCAGCTAATTAGCAACAAAAAGTATAAGTCATTGTTGCAATAATTGTTCAGCATCCTTCAATATCAAGCCCTGCAATTTGCAGAACACAAAGAAGTTTAAAGGATTAAATGACAGTTTCAGTGCAAGCATTGGCAGGGAGCAACACTTCCTGAAGGAGAAGCTGTGTTTTTTGATGAGAATGATTTCTGATTTATCTGGCTGCCTATGATTTTTCTGTTGTTACTCCTAGACCTGGATCAGAACAGAGTCCTGTGATCCAAATGCTGAAAATTTGAGAGAACTTGGACAGTGATAAATATTTTGCAGCTGGCTCACTCTGCTTATGAATGAGCTCCACTAGAAAATCTGGCTCCCACAATTAAGTGATTTAGAGACCTAATTGCAAGGCAAAGGGGAATTGTAAGCTCCTATTTTTGTGGCAACCAAGGTGATTTTAGATCCTGAATCCAAATGGTGGATCCAGTCTTGGGATTTGCACAACAAAGCCCACAAAACCAGTGATGAAGCTCATCCACAAGAATGGAAACTGGCTGAAATGATGGTGGTCACTGGTGTTAATGCAGTGGAAGACACTGTGTGACTGTAGAAAATAAGCTGAGAGCAACAATATCCCTTAATTTTATGCTGTTCTTCACTACTCTCCTAAGTAATTAGTAATTATTTATTAGATTAGTAGCCAAAGCCTACAACTGAAATCAACTCTTTTTTTCCTAGAGTTTGCATTCTTAATACAAAAGATGAAAGGGTGAGGGAGCAAGGTAGAGGTAACAAAGTAAAGTAATTATCCTGAGGTTGTGCAGCACATTGGCAGTTGACTGTGGCTGAGCAGCCAGCTCAGCTCAGCTGCTGCAGCCAGGGGGATGGAGGAGAGCGGCATCAGATCCAGGGAGGGGACTGGAGTATGGTGGCACTGCTTATGTGACTGGCGTTGCAGCTTAGATATTCTGGTCATAAAAATGAGGTATTTATGTCTCTGGAGGGTGAATTGTAATCTGGATGGGGAGGAGAAATAGAAGAAAGGAGATGAGTGTTGGGGCTCCTGCACCATGTGCTGAGGAGCAAACACCATGGCCCTTGCAGAGGTGATGGGAGACCAGCAGACATACCCAACCTCACTAGTAATTCTGGGCTTGGCCACTTGTTAATTCTGTTGATTCTCTTTTGTTGCACGGTCGTGTAACACGTCAGGGAGCAGAAGGTGCAGAAGGGTGTGTAGGAGCAGAATGGCTCCTGCCAGGAGCACAGATGGTTGGAGAACATGCCATCCTCAGCAGCCATGGCAGGCTGTTTTTGTGGTTGTTTTTTAATGTTTGGATTGGTTTTATTGACTTTGGGGGTGTGTGTGTGCTTATTTGTTTTGGTTTGTGTTTTTATTTTGCCAAACCATGGTTTTAAACTGGAAATAGTTTAAACAGAAATAATCAGATCACTCCCATTGCTTCCAGAGGTCTGCACATGGATGTGCTCTCTGGGTATGCAGTGCAATGGCAGCAAAGCCAAGCAGTGTTTTGTCCAAGGAAGGAAGCTTTGTTTTTTTGCTTTATCCAGAGAGCAGGGAGCAGCTCTGCCCCGAGCAATCTCCTTTGGAGCTGTCAATGTAGTTGTGGACATTGTTCTTGCTGCTCTTTATCACTGATGGAATTTATAGTATCCCTGGCAAATATAAAAGTGTGAAGGTTACTTTAATCTTCTCAGTTCCTGCATAGACCCCTTCTCTTTCCCCAAGTGTTGTCATGACACGAGACTTTAGACTGTGGTAAGACAGCACTAAAAGAGACACAGCTCAGACTCTTTCCACCCAATGACAGAGCAGAATATTGAGGACAACAACAAGTGAGCACATGTTGGTTTTCCAGTGAGGCAAGGAGCAGGCATGGAGGCACATGTGCTTGGAGATGTTACTGTCTCAGGTGCAGACATACACAGGGTCTTTCCAGTGGAGAAGAGTTGTGCATGTTCATGGAAGCCAAAAGCAATTGGTTATTGCCTGGAGGGGCAAAGTTGTTTCCTGTCCAGTGACAGATGTATTGGTGCAGATTGTTTCTCCATTAGTGCTTGGGTAGGTGGCAGCAGCAGTACCTCGCAGATTTCCTCATAGAGGTGTTGGTGCACAGCTGTTGTGTGCATATAATAACTTGGAATAAATATGATATCTCTCTGAGTTAAAATGAAGTGTGCCTATGTAAAATACACAGTTAAGCACACTATTTTGGTACACTGTATGTGCATATACCTGTGTCTATGCAGATCAAGTTGTAAAGATTTTGTTTGTTTTCTGAGTGGTGAATGTTCCTATATTGCATTTGTATTACTAGACTGAGGAATCAGGAGATTTGATCAGGAGCTGATATTCCTGATTTTCTATGTTTTATAGCTGTATTCCTATTTTCAGCACACCTTTTGCCTCACATCTGCAGACATAGCAGCCTTCTAGTATTTGAAAGAGGCCTACAGGACATCGGGAGAAGGACTCTTTACAAAGGCAAGTACTGACAGGATGAGGAGTAATGGCTTCAAACTGTCAGAAGCTAGATTTAGAGTAGACATTAGGAAGAAGTTCTTCACCATGAAGATGATGAAACACTGGACCAGGTTGCCTTGAGAAGTTGTAGAGGCTCCAACCTTGGAAGTATTCAAAACCAGGTTGGATGGGACCTTGAGCAACCTGGTGTAGTAGGAGTTGTCCTTGACCATGACAAGTGGCTTGGAACTAGGTAATCTTTAAGGTCTCTTCCAATGCAAACCATTCTGTAGTTTTATGACACTAATGCTCTGCCCTGGAGTGGTGTTCTGAGCTGGTCTCCTGGGCTCTTCCTCTGCAGAGTAACCTTGGAGAGCTTGGGAAAGACTTTGCTTTTGGATGGTGCCCTCCTCATGAGATTGGTTTTGAGTTTGGATGCCTGCAAATGGCAATATCATGTCCCAGTGGGTTGAGGGGACTGTGACCACTGTTCTGCATGGTGCTGGGGAGGACACAGGCAGCAGAAGTTGTGAGCCACCCTCTGATTTATCCTTTCTGCATTGCAGCCTTCTGTGTGATCCCGAGGTGCCATTAGAGCCTCTATGTGTCTCCCATGCTGGATCTGTGCTGCCCATAAGGGTGTGCATGAGCTCTGCTTTTTGCCTTGACTCTCTGGGAAGGTAACCAACCAGTAGATGCTGGCTTGAGCAGCAGCTGGAGGTGCCCCAGTGTGGTGACGACTTCATTCCTTTCCTAGCATGATTTCATGATCATGCAGTGACTCATGAGAATAATTATGTGTTTATGGAGGGAGAGCAGAGAGTGGAAAGTGCACTGTTCCTGCAGAGGGGCAGAGTAGGGGCAGACAGTCCAAGTATTGACACCCCAGCCATGATGTGTTCATACAGGATGGGAGGACATGGACCAAGGAGAAAGGGAGGGAATTCTCCAGCAAATGTGCAGACACTGTGGCTGGGCTTATAAATTAGTTCTGCATAGCGTTCATTCCAGTGCTCTGTGACTTAACTTTTAAAAAAGAAAGCCTCATTGACCTTGGTTGTGGGGTATGGAGTTCACATCCAGCCCCAGGGCTGGAGCTGGGCACAATAGCGACATTGCTGAACCAGGCTTGGAAATTCTTACCATTCTGACAGTCTATAGGAAGCATTTGCAAATAATTTGGGGTTGGCTTTGCAATTCCACCCTAAAAGTGTTCAAGGTCAGGTTGGATGAGCTGTTGAGCAATTGTGTTTAGTGGGAGATGTCCCTCCCCATGGCAGGGTATTTGAAACTGGTTGGGCTTTAAAAATCCCTTCCAACCCAGCCCATTCTGTGATTCTCTCCTTCTATTATGGAATTAACCCACACATTTTGAGGTTGGAATGGAAAGTAGTGTCCCAAGAAATTCCCTTCCAGGGAACTACATGTGGTGAAAGGATATATCCATGCTCTTTCTTTAGTGTGGCATGGAGTCCCTTATTTCAGCTCCTAGGTGCTTTGCCACTCTGTCAGAAATCCTTCCTGAGATTTAAGAAGAGATGGAAGGACATACTGCAGTGGGAATAGCTGAACTTGCATTGGCAGAGGGAAAACCATCTAAAAGTATAAAACATTCCACCCTTCCTGCCCAGCGTTAGGAGGTTTCCATTTCAGGAAGGAAGTGTGGGTCTGTTCTGTCATACTTGGGGGTGGGAGAGCCCAGTGACTTAATTAATGCTACCCGCCTCTGCTCCACAGTTGTAGACTGTAAACAGAGCTGATCAAATGATGATGTGGGAGAGGAATTGTTTAAAATAAATTTTAATAAATTATAAAGAATAGATGACTTGCCTTCTGTTTAACCAACTCCAGCTAGCCAGCCAGTATTTCCAAGCTTAGGAAATGCAGCATCATGTCAGTAATACTCAAGTGAGTAATTACATTGGTTGTTGAATGTATCTAATCTATGCTGAGTTTAACTTTAGTGTACAATAATAACAAGTCCCAGTCGAAGAGCAGGGTTTTATTGCTCTTGGCACCCAACAGAGGATTGCTCTTATCTGGCTGTATCAGACATTCTGCAGATCCAAAATTCAATGGCCTTTCTGTTCTTTGGATGGGAGGGAAGGGGAAGATTTCCAGTCCTGCTTTTAACTGCTTTGTTGGTCAGAGGTTTGGGGAATAAAGGAAAGCAGTTCAGATGTGGGCTCTGTTGCTCTGTCCAAATTAGCGGTGCATGTAGTATGGTTTGCTCCGTGCAAATTCACAAATGGACCATAATGTAAGAAGACATTAAGGGGAGAAAGGGGAGAAGAAAGCCATTTGGCTAAAAGCAGCTCTGCTGGGCCTCCTTGTGTTCCCTCACTTGGCTGTCCCCAAAGGGCACTGATTAAGGGGCTGTGGAGTTTGTAGAAAGGACTGGAGTGCGGATAGCTGGAATTAGGTTCTGTGCTGAAGTTATGACGCTGCTCCATTACTGAACTTAGCAATTCCGGTCAGAGGTGCACAGGTGTTGCTTTCCATTTGTTGGCAAGGAGCATGCATAGTCTTAGCATTGTGCTGTTGGCTAAGATCTTGGGAGAGCTGCATTCAGGAAAAAAATAAAGGTATGTTGTTTAGCTGTTACGGAAAGGAGCTAAATAGCATCAATCACAAAGTTGACTCTAGTGGAAGTTAGACATCTGAAAATCTTTGTGTCTCATCCTTGTGCCCCCACGTTTCCTCCCAGCAGGAAGAACCATACGTTTGCAGTGAGGATAAGTAGTGGAAGCCGTTTAGATAAGCAGACTGATTCAGTGGGGGTTTCTTTGTTCTTCCTTTATCCTAGCAAAATCAGTTTCAGATGGAATATTGTACAACTCACTGTGGGCAGGAAAGCCAACAAGTACCTTTTTCATTCCCATAGACAACAGAACTCCTGCTTATTTTTCTTGATTTAAGAGGTATTCGAAGGCAGAACAAAGCTTTGCTGTTGCCTCCCAGCAAGTGACCTAAACCATTTAAGCTGAAACATATGACTCGGAGGAAGTATTTTGCAAAAACAGATGCACAGAAAGTCAATTTCCTATTCATATTTTGTTGTGGCAATTGGTACTTTAAAGAGATGGCAGACTTAAATTAGCTGGAAAAGTGACATCTTCAATTAGGAAAGCCTCTCTGCCAGCACATTGAACAGTTGCCAGTTTCTCAGCATTTAGAGACCGCTGATTGCCAACAATGGCAGCTAAACTGCTTCTGGGTAGAAACTAATTGAATTTTCTCAAGTTAAAACGAGGATCTGAAGTTAAAGCAAGGCAAACTCCTTTGCTTGCTCTCATTTTACTTACCGCTGTGATAGCCTCAATCTAGTCCAAGGGCTGTCCTGCACTTTGGTGAATGGTGCTGCCTGGAGCAGGGCTGTACAAACCCCTCCAGCCTCAGTCATCATGGCACTTTGCTATTGCCATTCCCTGTATAGGGAATGAGTGCCTTGTTGGCCCTCCTGTACTATTTTGGCGGTTGTGTTCTGGAGGGAATCTTTTCCCTGGTCAGGTTGCTTAGTTGGGTGCTGCCATAATGGGAGTTGGTAGAGCCAACCTGAGGAGCTGGGCTGTATCCCATTGCCTGAGCATCATGGCCAAGCCATTGTCAACTATGCATTTGGGATGGGTGAATAGTCAGTGACTGACATGAACAAGCTGTGAAGCTGCGTTACAGATCTGTGGGGGCACTTGCCAACTAGATTTTCAGTGACACTTGGCTGGTGTGGGTTGCAGGTCTGCTCCACTTCCTGTGAAATCTGAGGGCTGAGCATATCCCAACATGAAGCCTTGTGTTAGACTGGCAAAGAACTGTGGTTAGAAGGATTGCTGCTGTTGTTTGGCTGCAGTGTGTGTGCTTTAGCTGTGCTTCCATCCCTTCTTATTTCCTCACTCTGATATAGCTTCTCTGGAGCAAGTCTTCAATTTCAACAGTTCCTGCCCCAACAAGTCCAGGGATATTTGTCAATTTTCTGAGCAGGTTCTCCCTGGTAACCATCCAGACTGAATTCTGGCCTAATGTCAGTTCTACTCCTATCCCATCCCACCCTTCCTCTGTTGCTATCATGTGGTCTGAGGGAGCAGTGCTATTACCATTCCCTAAGCTCTGCTGGATATGCTGTCAAAACCTTTGGGGAACACTGCTACAGTGGAATTGATGTTGTTCTTCTTTCCCACTCCCCATCAAGGACTTTTTTTTTCTGCCAATGCTAGCTCTGAAAACCTTAGGGTGGGCTGCTTATCTTGTGTGGAAATTAGAAATGCTTTGCCTTGGGTCTATGCTTAGAAGAGGAACTGGGAGACATAATAATGTACTTCCTAGAGGGCAACTTAGTTTCTTATTTTCCTCTTTGTCTTCATCCTAATTTATCTCCATTTACCCCCCTTTCTCTTAGCACGGGTTTGGGAGCATGGTCTCTGCTTGCTTCCTTCACTGTTTGAAATATAACTGTAGCTGAAACTCAAATACAAGGCTGGTCTCAGGGGAAGGAGCCTGCTGGAAGATGATCTCGCTCTAACTGAATGCAATGTGTATTTACTAAAACTATTCAGCTCTGGTAGACTCAGGCCTGTAAGAAAATGATTGGAGTTTTAGTCTGTCTCCCATGTAGAATATAGGCAAAATTGAAACTGTTTTTTCTTTCTGATCAAAATAAATGTTGTTTTTCAACCAAACTACATTACTCCCAGGTATTTCAAGGACTTTGTTTTCCTGTTAAAATATTCAGGAACATTTTGGGGAAGGGCAGCTTTTGCCTTGCTGTGCAGCCTTTCCTCCTTGACAGAAGACAAGCAGCAGGAGAAGGGAAAGGCTCCTCAGCAGCAGCTGTGAAGGAAGGCTTTATTCAGTGTTCTCAAGAAAGGCAACTTGATGCAAGGCATCAGCTGAGTCTCTGGTGGGCAATGGCTTCCAGCTGTTGTCTACTTTAGAAATACGTGCTTAAAATCTGGCCTAGAGGTGTGGGATTTTCCATCAACACCGCCCCATCTTACATCTCTTTATTAACAAAACCAGTGAATTATCTACCTTTGCTGCCTGTAAGAACCATCTGATTACATTAAAAAAAACCCAACCAAAAAACAGCCAGGAAGCAAACCAAACAGCTGTTGGGATGGGTAAAAACTTGAGCCAGATTTGGAGATGGAGCAGGAGAACTCAGTTAAGTCTTTTGTTAGAAGAAAGTCCTTTTTTTGAGCAGCGGAGAGTAACTTACTCAGCTTATCCTGATACTCTCTGGCATTAATCCAGAGCAGAAATATTGTGGTTATGAAATGTACATTCTGCTTTTAGGTACTTTACAAGGTTTTTTTTCTTATTATGAATACAGTGACAAGAAAAAAATGCTTACACCATTTATAGGTCCACTGGCAGGGAGCTGGCTTCTTTTTAGTGGCTGGTGGGTAACATAAGGAGAATTCTGAAAGAATATTATCTCTAGTGATGTTGAGGTAGATATTCTCATCACTGATGTAGATGACAACAAATATGTTACCTATGTGTGAAAGAAGAGGTTAAAAGAGAAGGCAAAGATGTGGTGAAGATAGGTTCGCCTAAGTGAAATAATCTGCATGCAAAAAGAAAGCGACAAATTGCTGGGGACTGTATGGGGGTTTTAAATGAAGGCTGTGAAAAGTCTACTCAGCTGTTACTAGGGAATGGCAGGAACAGACAAGTGCCTTGAGGAAATTGAGATTTCCTGCATTTCTATCAGCCTAGGCACCAGGATGTGGAAGGCCATAAGAGGCTGATGCCATGTGTCCTGCAGTTGCACTGAGGACGCTGGAAAGGACAGACAGACAGGTGGCTGCTGACATGAGGGTCAGGCTTAGCTGATGTTGAAGAGACAGCTAGGGAAAATGCTGTGAAGACAAAATCCTGGGGAATGTGTGAGCTGTTTTCTAAGGGAGCAGAGAGATCCTAGAGCAGAGGATGGTGAGACTCCCCAGCAGTGTGAGGTTGTGAGAGACGGGAGCCCTGAGCTGTGATGTGGCTCTGAGGAGTTTCTCAGCAAACAGCAGGGCTCTAGACTTTTGGTTTAATTTGAAATTTTTACTGATCAAAAGAGCAACTATCTGCACTAGACAGCAGATTTCCAGAAGCTGAAGCAAGCAAAATGGCCAAAGGTTCTTAACAAAACTACAAAGACTGGGCAGATTAGAGTTTAGCTGAGAAAGGAGGGGTGCTTTTTCCCTCCCACAAAAGACCAGAGGTTTGTTCAGAGATGATATAAAAACCAGCAACAGCGTCAAAAGCCTGTGGAGCTGTAGGTAAAGCCTGCTCTTTGTAGGTAGGTGTGGCTGTTCACACTTCCTAGGTCTTTGGTCTTCTGCTTAATTCACTTGGATTGTGCAGCATAATTCAGATTTCACAAAGGAGCGAAGTAATGTGGTGTAGTTGAAGGCAGAAGCCTTCCAACTAAGAGAGTATGGAAGAAATAATAGTAAGGAGTGGGTTTTGTAAATGGTTTGATGTCCGCTGAAACTTCTGAAGTTCTGTGTGGCACCAGTGGGGAGCAAAACAATCCCAATAAGCATAAACAATGACTGGAGTACAGACAGGGGATTTAATGTCAAGAAACTGAGAAGACACTTGGGGCTTTGTGGCCAAACAACCGTTGAAGTTGGATTGTGATTATGTGAAGAGAGCTCTTGCTAATCTGAAATGTTTTTCCACAGTACTGTCAGTTTGCTGTTTGAAGATGTAGGATTTTAAGGCATATCTGCTTTTTTGTAGGAGATGCTGAGCTTTTGCACCACATTAAGCCTCCCTGTGGGTTGTATCTACTCTGGGAGCTGTCCTTTTGCCATGGGAACAAGGCTCTTAGGACTCGAGGTTTTTGTGCTGTTCATGCACATCTTGGGCACGACCTGAGAGATGGATAGTACTGCAGAACTACCTGCAAGGGAGCAGGTTTCCATTATCCTGGTCAATGTGACACCTTCTTTCAGGAATGCAGCCTTGTGAATGTACTTTTTGCCTCCTGGGATTTGCTCCTGGGTGTGACACTTTGAGAAGAGGTCTGCCTCTAAGACATACAAAACCTAGATCTTGTTTCAGCATTGGTTGTAAAGGTTTTCAGTCTTACTAATATATTTTTTTTTCCTTGTGAAACTGCCTATTTGTATTGCAAATGTGCTTGTATACTTCCTTAAACTTGGCTTGTTTTACTCCACCAAATGGTATTCTTAAAGTAAAAATGCAGTTACCTTGACAGGAGAAGTTTAGCGAGTAGAAAGTCAAAGAACTTTCAATCAAGAATAGATTTTAATAAGGCCCCAAGATCCCAAATTAATTCTCTTCCTTTCTTTCTTTATTTTTTTTTTTTATATACTCATCAATTCTGGGCCACCAATTGCACTGAGTGTCCTTTAAAAATAATTAATACTGCAATCCCTTAAGTACTTCCAAGGTAAGTAAGTTTTCAAGTTGAACCGCAGTAACAGTAAGAAGAGAGACAATGCTCTCTTTTTTTTGTACTTGTCATACATAACTATAGGCCCATATAGCTAATCAAACATTTCTAGGCAGATCTGGATGCTTTAGAGTTTACAGCTGAAGCAGGGGTTGAATTGCAGCTGGATGTTGTTGAAATTGTTCAAGCTCTCTTCTTGACATTTTTTATATGCCAGCTTCCTCTTGCTCTTTTCCTTTCCCCCTATGAAATCTTGTATTATCTGCAGGTTTTGAAGATTATTTTTTTCCCCCTCCCTCATCTGGGATGCTTTTTTTGCTTTGTTCCTTAAATAGAGATTGAGGAAAATATGAGAGTAGTAATTGACAACCAAATTAATTTGAAGTGAGTTGACTTTCTTGTGTGGAGCTGGATCAGCTGGTCTTCTGACCAAGTACAGCTTAAGAGGAAACAGTAATAAATGCTTTATATTTAAGCTTATGGGGAATTACTGGAGATGGCCTGGTTGTTACAGTGAAATACCATTTAGAAACTAGTGTTTAACAGGAGCACATTCCTTCTGTTAGCATTTCTGAGTTGCATCAGGAGTATGTTTTAGAGTGAATTGTGCAGGTCCCCGCTTGCCAGGCTTGATGTGCAGTGCAGAGTGGTATTGCAGTGCATGGGCTGAATTTCTTCCAAGTGAAGATAAATGTGAAGATGGGTTTCCATTGCTTGCCTCATCCACACTAACTGCTAGCAGGCAGTTTGGCACTAATCTGGTCATGCAGAGCTGTCCAAATGGGTAGAATGCATACAATGTGAGGCTTTGGTCCTCAGCTCCTGCTGTTTGACTCCACAGACCTGCCCTGTTGCACTGAACTGCTTGGTAATGAAAACCAAAGGGCAGCTGGGTAATTTCCAGAATCACCAAGGTTGGAAGAAACCTCAAAGATCATCAAGTCCAACCTGTCACCACAGACCTCATGACTAAACCATGGCACCAAGTGCCACGTCCAATCCTCTCCTGAACATCTCCAGGGATGGTGACTACACCACCTCCCTGCGCAGCCCATTCCAATTGCAAGCAACTCTCTCGGTGAAGTCATGGACTTTGCTTTACCACTGAAATAAATAGAGAACCAATATTTAATTCTGGAAATCCCATCCCAGAAGTAGAAAGCACTTTGTGGAGGAAAGTCTTCTAAGCACTTGCAGCTTCCTACAGGCTTCAACAAATAGAAGTCTGGCTCTTAGAAGCAGCTGTTAAGAATATCTAAGAAGTTACCTTGTACCAAAAAAAAAAAGTGTGTGCTGTAAATGTTTAGCATCTCAACTACCTGTGGAGTTAATTTGTTGTTTTTCCTGTGAAGTCCAGCTTTTTCCTTCTTTGACATCTTGGTCTGTCGCGCTCTAAGAGGGTCTTGTTACTTCTGTGTATGCTGTGACCTAGAAATGTGTGCTCATCTACGGACGAGCAAGGCAGGATTTCTGTATTCTGCAGAACTAATCAAAGCTCATTTTAATAATGGGATTTGTCTTAAATTTTCAACCGAGTTTAAACCTTTAGACTTTTCAATCTGCCTTCCAGTCATTATAGGCAGATTTCTGTATGAATAATGCATAGGTCTGCTTTAAACATCAGTCTACACAAAACCACTTCATTTTCACTTTTTATTGATTCCTGCCTTGGTGGCTTGCATACATCAGAAATTTCACAACTTAAAAATGTGCCTATCCTCACAAAGGAGTCATTGATCAAAAAAGGTTAATTTGAGTCCCTTGAATTTTTCATCATTCCTGGTTTTTGTTGTTGCTGTTTCTATCTAAGTAGTAAAACCAATTTCCATTTAGAAACTTCAATTGTCAAAAGAAAGAATTCACTTTCTCTGGTGAGTCACTATGCACAGAGTGTATTCACTTAAGGAACCAGCTCACAGAAATTTTGAAGCCATCACAGTAATTTATTGTTATAAGAAGGCTCAGGTTATGCTTCCCTCCCAAATAGATTCATCTGTTGTTAACTGCAAGTATTTTATTCATCATAAAGATCAAGTACAACAGAATTGGGTGGGTTTTTGAAATGGTGAAGAAAACATTTTTGACCTCTACCATGCAATGAAATTCCCAGCAATAACCATTTCTTCTTTCTCTTCTTCCCTTGATCAAATTTCTTGCCCCAGCCCTGAATTTCCTCAGCGCCTTTCTTGCCTGTATCCAGGCACTCTGTCATCTCACTTCTTAATTGCTTTTTTCCATTCTGAGTTGCTTGTAGAAGAGGCCCTGAACCTAACTTGGAGGTAAAAGTAGGAAACCCTGGGGTCTCTGGGGAAGCTGTAGCTCAGCCCTGTGAGCTAGGGCTGGCATGTTGTGAATTCCCACTGGCAGGAGTGGATTCTGTGTCTGCCCTGGTGGGCAGCAGCAATGCAGACAGAGCTGCTCCTGTGTCTTCACTAACTGGCTGTGGTTGTTTGTAGTGGCTAAGGTGTAGTCTTGAATCAGTCCTCTGTGACTGGATGAACTAGTAATTTTAAACCAGAAAACACCTCAGCTTACACAAGGAGGAGATCTCTTCGTTTCATATTGGCAACAGCCATTTCAGACCAGGTTTTCCCACTCCCAAAGGTGACTGACAAAGTTCACAGAGGGGCTTTGCAGGAGAGGTCACAGATTTGGATGCAAGTTGCCCTTCAGTTCCTCACGTGGAGATGAAGGAGAATTTCTGTTGTTCTTTAAGGAGAGGTGATTTCTGTAAAATATCTGCCCTTCAGCATGGAGTTTGAAAATTGTACATGGAGCACAGGCAGTTTTCCGGAGCACATGGCAAAACTTGCAGCCCCTACACAGGAGACAGGGACCTGGTGCAGTTGGGCTCCCTCAGAGCAGTACAGATGATGCTGTGAGTAGATGCTAACATTCCTTTGCTGCTGGTAATAGCTTTCACCCCTGTTGGCGTAGGCACTGGGAGTACTTTTTTGATCACATCTCAATTTTCTTGCTGTCTCAGGGGTTTTATTGTACAACACCTGTTGTTTAGGTTTTTTGTTTTGTTTTTCCCCCTAACCCCTACACTGTGTGGTCTGCATGGCCTTCACTTGCTTTGCTGTTTATAGTGCTCCATTTCGTACTGCTGAAATGTGAATGGCAAAAGCCTGTAGAGAACCACATGCTGCCATGCCATTTTTCTGCACTAGCAAACCTCTTGAGGCAAAGTGCCTTAAAAGCAAGACTGTCAATATTAAGTTGTTAGCTGAGTGACAGAAGTGCTGTGCTGACCACTTGTGAGATGCTTGGTTGTGAAATGCCAAGTGCTTTCATCCTCACCTGTAACTTCTCTGAGTTGAACATGCATCAGGACCCTGGTTCTCATAAGGCAACTTTAATATGCAGATTCTTTTGTTAACAGCAGGGGACTGAGTGGCATTGAGGGAAGCTCAGGCAGTCTGGGAGAAGCACACTGGGGTGGGACAGTGATGATGTGGTGCACAACTGCTGAAGGAAAGATGAGTTTCCCATTTCAGTCTTGGTGTATGAGCTGATGTGTGTTATGTTGGCAAGGGGCCAGGATCGTGCTTCCCAGTGGCTGCCCAGCCTGCCCAGCACCACAGGCATTTCCTTTTCTGTTAATTTCTCTCTCATGTTGTTTGACACCTGTGTGAGCTGGCACTTAAATATGGTCCAGCCAGCCTGGGGCACTTGTGGCAATGTTGAAGTTGGTGATTCAAATAAAAATAGAAATCATTCCCGCCTTTCCCATGGCAGTTTCACCCTTTCTTCTGTTCTTTCCTTGTCAGGTCAATGGGTTCTTTGGAAAACAGTGCCTGAGCTGTCTCAGTAGCCTACTCTGCACTGAAGCAAGGGCACAAGTGACCCTGTGTCCCAGCAAATTATGTCTGCTTTGAAATGCTCTCAGCCACCGCAGCCGTGGGGTCCTGATCTCCTGCCTATGTCTGTGGTACGATGCCTGCCTGGCACACAGCCTGCTGATGTGTCCTGGTAGTGCAGGTCTTCCCTGCTTCAGAATTTTGTGTCCTTCCTAGGAAACAGAAATAGCAGGGATGTGTTTATTCGAAGCATCAAGGGAGAGGGCCTTTTGCAGTCTGGCTGGCTGTGCAACATTTACCTTCTTGTGTCTGTCAGGAGTTTCATTGCTAAAATGAGGCTTGCAAACTGTGCCTCTCAAGAACACTTTTTCAGCAGGGACAGAAGCCATCAGAGCTGCCAGAAAATAACCAACTGCCTTCATTTTCTATGGTAAGGCAATGTCCCAAGTATTTTGGGACACTTGGATGGCTTGTCTGTCATCCTTCTTCATCACATGTTCTTTGGATTTGTGAGACTGATGAAAGAATTACTTGAGCATCTGATTGCACATACCATGTTTTAAGACAACATTTGACTGATGAGTTGTTGTTTGTATTCAGTCCCAATTAAGGCATTTTTTTCCTGAACTGGGCTTTAAGAGCTGGATATAACTGTGCACAGACTTCAAAAGACAAAGATGTTCCATCTCAGTAACTGGATGAATTATTTATATGTTCTGGCAAGGTCAAAAAGATGAAAGTACAGGGGTGGATTTAAAACTTGCTTCTGTTGCTTCAGTGGACTCAGCCTACTGAGCATGCAAGACTTCAGGTCCCCATGCATGTATCCCACATAGGCTAACCAGGGGAGACAGATGTGAGCTCTGCACAGGCTGTGCACCAGAGAAGAGATGGAGTTGGATTACTTCAGGGTTTTGTCCCAGCTGTGCAGGTTTGGTGAGTTATGGGGAAAGTTCTGCTTTGGAGATGTTCTATGGTGAAATCCCACAAAGGACACTGCCTTTTGTTCGATTTGAGTGGATTGGTGCTGAGCACAATGGCTGTAAAAAAGGGTGCCAGGGTAGAATGACAAGAAAGGTTTTAAAATTAACATATGGGAGATTGCTCTGTTGGTTTTGTTTTGCCTTTCTGTTCTGGTTCCAGTATTAATCTGCATTGTCTCAGCGCTTGAGACTTCAGTGCCTTGGAGATGTGATAAACAGCTGCCAGATGTTCCATTCTCTTTCTGCTCTTCTAGAGATGTTCTGAATGTGCAACACACTACTTATCTTCTCAAGGTGTGGTTATAGTGGCATTTATAATGATTTATTATGATTTTTGCCATGGGTTAGTTGTTTAGGTGGGTTGGATTGGTTGATGGGTTGGACGCGATGATCTTGAAGGTCTCTTCCAACCTGGTTTATTCCAAGTAATTCTAATTCTATGTAATTCTCCCTATGTAGTGTCCCAAACATTTGAGAGCGAACTCTTAAATTGATTTTAGAAATGAATGTGACAAAGAAAGTAATTAAAAACAAGGAATAAAACGTAAGATGTAGGTTGATATCATTCTTCTAAAAACTTGACTCCTTTCCTTAATCACCAGCATGTTTACTTTGCACAGAGAAGGGAAACACTGCTAACATTTTATTAGAACCTTTGTTAACTTGGCCTTTTCAATCTAATAGCAGAGTAGCTTGGGGATGGTGTTGCAGCCCATATTCTACTCTTCTGACATCTTGTCCAAATTAGTGACAAAGCCCCAAGTAATGTGCAAAGTGCAAAGGAGGTTTTGCTGGTGCTGAATACCCTGTGCTAACACTCAGAATAAAAATGTCTCTTTTTTTGAGCCTGGTGACCTAACCTCCTCCTGTGAGTGACCAGGGAGAGAGTAGGAGAAGAAAAGAGGGAAGTGGGGAATGAAAAAAGAATTGTAAACTTTTGCAGCATTGTGACTCATTATCCTTCAGCTCTCTGGAATGCACAAGACTTTTTTAAGCATCCACTATTTGTTACTTGGCAGAAAGAGGCTGATAGCTTGAGACTTGAATTGTCATTTTATTCACAACACACTGACAGAACAGTGGAAAAACAAACCTAGCATTTAAAAAATGTATAAAGACACCAAATTAACTAACAGAGAGCTCACAAAGAGTATTCTTAATTCTGTGACAAAAAACAGGAAAGAGGGAGCTTCTGGAATTTTGCCTCATATTTGCTCTGATTTTATGTGCCTTGTTCTATTGCTTCCTAGTTTTCCCCTATTTAAAGGGAATGGGCTTTACTTAGCATCAGGTGAGCAGAGGAGAACCTATTTTTTAGCTCTTTCGTGGCAGAACAGGGAATCCAATGATGGGAAACTGTGTGAGAACAGCAAGTCATCTTCCTTAATGAGCAAGTTGAGGTGTCAATAATTTGCCATTAATACGTGTCTACATTTGAATCTCAGCTTGGTTTTGAGCTTGCCAACAATTTTTCTACTCCATGTCAATGATTCTATACATGTGAGCTTGGATGCTTGGACTCTCAAGACTTAAATTGTTTTCAAAATTATTTATTTCTAACAGGAACCAACCAAGGTAAATTAGTGCAGAAAGAAGAAAGGTTTCAGCAAAACTCAATTGTCAAAGCAGATGTTGCAGTGTGTGGGAAAATAAGGAATTTTCTCTAGCCCAGCTGGGCATTTGATTTGTGCCCACTATTATAAGGAGCAATGCTTTGTTCTGTATCTCCCGTGAAGTATTAGACTCTTTTATTTCACACTTGTATTTAACCAGTGCTGTTGTTTGCTCTGGAATTCTGAGACATTTTCTTACTTGTTCTGAATGACTTTTGCAAGGGTCTGATTGATTACTTGAGAGTTGAACACTCTCATGAAGGTATGCAGTCCACAAGATCTCAAAGTGGAGCTGTACTCCAGTGGCAGTTAATTGGGAGTTATTTCTATTTTTCTACAGTTGGTAGGTACTATCACTATTTTTCATGGGGAATCACTTAAAGACTTAAGTTAGGGATCAGGTCCTCCCTCCTATACTAAATGACATCTAGAGGTATTGAAAAAGAGAGTTCTTGTTCAATAGGCTTTAGAGCTAAGTTACACTTTCACAGTGAAAAAGAAATATTGAGACAACTATTATTGAACACATGGTTCAGAGAGGCCAGGGAGAAAATTATTGGTCATTTCGACTACTTCTGGGGAATGCATTGCCTTGAATTTGAGAGGGAAGAGCTTTTCTGGCCCTGTTGTTAAAAGTGCACCACATTACTAAAGAAAGTGATGCTTTGAAGTCAAGTTGTGGGTATGCAGTAGTGGGCTGTACACACCGACTTGACATGTTGACCCTGAGTGTTGCAGATCCCATGGTAACTCTTGGAATACATATGCATGTATATGAGAGGACTGAGCAGATCTCTTCAATTTCAAGAAGAGAAATTGCTGTATTACTGCTTTTTCTCTGACCTTGAAAGGTCTTGAATTATTAAAGAGTCTCTTAAAAGTGCAACCTAGTTTCCAAGCTCTGTAACTTTTAAATGGCATAACCATTGTGAAATTTAGTTCTGGAATCATTTAGGCAATTTTTTTCCTGCATCACTTTAATTACAAAAATGGGATGTTTCTCTTGCTTTGGAATATTTTATCATCTTAATTAAAAATACTAATTTTGTGTACAGTGCAATGCAAAGGTTTGAACAACTCATAACACTTTTGAGTAGCTGAAATACTGGGTCAGTTTCTGAGAGATGAGCAGCGCCTGACTTGGTATATACTTAAGTTGTATAGGCATCTAGGTACCTTTTAAATACCACTGGGGTACAAAAGTATTGTTTATGCTGCCTATGAGCAGAAAGCAAACTCTGCTGTGAGAACTGAAAATGAACCAAGCTTTGAACTGGTTCACAAAACCACCACAAAACTTTGGGCACCTTGGACTATCAAAGAGAAAAGCTGGAAATGATGGTATAAGGATGGTACCTCTGTCCTTTAGCTTGGGCGACGAGTTTCCATACAAGAGAAGTCTCCCATACCCATACACAATTCAGGCAATGATTGTATGTAGTCTTTGCCCCAGGCTTGCCCTTGACATAGTGAGGTGGAATCATAACTACAGCTGTTTACAGCTTATTATTTTTATATCTCATTTATTAACATCAAAGAAGTGACATGTCTCCCTGATTCCTAGGTCAGGGTTATTTTATATTGTCTTGTGCATAAGTGAGCTTTGTACTGCAGGAGAGAAGTGCAATGGAAAATTCATTCAACCCTCCCTCCTCAGAGACACAAACTTGTGCCTGTGTTTCAGCTGATACCAGCAACTGGTTCTACTGCAGAAGCACTTGCAGGATGTGGTCAAAGCTGAAGCCTTGGCCGTGGGACAGCTTAAGGTCTTGCAAATGACTTTGAGCTCCTTCTAACAGGGAGGCCTTTGAATTCTGGTTTATTGTTAATGTTTACAGCAGTGTGATTAGAACCAATTAGTGACTTGTGCTTTGTATGTCCTGTAATAACAGAGATGCTGTTTTCCCCACTTTGTTAAATTTCCACAAAGCAAACAAACTTCCTCTTGGCTGTGAAGAGGGAGCCTGTAGTGAAAGACAAAGTCCCTTCTGCATCTAATACCAACCTCTTACTGATGGGCAGGAGTATCCAGAGAAAGCAGGCATGGGAATGTGCAAGTGTGTGCTGGGAGGAGAAGCAGTGCCAGGGTCTGTCACTGTTTATGTGTTGTGGTTCCAGGGCACTGCAGTAGTTTATCAGCCATGTTCTCATATAGGTGCATCTGCTGACATATAAATTGTGTCCATGCAGAGCTGTTTCAGGAAATGGGGAGGGGTGGAGAGGAGCAATTAATTTTGTCTCTTCAGAAAAGCAGTGTTCTGTGGATTCTGACATGATCACATCCAGTTTTTCTGCTTGTACATTTGTCATAGATCAAGCCTCGCTACTTCTGCCTTAAAATGTAATCACTTTAAAAGATGCAGTCTCTGATTCTGGGTTCCTGCACCGCACCAGAGCTGTGCAAATGCCCTACAGGAATCTGTCCTCTGTTGCTCAGATACAGAAATGCTGCAAAGAAGCATGAACTGTCCCTTCTGCTTCTTCTGTCATAATAAAATAGAGACACCTTTCAAAGTTAATTTCAGAATGTTCTTTCCTGTCAAAAGTAATTTGGTGACCTTGAAGGGCTGAAACTCCTATCCCCAGACAATCAAATGAACTTTTGGATGTTTGTGACGTGATTTGCAATGTGTTAAAACCTCATTGAAAGCAACAGACAGCTTCCAGACCCCTCTCTCTCTATCTGAATCTGTAGACTTAAAACAGTGTGAGGTTTAATTAGGAGATAAAGTTGAAGCTGTTCAGAGATGAAAGATTGAGAAGAGGACCACTTGCAGTATGCACATGCATTTCTCTCTCTCAAATGTGAGCACTCCTGCTCCCAGTGGGCAGGAGCTCTAGCACTGGCTTTGTCCTTGCGGCTGAGGCTTGGTGGTGCTGTGTAGCCTCAGTGCTGAGGGCTAGGGTTACAGGTGGCCAAAGGTGCAGGATGCATCCACTGATGCATGGCCTCTCATCTTTGCCAATGCTGGTGAGAACCAGTTATCTTTTGTCGGCAGAAACATAGCTGGGACAGGCAACTCCTTCACTGGGATCTGTAATGGGCACCAGTGGGCCCTTCTGATGGGAAAGCACCATGCCCTCAGTGCTGCAGAGCTCTCCTTGTGAGATGTGGCCATGCCTGCTGCAACCAAAGGGCTGGAAGGTGTCTGAGGTGTGGGAGATGAAGTGAAATGCCTTGTGGATCTGGACCCATCCCTCCTAAAACTTGCACAGTGAGAGTAAATAGTAACAGTTGGTTTCTGCTCTGCAAGAGGAATTAAGCATAATAATGTGTTAGCCTAGACTGCTACCTGCCAGAGTTAGACAGACTCAAGACTGGGATAAAAAAAGATTGTCATCTGATTTTTCCATCTGGATGAGACTGCTCAGTTTGCCTGCAGACTCTGTCTCTGGAGGCCGAAGAGGAGTGGCTGCTGCTGCACTCCCTGCCTCACAGGAGGAGGTATGACCACTGATAAGTGATCCTGTGGGAATACAGAGGCCCTTCTGGAGCAGACTAAGATGTAGATTCTAACATGCTGATGAAAAACATGCTGGTTGGTGTCTCTCCCCCAACTTGTAGCTCATGGAACTGAAGTGATTTCAGATATCGGACAGATATCTAGGAACTATTTTCATCCTATTTGTTACCAGTTAAAAATACTATTAGCAAGACAATGAAGCAACAGCTGTGAAATGTCCAACATATTAATGCTAGAATTATATGACCAACATCCTATAAAAAGAGGATTTCTATTTCATATGTAGAAATTGAACTGTATGTGATTGAAGAGCGTTTGTCCAGTCTAGCTGTCCCTACCTGTTCAGTCAAGCTTCCCTGAACAACTTTGGTTTATAGCAAAACCACAAATAGTAATTAGCATAGAAAAGGTATTTATTCTAATTATCCCCCAGTGGCCAGACTGATGCAAGAGTTAAGCCTCATTTGCATTTTCCATCAAGCAGATGTGGATGTACCACGAGCTGTCATATGACAGATACTGAGGCTAACATGTAGGGTGTGCGAGATGTCAGCTTTCTGATCTGGCTGATTAGGCTTATAATTTGCTCTCAGTTTATAATGGCTTCTGGTTATGTGCCTGTAAAGGAGAAGGCAGCAGGGGAATTGACTTACCTGAATGTCCTTCATCTGGATGCGATTTGCTCCTTTTAGATTTAGAGACTATGCTGCCTATATTTATCTGCTCTAGTCTATAGTTTGCTTCCCTGTATGTTTTATTTTTAACGGCAAGATTTTACATCCATATTAATAAGCCAGCCATGAAGTATTGTAGCGCTAAATAACCTGCAGTTTCCCAGTGAAATAATTGTCACACTTTGCACAAATAGAACTGTCAAGTTGGCTATAATGACACAAATCTAATGGAGCATATATGGTCCAATAGTAAGGACAGGCTTCAGAATAAGTTTTAAAGGTTTTATTGCTACATTGCAGTGCAGTTTTTTGGCGTGAAATATGCAACCCGGCTACAGTTGAACCAACGGCCTAACCTACCAGTCATAATTTAAAATCATCAAATCATTTTCAATCTCCAGCCCTTCCTCTTCAGGAGTACCTTGTTGGATGGACAGCATGTCAGCTGCTAACTAAATTTCAGATTTTAGGAAGGCCTTTAGTCATATAACTCAGGATGATAAAAAGTCCTATTTAATGGGGAATATTCCTTTGCCACAGGCTCGGTCAATAAATTAAATAGATTAATTAAGTTGAGCTGTCAGGACCAAGGACTGTCATGAAGTCAGGCCAGCGGAGTTGGCCATTTATCAGAGGCAAAAATTTGTCAGGAAAAGGCAGCCTTTAATGGGCAATTCTGGAGTGCATGCAAATGAGCAAGTACATAAAAAGTCTAGCAAGGAGTGAGTGCCTGTCATCTGATCACAAGTGGTATAAAAAGAGGTGGATATGTCTGTGCAAAGTCATTAAATTTGCTTATCAAGCTCCTTCCTGGGAATTTTTGAACTTCAAGTTCTGAGGAGATGAACTGGCTTGTGATGTGGGTATATAGTCCCAGGCATTTCCTTTTTTTAATCTTCACTGAGAAATTCAATTGGTTTTGTGTTTTGAGATATATATACACACACAGAGACACATGCATATATATGTATGAAGTGATTTAAAATGCAAGCTTATTAAAATATAGCAAAGCTTTTGTTGCTTTCAGAGCACTCAGAGAAATTGGGCTCTGCAGGTGGGATCCAACACGGAGACTGGAGACAGACCGATGCATTCCTGCCACTTCAGCACAGGAAACTTCAGTGCTGCTTATGCCCATCCCATCATTTCCTTGCAGGAGACTTCTATTCTTCCTGGTCTGGGAGAGTCTTACAGCTGGGTGCTGTGGGCATCTGCTGGGTGCTGTTGGCATCTGCACATGTGTCTCTGACTGAATCAGGGTCTCCTTCTACCCCAGAACCCATCATTGGACAAGCATGGTCTGCAGAGTTTTAATGCCCACTTACTGAGGCTCAAGAGACAGAAAGCCATAGGGACTTCATGCCTTTAACTGTACCCTGTGTACCTCAGGCTACTGAAAGAAGGTGAAAGTGGCAGTTTTGGGTGTAATGCCTAAGGGAACTTTGTGAAGATCATCACCTGAAGAGCCCCATGAGGCCAGCACAGTACGAGTGGCAGTGCAGTTTGCAGGCCCTGGCTCTCACAAGCAGAGGACCTCTTTGCTACCACGTCTTTCTCTGCGGATGCAGTGGGAGGGAGATGGTGTGTGCTTCCCAATGTAGAAAGTGAAGCAGTGCATATAATTGCATGAAAGTTGCGTCTCTGTTTTGGTACTTCCAGTTTAGCTGTAAAGCCCTGACCATATGGATGTACTCCTACAGCCACTCTGGAGGCAAGCTGAGAATAAAATGAGCTGTGTGCAAGAGCTGCAGGCCTGTGTAAATGAAACCTGCCTGACAAACCAGAAACATGCCTTTTTGGTGTAGCACAAAAATAAAACGATCTTCAGGCGTAGAACCTTACGTATGTTCAGTTCTGTTGACTAAATAGTTCTGAGCTCAAAACGGCAAGAGAATGAGCCAGAGATGCTTGTGCCAGGTGAGTGATCTGTCAGGAGAGATGTGGTGTAATGCCTAAGGGAAAAACAGTGCTGGAAAAATGTGCCCAGCCGTGCAGGAAGGGCCAGGGGCTTTGTTGTAGTTCTGAGGCAAGACCTTGTTGGCCAGGGTGAGTAGGGGTGAGGAGGAGTAGACTTGATTGTTGGTTTTTTTGATGTTGTTCAGGAAAGGCAGTGCTAGAGAACAGGAATGTGCTTGACTTTAACCCACTGAAGAGCAACTGGGGTGGAAGAGGATGAAGATGAGAAGTTGCAGCTGGTGGTAGCTTCTGGATTGCTTCACTACCCTGTTGAAAGAGGTGATAATTGCCGCCCCTTGTAGTTCAGAGTTTTGTCTTGGGAGCTTTGGAGAAAATCCAGAAATGCTCCCAGTGCCTGGAACATCTCAGTCATAGTGTGAGCAGGGCTCCTCAGAGGGTAATGTCTTGGTGATACTGGTCTGTAGGCCCTTGGTGAACACTTTGAAAATTGCCCCAGTACTTCAGCTGCAGGAAAGTCAGGCTATCTTTACATTTTTCCCCCCCTCTTCTTATACTATTATCAGCAGCTGTGAAGAGTGATGCAATCCATATGCCTTATGGAGCACCTATATATAAAAATCTGACATATGGATGTTGTGAAGTTCTCGGAAGATTCCACACGCTTGAGATCACCCACGGTTTAAAAACATTCTGTTTGGGAATTAGTTATTGAGATGTTCTGTTGAGTTCTCCAAAGTGAAACCAGACAAACAGTGCTGGGAATGTTTGTAGCATGGAGTCAGGTCTGAATTAGTCTTTGTGATCCCCTTGGAGCACTGCAGGCTTTGGGAAGGATGTGTTTGGGCTAAATGTTTTCAAGCTGTCTGTCCAGGTGACTTTTACTAGGTCTGTTAACCTTGCAGATATGAGCTGTTACTAGCTCACAGTTCTTCACTGTCATCTGCTGTCCCTCATCTATTTGGGAGCCTCTCTCTCCATCAGCAGTATGGGAGGGGAGGATGAGGCACAGTATCACTGAACACTTGGTTTCTCAATTAAATCTTCATGACTCTTGCTGCTCAAAAGTATTGCTAAGTCAGCCTCCTGGCTGCTGTTTATGTGGGACTTGAAGAAGGCAGGGCATTCAGATGGAACCAGAAGTCAGTAAAGCATACAGTTTGCAAGAAGTTGCTGCCTTTTCTAACATTGATTTGCCATGCTGCTGTAGCTCATCATGTCAAAATGTTTATCTGGAAGTTCTCCATGGCTTGGCTCTTTGGTTTGTTTTGTTTTTGTTAAATCCTTTTTTTATCCACTGAGATGGGAGTCTGTCCTTCTGCTGCTGATTTGGCCAATGCAGCAGTGCTGGCTGCACTCAGTCCCTGGGGAATTTGCTGTTGGAGCACGCGATTGAGCGGCAAGGTGGGCATAAGGCATGGTGGGCATGTCGGCTCCACACAGATGGAGAATGAGCAAAATCAGCGATTCAGTGAGCAAATGGTAAGGGGGAAGGTACATATAAACTGAAAGGCTTTTCAGTTTTACTCACTGTTTAAGAAGCACATAGCAAGTGCTATAAAAATACAGATGAATAATATGTAGTTGGTTGATCCTGGGTCCATCTTATCTCCTGATTTTGGGACTTGTTTGGAGTCAGTGTGAATACAAATTCTTCCTGTACATGAGGATCATGGTCTGGTTAGGGCCTGTCTTCTCAGACACCATTCCTCTCCTAGCTCCTGAGATGTGCTGTGCCCCTAGATGTTTGTACCAGTGCCTTAAGTTTTCATGAAAGGCATCTCAATTTGCTGCCATCCTCTCTGTCAGTTTTATTCTTGTAGGATGACAGAGGATTGACAGCAATTTGGATTCTGCTTTCTGAAGTGCTTAGCCCAGGGCTTTAGTGATGTGGAGTAGCAGAAAGCAGCACACTCTGGAGCTGCATTCTTTAGGAGCTCAGGTTATACATGTGTGTAAACCTCTTTCTCCCCAAAGAGTTGTGTAGGTGAAGTTAATTCCACTACCAATAAATGTTTGTTGTAGTCTGTGAAGCAGTAGCAGGAGAGCAAGCCTACAGCAGGTGTCTGTACATCACTTTAATCTGTAATCAACCTGTTATGATTTCTAGTTCACAGCTATGTCTTAGTTATTTACACATGCTGTGCTACAGTGGCCCTGGTTGCTTAGAATCTATTACAGGGACAAAACATTTTTCTGGCTTTTATTTGAAATGAAAGCTGTTCCCAGCTGCAGAAATCCAGACCCCAGCATGAGTGTCTGTATTAAAAACTGGGCTTTGGGCTCCATTAAAATACTGTGACTGCACATGTCACAAACAGGCAGTACAGCAGCACAGACACTTTAAAGATTACATCCCTGCTTAGAAACCAAGGGCCTTTTGAAACTGAGGGCTGCAACCGGGGAACAAGAAACAATTATCTCCTCTCTTCTCCTCTTCCAGCCCCCTACCTCCAGCCTCTGTCAGCTCTTGACTTTAAACTTTGAAATGATACACTTGTCTTCCCCTGCATTTTAATTGGGGATGGCAGGTAGAGCATAAAGTCAAAGACCTAAAAATAACCTACAGAACTGAAACAATGGAGTCAGAAAGACAGCCCTTCAGTTAGAGGTGGTGATGGTAGTGGCCAAATTTTTGGCACTGCTTGCAAACTCATGATTAGGTCATGCAAAATTGTGTCAAATTTTAAAAAGCCTTTGAACATGAACAGGGCTGGAAAGCTCTGAGAGAACAGCAGAGCTGCAGCAAGAGTGATGTGTACCATGACAGATTACTACAAATTGTGGATTAGAAACTGATATTGCTTTTTGTCAGTGTCAAAATGACCTAAAGAACAGTAATAAACTCCAAAGAAGAGATATGGACTGAAAAAAAAAAAAATCAAGATTCTCATCTCTCACGTCCTCTGCTCTTGTCCTACTCTTTTTTGACTAAGGAGCTGAAGCAGAAAGAGCTCAAGGCTATTCAGATTCTTAGTGCCAAGGACTGGTGTTTTGGTGAGATGAGCAGGAAATAATGACCGGAGACTACAGAGGAGCACCGGGGTTTGCATTGATTTTTGAATCCCTATTTAGCACTGCAGAAGGTCTTTCAAGATCTGAGCTACAACCAAGGACATGTCAGAGGTGGGGAGGAGTAGAGAAACAGAGGCCCCATAGAGGCAAAGTGTGCTAATCTGGATGTAGCAAGCAGTATGTGGGTGTTACAGATTCTTATTGCTTGCCATGGGACTGTGCACACTGTTCAGAATGAGCAATTTTCTCGATATGTTTTTTTCCAAGGTGCTAATCTCACCAAGGGTAGTGCTGTCTGTGCTATCTAAATGACAATTAACTTCTCAGGTCTTGGCAGCCTGAGAAAACTACTGCAATTCTCCCCTTCCTGCCCTAGTGGGGAAGGCAGAGGCTGGGGAGGTTGAGTTCCAGAGTATCTGTTGTTACATTCCTGCAGCCAGTGCTGATGGGGCATTGAAGAAGGCAGATGGGGCCCTGTGGTCTCAAACTTGAGCTTCTGTATCAGGGATACCCAGAAAGTGAGGTGGTGTCTATGGAAGTCTTGATGTTAAGGGTCTTAAAGAAAGAGTGATTGCCCATTGGAATGGGCTGCCCAAGGAGGTGGTGGAGTCGCTGTCATTGGAGGTTTTCAGGAGGAGACTTGATGGGGTGCTTAGTGCCATGGCTTAGTTGTTCAGGTGGGTTCGATTGGTTGATGGGTTGGATGTGATGATCTTGAAGGTCTCTTCCAACCTGGTTTGGTTTATTCTAAATAAAAGTTTATTCTAAACAAGGATCATGAAGAAAGGCAGGGGCAAGGAAATGGATGGAAGTAATTTCTCCCAGCCCACTGGTGAAAGGGTGAGCTGCTCGCTTGTTCTGATTCCCTGCTTTGGCACCAGATTTTGTTCATATCCTCTTCCAGTCCCTGTGGGAAGCGAGGCAGGCCTCATGAGAACAGCTCTTTGGTACCTAGAACAACTGTGGGAGCAGAGAAGGTGTGTTCTGTAAGGAGATGTCTTTCTCAGAGTACCTAATAACGAAGGCTAGCAGATGCAATCCAGACAGCAGTCTGGATTTAGGCTGTCTGAAAAGCTGCCTCTCTGTCTCAGCTCAGGACACCTCATTTCCGAAAGCGTTAAGAATTTCCATATAGCTTTAGTCTGTCTCCAGATTCCCACCCACTCAATCTCTAATTAAATGAAAGAATTTCCACTTTATGATTAATCCTTGTTTTCAGGGCAAGCTGCAAAATAGTTGAAAAAGTAAGACTTATCTGTCTGCTGCTTTCCTGCTGCCTTTTTAGTTTGCAAATGAATGTAGGGTCATCTTCCATCATTTGTCTTCTTAGAACTTTTGCCAGTTTTAATTCAGTAAAATGCAGTAGTCATTCCTCATACTTATCTGTAAATTGCATTGAATCTTGTTGCAGTCATATTAGGTGGTAATGATTTATATGCCTTCTAATAATTTATTTGATTATGCCAGCTATGTTCCATTTGTAAAGAATTATTGAGTTAGTGCTTTTATGTAGGGAAGAAAGAGAAATATTTTTTCTATAGTTCTTGCTTTGCCTTTCTGCAGTTTGGTTCAGTTGCTTCATGTTTTGTTCTTGGTATGTAAGGATCAGGCTGACAATTTATTACTAGTACTTAGTGTTGCTTGACTTCAGGATGCACAGAAGCTGTGCATCTGAAGGTGGTGTAAGCGTGAGTGTTGTGTATCAGTCTTTAGGTGGTTCTGCTGTGTGTACGTCTCCAGATTCTACAGGCCTGCCATGGGATGATCTTTGCTGGGCACAGAAGGGACTGATGGCTCTATAATCTGCTGTGGAGGGTAATGTGAATGTGAAGCAAGCAACACCATGTCTGAAATCTCAGTGGCAAAATACATTCGTTTCTCCTCTCCTTTTCCTTGTGCCCCATCAGTTCTGTGTGGAATGTAAGGAGTTGTCTCACTCTATTCATGGCAAAAAGCTGATTTCAGGAAAGTGGTTAAACAGAGGTTTGACTTCAGGATTAGAATTATTTCCACTGGTTTCTGAGGCACTTGTTCTCAAAAGTAAACAGGTATGAAATGGGGCTGCTGAGGAGAGGCAGGGAGAGAAACACTCAGAGGGACTTAAAGAAAGTGATTCTTGTATCTGGTGTGTCTCATACATTTGAATCTTTAAGTACCTCCTTTCTTGATGGACTGTCTAGCCTGTTTTCTCTCTCTTTTGGAAATGTATGTGTAACTCTTGGATAATATGCTTCCTACGCCTGCTGACAAAACACAAAGAAGTAGGAAGAAGCTTTAGCTCTAGGGGGAAAACTCTTCATGAAAAAAATGTTCTTTTCTTTTCCTTGACTTGCATATTTTGAGAGGTACAGGATGGAGCAAAGTCATTACCCAAGTACAAATAACCTCCAATATTTTTTTTTTCCTTTAAAATTTCAAAAATGGTGAATTTCTTTCTGAATATGTTGCAATAAAATACTAATTTGGGGCAGCGTTTGGATGCAGCTGATTTGCCATTTAAAAGTGGTATTATGCTGCTGAGACACTGAACTTTTGAAATGTGATCGCTTCTTAAGGAAACTGCTTTTGTGATTACTGCAGAAGCAAGATTGTTGTCTTTTCCAGAGTTCCTGTATAGGCTGGTGCTGTGTGAGTCTGAGAGGAGAGATAGTGCAACCCAAAGGGACAGAAATGGTGGGTGGCAAACCAGAAAGATACTTCACCCAGTGCATAAGCACCTGGAAACATGCTGAAAGGCAAACAAGAAATGACTTCCTAGCAAGAAATTAAAGCATCTAAGCAATGAAATGAATAATCAAACAGACAAATGATATCCTCTCCCTTTAGACTAGATTTTTCTTCTCCTAAAGCAGATGAATTTTTAGAGGAGAATTTGAATCTTGATTCTGTAAACTGCCCAGCTCCCAGCTCTGAACTCAAGTGACTCAGCCCCTCTGATCAATCGACACTGGGGAGCCAGGTCCACAGCCTGTGTTGCTGCATCTGCCCCCAGGTTACAAAGATATACTCTGTGTCTCCTCATGTCAAATCTTTGGTTTTTCTTTTCTTTACTCTTTATTATTCACTTTGCTGTTACTGGGTTCATTCTGCTATGGAATAACATCACTGTTTGGGAACAGGCTTCCTTAACATCTCTGTTTGCGTGCTTCTCAACTTCATTTCCTTTCTGGCGTTACTGAAGACAGCTGTGTGCACACAGCAACATCTGGAGGCCTGCTGAACTGTAAAACCTCCTGACATCAATTTTTAATTTACATTGATGTATTTTCACTTTTTACATGATACCTGTTCGCAGTCTTGCTTGTCTTTTGGCTCTTTACTGTTTCACGGCTGATGAGTAGCAGAGGCCTGAGACCTAGAACTACCTTAGCTTTTCTGCAGGTCTGTGGTATGTGAATATGCTGCTGCTCGCAAAACTGTTGCCATCAGTGCTGAGGAGTGTTGGTGTTTAAACACTCATTTGTTATTTGCTGATGCTCTCTTTTTAAATGTTATTGTTTTGTAGTTGCTCTTTGCACTTGTACAACCCTCTTGTCATGAGAGTGGTTGATAGTTTTCTAGGAGGCTGATTTCAACCTGATCTTTTCACAGACATGGTTATTAGGTCATGCAGCAGTCTTCTGCCAGATTTTCTACTCTATTAAGAGCCATGTCATCTCCATGAACAGAAGTCCCTTCCTTATAGAGGAGTTTGCTTTTGGCATGTTGAGGTCTTCTGGATTTTTACACCTGTGCCTTAAAATGCAGCTGATCCTGCATGTGCCAGTTCTTTGGCTATCCTTAGCTACTTTTTGGTGTAGACCTAAGTACTATGTTTAAAATCTCTCGTTCTTTCCTTCCTCCTGAGGCAGCTCTGTTAGAAAGACACATTAACACATGTAAGGCAACATACATCCTGCAGCCTTCTCTGGACCTGTCAGATTCGTGCAAACTAGGAGGTAGCCCTGGGGCATGACAGGCTCCCAGAGCACAGCTGGTTCCCTGGAGCAGTGCTGGCCAAGTGAAGGTGCTGCATGGGCGCTTCCAACAGGCACCTCTTTTTTGCCTGCAGCTTCCCCCGATACCATTGCATTCACTTGTTGACCTAATGATTCTTATTTCCTTGTGTCTGTAGTGACCCTTCTATGAGGTTAGAGCTATTTTTTTCCAGAGATGTGAAATACTTGTTCCCTGCACACACTGGCCTTTTGCTTACTCTTGAAAACACAATGTAGAGAATTGCATTGCTGTCTGTTTCTGTTCTGTTGTTCATTAATCTGTTTTTCCACTAGGGCTCTGTTAAGAGAGAAGATTAATATTACAGAGAAGATACTTGTTTGTTTCAAATATTTTGTTTCTTTTCTCTGTTGGGAATACTAGTATAAACACCAGGCAATCTGAATTTAAATAGCTAAAGTATTAGTCTTGCTATTCCAATTGCTTGTCATTACACTTGAGAATATGGTTACAGCTGATTATACAGAAGTACCTGAGCCATACATTTTACATTCTCAATCAGCGTATTATAGATGAACTGTGAAAATTGGAGATAGCTTTTTATGATAATTGGGAGATATTTCCCTTGAAGTATGCAAGGCTCTTGAGAGAAGTTGAATTGCTTGTTTGTAATTCTGTTATAAGCTTTACTGGTATTTATTTAACGTGCAGTTTATTGCTACTGAATATTTTTCTTATGGCTCTCTGTCAAAGGGTGCATATTCAGATGGTTGCTCCCAGTCTTGATATCCTCTGCACAGTGGCTTGTTCATTAGACCAATTCTGAAGCATCCTCCATGAGCCTGACTCAGGCGCAAGGCAGTGGTGCACTTGTGTGGAGAAAATGTGAATTGTTATTGCCTGAGTGGCCTCTTCAGCTTCCCCTTGACATGTGAGGGTAATCAGCCAGCCTGGGGGCTGAAATATGAACTGGCTTACACTCCTCCAGCTCTTGAGCCAGGCCCTTTGGGGCTAATTGCAACAGACCCCTGGTTCCTGACTTCAGAGACTTGAGGTTGGGAGCTGGTCCTTGATTTGCTTCTACAGGTCTGGCTTGTCCTGTCCTGTGCCTTGAGTCATCAGCGTAAGTGACTTGGATTAACTTGCATTTGCCTTGAGGTATCAGTACCTTGCAGGTACCCTCTCCTAAAGCTGTGTGTGGCAGCCCAAAGGTGCTCCCCAGTAGCAGAAAACATGGAGTTTTGGCACCTAAATGCTTTGTTTTTTAAGGGAATGAAGGAATTGCATGTACTGGGACTGCAAGCACAGATCAAAAGGACATTATATTTGGCTGAGAGACTACTCATCTGTCACACCACTGCTTAGGACCTTCAGATGGAGAACTGGCTGAACCTACAGCTTTTTCTACCACCAGGAAGCCAAGCTGTGCCAGATGTAGGGGCTAATGCAAGTGTGCAGGATAGAGAGGTGATCGTTTGGAGACCCTGCTCCCACGGAGGACCTGGCCTGGGCCTCCTTCATCCGCAGAACCTGGACTTGAGTGGAGATGCTGCTGGCCTCTTACAGTCCATTGCATATTTTCCTGTTCAGCCTGTTCTTGCAATTATTGCAAGTAGAAGTGACAAGCTATGCTGATTGTCCCATTGAGATTCAGGTTAAAGTCAGTTAAAAAGTATATTAAAATTAATTTATTAATTTAAATTAAGTTAATGAAGCAGTGATGCAACAAGCTGGAATTGGTGAGATTTTGCTACAGGAGGGTTCAGTATGTCCCTGGGTAGATGAGGTGGTGACTGGGATCCCAGGTGAGAAACAGCTTTCTGCCTGGATTTGTGGGAATAAATGTGAAGTTACAGCTCTCACTTTTCTTCATGGGCATGTGTGGACAAGGTTACTTCATGCTTGGCTATGTTTGCAGGTCTTGGCTCACAAGAATTAGTCTCTCTGGCTTTAAACTACATTCTCATTTTCATTTGAATTTGAGATTGTTGCTGCTGGTGTCCCATGTTTTATGTAGCTGGAGATTGGCAGGCAGCATGGGAGAGCTGTCTTGGCAAAGAGGGTATTGTGGGTGAACCTGGGGCAGTGGGGCAGAGCTCGTGCCTCAGCTTGTGCACAGAGATTCAGAGGTTGAAGTGCCCAACTGAGAGCTGGTGTAAAGCACTCTGGTTTGATTGGAATTATGTTCAGCACAGTCTGGCTGGCTTCAGCCCACTCAGACGTGCAATCCTTTTGTTTTAGTGTTTACAGGGTCAACCTCTGGGGTATTAACTCCAGAAGAGATTTTGTCTGTTTACCAAAATGGAAATTGCCTAGCTCAGGAGTGGGCTGCAATCCCTCCAGAAAACTCATCTTTAATATATTTCCTGTAATCACAGCTTAAAAACAAACACACGTTTCCTAAATGTGCTTCAATTTTTCACCCTGCTATTTCTTGCACAGGCATTAATCATCCACTTCTCTGTTTAAGTACGGAGAACAGAGCATTGCAGTGAAGAACTGCCTTCTTGTGCCTGGTGAAAAAAAATTGAGTAGTTTGATGCTGAGATTCCTGTTGCTTTGCAGAGTGATGATAGAGCCAAAAAAATGTGCATTGACCTGTGTGACACAAGGGCCATGTGTGTCAGGACTTCAGCAGAGCTAACTCCTGATGGATTGCTTGTAGATCATTCTGTCTTATACAGTACAGGTGCAGTGCCAGCCTTTGGGTTGTGAAAACCTAGCTTGGCAATCATTTGATTATCAAGTGTGTGCTGGTTCAGATTGTGCAGGGCATGACATACTGGGAATTCATGGCGCTCATTTTTTGCCTGCAGTAATTAGGTGAATCCAGTGGAATTTATATCAGTGTGCCTGGAGTTGGATTCCATTTTTGTACCTCCATATAGTGCTTCCAATAACCTCTGTGTACCATCAGGCAAGAGCTGTTAGGTTTTCTCTCTTTGGATTTTAAACCACACTGGAGCAGAGGGGTCAAACATAGTTTACAGTTGTCTTTGGCTTCTGAAATGCCTTCACCCTCCTGGGTATCCTCTCTGTGTTGGAAGCTTCAGACAGCAATGGTCAAGGCTGATGAGCCCTGTCCCCTTCAGCCTCTGAACCTGCTGGTCTGATGCATTTTGCAGGCAGGTCATACCCAGACCAGAAGTGGGATCTGTGCCAAGAGTAAGTGCTGGGGGCTCAGCTCAAAATCTACCCCTCCCAACCTCAGGCTGGCCAGCAGCATGGGCACCTGCTAACAGTGCCAGCAGTGGGCTTATGCCTCTTCCTTAGTGTGCCATGGGCTTGAACTGCTAGCACCTGGGCCAGGGAGAGAGGCTGTGCAAGCCCTGTGCCAATGTCCCCTGCCCAACGTGAAAGCTGGCTCTTGGTGATGAAACAATCAAAGAAACCACCCCGGTGACTTGTTCTGTAACGTACTGTGTACTGTTCCTGTTCTGCGGGAGCCGAACAAACCGGTGCCTGACAGAGACCTGCTTGTAGGTGGTGCCTATTGTTCAACACAGCCGCTGTTAAATGGGAATTTCAAGGCAGCAGTGGGGAGGAAGGCAGAGGTGGATGCTGTGGGCTTAAATCTGCAAAAAGTCTTTGGCTGCAGTAAAGTAAAGCAGCAAAACTGTGGATGTTAAAAAATTTAACAGGCCAGCAGCCTGAGAAACTGGAGACTTTTAAAAATTAAAATGCCACCATGTTTAATGGAGTCACCAAAAGCAATGATAAAAATGTAATTGCTTCTGATGAGACAAATATTCTATTAAGTCAAGAATATGGCAAATCTCAATTGGCTTGGGTAACCTAGGTAATTTAAAATGAGTTATATTTCTGAGAGCTCAATGTGCATATGAACTGGAGATTATATATAGTTAATATTTGCAGGATAAACAGCCAGGAATTTCAGCTGATTAGGAACAAATCATAATCCTCTGGATGATCACAGCCATGCTCCCATTTGATTTCAGTTTAGCTGAGGTTTGACACTGAGACCTCAGTTCCAAAAAGCACTTAACTGTTAGGTGACCGGGGCATAAAGGTGTATGCAGTTAGTTTGCAGTATCTGGTCTGTGGCCTGAATGCATTCACACTTTGATTCCACAGTTACCTGAGTGGAGTGGGAACAGTTTGTTTGGAAGGTTTAACACCATTTAATTGGCAGGATAGTAAAGACCTTATTTTTTGACTGAATTTCAGGCTGCTAAAATGGAGAGGACAAACGACTTGCAAAGCTGCCGTTGAATTTGAGGCTTAACTTCAGTCAAGAACCATCTTGTTGGTAAAATGAAGCAGCTTTACCAAACGATCAGTTAGCTGCCACAATGGAGGCAATGAAAAGTCCATCATAATTGATTTGGGTTCAGAGCCCCTGATTTCTTCAGGCCTCTCTCCTCTGTATGCATGGTTTAAAAACCCCAACACTGAGCCCCCAGAAAAATAAGCATGCAATGCTTCTTTCGGCAAATCTCAGACAGATATGTCTGATGTGCAGCAAAGCAGGATCAGCTGTGCTCTGCCAGTTTCAATCAACAGATGTAACTGGTCTTGCATTCACTGAAGCTGTGTCTTTTCGTACCAGAACTGGGCCAGATGATTGCACTCCATTTTAAAAGGAGATAATGAATATTGATTAATACTGTCGCAGGTGTTGCAGTGTGAAGCAATAGCCAGAGGAGCTAGAGGTACTGCCTTCTATATTGGCCAAGAATTGCCAGCAGCTCATGGTGCTGCTCTGCCCCAGGTTCAGATCAGGAGAGCAGGGCTGGGTGTGACTCATGGGGCTGCTTTGTTCTGAGATTCCCCCATGGTCTGACCGGTGCTGCCTGTGCAGGACTGACTGGGTGCTGGGGCTGTGAAATGACCATTTTGGGGCCATCTGTGTGACTGGGCAGAGGGGTCAGTGTTAAAGGCTGGGTTCTGCTCTGGGTGGTAGAAGCTGTCTGGGTAAACTGGGAGAAATACCTTTTGGAAAGACTTTGAATGCTTACAGCTTGGTAACTGCTCAGCATCCTAACAGAGGTTGGCTTTCTAATGGACCTGGGCATTAGTAAAGAGGAACCTGTATGTGCCTGCTGTGGAAATGCTGAGCGGGGAGTATTCATGTGCTATTGTTAGCTGAGCTATAATCAGAGCTAGAGAAGTTTTAAAAATAGTGTGGCCTGCTGGGACAAAACATGTGGCAATATTATGAATTAATATACTGTATTTATACCCACAGCATGCTTTTCTTCAGGCAGGTGAGTTTTAATTGTAGTACTTTATGTACATGGTGTATTTCTCAGAGATACCCACATAGTGCCGTGGCTGTAGAGATGCTCAGGAAGGCATGGAAAGGGCAGAGGTGGCTGTAGGCAGGGAGAGGGCAGTAGGTCTGTGCAAGGCAGATGTCTCTTGTGCTATAGTGCAGTGAGGTTTAAATTTAGAACTCTTAATGTGACCCAGTGTCAAGTCAGAAATGTGTTGTTGAAGTCTATAATCGGCTCCAAGTGGCTGCCTTGTAAATCTCAGGAGTGGAAACTGGCCCGAGGCTAGCAGCCATCTCTGCTGTATCTTTGCTCAAGTGAACTTTAATTTGACTCTTTATCAAGAAAAGCAGTGAGAGAAAGAGGGAATAAAGGTGAACACCAAGCAAGTTGCACAAAATAGGCTTTGTATGGATAAAGGTGATTTTTGATTTCCATGTGCACTCAGAAAAGCAAAGTCCAGTCCCAAAGTGGAGGGGGAAAGGAAGTGGAAAGAGTAGTTCAAACAACTGCTTTCATTCTGACTTTGAAAGCTCCTTTTGACCTTACTAGGTTGAAAGTGTGTACAGGACTCCCAAAACTGAAGTGATTTCAAATTGGACTGTTATAATGTGGGGCCAATCTGAAAAGCAGGCTGGACTTGGTGCATGGCTTTCTTTGCTTAAGCTGCTGACAGTCAAGAAAGGAGCATCTTGTGAGCATCTGCTATGGCTCCTGTTGCTGTGCTGGTCTTACAGAGAGGTGTTTGCTGAGGGACCTGGGGGTGGTTAAATGCTGTCTGACATTTTGAGCAGCTCCAGGTTTGGGAGGGTTTTTTTTGGTGACATTATAATATGAAATCTACATTATATATGTAAAAAAACCAAGAGTATCAATGTGAAATTCAGCAAACCACATCATGTCTTCCTCTATTGCATGTGGGTCTATGGTAATCTGCCATGCTGGAGACCAGGGAATATTTTGAGCCAGCAGTTTTCTTTACAAGTCTCAAACAACCTAAAATAAAGAAAATACTAGTGACAAATAGAAGTTTAATCTCAGGCCAGCTTATACTCCTGGCAACAAGATACTTGTTCAACCAGTTGTTGATTTTTGAGGGAGATACTTTCCTTTGCATAGACTGATTGAAAGGAGCCTGTTCACAGAGTCAGTGGACCAACCAGGATCTGAAAATCATTTTTTTTTCTTAAATGAGACAAGTCACTTTTCAAAGCTGTGGTCTAGAAATGTAGCATTTTGCCATGTTAGTGGGTGAAACATTTGATACTTAACAAACTACACATTTTACACATACCCTTATGTTGACAGCAAACAAAAACATTTTTATGAAGTAGCACTGAAAATCTGTATTCTTCACACATTGGAAAGGTGTCTCAAGTCCATTCTGTGTTCCCTGAAGGAATATCAGTAACATTTTAGAAAAGGAGATTGGATTTAAAAGTACTACTCAGTACTGAGTATTCTAAATATGTATAACTACTTGGAAAACTCCTCTTTTCCTCTCTTCCAGGTAAATAAGGATGACATTAGATCACTATGTGCACACATCCAACTTCTATGGTCTGAAAATCAATTATGAAAATCAAAAGTCAGAAATTCAAGTAGCTCAGTTTGTTCAGCTTATTAAAGAGAATGGAAGTTGCAGTACCCAAAGAATTAGAGTCTGATCAATGCTACACTCTTCCCCTGGATTGTTTTTCTTACAAAGTATATCATAATTTTTATCCTAAAAGTCATCCAAGTGCTTGAGAAAGGCAGAATGCCTCAAGACTTTCTAAAACATAGAAATACCTTGTCTGGTAGCATGGTGCTTTCACATGAGTCATGGCATGACCAGTCTTGGTGGGCCTGCAGTGAAGAAGCCTCCTTACTTCAATCTGTCAAAGTCATGAGCTGACACGTAGCTGCATCATGTCTTTGCTGCCCTCCTCATTGATTCATTTGGTGTCTGTAAGTTCAAGCCTGATCACATTCACATTTTCACACCCTCGAACAGTAAAACAAACTGGCACAAAACCAACCATAAACTGTGAAACCCCAAAATATCAGGAAGGAAGAAGCATGAGTTATTTTTGAAGCATCTGCATCTGCTACCACATCTTTTGTTAGGGGAAAAATAGTTGTGAGCTTCTGAGAGGTGCTCTGGTAGATGCTGAAGCCTGTCATAAAGCTCTTTGTTCAAAAAGAAATCTCAACTAATGTAAACTATTTGAAGAAGTGTTTACCAATAAACTTAAAAATAGCTTTAGCTGTCTTCTAATCTTAGAGGCCTCCCTTTTCCTCTCACTGTGGCTATTTACAACATTTTTTTATCTTGAAACTATGTGAATGGTTACAAAAAGCTTTTTTTCCCCTTTGACATCCACATTGCAGGAGAAAATTATGTTAAATCCCCTTTAGCTTAAAGCTAATTAGAGCTAGTAATGAAGTCTTTGTTCTTGTAAGATGTTTCTCTTGTAACTATGATAATTACGTAAGGGTAGCAGCATCTGTCTGGGAGACTGGCAGACTGCAAGGCTTGGGCATAAAGCTGAGGTCTGTTTGAGCTGTGGATGAAGTTGGGTCTGTGTGGCTCCCAAGTGTCAGAGCCAAACTCTCCAGTAGCTTTTATCTTACAAACAGGCAAAGCCCAGTGCCCACAGGACACCAGCACCGTCAGTACATTCAAAATCATCACTGACCTTGGTGTGTTGTAGAGTGAGCCTTTTTAGTTTTGAACTCAAGCATCAAGCTTGTGAAGAAGAGGTTGCTGATAGAGTGAAAAGAGGTTAAAAAAGTCTTGCCATATGTAGTGCTTCTGGTCCCTTTACTCCTTTAACTGCATGGGCTTTTCTAAAGGTAAAGGAACTGGGTGAAGGAAAGAAGAATAGGGTGTAGTGGAGTGAACATGTGTAGACCACGTAAGTGCAACCGTAATGGACAACCAGGCTTTGATCTTTGGAGTCCGAGTTCAGTGTTTATGAAGGAAAGTAACAGATCTGAGAAGCTGTTCCCAGATACCTCTTTTACTCAGTCAATGGGAAATGAAATGGGAATGAAACTGCCACTTCAAGTGAGGTATTTTAAAGCTGAAAGCTTTGAAGGTCAGCCCCACTGGAGTGACATTTTAGCCAAGGGGAGCAGAGAAGAGATCAGTCCATGAGTGAAGCAGAGGTAGTTGCGACCTTAATGGAGTCATAAAAGCAGAGCAAGACACTGTGGAAGTGAGTTCACAAATCCAAGGAAGGATTTTATATTAAATCAGGAACAAAACAAGCAGTGAAAAAGTTTGACTGCTCCCTTCTTTTTATCCACACAGTTTGGTAACTTACTTCCTTCCCCCTCACCCCAGTCATTCCTGTTCGGTAGCCATTATTAAAAGAAGCTCTGACATTGAGTACTGGAGTACTCGATATGTGAACAAAATTATCTCTTCTCCCTGAGGACAATCTGTTCTCATCTAATTCTTTTCTTTGTAGGGGTAATTCAGTTGTTTATAAAGGACTCATCCGAAATCTGTAACATTCTGGAGGGACTGACCACACGTTAGCATTTGTTCAAGGCAAAGTTTTCAGGATGTTTATAAATCTGTGTTTTATGCTTGCCTCTCATGCTTCCCAATAAGGCTCTGGTGCAATTTGTTGATGACCAGCAAAGCTCAATAATGAATCCTAACATCTTTGTCTGGTCTTGGCTCCTCCAAGTGTGCTGAAACTTCTCTGGGTAAAGGCAGTGGGGTACTTCACCATTACAAGTGTGCAACAAGAGCAGCAATGCTATGACAGTCGTTACGTGTAAACTGAGATGTCTTTTAAAGATGTTGCAGATCAAGCATTAATAGATCTGATGTAGGAACTGTAGAGCACTGCTCATGTCAAATGTCTGGGGAATGCAAACAGCACACAGAAAGAATACCATCCCCTGGTGAAACTAGGTTGTAATATCTTGGTCACTTGGGCAAAGCCAGAATCCCCCTTAATGCCTCCTGCTTTACTGTAGTGACATTTATTTAGTGTGTCTTGTTTCCAATTTCTTTTCTGCTAAGAAGATTGAAAAGATTTCTCAACTCCTATCATGTTTAAGTTTCGCTACCAGATGAAATATAAGCCCTCCAGACACAAGGCTTAGCAATTCCAGAACATAACTGATGACTTTTCCCAGGCTTTAAAAAAAAATTAAAAATCCCTAAATTATGAAAATTGTTTGCATTTCCATTCTGTTATGCTCACCTCTTCATCTTGGCAGCCAGGGCCACGAGGATGTGAGAAACATGGATTATGATGAAAGAATTAACTTATTTCCCTAATACAGACTAGTGCATCAGCTGTCATAACACTTACTGGTCTACATGAGGAAGCAGAATGACTTCAGTAGACTGACCAACCCTTTACATTCAGTTTAATCTCTATTCCTCATTCCCCACATCACATTTCTCTTACAAGCACTTGCTTTCAAGGCTCTGCTCCTGAGCCTGTTACCTCTTCATGTAGCAGACTATCGAATTGTGTTTTCCCTCTGTGGAAATGGGGCCTTCTAACAAGGCAAGCAAACCCTGCATTATTTAATATATATGCTTGAAATGTGACAAACCTCCTTGAAGGTAATAGCTACTACTAGAGTGAATTTCTCTGTTTACCAGTAGCCATCTTTCTTCAGTTGTAATTGCTGCTTGGAGTGGACTGTATTGATTTCTAGATCTAATTGTCTTAAAGCAAGGCAAAAACATTATTGTAACAAGAATATAAAATCCTGTGCTACAGAGCAGAGAGGTTAATACTCTGTCTCTAGTCAGAAGTGGGTGGCTGCCTGTCTGGGTATGGAGGGCAACTTCAGAGAAGAGCTGATGAGCCTCACCCACCTGGGGAATGGGAAAAGCTCAAGATCTGAGCAGTGACTGGTTGCAGAGCTCTGAAAAGGAGGTTGGATTTGAGAGCTAGGAGGTTCTTCACCTTAGTATTGTGGGACCTCCTTGGAGGTTACCAAAGCAGCTTGTGGTTCACAGGTGGGATGGACTCTGAGGACAGCAGTGCCTATCAACTTGTGTCCATCAAAGTCTTCTTGAACATCATGTGGTGACTGGTTGGACTTGATGATCTTTGAGGTCTCTTCCAACCTTGGTGATTCTGTGATTCTTCAACACAGGGTAAATGGTTATCTTTGCTGTTGCTACCTCTTGGTGTAGCTGGTCATAGATGAAGCAATCATGGTATGTTCTAAGGAGAAGGACCTGTGTTCCTTCTCATAATCAGAGTGTTTGAGTGTGAAAGAATATACCTTCAATGGTCTACTAATAGCTCGTTCTGTTCTTTTATCTTTGTTTCTTGTACAATTAATTATTAAAACTCTCTTCATGGTCCTGACTTCAGTTAATGCAAATTATTGTCTTTGTGTTCCACCCAGCCACTGGGCAGGTCCTCATGCTTCATATGCTGCTCTAAGTTGAAAGCAGCCTGTTTGGGGGCATTTTGGACAGAAGGAGTTAGTTGCACACTGTTTTCATCTTGCTTCCTTGCTGGCTACTGAGACTAATTGCTTTCAGGGCTATACAAAAACCTGATTTCACATGTTCTGCTCTGGGTGCAACTTTACATTGCCTAATAGTAAAGCAAGGACAGCACATGAGATTGTTATATGGTGAAAAGGAGAAAAATCAATTTTAATCGCTGGAGTAGAGGGCTGGGAGGGTAGAAGGTCATTGAAGATTAGCAGTTGTGCTACAGCACTAAACCTGGAACAAAGTTCCTGGGAAAATAGAAAAGCACAAGCTGTGGAACAAAACCTGTGGGTGTGTCAGTGCTCTGGTGTATTGTTACAGGAAAGATCACTCACAAAACCACCTGGACTATGTAGAGCTTGAGTTTCAGAGGGAAGGGAGATTTGTTTGGCACAGCAGTTACTAATCACCTGTAAAATAAAGAGAGAATGGGGATTTGAGATAAAAAACGATTGGATCCTGCCGTAGTGCCGATTGAAGTGTAGCATTTTCAGTCTTTACACACATGCATGCATCCTCACTCCCATAAGCGGCTCTGTGGGAATTTTGCTGGGAATGGTGTGTTTGTAAATATCCTGCTGAAATTGAGACTGGTCACGTTAGCTGGTCTGGGGGATCTTGAAAAGATACAGGAGGTGATGCCCTTCTCGTTAGAACTGTGTGCTTTCCTTGATTAGACCATTCTGTTCAAGGCATTGTTCTTCGTTTGGACTATTTTGGAGGCTGATGATTAGCAAGCTTGCTCATACAATGTCTGCTTTAGGACACTCTCAGGAGTTTGGAGTTCCTAATATATGCTTTGAAAAGAGCCAGAAACCCAATTGCTGGCTGTTTACGCATGTAACCTTGCACAAGAAAGGCTCGTGGGGGAAAGTCAAAGAAAGGGAAATTATATACAGGTTTAGCTTTAGAAGCATTAGACAGCTTTCTTCTTCCTTATCAAAGAGTGATAATCAACTTTCTTCTTTGTGACAGAAGTAGCTGCAAAATAGTTCTTTTCTCTCCCACACTGCCTTTTTTCTTCTGTCTTTCTTTAAAGCTTGTTTTCCTTGTACCTACATACCCGCTCCACTGTGTGAGTGATGGAGAGACTCTTTCATGAAATAACCATTAAAAATGCCTGTAAAGTTTTTGTTGTCACACACAGAACTCCACTTGCTTACTGTTCGTAATGTTTAGCTAAAATTCTGGGATTTTTTGGAAAGGCTTCATTACAAACAATATGGAGGATATGGGAACTAAATGGCAAAAAGTATAATCCCCAGAGAGTATTAATTCTTACAAAGAAACAAACTCCTCAGAGCAAGTTTTTTTATTGAGTATGTTGGGAAATGATACCAAGAAGAAAGGTATGAGATGCATCAGCACCTTTTCTTGTTCAAACATAGATCAGTTTCTTGAGGCTGAGAACCAGCCTATAGATTTCTCTAAATGGAATGTTTTCCTTAAATACACTGCCTGTGTCAGAGCAAGAAAACCAAATGCATTACTTGATTTCCTTACCTGATTCTAAGAGCAGAATATGTTGAGAAATCTCTCAGATCTCTCCTAAGAGCTGTTTATTGAATTATCAGTTCAATGAAATCAATGGGATTAGGCTTTAAAAACTTGGTGTTAAATGTACTCTCGATGCAGGGGAGAGAGGGGTTGATGCTGTGGGTCAGACTGCTCCTTTTCAGTTTTGTCTCTGACAGATTCAGGGTAGAGCATAGGTAGGAAACCTGCAGCTGCCTTTGGAGCTCATGGTGTGTGTATGTGTTTTAGGGTTGTTTTGATGTTACTTTCTTCTTTTCAAACAAAACTCTTTACTTTTGAACCTAAACCCATGCAGAGAGTAGTCTGACAGAGGCCCTGACTTGACCATTCAGAGGGGATCTGTCTGGTCTATTTTGTGCTTAACACGGGCACAGGACCCTAATTAAGACACATCTTTGTAGCTGATTTTAATTAAAGTCCAAATTGCTGTAAGGAATTTATTCTTTTCCGATGGAAACGAGTTCTGCTGTTAGGAAGTGACTGCATCAGGCTAATTACTCTGTGAGAATGAAAATGTTTCATCTCAAGCCTGTGCTTCAGCCTGCAGTACCTCATTGATTTTTAGTGCATCAGATGCTTACACCAGAAGTGTAGGGTCACAGGCACAAAACAGTCTGTATGAATTATGACTCTTTACTGTTTCCCTTTTATTAGTAGCAGGGAGACTGTTTGAGTCAATTACTATTGCAATGAAGTAAAGAGCAAGTGTGATACTCATTGATATATGATGTGAGCTAGCTGCCTCTTGCTATGGGTCAAATGTCTTAGTATCATCCTGAATATTAACTCCTTTAACACTGTGTTAAGGACTCAGACTTCTCTACCCCTTTGTTTGCCACTAGTGCTGTCTCTGGTGACCAGAATGTCAAACTGGATTCATTAAAACACAACTCCTGTGTGTAAATAGGTTTAAAATAAATGAGGCAGAGGTATTAGGTGGCCTTTTTTTCTGCCCCATAAGATCACACAAAGGACATAATCCAAGATAAGCATACTACATAGCCTTTAGCTAGGAAGGATGCAGCAAAACTCAGCTCTTCAATTTCCACAATCCTCTCGGCTCTTACTGAGGAGTACAAGGTGATCTCATCTGTACTCCTCCACAGGGACATGTGTTTATTTTGCTTATGTGACCTTTTTAGTTTTCCTTTCCAGTGCATTTTTCCCTACTAGCAAAGGGTATTTTGCAGAAGTTGTACCTGAAAAAAAGTCCTTTGTTTACTTTCTTGTTTCTCTTAAATAGAGTAAAATGCTTGGGCTGACTTCCCGGCTTTCAAAGCAGTCGGTAAGGTCATGCTCAAAGTGGTGGCTACTTAAAAATACTGCTGTACCTTGTCACAAGTATTTTTGCAGAAATAAAAGCTGTGTACAGATTTTTAGGACACTGTTGAAACTGACAGCCTGTCATCCATGCTCATTTCTGTTCAGCAGTTCTGTTTTGCTCTGCTCCTTATGCCCTTGGTATCTCCCCCAGATTTTGACCATGTGGAAGGTCAATTTTGCTGTTATTTGCACCCATGTCCTCCTTTATCTTTGTGTAATAGCAGCCAGAGGGGTCATCCTGGTCTCATGCTGTAGCCTAGAAATAAAAATTACTTACAGCCATTGGTCTGACATACAAAGAATAGAACAGTGGCTGTAAAATTGGTGTTAGTGAGTTCATCTTCTAGAAGAGGTGCTCAGGGTAGTACTGTTCTGCATCCAGCCCCCATTTGCGGGCTGCAGTTGACAGCAGCTGGTTCCAGTTTAGTGGAAGAGGATTCCCCACAGATTCATCAGTCCATCTGTCTTTTCATTAGCACCTTCTCCAGGAGAAAAGATGTCTGTTGGATAGCTTCAGTCACATAATCACATTACTGCACTCTTACACTTTACGATTCTTCAGCAGTCCAATATTGACTGACCAAAGCATGAATGGAGAAATCCTGCCATGGAAATGGTTTTCCTGCAGCTCTTCTTTGAGAGGTGATGAGGACAAATTGGGTGTCCCAAACAGAGCTGGTGTGATGTACAAGCTGTGCCAAGGGAGGTTTAGACTCGAGGTGAGGAGGAAGTTCTTCACCAAGCAAGTCATTCGTCATTGGAACGGGTTGCCCAGGGAGGTGGTTGAGTCACCGTCCCTGGAGGTGTTCAAGAGGAGATTGGACGTGGCACTTGGTGCCATGGTCTAGTCATGGGGTCTGTGTTGATAGCTTGGACTCGATGATCCTCGAGGTCCTTTCCAACCTAAGTTATACTGTGATACTGTGATACTTCTATATGACAGTTCAGTATGGACTACTAATGTTTTCCCAATCCCCAAAAAACGAGTGTTCACCAGCCAAATATTTTGTATTACTGCTTTGATTGTTGACAGTGTTTTATCTCTGTCTTTATCTGATGTAACTCCAGGTAGTTGTGTTTGCTCTGGTGCATTAACTGGTGTGGATTTTGTGCAGCGGTTCTTTGTCTCTTTTGACATGTGTATCTGTCAATTTTATCAATTTTTGCCAAGACCTGACTGGGAGAATCTTAATCACAGTATTTGTTCTGGAGTTGTTGGTGTCTCAAAGTCCCTGTGCTCCCCAAGAGGGAAGGTTTCATTTCCTTAGACACTAGTCAACTAATTTATTAAAATGCTGACATTGGTCAGTTACTTTTATTTTTTTTAAATTAATTTTATTGTTTTAAATTACATTCCAGTGCACATACCCTGGTTGAGATCATGAGCTGGGCCATGTGCTGTGCAAATAGAGAGAACTTCTACTGTGGGTCTTGCAGGACAAGCAGAGAAAGAGCAGCCAAGAAACCTAGACAGGTCAAGTTTCTTTGCTTGTGATCATGTAGGAAGACATACCAGAGCTAGGAGTGAAACACAGGCCTCTGACTTTGAACCCCACAGTTTTGGTTGTATTCTTTAGTCAACCCTCCTGATTTCACAGAGTCACCAAGGCATCAATCTGGTTTTGGTTATTAAAGGGTCTATTAATATTTTTTTTAGCCTGGTCTGATGTTCTCCACTGTAAGTTTTTCTACCTCAGTGAGCCAAAACTGTCCCTTGTTTCTGCTAGACCTGGCTGAAAAATGTAAGTGGATAAGTTGTTAGATGGCACAGTCCCAGACAGATTTGCTGTTATAAGGATACTTTTCTTGACTTGGTCCATTCAGCATTTCTTTTATATTCACAGTCCCTCCAGGACAACCACTATCTAATTTTTCACGTCCTTAGTGAAAGGAGTTAATCAGTCTGAGAATCTGTCCACTAAATAGTGACAAAGGACAGCATCTTCTGAAGTGGGGATGCAGGCAAATTGTGCAGGATATGGGATGATCACCTTGGACAATATTCTGCTGGGTTTACTGCTAGCCCACTGGGAAGGACATATTCCATTTCTTGTAGGTTTATAGAGATACCTACAGGTATAATTGCTGTTAGATCCTGGGAATTAGTGATTGTAGCCTGCCCTGATGAAGCTGGACACTTGCTTTACCTTTTTAATTTGCTTCTAACAATTGTTGTATCCTGCAGTACTCAATCTTTATCACTGGGAATAATCAGGCTAATGATCCTGCTCTTCGCTTTGGGCTTCTGCCGCACATTGATTTAGTCCCACTAGCAACACTAACCTTACTGCTCTGTCTGCAAGAAGTTATCTGTCTACTTCCATAGATATGCTCCTTCTGGGAAAGAAAGAGGAGTAATGATGTGAGACTTTCTTACTGTCCTACAGCCCTACTGTGTTCCTTATTCGTGCCCCTGTCACCTGCTTCCTTCATGCTTTTATTTGGAGCTCCTTGAGATTTATTGCATAGCCAAAGCCCTGATAGAATTAAATATGACCAGGAACATGAAGGGCAACCAGAACATTTTCTGCAGGTATGTGGGTGTTAAAAAGAAGACTAGGGAAAATATGGGCTTCACTGGAAGGAAACAAGAAACCTGGTTGGTTGCCTGTGATATGGAGAAGGATGAGAGAGTTGAAGATTTTTTTTTTTGAGTCTTCACTGGAAAGTGCTTCAGCCACACTGCCCAAATCACAGCAGGCAAAGGGAGGATGAAAACCCACCCACTTTAGGAGAAGATTAGGTTCCAGACCACAGGAGGACACTTAAAGTGCACATATCCATGGGACAGGATGAGATGCGTCCATGGGTCCTGAGGGAACAGATGGATGAAGCTGCTAAGCCACTATGATCATATCCATCATATCAGAGAAGCTGTGGCAGTCTGGTGAGGTTCCCACTGACTGGAAAAGGGGAAATGTAACCCAGATTTTTAAAAAGGGGAAAAGTGAAGACCTGGGCAGCTACTGCCCAGTAAATCTCACCTTTGTGCTGGCAAGAACATGGAAATTATGCTAAGGCATATGGAAAATAAGCATGTGATGGGTGACAGCCAATATGGCCTCACTGTAAGTAAATGGTGCCAAGCAAATTTGGCGGCCTTATATGATGGGGTTACAGTACTGTCATCTACCAGGACTTGGGCATTTGACACTGTCCTGCACAACACCTTAAACTGAACAGACAGACTTGGTTTCATGGGTGAACCACTGAATAGATAAGGAATTGACTAGATGATCACACTCTGAAAATTCTATCATCTTCTTCTGTTGCTTTCCCTCTGATAGGGCACTGAAAGAAATAAAGAGCAGAATTGGGAGCAGAGGCTTGGGTGGAAAGGGGACATGGTATTTGGGAGAGAGATGTAGCAGGACATAGGAGGAATGGAGTATGAAAGTTTCTTTTTGGTGCAAATCATTTAAACCTATAATATTTGCCATAACTCTGATCTCATTCAAGTACTTCAGTGATTTGGACAAACTATGTGAGTTTGTATACAAGAAATCTTTCTCTCTTTTGTTCCAAGTTATTATTTGGAGAGTCCTAATAAGCTACGATTGTGCTTTAGGCTAAAAGCTATCCAAGTGATTCAAGATTGTGGGGAACAACTATTTGAGTGCATTATTGCTTTATCTTCATTACTGCCAAAATCTGAAGGGTACTGTTACTGTAAGATGACTGTAATAAGTTGGGTCTGATTTTCATTTAATCAGTGAAATGTTACCTCCTGAAATACTGGTTAATGCCAATTAAGAAAGCACTGTGAGATATGTCTGATGTAGTAGTGTTGGAATTCCTCTCTGTCTGAATAAAAGGGAGGAAAAAGAGAAATTTAAGTTTGTTCTTGATGCTTTTGTCTTCCTTACACACTTCTTTATTTAATGCGTGTCCAGAGTGATTCAAATCCTGTGGTTGCTGGTGAAGGTTACTCTGGGACATCTGTTCTTAACAATTATTCCTGTTCAAAATAGTGCAGGGCCTATGAGTCCAAGTACTGAGTTAAAAAAAGTTGTAGGTGGTGGGGAACACTGGATTGTCTACATCAATCCTGATGATAACTTTCAAAGCCCCAGAAAATGATGAAGCAAAGAAACCACCACAGGGGCTGGCTTCTGGTGTTAGTTGTCATTAAGTGTACTTGGCACAGCTGGTGGAACTTTTTGATGTTATGGTATTTGTGGTTGATGATTTCTTTGGGTCAGTAAGTAGGAGGTGGGAAGCAGAGCTTTTGAAGATAAATGCAGTAACTTCAACATCTTAAAAGATGTTTGACCAAGTGATCTTTATACTTTGGAAGCAGCAGGCCTTGTAACATCTAGCAGTGAAATAATCAGTGGAAATAGGTAAACCCTCCAAAAACAAACAAGCCAATTGGTGTGCCATTGTCATTATATTTGCATGCAATTTGAAAGGCAAATTGTGTCTCTATAGTAATTCTATTCTATACAGCTTTCATTCCTGGCCATCGGTAACTGGTTCATTAAGAGCTAATATTATTCTCACTAGTGTATACAAGGAATGGGCCCCTGAGCCACTGATTAAAAAGCAAGGTAGCAAAGGCCAAGGCATTTAACTGGAAGCATGAGAGCTGTTAATCCTTTTGTTTTCCTCTAGTCAACAAATGGTTGTTAAAATTAAAGCAGGAGAAGGAAGGGCTGTGCTTTTTCAGAATATAAAATGTTTGTGAAGGATCCTTCAAGTCCTACCTCTTTGGCCCTAGTGAATGCAGGAGAATTCACCGGGAGAGGCCAGCTGTGACCAACCAGAAGTGCTTTGAGTATTGCAGAGTGTAAATACCATGGTTTGAAAAGGAGTAAATTAGAAAATCATAGAATGGTTTGAGTTGGAAGGAACCTTAAAGATCATCTGGTTCCAACTCCCATGCCATGGGCAGGGACACCTTCCACTACACCAGGTTGTTCAAGGCCTCATCCAACCTGTCCTTGAACACTTCCAGGGAGGGGACATCCACACCTCTCTGGGTAAACCTGTTCCAGTGTCTCATAACCCTCACTGCAAAGAAAGTCTAAATCTACCCTCTTCCAGCTTAAAGCCATTGCCCCTTGTCCTATCACTACAGACTCATGTAAAAGTCCCTCCTCAGCTTCCTTTTAGGTCCCCTTCAGGTACTGGAATTGACAGGCAAACATGCTTGTGACCATCTGCTTGACTATTAGGCTTTTTTGGTAGTGACGTTAATGTTTTGAGAAGCCTTTAGCAGTATCTCCTGGAATATTTTTGTAGAAAAGTGGCAGCCAGAAAAAATAGTGAGGTGTTTGATTTTTATTTTTTTTTAAATTATTATTATTGTTTTTTACTTAGCCCTCCCTAATGACACTGTATTTTTGTGGCACCTTTTATTGGATTGAAGCACCTTCCTGAGCTAATGACTGTGCAAGAGGAAGAGCAGTCACTCTGCCTACCCTGGAGCAAGCCACCCAGCAGCTTGAGGAGTATCTCTGTTAAATGTTCCATGTGGCAAAATGCTCCTCAGTGGCTGAGGCTTGCCCTATTCTGTTTGAGTTGCTGGATGCTCCATCCTTGACTGTGTGGTGATCGCAGTTGGGATGGGGATGAGCTTTCTAATCTGTAGACCTTCTGGCAGAATGGTGTCAGCCTTTAAACATTAACTCAGTACAAATGTTAAATACTAATGTGTACTAGCATAAGGCACTGAACAAAATCCAGATGCCTGGGGAAATGAAGAGGATCTGTTATCAAGATTTTTAAGACACTCACCCCACCCCCCACCCCTCCAGGAAACACAGGGAGCACTGAAAGGGGCATCCTTAAAACAATGACTATAATGAGTAAGCTGCTCATATATGGGGTGTTGGGCAAACAATGAACCTTGGGCATGGCAGGGAGATCCATTGAATAGTCCATCTCTGCAGACTCTTCTGGTTTAACAACAAAAAACACAGAGAGAGAACATATAAATATATAATAGCTATAAATCACTGGGTTGTTCAATTATTCATATCCATACAAAACCTCTGCATTTATTTTAAGACAGAGAAAACTGAAAAGGCTTATTACTCCTGGTTGTTTTTTAATATAAGCAATAGAGGAACAGTGGTAAATGATCTTTGTTTTGTGTTTTTTCATGGAAGTCACAGTGTTCATTTTTTTGAGCGGTTTACAAAGCCAGTTCACTGCAAAATTTGTTAAACAATAGCATTGACCTTCCAGCAAATGGCACAGAATAATGGTGAGAAACAACTTTTGCTTTCCAAATTGTGTATTCCTGGTGGACAGAAACATGCTATGTAACCTTGAGGACAAAGCAGATATTCTCTCATCTTGCCATGGACACCTCTCAGTGGTGTCATGGGCAAGAACTACTCAGTGAATAACAAAATGAAAATAAGAGAGAAATTTGGAGCCTGTTAGCATTCATGCTGAAAATTTGAGATTAATTAGATAAATGATTCAGTATGAAGTATTTGCCTAGATCATTTTAATGGGACAAAATTTCCTGCTGATGTCGTTTCATTGACCTCAGGGAAGGTGAGTCACTGCAACAGAGAACTTGGCCTGTTATTTCATTATAATATAGTATTGGCTCTGATTTAGCACCCATTTTTTTTCCCCATTAATCCCAAATTAAATGCTTGGCAATAACGATTATATGGCAGTGGATGACTTGCCAAGTTCAAAAGTGCGTGCAACAGCAGCTGTCCTAGTGCTGAGCTGACCCCAGTGCTTGGCTGTACACAGCCTGTAGAAATGGCACTGTCTCTGTTAAGAGGAATCTGTTGCCTAACCTGAAGAATTAGTTTCTCCCCACTCGCTGCAACTCCAGGCTTCCCACAGTAGTTAATTGTTAATCTCATGGCATCCTCCGCTGGTGCTTCCTTGTGCTTGTTGCTGTGAGAGAGCTTCTCTGCCCCTTGTGCTGCTGAAGCAGCTGGGTGATGTTTGGGGTGCTGCATACTGTAGGCTGGGAAGGCCTTACCTGTGGCTGTAGGGGAAGCAGGACCTGGTATGTACGCTGTGCGTGAGAGCACACACCGTGTATATCTTTGCTTTTGCATAATCAGGATCTTTAATGCTATTTAATGTAGCTTTCTATTTATGAATTATGTAGCTTACATTTCACACACTCTGGTTACAGCATATGAATTTTAATCAGCCCTTTCTAAGTTCTGCTATAGGTTTTGGTGCAGCATCTAATGCCTCTAGCATCTTCTTCTACAACTAGCTTCAATCTTCATCTAAATTTGGGACACATGTTTCCCCTCTCCGTTTGGCTCAAGTAAAATTTGATGATCTTGGCTAAGAGGATATGGTGCTGAGCTAAAAGATTTTTGGTTTCAAAATGGCCTTTTGTTGAGAGTTCTTTTTTCCTCTGGCTTCTTGGGGAAATAGCCTTTTCCTTCAGCATTCCTTCTCTGTATATATACCTGCGTACAGCTTTATGTATTTACTTTTGAGTGATCAATTCTCAACATAAACTGTATCTTTAGGCAGTTGTTATTAACAGGCACTAAGAGACCTGATTCAGAAATTTTTGAGGTCAGGTAGACTCTTTCAGTTGATCTACATGATTCTTGAGTAAGATTGATAGACATGGAAGCACACTAAGTAGCTCCCTGTCCACACACTTACCAGTCTCTTTGACTATGGTTTAACCCTTTCAAGATTTCTAGGGATAATTACTGTAATGGCCCTTGCAGCTTCAGAGAAATAACACAGAATTTGTAACAAAGTTGTTAGTCTGGGAAATCTGCTAGTTAAAGATTTCTGTACAGCTCTTCCCTGGTGCCATGAAACTCTCCAGCTTCAAATGTTCATTCCCAGCTCAGTGATAATAGCCTAGAGATTGAAAATTGGCATTTTCTTCATTCTGTATGTTCCTTTTCTGCTCTGTCATCATTGTACATAAACTGTGTAGGAAAAAAAAAATCCCTGAACAGGGATGGAGTGTATTATTTAACCTCACAGAATTTAGCTCTGAGAATATTGAGGAGGAGTTTAAATTTTGAAGATGAGTGATCAGCAATGCAGTCACTAGCTAGGTATGTATGCCTATTCCTGCATAAGTCTGCAGGCAGAACATCAAACAGTTTATTGAAATGCAAAAATAAAGCATTGGTAGCACTTTGTGGTTCTGAGCCCATTCCTAAAGAGCTGCTGCTTCTTCTAGCCAATGATTGCCTGCATCAGGAACAGTGTGGCCAGCAGGAGCAGGGAGGTCATTCTGCCCCTGTACACTGCACTGGTTAGGCCACACCTTGAGTACTGTGTCCAGTTCTGGGCCCTTCAGTTTAGGAAGGAGGTTGACTTGCTGGAACGAGTCCAGAGAAGAGCAACAAAGTTGGTGAGGGGCTTGGAACACAAGCCCTATGAGGAAAGACTGAGGGAGCTGGGATTGCTTAACCTGGAGAAGAGGAGACTCAGGGGTGACCTTATTACTCTCTACAACTACCTGAAGGGATGTTGTAGACAGGCGGATGTTGGTCTCTTCTCCCAGGCAGCCAGTACCAGAACAAGAGGACACAGTCTCAGGCTGCACCAGGGGAGGTTCAGGTTGGATGTTAGGAAGAAGTTCTATACAGAGAGAGTGATTGCCCATTGGAATGGGCTGCCCAAGGAGGTGGTGGAGTCGCTGTCATTGGAGGTTTTCAGGAGGAGACTTGATGGGGTGCTTGGTGCCATGTGTTAGTTGTTTAGGTGGGTTGGATTGGTTGAAGGGTTGGACGCGATGATCTTGAAGGTCTCTTCCAACCTGGTTTGGTTTATTCTAAATAAATGGTTTATTCTGATTGTTTTAGGAAATGGAAGGGATTGTATCTTCTTTCAGCTTGAAACGAAGAGTTGTCACCTGAGTACATAAACACAGCCTAGTATGGCCAGTGTGTTTTCCACTTCTGTGTTGATGCAAGTAAAAAAAAAATTAATTAAAAATTCCAGACTTTACCCCTGTTGACTTCCATTGCTGGTCCTGTCTTAGAGAAGGCAGGCAATGGTGTTTAATTAGGATAAGGAAAGACTTCTGCCCCTGTAATCATTACTAAAATTTTCAAAGCTATTTCTTCTGAAGTGCTTTGAAGCCTGGTTCTTGACACTCAAGTTAAATATGATGGAATTAATTTTGTAGATGGCCTCATCATAAAAAGCAAGATAACATCGGCTCTAGGAAGAGTATTCCAGTTAGTGAGTTAATTTTAATTATATGGAAAAAAGATCTGTTTTACTCTGATAAGTTACTGCTTGTCATTGCTTTGGATTTTCTTGGACGTTCTCCAGAGCAGGTAGAAGGTTAGCTAATTATAACATGTGAATAGAGAAGAGAGTCTTATTGATACCCTCTCTGCAAACAAAACTATTTAACACTGCTTGGAAGAGAAAATTATAGGCTGCAAACAAATGATACTCTTCACACCTAGACTTACACAATGGTAAGCACTTTCTCCAGTATTCCCATAGCAACCGGAAAATAGTAACACGGATGTAAAGTGATGTATCAGCGACATTGCTGATAGCTTCTCTCTGCTGCCTTCAAGTATCTTCTCTCCTGTTCAAGGTGCTCTGGCTCAGAGCTGCTCCAGAGTAGTCACAAAGATGTCTCTGTATGTCTCTGGTTTCTGAAGCTGCTTCACTGCGATGTGGTGTCTGCAGTCTCACTGACAGAACAAGCCCTTGTTTCCAGACCACAGAGGAGTTTGGCCGCTGTATGAGTAGCAGCAGAGGGAGAATGAGCCTCCCTCTGTCACCCTGGGCAAGAGGCATTTTTTTTTTTCTGTGGTGGCAGCTATGTGGAACTCCCCAGTAAATCTAGTGGAAGACAGGAAAAGTTTAGTGTCCTATTTTTTAAAAACTGGCTTACCCCATGAAGTGTATTAAGTTCACTTAAGGAATGAATGAATGCCCAGTGTCTTGATCCTTGTGAAGCTCTTCCAGCTTGAGATGATTCTTCTATGGTTCTGTAATCTATCTCACAGAGACCTTGTTAGCTTTGGAACAGATGCATTGACAAAGTAGGTGCTGTTAGTGTGCACCTTTTTGTTTTCTTGTTGGTGTTCGCAGTTACTTCATGTTTGTTATGATCTCAGTCTATGTTCTTGGCAATCTGGCTTGTTTTCATACTAAAGACACATTGAAAGTTTTGGTATTTCCAGTATTTATGGAAAGGTGCTAGCTGAAATAGGAAGGTTCACTTCCAAAATTCCAGTATTTATGCAATTATTTTCTTCCAGCGTGGACTACAAAGCCATTTAGAAGTTCAATATGAGATACAGATATTTTGCCATGCAATTACTGACACCAGTAAAATCAGAATGTTTTGTTTCGATTTCCATCGCATTATGATTTATGATCGTCTAAGAAGCGAAGTGTTCTGGCCATGCGATAAGCTGAAGATGAAGTATTCTTGACACTACCAAAATTAGAGTCCAGGGGATTTCTTCTCTAAGAGACTGAAGAAAAAGGGGGTTTATTGGCATAGACCAGAACATTATTTTAACAAAAAAAAAAAAAGAAGTTGAAAATGTAATTGGAACCCATGCACGCTTAACACGGCTGGCTTTTTTATTCAGCCTAAACCCTTGACATTGATGATATCACAGACTTTTATGTTCCACAGATGGATAATGCGTTGTGTCAATTTCTCAGCCTTCTGATAGTGCTGAATGTATCCTTGATCTTACATTATGAAAGAGACTGAATGGTAGATCTCGATTTATCTTTGCTGTACCTTTTATCATATTGTCTTCTTTATTTTCATGTCATCTCTACCTTTGCTTTTGCTTCTCTGATCTAAGAAGTCCCAACATCTTCAATCTCTACTGATAAGGAAGAATCAGCATGACTTCAATCATTTTTATTGCCCCTCTTTGAAACTGTTATAATTCTGCTACATCCTATTGGATGTGGTGTGACCAGAATGAAATAGGACACTTCATGCTTTTTTATATGCTCTCCTCCCCTTTGAAGTACTTTTGAACTTCTCTCTTCAGTTGCAAGTAAAAGATATATTCAGCTGGGTGGAGGCAGTATCTGTTTGGAACGGGCAGATTTATTTTGCCTTGCAATGACTTTGGGCATGCCACTTGAAATCAAGTGGAAGACAGTGCCAGTGTCTTGGAAGTATTGTACCAAATGCCAAAGTACAAGTTCCTTTTGAATAATGTATAATTTGTCACGCATTAAGCTATTAATAGAGTGAAGAGACTAAGATTGCCTAAGACGAAAGTTGAGACTTTGGTTGGAGGGGAAAATGCTGTTGTTAAGTGAAACTTTTCAAATGCATTTTCTTTGACCCGCATTTTTGAGGATTCTGTTGTTTAGAAATGGGTTTCAGCTCTTTTGATGAGTGAAGGAAGACTGTTCATAGTTTCTCTTCTCTTTCATATTTCTCTTTAGAGCCACGATGTCTTGACTGGCCACAGCAAGTGCAAGCAAAAGGGCTCACAAAATTACTGTTTTAGTTTCTTGATGAACAAAAGAATAAGTCAAGAGTTAAAATTCCTGTATTTCTTTCGTGTTTTGTGTTTGGAACTAGCCCTGGTTGGCCACTGACATGGCTTTTTATTTTTCCAAAGCTAGAACCTCCACCACTTGATTTAAAAATCTGAGTCCTGTGCAGAATTGAAACCTTGTAGAACTGAGCAATCAATACCTTTCAAGATCAGACTTGCAAAACGTACCTGATTTTGCTGTGTTTCTAGTTACTGCCTTTCATGGTCTACAGAGGTTCTCTGGTGACCTTTTCTGAATGCTGGTTAGCTATAGTTTTTGTGGCAGTTTATCATATCATTAAAGTAAATAGAGAAAAGTGATGAAGAGTAGATAGATAGAAAAAACTAAAGAGGCTGAAGTCTCGCTAATACCAGTGACAGTGAGTGTGCAGCCTGGAACAGCTCCTTGTTCAGCAGGGAAGTTTTGTCAAAATGAGACCAAGGAGATGAGGATCCAACCAAATTTATGGGACTGCTCTCTGAGGAGTATCATAAAGCTGTGTGCTTACCCTGTTATTTATCTAGTCAAGTTTGAGATTGGTACAAAGCTGCTTTAATTTTGGTTTTGTCATGATACTGAGAACAACAAATGATACAGTACAGAAGATAGCAATCCTCCCCATCTCACCCATTTTATTCGGGTGTGCTTGTTTTTAAATGGAAGACAGAGAGACTGTGTTGTGTGGTTTGGTGGTTTTGGTTTTTTGTGTTTGTATTGGTTTTTTTTTTTGCTATGCACTGTTAAGTGTAAAGGATTCATTGTGTATCTTTTCATTGCTTGTTTTTAACATTTCCAGTAACTGGATTCAGCAGCATGTCTGATGCAGTCAGTGCATAGTGTCCAACAGCACCATTGGACATGTTAACCGAGGAACTAGTCTGCACCATTGACTAACCTAATTCCAGGAGTTTAACTGGTTTGAAAGGACAGGAATGGAACTGTGAAACCTGTCTTGACACTTGGTCATTTCTTTTTGATGCTAATGGGGTTAACATTCTCCTCTGCCTTCATGAATTAGAAATTTTCATCAGTTGGCTTTTAGCCCACAGGGCTATTAAATGGAATCATCAAATGCAAACAAAGTCACTGTAAAGTCTCTTGAAGTTTTTCTCCTGCCACACTAATAGCAAAAACGTATAAATGAAAATGTAGATCACTAGAAGGTAGCAAAACTAGGACCAGGAAATAGTATTAGTGATAAAAGCAGCAGTCATGGTAGATAAACCATCTGTTTTCTCTAATGGTGTCAGACTAGTAGGAAATTGAACATCCCTAGAATACTTTAATATTGGGGTGAATGCCACTCCAGGTAGTCTCTAATAGACAAAACAACAGAACGAAGATTTAAAAAAAACCATCAAACCAAAGCTGTAGAACCTCATATTGTCCTGGCAAATTGTACCTTGGGAGTGGTTTTCTCTGAACTCTGTGTCTGTGTCTTAGAAAGCAGCTGGAGGAATTTACACTGGCTTTGGATTTGTACCTTGCACTTCCTTCAGTCTGATGATTTCTGACTCACACTAACACATGTACATATAGAGTAATAGAATCATTTAGGTTGGAAAAGACCTTTAAGATAGAGTCCAACCATAAACTTAATACTGCCAAGCCTACCACTAAACATCATCCCTCAGCATGCGATGACTCTACTACTTCCCTGGGCAGCCTGTTCAATGCTTGACAACCCTTTTGGTGAAGAAATTTTTCCTAACATCCAGCCTTAACCACTCTTGTGCCTATACAAACACACAGAGATCATTTAGTTTTGCAGTGTTACATGAAGAATTTCATGACACAACCCTAGTTTGGTAGACTCTGGCTAGTACCCTGGTTATCTTCCAGTACCAGTCCTATTTTGTGTTTCTCAGTTGGTGTGATGTATACAATGGAAGAGCAAGGTGAAATAAAATACTGACTTGTACTTGACTGAGAACTTCAAATGCTTAACTCAGCTCTAAAGTTGTTGCTTTCCAGATACCTCTTAAACTGCCTGAGTTAAATAATTCAGTCTGTCTTGCACAGGAATGATTTGTGTTTGTCCTTTTTTTTGTGCCTTTTTTTTAACTTGAGGAGAGGGTGTGTGTGTTGGAGAGAGACAGTTTATTAACATGTCATGTTTTAGAAACTAATCCTATTACCACCATTCCCTGTAGAAAACAAGCTCAGGCATGTGGTGCTCACAGCACTGCAGGGCTTCTTCCAGCGAGAAGGCAGCCTCCATTCTCGGTGGCCCGTAGGTAATCTCTCTCCTGTACTTCTGCCTCTAGGGCACTTTTCAACATTCTGAGCTTAATGTTGCAATTTGGTAAACGCTAATTACCACAATAAAGATTGCTCTTACATGCTGATTAGGATGTCTTTTTATCCCTAACCAAAGTAAGATTGCATATCATTGTCAGTGTGGTTAAGCCCAGTGAACTTGACCGATCATTTCAATGTGTCGCTTCGTGCCATACAACATTTTAGTACACCAAAGTTGATGTAGATGACTGTAGAAACGTGATGAGTAGGGATGTATGAATCTTTCATAATGAAGCATGAAATAGGATGGAATTCTCTTGGAATCCAATCTTGCAGACACTGATTTAATGGAACTATATCCCCTAGTAAAACAAAATTGAAGCCAGTTATAAGCACTGACACTAATCCAAAATTTGTTGTCAAAACTGCTTTTCAGTTAGTTAAAAAAAAGTGGAAAAAAATAAAAGTGATGGGGAAAAAATGTGTGTGTGTGTGTGTGTATATTCAAAAATAGTCATTTTTCCAAGAGAGGAACTTCCTTCTATATTTTGGCTTCAATGATTTAACAGATTTATTCATGCTTTGCAGGGGTTATCACAGGAGGGGGGGAAAATTAATCATTGATAAGCCCCAAAAGAAGTAGGGTTTGCAATCCTAACCTACTGATCAATCAGTGGAAAACATGGGCAGAAACTGTGTGCCTGAAACAGTGGGGTTGAAGGTAAAGTCCTCTGTCCACCTCTGGAATTTAAAGGAGATATGGAGGAAATCTGAAGATCACTTGGAGGCTTTGGAAGGGCTAAGGAAATGTCAGAACATTAAGCAGGGAGAGCAGAGAAATTTAGGTGTGAGCTAAGAAAGTCCTATAAAATAAGGGATAGTATAGAATAGGTAATGAGTGCTGCTGCTTGAGTTCTGCAGGTCTGGGAGTAAGGGGAGACTCTGTGGACTGCATGCCAGCAAACGTAATTCTGGCTGAAGAGAAGCTGGGGTTAATAGAGCACTCTGAACAATGTGGAGCTCTCTATCTCTAGAGTCTCACGTGTGCTGCCATTTACCAAGTTCAGGAAAGATGCCTTAAAGCTCAGAAGTCAGTGTGGAGTTACTTGGATAATCTGGGCAGTGGGAAGCCTTACTGTTGAAATGGGACAGAACAGTTGTTTTTGCAGCAAAATAAAGCCTGTATGATTTAGTTAACATCTGGGAGTGAAGGAAATACCTACTTTGGGAAGAAGAAAAAAACCCAGCAGTATTGCTGTAAGAATAACAGGCTGTAGCTTGGCTTTGCACAAAATAACAGAAAATTTGTAATTTCTTAGGTAGGAGGTTCTGAAGTTTTCTACCAGAAGTGGTGAAGGTAGAAAGCAACCAGTCATCAAGCTGAGCTTAATCAGCTGATAAAGATTGACTGTTGTGTTTGTGAGTAGCAGCAGCAAAGCTGTGTTTTTAAACTGTACTTATTGATGCATTTGTTTTTTCCCCTTCTCCAGATAAGAAATGGATCTGACGACAGCTGGAGACTTTCAGCCTTTCCTATTCTCTGTCTGGCACCTAAAGTAAAGCCCTACTTTTGGCTGCCTGCCCTTTCCCCAGGTTCAGAGGAGAGGCTGAAAAGGCACAAAAAAATGGCTGGCAGTGAAATTTGGCACTCAAAAATGAGTGTTTGTTTGTTCAATGGATAGGTTTTAACAACAAAAACAATGATTGCTGTAGCAAGTCCAAGTCTCCTAACTTTCTGCTTTCAACCAAATTCGAGTGAAAAGTTGATACCTAAAATTGCTGCAAAAAGGAAACTTGAAAACATATTTTGTTTTAACCTTTGGAAAGAATGATATGGATGTTATTTGGGTGAAAATAACTGGTGAAAAGTAAAATGAAGCCTCCCTAATAGTAGGGGTTTTCTTGGGATTTGTATAGATAGTTCAAAAACTCCAACCACAAAAAGACACATTTTGGTTTAACTGTTTGGAAGCAATTTGTGGGAACTGTATTCCTCTGAAATGTCTTCATTTTTATCAAATAGGCTGGGTTTTTTGAGTAGAATATTCTGAATGTCAAGTCAGTCAACTTCTGAACTGTGTGCCAGACTGTTATTAAATCAGAAAATGGAAATAATAATTGCAAATCATCCACTGTGTCTTTGGCTGTTGCCTGTTCTTACAATTGCCAGAGTCACTCTTCTCGATCAGGAAGACATGGAAATAATTGGTGGGGTTAAGAGAAATATGACAGCTGAAGATACTTGAGTTTATGGAAGATTTGGAAGGCTACCTGTTGTGTATCTTCTGAACTAGAGATGGGAGAAACCAGTGTTGTTGCAGACTGGGGCCCCTCAGTTTAGGAAAGATGTTGACTTGCTGGAATGTGTCCAGAGAATGGCAACAAAGCTGCTGAGGGGTTTGGAGCATAAGCCTTATGAGGAGAGGCTGAGGGAGCTGGGGTTGCTTAGCCTGGAGAAGAGGAGGCTCAGGGGAGACCTTATTGCTCTCTACAACTACCTGAAGGGAGGTTGTAGCCAGGTGGGGGCTGGTCTCTTCTCCCAGGCAACCAGCAACAGAACAAGAGGACACAGTCTCAAGCTGCACCAGGGGAAGTTCAGACTGGATGTTAGGAAGAAATTCTTCATAGAGAGAGTGATTGCCCATTGGAATGGGCTGCCCAGGGAGGTGGTGGAGTGACTGTCACTGGAGGTGTTTAGGAGGAGACTTGATGGGGTACTTGGTGCCATGGTTTAGTTGATTAGATGGTGTTGGATGATGGGTTGGACACGATCTCGAAGGTGTCTTCCAACCTGGTCTGGTCTATCCTACCCTATCCTATCCTATCCTATCCTATCCTATCCTATCCTATCCTATCCTATCCTATCCTATCCTATCCTATCCTATCCTATCCTATCCTATCCTATCCTATCCTATCCTATCCTATCCTATCCTATCCTATCCTATCCTATCCTATCCTATCCTATCCTATCCTATCCTATCCTATCCATATTTTGACATTCTCCCACCCAAGCAGCTGTACCTGGCTCCTGTGTGTCCTGCCTTTCAGAGTGGCAGCAACTTTCAGTGCAGGCATCTCTGAGGGCTCATGGAGGGGCTGGGAAGTAGCAGCTTGGAAAAGAATCTTCCAAGGTGTATTTTGGTTTCACCTTCCTTTTCATGACCTTTCTACCTCGGCTGAGATATGACCTCTAATGGTTAAACTATAGGTAGATCAATTTAAGGCAGAAAAATGTTCTATTTATTTTTTCCTGTTTGTATAGCAGTCCTGTTAATAAATAGTGCTTTTCTAGTCAGAGGTTTTGTTTACATCTATAAACTGCTCAGTCTATTTAAAAATATGACAAAAATCTTGTTATCTTGTTTTTGCTGACCTTCCTCCTAAAATGGATGTGACTGATGACCTAATAGGTAATAGGGAGAGATTGTGTATTAATATTTAATAGGGATAGATAGTTTTATTACTGAAACATGTGAAATGCTCTCACAGCTGTCAGCTGTAATTACTGCCTCTGTCTAAAAGGTGCATACACAATTTGTGTGTTTATGGAATTAGGTTTAGAAAGTCAAGATGATCAAAGTTAAGCACTTAAATAGCCTGTGTTTGTCAGAATTAACTATTGTGATTGTAGGGCTTTAAATACCAGCATGTTTCAGTGCATAAGGAATTTGGGTTTTAACCCTTATTTAATCCATTGTGTTTCATCACATGGATGGATCTTCCTGCAGCTTTAAGGGTCAGTGCTGATCTCACGGGCAAAACAAATGTTATAAGCGAATCAGCAGAGCTGTCTCCAGATCAGATAAGTAATGCCATGGCAGACTTCATGGTCAGGAGAGCCTGCGGTGACCCTGGTCTGTGTCTCTGTGGATGGTCTTCAGCCAGGGTTTTGTTGCCTTTCAGCACTGAATCCTGCTCCTGCCTGGTTTTCAGTTTCTAGACTTCTAACTCCAGCTGTGCAGGTGGTTTGACACAACTTGGAGGTAATGCTGCTATATTACTTGGCAGATTCAGAATATTTAGATCCCCAGAGCCAAAAGGAACTCATGAAATGTCTGAAACAGAAAAGGCTTAAACCAGATATTGCAATTCACAATGGAAATAGATGGGGTTTTTTTCTAGTGGCTGATAAAGTTGGTTTTATTTATTTTCATTTGATGTTCAAGTGACAGATTTTATCAGCCTAGAGGTTCTCTTTGAGTATTTCCATTCCAACAGGCAAATACTGAAAGCAAAGCTTCCCGAGCTTTCTGTCACTTCTGCTTTCTGTCAACATATACACAGTCCAAAATTGTATCCTGTTATTAAATGAGTGAGAACAGTGTGCTGGAAGCATGGTTATCCTCACCCCAAGGGCAGATATCTTATGAAAAAGTATGTATCTTCACAGTGCAATGTTGTTTGTTTTTCCTTCCCTTGAAATCTCGCCGCGGTGTGATGAAGTTAATTTGGTTGCTCTTGTTTATAATGCATGCTTCATGGGAATGTATGGTAAAGCTAAAGAAATGGATTCTGTACTTTTTAAAGAGCAGTTCAGACTTAAAATAGGATTTTATTTCAGGGGAAAGAATAGGAATTGTGCTTCAGGGGCTGAGAAGTTTCCTTATCAGTGATCAAAAGAACTTCTCAGATCAAATTCAGAGTTAGCTTTTGAGTGACATCAACTCATGCTGTCCACTGCTTGGCTGCTCTATATACTAGAGTGATAAGGACTACTGCTACTTTATTCTCCTGTTTTCTGCTTAAAGACAGGAAAACTTTAATATACAGAGACTGACCTTTGTTATAACAAGCATATTCCCTGGACTGCCTGAGTATGGCAGCTGTGCCCAAGTCAGCCTTGTACAGTGCTCAGAAATGCAGCTGTTGAGGTGCTTTCACTCAAATATTGCTGCAGGTTCCCAAGGGGTTTATTCCTGTTTGTGTTTTTACCTGTTTGTTTATTTTTAAGAACATAGAGACCATCAGAAGTGGGAATGATTTGGGCCCCTGTTCACACAGGTTCACAGGCCCTGAGTTTCATACTTATATGGGTTGCTAAACCAAGTTCAGTGGTTTTGCCTTTTTAAAATTCCCCAATCCCCCTGTCTTAGCCCTTGTCATTTGGGATGCAGCTCACATGTGCTACAATGCTCATACACCTTGACTTTCTGCTAGGTTTAGGTTTTCTTAGGACATCATTTTCTTTGCCCAGTGATAGAACGTGCTTTAATAATGTGAAAAGGCAAACCTGATGAATGCAATCTAGATAAAGGACTGGTCTGGAAGGATGTGAACTCTGGAGGTGGTCAGTTTAAGAGTCAATTGCTGTATATATGTGTAAGATTCATATACATTACCAATATCTCTTTTGAGACTTTGAAAATTCCCAAATACAGAGGAAAGTCTGTATTTTCATATGAATCACATCTCATCTCAGATGAATTCATGTTTTCTAGAAAAACTGAAAGTGTGATGTCTCTCCAGTTCCTGTTAAAGCATTAGAAGAGGGAAATCCCAACCTTCCCACACCCATCACTTCCTGGGCTCCGTGGCAGATCCGCAACTGGGCAATACTTGGGGGCTGCAGGGTACCAGCTGCCAGCACCTGGGGCTGCACCCTCAGCAGCTTCCCCTTCTGGAGCTCAGAGCTGTAGTGTTCACATAATTGCTGCCTGCGTGTATTAATGTAGTAATTATGCAATTATGACACTTGTGTGACTGTACTGTCTGTGTGGTATATGGAAATGATACAATGATTATAAAGCCATTATACAATAGAGCAATGTGCCAGTAAAATCTCATGCCTTTCCTGCACTGCTGATAGGTACCTGCACTCTGTAAAAGGACTGGCTCTCGCTGGAAGGTTGGTGAAGTTTGTTTATTTTTATCTGGTACCCTTTGCTGTGAAAAATTTAGCCAATTTCCTCAATTCAAGCTTTAATGGTTTCCTCTAACTACTGGCCATCTGTTGTAGTGTGGAAAGATTTCCTACAGGGATGGTTGCCATTGCTGTCATATCAGCTCAGTGTTTAGCTGTCATCTTTCTGTTGTGATAAAAGGTTTCTGAACTGACAGCTGTCACATACGTGCTTAGGTAGCAACTGAGAAGATCCACTGATGGACTAAAGCTGAATTCTTTCACTTGGTCATTGTATCTGAAGAAGATAGGAGCAGATAAAAGCTTTTCTTTGGTGCTTTAGAATGAACTGTAGAATTTAACATCTGTAACTTATCAGCTTTACTATGGGGCAAGTTTCCTTACTATATGAAGTCAAAGGAAATCACTGTAATGCTTAATCCTACCAGACGTGATCATGCCTAAGTTTGCAGACATGGAATTTCATTTATTTTGGTAGGACAACATTTGTGCATAAACTTCAGTCTTTCTACAAAAAAGGATTTGAAGGTATACTTCATATGGAAGGTGATAATGACTTAGTTTTGGCCCATTTCCTGAATGAAGATTTTCTTATAGTTTCACTAAAAACAAGCCGATGCCATTTGCAGCCCAGTGACTGTCTGGGGACTTTGAGAAGTGAGTCCAGAAGGGAAAAAAATACAGTCTGGGCTGAAAAGTCTTCAACAGTGCCAGCAGTCCTGTATCTAGAAGAGACTCGCTGGTGTAGACTACCTTGTCTATTACACTTGAAGGGGGAAAGAAGATGGATGGGCATGGGCATATTGATGGGGGATTTTATTTCAGCCTTGGTGAGGTGTTGCATCTTAGCACCTTTGGGATTTGTTGCTGGCAGGTGAGGGCATTACTAGAGAAAGCATTTTGGGGAAAATTGCATGTGGAGCCCCTGCCCAAAGGTTGTCCTCTGTTCAGGATGTGTCCAGCCAGTGCCATAGATTGCATGAGCTAGGGAGAATTGCGACCTATGGTGAGCTAGCAGCAGCCATGCTCTAGTGCAGGGATGTGAGGAACTCTGGGAGCCCTCCTAAAAGGGAAAGTGGGCATTGCTTTAGAATAATGTTGCTTCCAGAGCGTGGCTAGTGTGGCTATGTGGATGTAGCACCTGAGAGCCTGTGCTGCCTGTCATGGCATGTCTAAGTGAGCAGTTACTATGCAGGGGTAAGACTTGGATCTGTTGCAGACAGCTGTGTGAAACCATGGGTGCTACAATTGGTAGCAGGCAGAAAAGCAAGCAGAACATTATGGGTTATTAGGAGTGAATGGGTTATTCGGAGACTAAAGTGGAGAAACCTTGTTATGTCTCCTCATAGATCTATGCTGTTTCAGCACCTTCAATATCTCTTATGGTTTGGGTGCCTTGTATCAGAATAGAATATAGAATAGACTATAGACCAGACTAGAGTGGTAGACAACCTATGAAAGGGCCAAGAGCAAGGTTGGGGCAGGGACGGGGTGTCCAGGAGGATCGCAGAGATGTTGCCTATACAGGCAGGAAGGAAATCAGAAAAGCCAAAGCTTGACTGTTGTTGAATTCAGGAGATTTCCTCTTCCCATTTTGTCTGTGTTATTCCCATCTGCTGTGCTACTGGCTCTTCATAGAAAACTAAACTGCCCTCTCTTCTCTTTTGTTTTTCTTCCCTTTCTACACCAGTTTCTTCTCCATGGCTCCTTTCCTGCCCAAACCTGCTATGCATTTCTGAGATCTCTTCTTTCCCATACACCATAATTTTCTCAAGCCACTCTGATGGGCCTGACATCAGAGCAGCACTCCTCAACAGCTCCATGCCACCCAGTGGCATGCTGGGGCTTTGTGCAAACCCACCCAGGGAACACCAAAAAAAGCAGTACAGGAGCACAGACTGCACATCTGCCATCAGTCTGGCATTGACAAAAGCAGATCTTTGTTTTCAGACAACATGGATGGACTCAGACATCTTCACCAACCACTCTCAGACAGAGTCTTGCAGTGCTCTGGGGGACAATTCAGACCTCAAGTGGCCAATTTGGCATTTTACAATGATGTATTTTTGTGGATGGTCAAATATACTTTGGAGAAGAAAATGCTTGTGGAGAGTCACATTTTACTCAAGTTTTATAATTGAGTTATTACGGAAGTGTGTAAAAAATAGTGTTCAGAATAGAAGTGCTGACAGTAGAACAGCATGAACACAGCTGTTATAATACAGTAAATTTGTAAGAAATTGTATAGCTAACAAAGTAGGTCAACAGCTTCAGAGGAGAAAGTGTTTCAGATGGCATGCTGCTCTGTCTTAGGAGATCTTGATGTATTTTCAAGATGAGAACAGAGATGGTTTCCCTTCTGTGCTAATTTCTGTCTTCTTTGTGTTTAAAAATATTTATGCAGGAAGGTGGGGCTGACCTCCAAATGTGAGTAAACACCAATCCAGCTTGTACAGGTACAGCACAGTGGGGCACACTCATCAGAGACCATAAGGATGAGTATACCATGCCAGATCACAGGTTGCACTTGCCCAGCATCCTGCCTGTGACAGTGGCCAGTAATGGATGGACGTGAATGAGGATGAGAAGGCAGATGGCATGTATGGCAATTTTTCTAGAGCAATCTCCTAGACACAAGCAGCTTGTGCATTAGAGACTTCCCAGAAGGGTTGCCCTTGTGTTACAGTTCTTATGGCATCTCTTCTTCCATGAGTATGTACAGTCTCTTTTTGAACTCTTTCAGACTTTCGGCACAGTCCTGCAGAAAACAGTGGCAGAGCTTAGACTTCTGTGGTCCTCCTGGATAGCCTGTCCCTGCTCCAGCTCAACTTGGAGTTCTCTTTTCAGCCATGCTGGCTTCTGCATTTTGGGATGGGCTGTTCTTGTACTCCATGGAGGTAATCTCTGAAGATCAGCCAGCTCTTGTGCTTCTACATACCCTTTGGAGCAGTGTCCAATAAGATTCTGCCTCAGTTCTCCAAGAGGCCCTTAATTAGTGTTACATATCCTTGAGACCTCTGAAGTCTCAGTAGTTTGGGTTTTACTCAGGTAGTTTTCTTTATGGTAGTTCCTTAAATATGTCTTTGTGGTGTCTCTACATACACCAGAAGCTCTCGAAAAGACTAGTCCATCTACTTAGTAGCTGGGAAGTCCCTAGGTCCTGGATGCACTCTGAGGGAGCTGTCACCCAGCTGCATCGATCAGAAGAGCAGGACATTTCCTGATATACCAGTAAATGAATAAGAAAACTCCCTAGTGATTTAAAACTCAGAGCAAATTATTCTTTCTCTGCTTCTCCCTTGTTCTTGGAAGGATTTACATTACTGTCAGTGAGCTACCCAACATGAGATTTTCATTAGCTCATAATGAGGTTGAAGACCTGAATATTTTGCTCAAATCAATTTACTGCATCACTGGTCCCTTCAGGGTCCACCTCAAGTCTCTAGTTTCCACTTTGCTCTCTACTCTTGACTGTTAAACCCTGCTTACTCATCCAGGTTACAGCTCTGATTGGCCACTTAGTTTAACTCATTGGGTTTGGATATGAATATTAGCAGTCCGTAAGTGATAATGTCAAACTAGTTTGGGGGACAAAATTAATCCAAATACTTTAGACTTTCTGTAAACAATTCATGTTTCCCTGCACAAATATTGCTGCATAAAGCTGGCACTTTTCAGTCTCCATCCATCTGAACCTCTGTTTAGACCTTAGACCTCCAGTGCCTTAATCCTTAATCTCATCCTCCTTGTGCTTTCCTTGTTCTGAAGCTCTCTTGTCTCGCTATCAGCCTTCCTGTATATCTTTGTTGCCAGCAGTGATGCCCACCTGGCTCAGAATTGTATATTTATAGATGCAGTTGTTCTCTAGAACCTTCAGTTCTGAAAACATGTGAATACCACTGGTACTTTGTCTGACAAGCATATTGCTTAATGGCATAGTTTCCCTGGGGGAGAAATCTTGAGTGCTAACAAGATTGGGACCAATGGTAACATTTTGAAGGAGCTCTGCCTTGCCTTCTCAAAAGTGATCTATTTACTGAGGAGGCAAAATTGAACTGTTTTTTTTAATGAGTCAAATATTCAATGTTGAAATCGCTCATGACAGTGGCATTTACTTGCTCTGTTGAGCCCAGGATCTTATTTCCAGTACAAATATCTGCCCTACCCTCACTTTGCTCTGGATCTTTCAACAAAATTGATAACCAGCTTCATGGGGAAATCCTAATGGTTTGGGGCTTTTTAAGCAGCTTCTTGTCTCACTAAAATTTGCCTTTTCTGTGTATTCCAAAACATCCGGTATTTTACAGCAAACCACCACATTATTCCTCTTCTCTGTACTGCAGCTTGAGTGTGTCTCATGTCATTTGTGAGCAATTTCCTCTCAGAACAGATTTATCTCCATGTTTAAAACTTCATGCTGTAGGATTTCCAGGCTTTATTTCTTCTGCTGGCCGTCCCTTGACTGCTTTTCTTTCTACACAGCTATTTTTTGGACAACCTGTAAGCACTTTAATTTTGAGTTACCAAAACTCTCTTCTCTGTTGATAATATCCCTACTATTTCTTGGATGACACTGCAGTCTGGGAGCTGAATATTTCAATGAAAGATATCTGTTCTTTGCAGAATGGAATGCCAGTGGTTTGGGGTGGGGTTTTTCTTTTGTCTGTTGGGTAATAAACATGTGGGGTTTGTATAGAAATGGGCCCAGACGTGACTTCCAGTGCCAGTCTCCAAATCTGAATTCTTCCATGTTTGAGGCATTTATTTTCATGCTGACTTGCAGTTAGATGTTCACGCTATTTTTTCCCTGCGTTATATAATCTTTATCTAGGCAGCTGACACTGCAATCTGAGTTGCAGCAGTACTTAGCAAGGAGTGGAAAAATGATTGGAATGATATGCTTTAGCATCTCAGAGTCACAGGATGTGCATCTTATGGTTCATGACTGCTGAGTAACCTTATTGATAACAAGAATGATACTGAAATACTGACCCTCTTTTTAATAATGCAGCAAAATTGTGCCATTATGTGTGGTAGAGAATTGGAAAAATGATTTACTGCTAGGCCTAGTAAATAGGTGCTATCTGTTATTCAGAGAAAATCAAATACCAAGAATTGAACCTCTTTCTAGCAATGAAATTAATGTTGCATTATCAGCTGCGTTTCAAGTTAATGTTGTTTGCTTTGATTTCACATTTGCAAAGAAGTTTGTTCACAGAGGATTTAATTTTACCTGCGTGATGTACAACAGGTAATGATAGAGCAATATTCAACAGATGCAGTAGGTGGATTCATTCTCCAGTATGAGCAAGTGTTTTGGCCACTTTTTTTTTAAAGGCAGGCAAATAGTGGCTGATGAAGAGCTTAACTACAAGTCTTACCAAGTTGCAGATGATTCAGTTAAGTGTTCTTACCCAGACCATCTGGGTCAGGGGCTATGAGCAAAAATGAAATACTTGCTTTTGAACTAGACACTCATTTGTGGTGTGCAGAGTATGTACTCTTTCAGGTGTGAAAGCCTTGAGCTCAGCCTTAATCATCCATCACTTCATGCTGCCCAGGTGGAAGGCAACTTTGCGGAAAAGGACCTGAAGGTCCACATGGACAACAAGCTGTTCATGAGCCAGCAGATGTGCTCTTGCCATAAAGAAGGCGAATGATATGCTGGGGTACAGTAGGAAAAGAACTGCCAGCAGGTCAAGGGAGGTCATCCTTTCCCTCTACTCAGCATTAGAGAGGCCACACCAGAAGTACTACGTCCGTGTCTTCGTTCCCTGGTGCAAGAGAGGCATGGACACACTGGAGAGAGTCCAAGAAAGGGCCACAAAGATGTTGAAGGGACTGGAACATCTCACATGAATAGGGGTTGAGGGGGCAGATGCTGTTTAACCTAGAGAAGAGGAGAGGCTTAGGGAGATTTTATCAATGTATATAAAATACATGTAAAGAAGGTTCAAAGAGGATAGAGCCAGGCTCCTTCCAGTAGTGCCCAGAGGCAATGAGCACAAACTAAAACACAGGAGGTTCCCTCTGAACATCAGGAAACACTTCAGTGTGAGGGTGACCGAGCTAGTGTTCAGAGGCTGCCTGGAGAGGCTGTGAAGTCTCCATCCTTGGAGATATTCAAAGGCCATCTGGACATAGTCTTGGGCAATCTGCTCTAGGTGGCCCTGCTTGAGCAGGTGGATTGGACAAGGTCACCTTCAGAGACCTTTTCTAATCTCAACTATTCTGTGTCCTTTGTGAGTTTTCAGCCTCATGACCTGAACAGAACCCTTTCCCAGCATGGAGCATGGCAATATGTGCAGGAGCTGGTGACTACATCATCTGCTTTTACTTGCTGTGAATTTTGTCACTGTTCTGGTTTTACACTTTGTAAGTGCCCCTTGCAGTGTTAATTCTTTTGGCTGCAGTGAAGTTCCTTGGTTACATGGAGTTGTCAGTCTTTGGCCTTCTAGACATTGCAAGTCATAGATTTTCCTGCTGGTAGCTCAGGGGTTTTAAAGCTCAAATTAATTCCAGGAGTCAGAACATACCAGTCACAGTAGAAGGATAAAGAAAGGCTAAGAAAGGATCAAAGCATTTTCAACCATAAGCCTGGGAACAAGAAAACTGAGGTGTGTGTATGGAGAACATCAAAACAGAGTAGGAGCTGGCTTAACTGGTGTAGAAGGGACAGAAATAGAGTGCCTGAGATAAGGCTCAAAAATAATGTTGAAATTGTGAATATCTTTGAACAGCTCTATAAAAGTAAGGAATCTCAGTAGCTTGAAAACCTGTATGTGTCAAGTAAGAACCACTTCTGTTGCTGTGCCTGGAGTGTGTTAATGCTGCTGTGGCCAACGCGCACTTTGCTCATCTGAATCACGGATACTGTACTGAATTGATGTATAGAGTTCAAGTAATACTTAATCAGTAATAATCATAATCAAGATTGAATTTTAATGGAACTTAGGATAATTAGTCATTTATCAAATGGATTTGGTTGGGGGGCATGTGAAAAGCCTGACAGTGTGAAGCTGCGTTCTCCTAAGTTCTAAGCCTGAAAATGTATCTGAAAACCTGAAGTGAACACTCACTGAAAACATGAACCAGTGCAGCTGTCCTGGGTTGGGAAGAGGGTAGATAATGCTATGAAGGAATAGGGGCAAGATGGGTCTGCATGGCTCACAAAACTCATATTATTCTTCAATTGAATACTTGAAATGATGCTTCTATAGAAGCAACCAGATCAAAGAAAAATGGGAATCAAGGGGGGGAAATTTACTAACGTGGATTTAAAAGACATTTTTTCTGTTATGGGGGAAAAAAAGTTACTCAGATTTTAAACTTCTTGTACCCTACATAAGATTAAATATGAGTAAGAACGTTGCTAAATAAAATCTGGGTTGTTTCCTCTGCCCCCCATATTAGAATATTTAATTAGATTGAGCTTCCAGTGTTTTCTTCAAATCTTTCTCTCATTTTTCTTTTAAAACACTTCATTTAGAAGTGTAGTAGACTGACTAATGTCTATTTGAAATGCAAATGAAACTGCTAGATAAGAGAAATGAGGTTTTGCTTGTGTTTTCTAGATATTTTCCATTTGTTTCTAAATAAAAATGTGAACGTGGATTCCATGCTGTGAAAATCAGATGTTGTACCTTCGTCCAGCTGATGGGAAATGTTACATGGGGTGATTTTTGACCTGCTCTGATGGAGGGATTTGGAGACTGGCACAGAGATGAGGTGGAGCACCCATGTTTCTGAAGCATCTTTCAGAAATGATTCCAGAGAAGGCTTTTCCTAAGAAGCAACCTTTCAGCTGTTCAGCTAGATAAACAGTGGACTCTGATTGTATATTTGGATGGTGCCTCAGAGAGCCACAATACAAGTGGCTGAGAGTTTCTAGGATATTTTTCTTTTATTGTTACTTTTTAAGTGAGGCTCAGTGCAATTCAGATTGCCTTGCTCTGTCTTTGGATCCACGTAGGCCAAAGGTGTAAGGCAGGGGATATTAACTCATCTCTCACTTAAAGTAGAGATCTCAAATGCACAGATGCTTTAATTCACATTTCAGCATATTATCTAATTTTTATGGCTAGTCATTACTGCAACCAACTCAACGGAAAGGAAAGAGAAAATTGGTATGGCTTCTAAAATCAATGAGCCATTAAATAGGTGACAATAATCTTGATATAAACTTAGAATATTTAATTGCCATGCAAAATATCTCTAGAGAGCATTACCATTTCAGGCTCTTCTCTAAATATCAAGTATTTATACTTTGCCCATGAAGTTCAAGGCAAGCCAGCTATCTGATGAGGTCACCACAGCCCTTCTGCAGCAAGATCTAGATTTAGTTTCTTCTGTCTTGCATTTTATGTGTCTGTGTTTGCTTTTATGGTTTTCTGTCTTCAGTTCTGTGTGAACATATGGGCCTGTGGAGTTGAAAGTTTATGCCCACTGACGGCTGAGCCTTTTCCGTACCCAGAGGTAGGGCCCATTCTTAGCTGCAACTTGGGCTGACGGTGCTTTGTAGTTGTCTATGTCAGGAGACAGCCTATGCCTTGGAAACCTTCCCAGCTCTGCCAATTTTTTGGTTTATGTTGTGGAATGTGTTTCCACATTGTGTTTGTTGTTTCAGGGAAAGCATCTAGATAAGGAAAAATAAGACAGAGTACTGAGATGGTAAATAGAGACAGAGAAATGTGGCATGGCCTCTCCAGACAGTCAATTGAATTGAGGGTGGATGTCATGGTACTTAAACTGTTATTACCTGATGGTCTGGCAAGTAGGATTCTGCACTGCTTTTGCGAGCAAGTGCAGTCTGAGGTTGTTTTCTGATCTTGATTTTTGAATAATTGTCCCTGTTTTACTAGCAGTTTACAAATTATCTTTATATTAATAGTAATAGTGGTTTTCATATTCTTAATTTGCAGTATTTGTAGTATTCTACCCAACCTAGGTATGAGACAAGACAAACAGGACTTACAACTGAAATCACATGCAATCGAGGTTGATCTCTTCTCCACAGAAAATAAGAATGTGAACTTTTTGGAAATGATTACATGAAGATAGACAGAAATACTTTATGGAAAAAACAAATTACATCAATGAAATGTTGTATTTCATTCTCCTGCGATGCTAAATTTTCAAAGCCTTTCCCCCTTGCTCTGACAGCATTTTCTCAGGTGTGTGTTGTGCTCTGTTGTTGAAGATCTACCCTGGGAACATGCAGCACCCCTTTATTAAGTTGCCAAATGATTTTAGCAACCTTATTTTCCACATCTGGTTTTTAAACCGTTTTGAAAAGCAGCCAGGCCTGTGAAAAGAAGTCATGAATTGCAAATGTATGTGTCTCTGAAAGTTACCTCACTTCTTCAAACCTAGCAGTGCTGCTCTGGCACAGTGCAAACAGTGATGCTTCTGAGTTACTCTGACAGCAGCCTGATGCTGGTGGATGACTGTAGAGTACTGGGCTGTGTGACCAGATGTGGCTCAGGTAGGAAAATTCGTTGTGAAGGACATCTCTGCCTAAGTGCCAGTGTGCTGGAGTAGCCTCATAGAATTGCTGCTTTTAGTATCTATTTCTTTTGCTACTTTTATTCTTCCCCTAGTTTTCTCAGGGAAGCTTTTTAACTGCTGCTTCTTCTCATGCTTGGTTTATAAATGTTGAATGTTCAAAGTAAAGTACCAGCTCAACCATGCATTTTCTTTTTGTTGTGAGAAGATAATGACCAATCAGCTCCTATAACACAGCAGAAGACATGTATGGCCCCAAACCCCCTCTGCCACCATGGTAAAGAAAAGATATAGGACCTGAAAAACCCAGTCTTCAGCTGAAGCAGCATACTGACAGTCTCCTTCTGCCTGCCCAGGGCACTGTCCAGAGCTCAGCCAAGATCAAGCTTCCCTGCTTGCAGAGCTGAGCACTGTGCCTTTTGTTAGGACAACGAAATTGCTTCTCTACTTGCTTGGTCTGTTGTGTAACATAAAGGTCTGCTGTGGCTGGTAGATGATTCATTAAGCTGCAACCTTAAGAACCAGAAATCTTAAGGTCTGAAAGAAACCTTGAACTATTTATTACTGTACAGAGGTTTCTAGTACTGTACAATTAGTAGTAGCATGTACATTAGCAATTAAGAAGTCAGAGAGGTGTAGACATGAACAATAGAGCATCTGTTTGACAGAAATAACTATTAAGAGCAGTATGAGTTTAGATGCTTTTCTACTACTTAAATCACCGTAATGATGAACATTCTCATGATAGATTTTCCTCTTTAGCTAATGAAAATTCTTTGGGAACCCCCCCCAGGAAAAACACTTGTGAAGTACTAGACAAAAATTAAATATTGATTATTTTTAATGCATCAAATTAAACTTAATCATACTCTAGGAAATACATAATGTTTCTCAGAAATAATTGAAATCCCACTGCTGTTTTCTGTACAAGGTGATTTGATCCTGAAATGAGCTGCAGTACAATAGAAGCTGACACCAACTTATAATTTGTGAAATTCAAAAGGTGTTAGCGTATCATTTAGGTAATGAAAGCTTTATACCCATCTAGATTTGCAAGTACCAACTTGAGTGAAGGAAATTCTATTTCAGAACTATTACATTAAATTATGTACATTTGCAGAAGGGCTTAGGTGGCTGCATGTTTAATTTACAAGCTTTTCATTTATTTTTAGCAATTTAGGAAAATACAGCTTAAAACACTACTGATAATAGTGTTAAAATCAAATGCATATTCACAAGACTGACCAAGGTCTAAATGATACAAATAGTCAATAAATATGAATCATTTCCTAAGCACTTGCAATAACTGTTTTTTTCTGGATCTTTTAATTGTGTGTTCCTCTTACACAACACCATCACTCTCCTCTTCCCCACTGAAAATGGAACCAGTTGATTTAGGAGCAGCAACCAAACATTTCACTGCTAGGGAAGGGAAGAGTGAAGCAAACAGTGATTTCTGGCAGTGGCAGTGCTGGCGAGAGGTGTGCCAGTTCAGCCCCCAACATGTAGTCTTTCATGGAAAGCTAAAGTGTTGGTACCATTCAGCTCCACCATCTGTGGAAGAATTTTTCTTTGTGGATCACCACAGAGCAGCTTCCTGGTCTGCCTTACCCATTCTGTGCCAGGATAGGTCTGGGAGGTGCTGCCAGGATGCTGTGATGGGGGCACATATTGTTCCTGGAGGCCATGGCAGTGGTGCTCATGGTCATCAAAGAGCCTTCACATGGGGTATGCATCTCTGGTTCTGGCATCTGCCCCATGGCAGCAGCCAGCTGCCTTCTTGCCACATGGCCCAAGGCATGGGGTCTCACATGATCAGTAAATACAGGATTGCTAGGAAGGTTGGCACCATTTTCATCTGTTGTTAGGTAGTCTTACAGTCAGCTCTGGAAAGGGTCTGTGTATCATGTGTGTAACTTTATGCTTGGAAAAGTATGGTGGCTTGTAAGGCATGTCAAGAGGATCTCTATTTGAAGCCATGCAGATTTGCTCTGGAGTATTACCCTGTGTTACCCCTTGGTTTTGCAGTGGTCTCCAAGGCCTGCTGCCGATACCAGCAGATTCCCTGCTTAGCAGGACCACCATGTGAGATGTTCTTCACAGCTCTTCACACATGATTACTGTGCTGAAGTTGCTTCTTAACTCCTTGATATGAAATCTCAGGAAAACTGCTAGTTTTTCTTATCACTGTTTTTCCTTTTTTAAATTGTTGAGTGTTTTCTGTAACTGTTGGATGCTTAAATATCCTGGTGATAGATGCCTGAGGAAAACAAAGCAAAAGAAAGGGGACAGAAGTTACTGTCTGCAGTTCTGTTTGTAAAGCACTGGGAGATTCTCATACGCAAGTGCAAAAACACTTGCAGCAGATTTTCTTTAATTGTAAGCAAGCTGTTTATGGCTGAGTGTACTTTGATGGAGTTGCTGCATTGTTTGGTTGCTGAAAATAGTTTCTGAAAGCAGGGCTGAGGCTTGTAGGGTTGTAGGAAGAGGCAGGTTTCAGCAGTGATCCAGCACCCAACTCCTTTGGCTTTTGAAGTACTGCCAGTATTCAGGGACCTAGTGTCACTACAGACTGGTTCTAAGTAATGCTGCATGTTTTTAAATTCCTGTCCTAATTGAATAGGGTTTGTGCATGCTGAACATCAATTGGATGTGAGTGGCATTAGTAAGAGCTAAGAGTTGGCGATTGCTTCCATATCAAGAAACTTTGAAGAATTCATGCAATAAATTTTCTTACTGTTTTACACAGTATCACAGTATAACTTAGCTTGGAAAGGACCTCGAGGATCATCGAGTCCAACCTATAAACACAGACCCCATGACTAGACCATGGCACCAAGTGCCACATCCAATCTCCTCTTGAACGCCTCCAGGGACGATGACTCAACCACCTCCCTGGGCAGCCCGTTCCAATGACAAATGACAAAGGAAGAACTTCCTCCTCACCTCGAGTCTAAACCTCCTCTGGTGCAGCTTGAGAATGTGTCCTCTTGTTCTGGTGCTGGTTGCCTGGGAGAAGAGACCAACCCCTTCCCAGCCACAACCACCCCTCAGGTAGTTGTAGAGGGTAATGAGGTCACCCCTGAGCCTCCTCTTCTCCAGCTAAACAATCCCAGCTCCCTCAGCCTCTCCTCATAGGGATTGTGTTCAAGGCCTCTCACCAGCCTTGTTGCCCTTCTCTGGACATGTTCAAGTGTCTCAATGTCCTTCTTAAACTGAGGGGCCCAGAACTGGACACAGGACTCAAGGTGTAGCCTAACCAAGGCAGAGTACAGGGGCACAATGACTTCCCTGCTCCTGCTGGCCAAACTATTCCTAATGCCAATCCTATACTTGCAATATTTAAGTGCTGTCTTTATTTTCCAAAGCCAGTAGGAGCCTAATTTGTAGGTGCCGTGGCACTTTAGAATATGCTCGAGCAGGAAACAGACTGACAAAACAGAACAGGAGCCACAGATACCAAACTTTCCCAGAGTTCTCCTGAGTTGTCAGTCAGAGCACAGTTATTTGTGTCATTCTGTGTGATTCTGTCATTATTATCAGTTTGCTGTCAGTATTTTGTTAAAATCAGCCCCTCTGCTAAGGAGGGATTTCCTTCTTTATAACAGCTAAAATAATTCTGAAACTTGGCACAAAGAACCCAAGGCAGTTAGTTTTAAGCCATTGAGTTTTATTTTATTTGGGGGACCATAAGGTGGTCAAAAGATTGAATCGTTAAAGCAAACGGAGTGCAGAGATATTTCAGGAAAGGATTCCCTGTTCCTGTCATTTCACACTTCTAAGGGAAAAGGAGCGATTTGCAGGGATTTTACACTTTCCTTTTCATACTCAAAGTTAATACATTGCGCTATTATACTCAAAGTTAATGCACTTTGCTGTTCCACAATGGGTCATCAGTGCTCACTGTCTCATGGAGAGGGGAAACATTGGGAAACAAATGTTGGGAGACCAAGACATTTGTCCAAAGACTACAGTGTGTTTGAGAGAGCTCCTGGTCTATAACCCAAGCCATGAACCCACGCATTGTTTATTTGTCTTCAGTCTGCCTGGACTCAGCTGTGAGCTCTGGATTTGGTCCATTCTCTCCTCCTTCTCTTTTTTCCTCCTCATCTGTCCATGACTCAGTGCTTGAAGCCAAAATCTGGCTGCTAACACTGCTAGGGCATTAGAAGAGGGATCTGGAACTGGTAACTATAGACAGGAAGAGAGACTGTGGCATGCCACATGGCTCAAGACTGTGGGGCTGGACCATCCACTTCTATGCAGAGATATTTGAGAGAACTTATCACCCTGTTTTCTCTATTTAGATTTTAGTGGGTTTAGGTTTGTTTGTTTATTCATTTAAAAACTTTTGTTGTTGTGGGTTTTTTTCTTTGGTTTGTTATTTTGGTGTCTGGTTTGGGGTTTTTTGAGGTGTTGTTTTGGTTTGTTTTTTTCCTTTGTTTTCATTTTTTTGCAGAGGGTGGGGAGGTGGAGTGTGAGAATGAATTGGGAAATAAAACTGGCTGCAAAACAAGACTCCTGCAGAGCAAACCAAGTACATCTAGCCTGTCTGAGCAGGCTACCATTGATAAAATACTTTCAAAGAATGAGATTTTAATTGCTTTTGAATCACCTCTATAGTTGGTCATAAAATGTTTTTGACCTTATGTGAAAAATCCACCTAGGGAGCTTCCAGTGCTCTCAGAGCGAAGGGCTGCAACAATGGATGAGGAGGAACTTCAAAAAGGTCTTGAAATGTTTCTCTGAAATGCATTATGGTAGATTGTTTGAAGCTGTTAGAACAGATCTTTAATAGTTACACCCTTTAAAAGCTCCTGAAATCCATTCATGTTTACAAGATGAGACATGGTTTTCAAAAGTCTCTTTTCTTTCTTCATTTTAGTTACTGCAGTAGTGACTGTGGTTCCTGTGGGGAGATGAACATTGCTGAAGTCAATAATATGTCTTAAATGTGAACTGTCAGGATAATCATCTGTGCTGAAATTCACCTTGACACAGAGGGACCATGCAAAGCGCTTGCTTGCCACTTAAGCCGTCATTAGGGTAATACAGTGCAAAGGGCCTGGAGTCGGCTGGGGAGGGATCACTCTGCTAGGTAGAGTCAGGTGGGAGATTGATGCTTTTGGATAAATTGCAAGATAGTGTTTCTAAGAGAAACAATGAAGATCTCTGCAAATGGGATGTCTCAGAGCCTTACCACAGCTTTTGGCTGGGTTTGCCAGGAGAATAAAAGCTGGAAAATGGTGTAAGTTTAGGTTAGGTTACTAAAAGTTTGTAGAAAACAAACAATCCTTTCCTACATAAAGTTTTCAGTATTTTTCCAACATTAATTGAAGATTGATTGTTTACCTTTTGACACAAATAGGCCAGAGCAAAGTGGGTTCAACTTTCATAGAAAGTAAAATAAACCTTCAGTAATTTTAACTTTTTGGCCACAGCTGTTTGACAGACTCAGTTTAGTACGTTTTAAAGCAAATATTTTGCATGTTTGTGGGGCTGTCATCCTTAGCAAATGAATAGTTTGAATCTGCTTTGTGAAATTGGTGGTTTATGAAATTTGCAATAGCCTTGGCATGGACAACTTGTAAGAAAGTAGGGTGTGGAACCCATATTGCAAGAGGGAAGACAGTTTCAATTAAAGGTATGTACAAATCATGAACTTTGGGTCACAATCTAAAAGCCTTGTTGGGCCTTATGTGGCTTTTTCATTAAAATTACGTTTCAGTGAGGCAAAACTGATTCTGCCAAGAAATCTGGTAGCCTTATCTGTAGTTCCTCAAGCAAAATTCTCATTAGCTTTGCTGTCATGAGCATGCAGTCTGTAGTTCATACACTAAGAAGCTGTAGATATGATTTGTCTTATTGTTCTAGATCTTGTAAATTTGACACCAGCAGTAACTGACTTAAGAAGGTGACTAGAGAGCAAGTATTCATCGTTCCCCATGGTATAAAATCTAGAAGGCACTTGATGAGGACTAAGACCACAGATTTAAAATAAATAAAAGCAGTGTGTTTTAGATGAGATGTGAAATTAAATTGCCACTCTGTGCGATGAAGACCAAATGTATGGAGGGGTTAAAATTAATTGGATAAGTTAATGGAGGATAGGTCTGTCAGAATCTGTTAAACATGGTGCTCTGAATACAGCTCCCACTTCAGGGAGTCCCAGGCTACTTATTTGTGAAATCAAGAAGACCGCATCAAGCTTTGTCCCACCCGCTCCTGGTCCCTGGCAGAGCAAGGTCCTGAGCAAAGGGCACCTGCAAATAGGCAGCACTTTCCTCCTGTGGGGTTGCTGGGTACTGCAAACTCAGTTCAGGGGTGCAAAGGTTAGCCTAGAGCTTCAGGTGATGCCCTCACCAGACCTCTTGCTGGAGGCTGATCTACATGATCAGCCAGCTGGGTGCCCAAGGTGGGGTTTTCTCATAGGGACGTCAGTGTGAACACAGCTCCTCACTTTGAGGAGATGATTAGGAGCAAATGCTTCATTTTGAATCCATGCTGTGCATTTTTTAATTTCCACATGTTCTTACCATTTTTTAAACCGATTTTCACTTGTGGAAAATGTTAACATTCTGGGAGCAATGGGGGTTTAACAGTGTGCCACCTAAAATGTGTATTCTGGAACAATTAGCTTATATAGGTGTAGGAACTGCTCTGTATGAACTCACATATTCCAATCATTTACTGTGGAAGAATAATTTGTCAAGCTGCCACAAGGATTTCAGCTTTTTTAGATGTCTTCTATTTTGGTTCCTTCAGTCAAGAGGATGTTTTTTTATTTCTTTTTTTTCCCTTAACATGAAAAAAAAAATTCAGTTCAATGGGACAGATTTCCTTCCAGAAGATAATTTTGAATGTTTAGTTAGATGTAGTGGTTTTCCTCCAGCTGTCACTGCTTTCTTGTTCCTACACTCTTGAGAAAAGGTTTTAAAAATAATTAAGTGTGAGAGCATGTGTATCAGCTTTTCCTACCCAGAGCTTGGGCTTATTTAAATTTGGCAGCTCCTTGTGTTTGTACCGCAGGCTCTGCACCACTTTGTGCCCCATGGGTCATGGACTGCGAGATTGTTATTCAGTCCTCGCTCTAAGAGCATGTCTTGGAGAGGCAAAGAGGAGACAAATTAGAGGTAGACCACAAAGTCTTCAGTGCCACATATGGGATTGTCAGATGAGTAATGCAAAACTGTCTCCTTGTCTGCTTTGGAGTTGGAAGGATAAATCCTGACCTGGTGTCTGACAGCAAGATGATAGAGAAGTCACCCATGGACCAGGTGAACATAATTGATTCACACATGGGAACTCTGCTCATTGAGGTAGCTACTGGCTATTGATGTGTGGCATTTTATAATAAAAACACTTCTGCTGGAGGTAACCAGGGCATGGACCTGTAAGGCAGCAGGGTCTACAGTGGTGAAGCCAGGGGCTTAGCATTACGGTGATTTCCTCCAAGCTTCCTGATTTAGCAAAAAGAAAGAAAAAGGGCAAAAAGTAGAGATGTTTCAGTAACAGTGTTGCTAGTTGAGAAGAACTGTTTCCTTTAAGTTCTCAGGAAACATTTTACCCACAGTTTTTTGCTTTCTGTGATGGGGCTTTGCTACCATTCCCCACAGAGCTTCAAGGTCTCCTCGGGAGTGCATGGATGGTGGCATATCTGCTCTGTCCTCCTCCTTGCAGAGCTCCTGGCAGAGAGGTGGTCAGCGCTAGTAAGATCTCTCTGCCGATACTGACCCCTGAGCTGCACTGCAACATTCTGCTATGCTTTAGCTTTCCTGGGACCATCCGCGTGGGTGGGCGAAGGTCTTGGACCCTGCTTCTGGCGGGGCTGGTGATGGTTGTTCCCTGCACAACTGCCCCAAGGGCTGCTTGCATGAGATCTGCCCAACCAGTTCTAGTCAAGCTGAGATGTGCGAGCCTGAAGTATTTAAACAACTGACCTCTGCAAATCTTCTTGGAGGGAGGCAGCAGGAGCACCCCTCACCTTGCTGTCTCCTACAGCAAAGCTGGTCAATGTACCAGAAACTCAGCAAGCTGCTCAGTCACAGTTTTTCCCCACAGCTGTCTGCAGGCATTTGGCTGCAGCCTTCCTTCATCTTGTCAGGAAGAAATCGGTCTTTGGGGCAAGGACTGGAAGGAGTAGAGGACACAGTGCTTGCTGGAATGGCTGTAGCATCTGGGGCACGGGCAGGGTTTGTACTGTGCAAGAGCAGTGTGCTTCCTTCATCCAGTGAGAGACGAATCTTTAGCTCCTGGTGCTTTTGGCACTGTTTGACTTGGTGTTTGTGAGCTGGTGGCACGTGGTGCAGAGCACTTTGGGAATTACGTGGGCATGGACAATTAGTCTTTTAAAAGGTCTGCTCCTTGGCAATGTGCCAGTGAAGCCAGCGTAGTCCCACTACATAATATCAATTTTTAATGATGATAACTTTGCTAAATCCAACCCTTGATAAATCTTAGGGTTTGCTTTTCAAAGTTTAAAATCAAGCATAACCCAATTACTTCAGTATGTGATTAAACTGAACTGCCACTCTAGTAAAGTGTTTAAATAAATCAGTATTAATACGCTTTTGTACAGTAAATAAAGTTATGTCTGTGTAGTTCAAATATCAATAGCTCTTGGAAATGGAGCACTGGCAGTCTGCACTGAAAATGTATTAAGAAAATTAATACTTTATTGATCTTTAAAAGCTGAGATTATGAACTTGGTGATTGAAAACACTGGTTTTAGAGTGGTGAAACAAGTATTTGTAGATACATGGTGGGAAAACCATTCTGTTTTATTTTGTTAACTCTGAAGACCACCTGCTGTAGCTGCTCGAGGACTGGCAGACCACCTGGCTTTAATGCTTGCAGCACTCTTCCCTGCTTGCACACAGAGATGGCCTCTTTCCAGCAGGGCCTCATCCAGAGCCCTCTTACCCCAGCAGGAACCTGCTCACTGTCTGGGACAGCATTGAAATTATCTTTGTAAGAGAGAGCTAAGCACTGGAGCCATAACATGGAGCTGAACATGCTCTTGCACATACAAATAGTTTCAAGTTGTGAAAATTAGTGCCTGCTGAGTCCCTCTTACCCCATGAGGAGAGAACTTGAAACCTGCTCTGCCAGGAGCCATTGCCAGCCAGAGGTGACCCAAGATCCGTGCAGCTTGGCCTTCAGTGCCTGTTGAGTACAGAAGGGTACAACTGGCTGAACTCTGTGGAGTGTTCTGAAATTCTTCAGATTTCAACCTGTGACTGTTTCAAGCTGCTTGACCTAGTGTAATGCATATCCAGCATATGGTTCTCTGTCCTTCTGGAATGGTGTCTGAGGTGTCCCACTGAAGTAGGAAAAAAAAAGTCCATCTTCTGAAGTTGGACATGCTTCTCTGCAGATGCCCATTGAAGGGCTATCTTCATCCCAGATGGCACCAAAACATTCTTCAAAAAGAGAGCAAATGTTTTAGAATAGCAAGAGAGATACTCAGTGAGGCCACTAATTAGAGCTGACACAGAAAAATTACAATTAAATGAAAAAAAACCAAACCAAAACCAAACAGATTTTTCTCTCATCACCTGTTTTCAGAGGGTGAAAATGCATTTAAAAGCATTGCTGAGAGTGGGAGTTTGAGTGACTAATATGTTGTTACATTCAGTTAAATCAGCTCGAGAGGAAAACTTCTTGTTGCTTTTCAAAACATTCAATATTTTAACATTAATGTATGGTGAAAGAACATGCCCAGGCAGTCTCAGCTCTTTTCCTAGGTAGGCTTTTTTTAAAGGCATTTTTTTCCCTACTGGTTTGGACTATTTCCTTTAATTCCTTTGGCTGTCAGGACTAGTGATGGAGGGTGAATTTACTTACCTGGCCTCCTGTGCCACAGGCAAGCAGGCATATGGATGTGAGGCTTTCTACCCTAAACCCCTGTTCATTCCTGCTATTAGCTTTGTAGGAGAGAGCAAAAATACTCAGAAGACTAAAGCATGGGACTGCTTGGTTCCCAGATGTGTCATGGGAAAGATCTCCTGGAGAAGTATGTAACTTGGCTTTTAGCGTTTAATGTAGGGAAAATTCAGCATCTGAAGTTTCTGTGAGATTTCCCTTAACTAGCAGCAAGGGACCTGAAGACATGTCTGATTGGGAGACTTGTGAAATCACCTATCTGCTGATTTCCTGTCTGACTTCATTGTCTGCTCTTTTTTCCTTCCTCTATCCTCACATAGGCCTGTTCTGAAGTCTTCATGATAGGTTTAAATCTTATTCTGCTAAAGGAACGTGGCTATGCATTTAGTTTCTCTGCTGTCTAGCATGTAGCGCAGCTGGGCTCTGCCTGTACAGCGCTGGTGTGCTCTTGTAATAAATTGATAGTTTTGTCTTGCTAGCTGCCATTCCCTGCCTGACCAGGCAGTCATCTGAAGCTCTTATTCTACCATGGCTCACAGTCAGTTAAATTCATGAAAGTTTTTAAATGGCACACACAGCCCTGCAAGGCCAAGGCATGGAGACGAATGTGAAGTCTCTGTTTGTCAGGGGGGAAAGTACAAGGTAGAATTAAATCAACTCAGATGAAGGCATTGATGTGTAGAGGTAAGTTTCAGTGTAAGACCGACAGTTGTGAGTGATGGTCAATCAGATTTTAGAATGGAAACTGTGTGTGTATATATAAATGTATATAAAGACAGAGGACCATGTGGAGAGTACACTTGGCTAACTACTGTAAATAATCACTGGTAGGCAAGAGGAAAGGTGTTTCTCTGCTGTCAGGCAGAGATGTTTGTATTTTGTTAGTAAACACAACAGATGTATGACTCTGTTCCCTGAAGAGTAATGCAAATGTGGCTTGTAACAAATGTGTTATTGAGGCATTGTTCATTGTCATCGATGGCAGAAATCAGTAGTGTCCTCTGAAAAGGAGCTCTCCAGTGCTTAGAGCAATGAGCAGATCTCCTCTCTGCAGCACCAAGGCATACAGTGACTTCAGCTGCTGGAGTGGAGGCTTTGAATTTGACTTTAATGTTACATGAACAGATATAAGAGTTCTTTGTGCTTCTCAATTTTGTTGTGAGCTAAAGCAGATCAACACAGGATTTGAGCCAAAGCTCATTACAGTCAATGTAAGTTTTGTCCAGTTGATTTCTGAACAATGATTCCGTTCATGTAGCAGGGGCTGTATTCAGGAGGACAAAAATCAAATAACATTCTGTAATCTGCAGAAGTGGAGGGTCCTTTTACTTTAGTAACATTATTCTCACTGCTAATTAGTACTTGCTGTCTTCCCAGGCAGTGAACAAGTTATAAGCATAGCCAGTATTTGGTGTTTGGGTTTTTTTCTGTTTCTTTGCCACGACACATAAAAAGGAATAGGAAGGATGTTACCATTAGGATAATGTTTTTTATTTCAACTGTGTTAGTAGTATGAAGTATTCCATACTTCTCCTTATTAATCTGGTGCTCTGTGTGCTCCCATGATTAATAATGTTACATCAATACCTTCAGAAGTGATCCTACTGTGATGAAACTGCGTTGAAATACTGAAGTCTTGCTTCAGTGTATTCACTAAATTAAATGTAATGTGACATCCTTGCCGATGTGATGTACCGCGTGAAGGATTCTTTGCCGTGGTTAATTTGCACAGTTCAAATTAAAGGTTCTTTCAAATCTATTCTTTAGATTAATGGAGGACTGTGTTTCAGATCTCAAGCTATGTGAAATGATTTAGGGATGAAAAAAGTACTAATGTTTTGCTTTTCTCCAAATGGACCAGAAGTTAATGGGGAGGAACAGAGCTGGGATATTCTGCACGTATCTGTGCTTGTCCTGTCATTCTCATTTTTCAGTGAAAGTAAAACAAATTCTTCTGATTACCTTTCTTTTGATTGAGAAGGATTAGGTATTGGCAATACAGTAAATAATGATTGATGGCAAGGTCAGTCAACATGGTAAACTGGATTAATTTCCTTTAAACTAGTTTAGACACCAGGCAGTACATCCAGGAATAAGAATGTAGCTGATGCTTAACTGGGTGGAGCACTGTGTCTGGAGAGCAGCAACTCTGAACAGGGTGTAGAACCTATTAAACATGATCCCAAGATGCAGAGCTGTGGTTAAGAGGAATAGCATGAATATGTAAGCACTGAAATACCAAGCATGGAGAGACAGGAGGCAGCTTCTTTGCTGTATATAGTGCTAGCAGTTATTTCAGTAATCCATTTTAGTGGCTGAAAAGAGCTGGGAAGAATGATGAAAATCATTTCAAAGGCATAAAACTGTTTTGTAAAGGATTATTAAAGGCTCTAGATGTATTTATTTGGCAAAAGAGAAAATGCTCAAACCAACCCAATATTTAGAAGTGTCTTGATCAAGGTATGTATTCACCTGAGGAGAGACCTGTCTTGGGAAAGCCTACTAGCAGGCACTTTCCTCTTTTACCACATCAACAATTTTCCACCCACCCTGTCAGATAAGGATAGTATTGAATTAGGATTAGTTGTCACCAGCAGGGTATGAAAGACTGATCATATTAGAGACTGTCACACCGTATTAGCCAAAATTAATACTGAAAGAAGATGATAAAAAAAACCTATCAGTGTTTCAAATGCTGTATCTTATTAGCATGGGAAGCTTTCTCCTCATAAAGCCGGTGTTTTCTCCCTCAGTCCTGTGTGTTGATGTGAGATGAAATGCCATGCTCCATTTACACAGGATGCTAATGCTCCGCAGAAAGGACTTTACCAGAGGAGCTCAAGTGACAGGAGGCTTCGGGAGCCTGGTCAGGGTTTGGACTTCTGTTGACCCTAACTTTATAAGTTGCAAGGTAGGAATGTAGTTATCATTTACAACTCCTGACAGGTCACTTTACAGCCTGATTTGTTAATATAGGGCAGCATCACTTTTTTTCATACTGTAGTTTGCAGAGGTTCAGTAAGTGTCACATGGCGACTGAGGCAGAGCAGGGAGGGCAGCTGGGAATAACAAAACCCTTCATCCATCCTGGGGTAATGTAAGACAGGGTTGAATTACACTCAGAAAGCTGCATGTGCTTGCATAGCATACCTGTCCTTTCACCCCACATTTTCAAAAGCTAGCCAGCATGACCTCCTTGTAGAAGGGAAAGCACAACTTCAAGTGAAATTGCTGTCACTTGGCTGGCTGGGTATGGCAGCTCCTGGCTGCAGGCAGCTGCCTGGCACTTGGCAATGCAAGCCGGTGTTCCTGGCTATTTTCGATACAGAAATTGTTTGCTTCTTTGGATGAAATTAATTCTTTTTTTTCCCTATAAACTTCAATTGGATTCTGTGGTAATGGCATGGTATTATAGTGTATTAGCTGCAGAGCAAAATGTCCTGTCCTGTACCTGGTGCACAGTTATTGTTTTAAAGCTATCAGTGTTAATGCAGTGAAGCTGAAATCATGTTCATTTTCAGCTCAGAAGGTCTTCTTTCTGAGATGCTTTGCATTAATAAAACACATTTAACAGCTGGACAAAAAAATGAAAATATAAGTTTGAAATTATTTGGGGGTGGGAAGAAGTCCTTAAAGCCAAGGCAGAAAGATTTATAGCAAAAATTGGGTTCAGGTGGTGAAAGAGAATTTGCAAGCTGCTTAATCTGTCACATGGAAGCTTCTCTGAGCTGATGGCTAAGACTGGGGACTGGGATTTTTGTTTACCTCCATTGGCTCCAGTGAGCCAAACCCCTGGCTGGCCTGGCTCTTGCACCAGCTCTGTCTCTGGTGTTGCAGGAAAATTGTTACCACAATTTTGTTTTGTTTTCTTTCATGGAGGAAATGGTTATTTTGTACATTGATGATTTATTTTGGAATGCCATGGTGAAGGAAGCTCCTCACCAGCTCCTGCTTAATCCCCCCCATCAGCTGTGCTGTTACCCACAGTAGAAAGGGCTGTGGGAGGGAAGGAGATTTCTCATATACCAGGCTGCAGCATTGGGGTGAGGTGATGCACTTGCCTTAAGTGAGGATTTAGAAAGAGACTTGAAGAAATATTGTCTCCAGGAGCTTTCTAAATAGTTTTGTAGTTGATCTGAAGTCAGGTCATGTGTCAGAGACCAAGATCGCTTTCTAGTGTGTGATACATTTGTCTGTCTTTCACATCAGCTGATTTCCAAAAGCTGCAGAGAGGATTCTCTGTGTGCCTCGCTGTGGCTGGTAGTGGGACAGGCAGCTGCATTGCTCACTGCCCTGGGAAGTATGTGGCTCTAAACTCTGCTAAAAAGGGATCAGAAACAATAAGAGGCATCAGTGCATTTTGTAAGGGAAGAACAACTTACATACAAAAAGCATAATTTTGTAGCCATCACAAGATCTCTGTTGCCTGCTTCTTACCTTTGACTAGTCAAAATCAAACAGTGAGGCGAGTTGGATTTCTGTGCCCTATTTCTGATTAGAGGGGGTGATACTGTAGGAGTCTGGTTATACTCCAGCAGCAACACCCAATTAAGATGAATAAAGGTATTCCACAACCTAATTCAGCATTTTCGTGGCTGGGACCCTGAAGGCTTTTGAATATGCTTGGACTGCAATTTGTATTGTGTGTATTTAAAGTTTACTCCTTGTAACACTTTGGTCACTGGTAAAATATGTACCTAGGTTAATTCAATGCATTGATATATCAACCTTCTGTGCAAGCATCTTCCTATTGGGCTGATTGCCTCCTCTGTTAAACCGTTATGTACTGAGGCCAGCTGCTGTGTTTGTGCAGCCTGACCTGTGTAAGGTGATGTGAAGCCAGTACTATTTAAAAGATTCATACCTGCTTTGTGCAGGCCTTGTTGGATCATTCAAAATGTAAAGTGGCACAAAAATGGTTGGCTCTTTTATGATTGTGTAACTGCCGAGGCTTGTGCGTAGACTATGAGACAGACCACATGTCACCATGTAGTGCATGATGCATCTGTGACAAACACACCCAAACAGCTTCCCATATGCTTACAAACATGCATCCGTTCGTTTTTAGGGTGTGCATGTCTGTGCTGAGGATCAGAAAGGAGAATAAAATGCTGCAGTTGCAGCACATGTAAGCAGATTATGCAAAAATGTAAATTTTGGATTATTAAATACCACTTTAGGGAGAAGAAGCCCTTAATACGCTGGCTAAAGACTCCAGTCACACCAGATTAGCATTGTTGTACATTAATAATAAAACTAGCTGGGTCTGATTAGTGTCACTTAAAGTTTTCTGAATGAGGGATATAACTCTTTGAATTAAATGGCTTGAATAGGAGCTGAGTACTCCTGAGGAATAATTTGTATTAAAAAGTTAAGACCTTCACCACTTTTCTAAAGGAAAATCTATAGTCAGTGTAGGAATTACATACCGTTCACGTAACAGCATGGAAAGAAAGGAACTTCACAGACCATAAAGTGTAATAAAGGCACATCTAAAATTGATTTTCATTTAAGTAGATTACTTACATTTTCCTCTGGAACAGGACAAGCACACTCCAATCTTCATCAGTTTTCACAAGCAGACCTATGGGTTTGATCCAGATACCCATCATAAAATGCACTGAGCCACTCTCCAAGCATGTTTCCCTGAAACCTGCCTCTTTGCATCTGAGGGCATTGAGTCCAAAGTGATCTTAGAAAAAAAGGAGAGAGAGCTCTTTAGTGTCTCCCATTTTGATTGTGGGTTTGTAGGCTAATTGGGGTACCTAATTTAATTATTCTGTCTAGAGGATCCATTTGTGGGAGGGATTCAAGGTGATGTGTTGTTCCCAGGCTTGTGGCAGGTAAGCACCTGTCTTGGAGGTTCTTCTTGGGAGCTTAACACAATGCTACAAGCTCATTAGCCATCTGCTCCAGTATTTGCATTGGTTCATCACAGAGGTTTTGGGTGGTGTCCAATGCACTGATCACTTCTCTGTGGTCTGAGTGGTTTGAACCCAGAATGTGGGGGGGTTTGACTTCATTGGAGGTTTTTGCTGAGGGCTTTGGTGTTGGAAAAGTTGTACTCTCCACTGAAGCGTTTCACGTGAGATGTCCTGATTTTGTGGGAAGCTTGACTTGATTTTCTGCCCATTCCACTGTGCAGATGACCTGAGCTACAAACTATGAGCTCATAGGTTTTCAGTTTGATTTGCTTGATCTTTTTTAGCCAGCTTGCTTAAGGAAACCTGTATACATGTGCTCACTTCTTTGTCTTCCTCTGTTCCAAATAACCTAAAACCTGTTGCCCCTATTTGACAAATGAGGCATTATAGGCAGTTACATTGTCAGGAAAATGAGTATTAGGTACAACTCTGAATGGCTGGTGTGGAGGAGGTTGAATCTTGTTTATTGGATTTCTAGAGATCAGAAGCAGCGAGAGGTTCTGGATGCACCAGCCACATGGAAAGCTTTGGTTCAAGCTTGCTCCTTCGGGCACACAAGGGAGTTCAGTCACAAGAAATAAATCCCAGAGAAAGCAGAACAATTTGTTTCTTTGACTGCTGTGGGGTTTTTGACAAAAGAAATCTATTTTTTAAAATTGTGCTCATTACAAATTCTGTTGTGTCAGTATCAGAGAGCTGTAAATAACTGTCTCTGTCCTCAGATTGTGGTAAATGTTCTGTAAGCCTTAAACAGGAACATTGCCTCAACAAGTCAGTCAGCTTAAATGAGCAATTCAAAGATGGAACATTCTTCCTACAGGAAGCAGCTATGTAACATCAGAGACAATAAGGTTGTCAAGGTAACTTTGGAGACAAGTTTTTGCAGAAGAAGAGTTTGCATATGTCTGTGCTGATTCATTTATATACAGGAAGTTGGTTGCCATTGACATGTATCCACAGTTTTAGTGTGCTTCAGAGACCTCAACATGTTTGTACATTGGTCAAATTCTCTGTTTTTTCCCAGACTTAACAACTTCTTCTGGAAAGAAATACTTGCAGGTCAAATTGGAGGAGATATAAGTGGATTTAGACTGTATTCCCTATTTTTGGTCATTATTAGAGTAATTTATTTCAGAGGTTACCTTAGCATCTATTGGCATTGCCCCTCTCAAGGAACATGTGGCATTGAGGTCTTGACCCTAATTTCTTGTTGCAACAGATCTGCTTCTGGTAGTGATACTGAAATGTGGTAGTTCCTGGCTGTGTTTGTGCTCTTGTTGAAGCAGCTGTTAATTCTCTCACAAGGAAGCCTGGTTTTACAAGATTTACAGAGCTACTGCTGCTGGACATGAGGGAAAGACTTTTGTGGAGTCTCATACTCACGAGGCAGGAAGCCCCCTTACCTGAGGATAGCACCACTTGCATTGCATACCCTCGCTGTTAGGCAGCTCTAAACCTCCCCAGTCTTGCTAGCAAGGGTTCATGCTCAGTGTGGAGGCTGTGGATGATCCTTTTGGTGACATACAGCTGGGAGGGGAAATACCAACCAAGAACACAGTGCTGGATGAAAGGAGATGTCAAATTTGTAGTGCTGAGGCCCAGCCAACCTATTAATAAAACTCTCAAAATTCCAGAATTGTTGTTCTTAAACTGGAAATGGTCTTAGTTTGACATTAGTTGAGCTCTTCCTCTAGGTACCCAGAGCACAGCCCATCACAGGGCCCAGCCTGTGACTTTGGACAGACCCAGGATGCTCTGCCAAACACTGGCCATCCTGCCCGTAAGGGGAACGCTGAGCATCTGGAGGTAAATGTGACCTGGTGTGAGGAGCTGGCATTTTGAAGGCACAATGACAGCTCAGGGCGAATTGTGATTTGAGGTTCTCTTGAGGGTTTGTTGAATTGTAGCTGAATCCAGCAAGCAGTTGCATGCTCAAAGGTACGCAGCTTTGTAAGTGCTTTTGCTGTCTCATTCATGTTTGTTTTTAGACCACAAAATTAGGCCCTTTCAAATGCTAGCCCCTTTCTGAGGTTGTTCGCACTTCCTCTTTGACAGGTCTTTCTCTAGACAGAAACATCTTCAGAGGCTGCTTTTATCACTGCAACGATGACGATTGTACTTGCTGTGCAAAGAGCTGGAAATGAGGCCGTAGCTGTTTTCCTATGCACAAGCAAACAAGGTGCTGTCCACAAGAACTTTCCTTGATCACTGTGACACATTTGCTGTAGGCATGTTGTAAGAACAGGCAGTTTCTCTGTGATCGTGTGTTCGAAGCTGGTTTGTAACTCCATCAAAACACACAAAAAAAGAGATGAAAAATCTTTGTGGTGAGGATGTTTCCTTAACAGCCAGAACATGCCAAAGAAAATCAACAATCTAAATGGCATGTGTCCCTGCTCTTTTAGGTGTAAGATGTAAATGGCTTTCACTTGGTTGTTGTAGTGGCAGGATATTCCAGGGAAGATGCCAGTTGGACCTCCTAATATTATGAATTTCCAGTTCAAGAATAGCTGTAAATGTTTATTGGATGTGAGAAAGCTAATTGTACAAATCACTACTTCCAGCTTGACATGCCTCTGCTGTTTATTCTGTGGCAGTATAATTAATTCTGTAATTAGAAAATATCCTGTTAACTTCTCTGGGAACTCAGCCTATTGTCCAATTCAGGAAGCCTTCAAGAAGCTGAAGTGACTCAGGAATGACCTTGGCAGTTTGAATACTTTTATTAGCAAGGGCTGATTTGCTTCATTGGGAGATCATTGCTAAAAAGTGTAGCCTTTATGAGTGGGACTAGAGATGAGTCTCTTGATACTGACTCGTTGTTGTGGATGCATGGATTTGCCTCTGGCCCTATCCCTCTGTGGAAACGGAGACTTGAGCCACCTGTGCATTTGCATCTGCTTTTGATCCACCAGTGTCTGCCATCCTGTGAGAAGTTTGCATGAAATGAGTATACTTATAAGATATCAGAGTGAACACAAGGAAATCAATAAGCAATCTTCGTGATAATTAATTAGTGTGCCAGGATAAATTACTGTTTCTTCCCCTCCTGATTTGGGTCACAGTCACATCTGATTTGGGAAGTTGTCAGTTCTTCAATTAGAGCTTAGACTTTGGTTTCAGAATGTGTTTTGATTTTTCTCTTGTTACATGTGACCAGAATGAAGGACTAGCAGATTACAAACTTAACTGCCATGGGACAATTTTGAGCTCAGCACCCAGCAGAACCTGCTGACAAGGAGATGTACTGTATCCTGCTCAGGTGCAGAGGAAGGGTTACTGCTTATGGATATGACACAGTATAAGAAGTTGACCAAGGTCTGCAACTTTGGTGTTTTTATGGTTATTTCCATTTTCCTCTCTACATTCAGAAGTTAGTTATTTACCATAGCCTTTTGGAAGACTGCCATGGTGCTGTGGATCTGCAGGGGTGATGCCACAGGCTGTTATGGGTGGCAATTCCCTGCTTGCTGACCCGCCAGCTCAGGAGCAGGCTAGTTCCTTTCTCATGCAGAGACAGACGCTCTCTGCCCTTTCCACTAGTGCTGTCCCCTGTGTGCCCTGTGTTGGCTGCTGTGACTTGCCTCTGGTCTCTGTAGCTCCCTATTACTCACTCATCTCCCATGTTACAGGCTGAAGAAGCAAGTCCCCCAGGGTGGCAATTCCAGGTCCTTACTACTGGAAACCTCCTCTAGTTTGCAGGCTCCCAACTCTTCAGTTTTTCCTGGGACTCAAATGTCATTCCTGGGAAAAAGTCAACATCCCAGAATACGCATGCAGTTTGACCTGCTTTCAGCTAGGCTTAATGAGGGAGTTAACTCCTCAGGGTCACCCTCCAGGCTTTATACTGTCTGCTTTGGGAGGAAGGCTGGTATCATGAGCTTTCCAGAGACTCCTCTGAAAGCAAAGAAACTATTAGCTTATCATCAAGCCTCTGGCATAAATTCCTACCCTTGCTATGCGGTTTCCTTTCTGTAGACACACAAAAGACTAATTATACACAATAGGTTAGTGAACTCATTTTGTAAATGCAGGTAGCAAGTTAGATGCCGACTTAGCTTTCTCAATGAACTTCAAGAGCCCAGATTTCCCTTCTTTCCAACAAATTGGCTTCCATCAACAGAAAAAAGCCTCTTAAAGTATCTCTGCCAGGTCTCTAATGATAACAAATATCTGTGCTTTTTACTTGATGGTAGACAAAAGCACTCCACATCTAACTTGCTGAGTGGTTAAAAAGGACCAGAATGAAATGGTGATGATCACCTGGTGCTTTATAAATTAGCATGTGCAATTGAATGGTGTGGTTTGGGTAGGTTTTTGCTTCTTTGTTTCAAACAACCAGTGTTTATGGTCTGAGAGGTTTCATAGAACAATTAAGTGACTGTGCAATTTTCATAAAGAATTACTCTCTTTTTCTCTACTCTAACACCTATGTTTTCAAGCATTTTATCACTTTGCTTTCTCTTAAAACTGGCTTCCTTCCATTCTTCTTGATACCTTGAAGAATGTGGAATTTATTTCCTATTTGTGTCACTACTAATCTATTTTTCATACTGCTTTCAGGGCACACTAAGAACTCATATTTATTAAAGGTCAAATATTGAGAGGCACTGAATTTTATGCTATGGATGGCTATGTATGTCTGGCTAGCATGTGTGAGGAAGAGAGATCTGATCTTTCTTTATAATTCATGGCATCAAAAATAGCACCTTGTGCATACAATAAATATTCTGAAAGACTGCTAAGCACATTCAGTGCTTTCTAACTGTGTTAAGATAGATTTGTAGCATCAAGTTTAAAAGCTGCACTTTTCTTTGTATCAGTCCAAATGAAACTTCTGAAAGCAGCCCAGTAGAAAGTTTCCTTCTTCAGAAGATCCAAGTCAGTGGCCAGCAGAATAATGTGCCTATAAGTATGGTCAGGGAGAAAAACCTCCAGGGCATTCCAACTGTGTTTCAGAATCACAGTGCCATTAGAAGTAAACTGAAGTTTGGCCCTTAGCAGGTTGTGGAGGCAGAGGCTTCTTACTCAACGTCCATCTGTTACGTCTGTCACATTTTCAGGAACGGAAAGCAGAGAGTCACATGCTGCCTACTCAAACCCAGCTAAACTGCTTCTCCATTTGTAAGTAGTCATTTGGGTTTAATCATCAGAACCTTTTGAAAAGTGGATTGACACAGTTGAATGGGTGTCGAGATGAAGGTAGTCTTCTCTGGAGGCTTTCAAACCCCACCTGGATGAGTTCCTGTGTGGCCTGTCCCAGGTGATCCTGCCTTGGCAGAGGGGTTGGACTCTCTGGAGGTCCCTTCCAACCCCTAACACTCTGTGATTCTATGAATGTCTTCTCTGGTTTTGTGGAGTCAGACTTTCTCTGGTTCATGTGTGAAACTCTTTTTAAAAATTATTTTCTTATTTCAAGAGGAAGAGTATGAGGTTTATTTATAAAGCAGCTTTTCCTGCAAGTTTCTTACTCAGCCTCAGCTAGATAGGTTTAGATTTTTAAGCAAATTTAATCAGGCAAAGGTTGGCTGGAAGGCATCAGCTCACAGGTGATGTAACTTTCATTTTAGAGTGAAGCCAAGGAATTGCTCAGTATCTTATGTTAAGAAACAGGAGGTGAAAGACCTTAATAAGAGTAAAGAGTATAGTATATGCCATCTTAAGTGATTGGAAAGAAATATAGAAAGCTTCTAGTTTTTCCAAGCAATGATGGACTAATTGTCCTCCAGTTGTCGACAGTTCAGGGTGAATGAAGGGATTTAAGCAGGAGCTGAAAACTGGAAGTAGTCCAGAATGATGGAAGCACACATCAGTAATGAGCCTCCCTGCCCTGAACTCTGGCTGATGTGGAGAAAAATGAATTTGGCTTCAGACTCTGTGTTCCCAACACCGTAGTAAAAGTACTGGATGTTGGGTAGCTCCTTAACTTCAGAACATCTCCGACAATCAAATTATTCACTTTAAATCATGGTAGTTATTTATGAAAATGAACTTGGAGCGCTTTGAACTGAGGCATAGTTGTTCTTGCATTGAAATTGGGGTGCTCTGAGTTGGGCTCTGATAGGAGTCCTGAGAGACCCCTGGAGTGGTCCTTTTCCACCTTGGCTTTCCAACCTTTCCAGGCACAAGTATCCACCTGAGATTTTGCTCCTAGCACTTCACATTCAGCTCTGTACTCGTCACAGACTCGCTGAAGAGTAGGGGTTGGAAGAGACCTCCAAAGATCATCTAGTCCAACTCCCACCAGTAACTACATTAGCTTATTCTTCTTGGTTTTGTTTTGGGTGGAGATTTCCAACATTACAGACTGCATCAAACCCTGAAATGTGTTATCTCCAACAGTCTTCCTTATTAACAGGAGCTGTTACAAGTTTTGTTACAGAATTGTTTTCCTTGTGATCCTTTCATGATAATTAGACAATTAGTGTTAATCTAGCATTAATGCTGAAAATCCACCTGAGTGAATTCTTCCAGTTAAAGATTCTGATGGTTATATTTGGCTGCACTGAGTAATATGAAAACTTTGTGTGCTTGATTAAAAAACAGTAATAAATGACACTATGCATGTAAAGAAAACTGGGATAGAAAGTCCTACATTTTTGCAGAGCAGTAGTCTTCTTATCATAGAATCATTTAGGTTGACAAAGACCTTTAAGATCATGAAGTCCAGCCATCAACCCAGCACTACCAAGTCCCTCAGCACCACAATTACATGTCCTTCAAATACCTCCACCATTTCCCTGGACAGTGTGTTCCAGGGCTTAATAACCATTTCTGTGAGGAATTTTTTCCTAATATCCAGCCTAAACCTCCTCTGACACAACTTGAGGATGTTTACTCTTGTCCTATTGCTAGTTACTTGGGAGAAGAGTACAACTCCCAACTTGCTATAATCTCCTTTCAGGTAATTGTAGACAGTGGGAAGGTGTCCCCACAGTCTCCTTTAGTGCTGCTCCTCACAAGACCCTTCACCAGTTTTATTGCCCTTCTTTGGACATGCTCAAGCATCTCAATGTATTTCTTGTAGTGAGGGGCCCAAAACTGAACACAGTATTTGAGGTGCAAGATTTATGAGCTCTTTATTGGATGTTGAATGAGGCGAGCTGATGGTGTCTCTGTGTTCACATGCACATTCCTTAACCAAGTCACTCTGAGTGAGGAGCTGAGCCTGTATTTGGAGTAGGCTGTTGCTTTCAATAGTAGTAATTCTGTTGCACTGCTTTGATTCTTCGTGTTCCCAGTAGAGACTGGACTAAAATCCAGAAATTAATTTTTATCCTTAAAACTCTTCAAAACAAAATGCCCTTTTTTTTTGTTGGTTTGTTTTTGGTGAAACTTAGTCTGTAAATACTTTTTTCTCTTTTGAGCAAAGATATTTTACTATTCGTCCTGCTTCTCTGCTCACTACTTTCCCAGTCGCATAGATTAGTAGATAGTATCATAGTATCATAGTATCATTCAGGGTTGGAAGGGACCACAAGGATCATCTAGTTCCAACCCCCCTGCCATGGGCAGGGACACCCCACACTAGATCAGGCTGGCCAGAGCCTCATCCAGCCTGGTCTTAAACACCTCCAAGGACGGGGCCTCGACCACCTCCCTGGACAACCCACTCCAGGGTTTCACCACTCTCATGGTGAAGAATCTCATCCTCGCATCCAGCCTGAATCTCCCCACCTCCAGCTTCATTCCATTCCCCCTATTCCTATCGCTACCTGAGATCCTGAGAAGTCCTTCCCCAGCCTTCCTACTGGAATTGTGGCCTACTGGAAGGCCACAATTAGGTCACCTCGGAGCCTTCTCTTCTGCAGACTGAACAGCCCCAACTCCTTCAGTCTGTCCTCACAGGAGAGGTGCTCCAGCCCTCTGATCATCCCTGTGGCCCTTCTCTGGACACGTTCCAGCACCTCCACATCCCTCTTGTAATAGGGGCTCCAGAACTGGACACAGTACTCCAGGTGGGGTCTCACCAGGGCTGAGTAGAGGGGGAAGATCACCTCCCTCGACCTGCTGGCCACACTTCTCCTGATGCAGCCCAGGATCTGATTGGCTTTGCGGGCTGCAAGTGCACATTGAGAGCTCATGTTGAGCTTCTTGTCCACCAGCACCCCCAAGTCTCTCTCCTCAGGGCTACCTTCCAGCCAGTCACTGCCCAGCCTGTATTTGTGCCTGGGATTGCCTCGACCCAGATGCAGGACCCTGCACTTGCTCTTATTGAACTTCATGAGGTTGGCTTGTGCCCACCTCTCCAGCCTGTCCAGGTCCCTCTGAAGGAAAAGCATTAATTATATTTAAACTGATTCTGTGACAAATGCCAGAGATGATAAAGTTTCTTTTCTGTTTCCCTCCCCACCCAGGAACAGACTCTCCCAAGATGAGGCTGTTGACTACATTTTTTTTTCTTATTAAAAATACACCTTTGGATTTTATTGAACTATTATTTACTTTTTAGATGGGCACTGAAAATGCATAATTAGAGACTTCAGGGGTATTGTGGTTAGCAGCTCACTGGAGACCCTTGCTTTGACTCCACTGGTTCAGTCATACCATCACATTGGCATCTTTCTTGTCTTTTTTGCATTGTCTTCAGCCATATATTATCTGACTTGCAATGTCTTTATTCTTTCATCCATAAGGCAGTCCCTGAGTATCACGGGTTGCTTTTGCAACTACTGCTGCCCAGGCCATCCCAATGAGGGACCCCACAGCAGACACTGCGCTGCTGATCTCACTTGCAGCCCACTACTGCAGACTCCGCTCTCTGCTGCTCCACAAACACCAAAGTGACCAACTTTGAAGAGCTGCCCCCGTTTCTTGTGTGGCTATTTTGTACTGAGAGACAAGGGCCAATGTTGTCTTTTGTACCCATAACCAAGCTCCTGTAGGACAATTCCATTTGAGTCACACATAAGGAAGTAAGAGAACTCAGGTCCTCCCTGTAGTAGCAGGGCAGATATCTTCCATCTTTTTATATCCTGTACAGCCTGTCTTCCTTGTTGTGAAGGATGCAGCACAACCTAAATTCTGTATTTTGAAGTGTCAGGCTGAGTTATCTAAAACATCGTTTAAAGCCTAGATGGGCATTATTTTCCTCTATGGTTTTGTTATATTTGTCAAGTTGAAACATTCCCATTTTGCCTTGAAAGTTTGCTGCAGTGAAAATGCTCTTTGGCCTGTAATCGTAACAGCTAGATATTAGGTAGAGGCAATATGTTTTTCTTGCTTAAATAGCCCCAAATAATTTCTGTTTTACGTTATCTGAAAATCTGTTCTGTGTTCCCAAGATGAAGGAGAAATTATTTTTTCTTGGACAATGTATCTGTGGGAAAAATTGCCTTTCACTCATGCTTTTGTGGTGTGATTGTAAAAGCACCTCTTAGGAGACCTCTTTCAAGCTTCCATTTGCCCTTGGGGAGTAATGGTGTGGGAGACCACTCCTGGAAGGTGTGTTTGTCACTTGTGCTTGCTGCTGACTGAAGGTTTGCTGCTGCTGCGATTTGTTAATGCATGGCTGTCATTTGTCTTCCAGATACAGACTTTATTGTGCAAAGCTGTTTGGATGGGGAGAGGCTGATTTAAAATTATTGCAAGACAAATGTGAATGGGAAACTTTCGAAGTTTTGTATGTGGAAGTTTGATAACCCTCACATAGACATTGGGTTTTTTTAATGTCAGCTGGCATTACAGCATAAAGTAATTGTTTAGCCTGGAGAAGAGAAGGCTCAGAGGAGACCTTATTGCTCTCTACAACTACCTGAAGGGTGGTTGTAGTCAGAAGGGGGTTGGTCTCTTCTCCCAGGCAAGCAGCACCAGAACAAGAGGACACAGTCTCAAGCTGTGCCAGGGGAAGTTTAGGCTCAAGGTGAGGAGAAAGTTCTTCATTGAGAGGGTCATTAGCCATTGGAATGGGCTGCCCAGGGAGGTGGTGGAGTCACCATCCCTAGAGGTGTTTAAGAGGGGATTGGATGTGACACTTGGTGCCATGGTTTAGTCATGAGGTGTTGGGTGACAGGTTGGACTTGATGATCTTTCAGGTCTCTTCCAACCTTGGTGATTCTGTGATTCTGTGAATACTGAATGTTAAAAATAGAGCTAAAATAAATATGCATGTAATAAGAATACTGAAGCGTATGATCTTGTGAGGGTGGAGGACAGCTCTCTGTATATAGCACTGGATTTTGTGGGCTCAGAATTCCCAATGCCATTTGGTTGCCTACATCTTTTAAAAACCCCAGCCATAAATCTCTCTATTTCTTCTTCCCCTTCTCTGTATCTCTTAACTATGTTAGTGTAAGCCAAGTAAATCTTCATGGAAATACAGAAATGGATGGAAGTTACACCAAATAAGAAGTACCTTCAAAAGTTGGGGCAGTTTTGGATTTGCCATACATGGCTGGAGTTAGAGAATTTGTTGCTGTTATGATATTTGTGGGTTGAGATGGTGACTAAGATAGGACCAATTGTCTTGAATCTAAAGGCTGCTCCTTCAGAGACGCAGAAGATAGTAGCTCTGCATCCCCTTTCTGACAATTCCAGGCTCTTTCAGGGTGGAAGTCAGTTTGTGGTAATTGTGATTGCCAGGAGCAACTGTTAGCTTTGGTCATTGAGCTTTTAAGGCAGAATTACAGATTTCTTTGTGTGGGGTAGTAACTCCATCATTATGCATGGATTCCATGAATACCAGGGTAGATACAGAGGGATCAGGCAAAATCAACCTCTGCTTTGTATAAAAAAGAAAATCAAGAGGGGACTTCTTTTTAGTTTTTTTTTTTTGTTTCTGAATTATATTTTGTACCAGGGTTGAAGAGAATATTAAATTGCAGGCTACATGCATCTGAGACTGAGTTCAGTAAGAATCAAATGAGACAGAGTTCCTTGTGTGGCGCATCCCTAAGTTCTCATTTGATTCCTTTTTATTCCTCTGTGTTCGTTCCTCATTTTCTTTCCCTGTTTGACATCCTCTTGGTACGACTTGATCCCGGTTGCTATATGCAGCAGGACTGAGCTTGCTGTGGATTCAGATCTCATGACTGGCCACATGCTGTCTGGTCTGCAGTGGATCCTAGAGGTGAGATGTACTGCGATCAATGAGAAGTAATTGAGAGCATCTGTAGATCATCTCCCTGACACCTCAGAGAGCTTGTACCTCATTGCCAGTTGGTGAAATAGGGTCTGTCTCTTGCCCAGGAAACAAATGAAGAGCCATTAACCCCTCTGTTTTCACAAAGATTATGAATGTAAGCAGTTAAACTGCAGGTTGATGGAGATAATTTGTTAATGTGGCAGTGTGAGAAACCATCCTCTTAAATCAGGTGGTTTAACGTTTCAGGCAGTGAGAAGTTTTCAAAGCTGTTACATTTGTAGTGCTATGTTCTTTTGTCTTTTCCCACCCTTATTTTTTTATTTGAGTCGGATTTGATTTTCAGGGATCTAAAATGAAGACCAAAAGGTGGAAAACATGTTTTGGGGATCTTAAGTCAGCTTTGGAAAGAGGTTCTCAAAGGGAAGTTTGACAAGTCTGTTTGTCAGGGAGAGCTGATGTATTAGAAGTCTTTGTGTTACAGCAAAGAGCTGCGAGGTGATTAAAAATGATATCATATTGTTAATGGTTTTGAGATTATTTTTTTCATGAAAATGTTTGTTTTCTTGTTAATTTCACAATGAAACTTCAAAATGAAACTTTCCCCTAAAAGCTCTATTTAGAAAGCTTAGATACCAGGCAGTTTTCTTTGTGATTGTTGTGGGCTTTTTTGTCCCCTTCCTAATTTCAAACAAGCTTCCTTCCATTCCTGCCCAGCAAGAAAAAGCTGAAGTGCTTAGGATGAGGGCAGTGGAAACAAACCACTTTCTTTCGCCATTTGAGAGTTCTGTTCTCTTCATTTTCCCTCCTTTTAGGAGAACAGAGGAAGGGTACTGAAATAATTAAATAGGTGCTATATTGTCCTGCTTCCTGTGCATTTGGCAGTGATGTGGGATTCAGTACAAGCTAGTGTGGCAAAACACCTTCTGTGATACTAGACCTTGGAGGAATTGTAGAGGCAGTTGCAGTCCAGTTAAAATGTGCCTCTGCTTGTAGGCAGGTGCTTCTCATATTTTATCATGTTAGCACCTACAGCATACTCTGAACCTTGAGCTGTTTGTCAGTGTGGCAAATGGAACTGTTGACATAGGTATCTGTTATAAAATCCTGTGTAACTGCAGCATTTCGAGGACCAGAGCAACACTTTCCAATTTATTTGGTGTTCACCTTTCATAAAAAAAGTTTGTAAGTGAAGATCAGTGTCAAGAATTTAAATCTCTTGTTGATAGATGGGTTCTGTTGCAGGTGTGAACACTGCAGTGATTTCTGTGAACCAAGGACACAGAAATAGAGCAGTGTTATCGTGAGGTGCTAAACCACCGTGCTTCCAGGTAGTGTGTTAGGAATTTTATCTGTTCTGCTCTTCCTGATGGACCTATTTTTGCTGTCTTTGCATAGCACTGTGTTGTGTTGTGAGTGCACTGTGCATGTGAGCAGGCATATGCCATGAGATGATTCTTTAGGGGGTGTTTGTGCAATACAAAGCTTTTTTGTCACTAGACCTGTCTGGCATTGCTCATCCCTGAACAATCACAGAGCAGCTCGAGGGATCTGATACAATTAGCACTGAAAACAGTGAATCAGTTTAAATACCAGTCTTTTGGAAAGGATCTTGTACTTGATACAGAATTTATATTCTGTGATTCTTTGAACATTGCTGTGGATTTACAGCTCTTGTGCTTGCTAAGAAAGATTGACCTAGTAATACACAGGTGAAAATAATTCACTTGCAGTGACTGTACCTACTGAAGATCACGTAAAAGCAAACAAAGTAGATCACTGAATTTATGAGAAATAAAGTTATTGGATAAAATTCTACAGTACATACCAACTCCATATGCTGTCTTGGTAATGCTATAATTAAGCCAAAGAGTCATGTCAAACTGGCCTTTTCCATCTGCTCTGTGATCTGCTCGGGGAGCAATTTGGAAAGAATGACAGCTGACCTCAAAACCGATGCGTTCGGTTAATGTACGTTCCACCAGGGCCGATGCTTAAACAGAGCTCATCCCCTTTCATGCACCGGTGTGAATTGTTGGTCATTTCATTGGAAAAAGCAAAATTTGGCTTGCTGTGAAGCAGCCTTGTTCAGAATTCTTGTTTCAGTAAATGCCTCTTGGTATTAGCCAAGCCATTTTGGTGGCTCATAAAAATATTCTGCCATTTTATTTGCAGCAACGTAAGCCGCAGGGCATTGATGGCACAAGTTTAGTATAGCACCCTTGGGTCTTCAAGTTCGTTTTTTACAGCTTTTGCCAAAACAAACCCGTTAGTAGTAAAGTCTCCAAAGTTTAGCATGGGTAATTGATACGTGAGACACATGAAACTCAGCCTGTATTTATAATACTAATTGATTTAATTTATTTTGCATCCCCTGTGAATTTCTCACTGCCAGTCTTGCCATTATCTTAATGTTGTTGTTTCCAATAGCACTCAGAAAAGTCATTTGAAAGGCAGGGGGTCTCTCGGCACAGATGTGTCAGGTGTAAAGCTTCCTTTCCTTGGAGGTGATCAAATTGGCTGAAGGAAACCCCGCGGAATGGTGCGGCTTAAAAACCAGAGCCTGTCCATCTGTCTGAATCTGTGTTACCTTGTGAAAGTCTGCTTAATGCTGGCTCCCACGAGTGTCAGTATTCAGATAATGTGGGCATTTTTTTTTTGCTGTGACAGGGAAGTATGAAAAAATATCAATGCTGTAATCAGTGCAGTATCTGGAAGGCCGTAATTGTTCCTACAGAAGGACAGCAGGATCTGCTTGCCAGTGGCAAGCTGTGGTTAGACTTTCTGTTTAGGAAAAACTAGTTCCATCTGTATAGTCAGACTGCTGGGAACCTCAAAACTCACCTCATGCATTAAAGCTGGAGGCAAACAGCCAATCCTCAGAGACATTTAGATCCATGTCTGGACTTCGTATCTGGCAGTGCTGCTGTACCTCAAGCTTATGGGAATCTGCCTGGCTTTTCACAAGCTGCTTTGCCCTCCAAGTGTTTAAAGCTAGAGCCATCCACCTTTAAAATGGGGATCTTGCTCTGTAGTTAGTGACTGCCTCTAATTTCCGCCTCTCCATGAAACAGAAACGAATTTGCCAAACTAATTTCTTTACAGTCAGTGCAAACTGATCAAGATAGACAAACCTAATGGGACTCCTCATGTGTACTTTCTGCTGGCCTGGAGTAAGAAAATAGTAGTTGAATATTTTGATGAAAAGCTCTGATTTCTGACTCTATTGATGAGCAGAGTAAAAATATAAATGTCATTGAGAATGCTTTCAGTTTACTGTGTTCTGCCTGATGGCTTCTGCCTCTGTCTGCTGGGCAGAGAATCCTGGTAAGTGACCATCCTCCAAGAAACAAACTGTGAGTCATCTGCAGATTTTTAGCACCTGTTTTACTTCAAAGTCCTCTTTACAACAGAACTTGAGTCTTTTATCTGAGCCTTCCCAACGTGTCCTTCACTCTCCTCCCCTCCCTGCTGCTTTTTTAGCTTTCCTTTGGCTTTGCCATTTAAATTGTAGCCCAGCCCCAGTGATTTGCTGGAGAGAAGTGCAGCTGGCTGTAGGGCTGGTGTCCCGGGACAGCCGCAGTGACCCGTGCTTGGCATCTCAGAAAGGAATTTTTCTCAAGTGTTTCAGCAGCCTGACAACGGACGTTTCAAGTCACTGAACACCGTGGGTTTTTTACCAAGGCCTTTGTTCAAGCTAAAAGCAGCTCCAAGGTGAAATTCAGGCAATGAAATGTGGTTGCTTTTTTTTTGTTTTTAAACTTCTAGTGTGACTTACAGGACAAAGCTGTGTCGAGGAAACATTTCTCGCTTGTGCACTCTCTACTTTTCCTGTCCTGTCTTCTGAAACACGAATTAATAGATATCACCTGTGCTATCCCAATGTACCTGTGTCCTCCACGGTACCTAGCAGGGACCTTGTCTTCAGCCCAAATGGTCTTAATGCTTGCAGAGGTGCCAGAGATGCTCTGTATGTGAGCAAATGCTGCCTCAAATCAGGAACATTAGAAGACTGTAAGGTAGTGATAGGACTAGGGGGAATGGAATGAAGCTGGAGGTGGGGAGATTCAGACTGGATGTGAGGAGGAGGTTCTTCACCATGAGAGTGGTGAAACCCTGGAATGGGTTGTCCAGGGAGGTGGTCGAGGCCCCATCCCTGGAGGTGTTTAAGACCAGGCTGGACGAGGCTCTGGCCAGTCTGATGTAGTGTGGGGTGTCCCTGCCCATGGCAGGGGGGTTGGAACTAGATGATCCTTGTGGTCCCTTCCAACCCTGAATGATACTATGATACTATGGAAAAGTCAGAACTTCTGACTTTCTGACATGAACCTTCTGACACATTCCTGTATTAAATACCATAATGGGATCCTCAGTGCCAGCATGCCAGGCATCACAGGCTCAAAGGATCCAGGAGATGTGGTGCTCCTGCAGCAGCTGAGCGATAGGCAGAATGCAGTATGTCTTTCACGCTGCCTTTTGTTGTGTGTTGAGATGAGAAAGGCACTTTACCCCGTTGTGATTACTCAGGGTGTGTTGGAGTATCTCAGTGTAATGTTTTATCATAACACAATTTCCCACGTCTGCTCTTGGAAAAGCCATGTTGTGCCTCACAGTGGAAGCTGCATTAACAGAGTCATCAGTAATGTACTGCAACTTTTAAGTGACTGCAGCTTAAGCAGTGTGAGTGAGCAGGAGCACACGCCTGGGGTGACCTGCAGAGGCTTTCTGTGGGTGGCTGCAGGTTTGAGTGGTCACAGGCAGGCAGGACAGACAGTACTTTGGTGCAGTGTCTGCCTGCTTCACTTCAATACTGATGCAGAATGGGAAGCGATGGGTGTCTCAGCTTTGGGTGGGCATTACAGAGCTTTTGACTCGGGCTGTTAATTACACTGGAGTGGAGTTTTACCTGTCTGATGCTCAGATTTGCACTGAAAACTGTTGTGGGGGTTGTTATGCAATGGTCTGTTATTTCAATGAAGTATTAAATAAAATTGTTTCCACATCAGGAAATAGGGAGATGACCTGCCACAAAGCCTTAGTTAAACTTCCAAACATGCCTGAACCTACTGACCTTCAAGATACAGTACAAGGCTCTCCTTTTTCCTTCAGACCTTGGCCAGATGGGATAGCCAGAGGCTCTGTATCAGTGTGTGTGGGATGGCCTCTTAATGCTGTCACCGTCATTTAAATATTGATCAGAGCATGCAGAGGGACTGTGTGATGGCTTCTGTGGGAGGTTAGTGAGCAGAGTCCCTGTAGGCTTTTCTCTGCTTCGTCGAGCAGAAGGAGTCCTTGTAACCACTGGCTGCTCATGGGTCAATGCTGCTACGCAAGACCAGCCTTGCATGGTGCTTGAGCTGTGAATCATCAAGCCCATGCAAGGAGATTGCTCTGTGTCTGGGGAGGGGAATCCTCAGCCTTGCCCCTTGCATAGTAGGGCCTGTACCAACAAGGTGTGCGGGGATGTGGTGCAGATGCCACCAGACCCATTGCAGCCCAGTGCCTTGACATCAGTCCCAGGCTCAGCTCTTCCCAAGCACAGCATGGGTGTGTTGAGCCAGAGCTGCAGCAGATTGGACAGCTTGCAGTGCAGGTATGAAACGTGAGAGTGATATAGTGCTCTCCTATAAGGCTTAGGATCTATATGTCCCCCTTGAGACTGCCCCTTACCTTGGGGCATTGTGTGGGGCCATGCAGCCTCCTTGCTGCTATGTGTGCCCACAGACCGTCGACACCACACATCAGGACCCAGGTGGCTTGGCTAAAAGGTTACATCCATTTGTAATAGCAAAGCTGCTTTAATGTCCTTCTGAGTGCCCTCTTCCTCATGCCTGCACCTGCACTCTCTGAAGTTTCTTTGAGAAAATTGGGTTCTTCAAAGGAGGATTTTTGCCCAGATGATGCCCCACTCTGGAGGTAGGCACAGCATGGCCAGGGAGCTCTGCCAAGTGAGGTTCACTGACTGCTCCACTTGGGAGATTCACAGTCCCCCAAACTTGTTGCAGAGGAACTTACCCAGGGCCTCCCGCTCCTCAGCTGCCAGTCCGGGAAGGAATGGTCTCTCAGTCTCTGCTCTTAGGTACTACATGCAGGAGGTAAAAAGAAAAAAACAAATTGGGAAAATTAGGACTAAGAGTAGAGATCTTGCCAGTTACAGTAATACTGTGAATTTTGTGTGTCCCTTTACTCTGGCTCCTGGTACTGCAGGACTGCTGGCATACACTTCAGCTAAGACAAGGTGAAAAAAAGGCACCTGAGCTTTAATCAGGGTCATGATTCACTTCAGGTATATATTTCATTTTGAAAACTGATTTATTTTTAAAAGACTCATTTTTTTCCCCATGCCTGCTCTGAAGAACAGATATGGACAGCACAGATCAGAGGAGAAGCAAGCTGTGGGGACAGCAGGGAACCTGAAGGGCATGGCCAGGAGATGCTGCCAGCCCAGACAAGCCACTGCTTCACACTCACTGGTGCTGTGGTCTACTAGGAAAGTGAGAGTGACTGGTAATGGCTGTTGGGCTTCCTTCTGCTCTCAAATGAAGTTTTGCAAATAGCTTACTGTGGACATGTGAAAACCTGGCTTGCAGCCCTTGAACTCCACCATGATAGATGTGGAGATACAGCAGTCTGTTTTGAAGAAGTGTGGCTGCAAATAAAATTTTACGACAAACTTTGCCCTGCACCATAAACATAACTCTGTGGGATGTATGAACAGTTGTCTGGAGTTGTGCAATGTGTCCCAGCTCGGTGAAAGGTTTATGCCACAGCTGGCTCACCCACTAGCTGCAGGAAATGTGCAGACCAGTGATTTTACTCTGTACTTGTAGAAAAACTTCACCATTTTTGATGCATACAGTGCATTCCAGGTGGATTCCAGTTACTATATTTTTAAGGGACAGGGAGTGATGCTTGGCCTTTGATGTGATTTTGAGGATGAAAGCTTTAAAATAGAAATAAAAGATACAGGGCAGAGGGGAGGGGGGTGGGAGAAGGCCAAACAAGGAAGTTTCCTGGGTGTTTCTCAGTGGGGAGCCAAGATGGAAAAAAAAAAACAACCAAGCTCAACCCTCTGTGGGATCACTGGAAGTGCATCACATAGGAAACCCAAATATTCTGAGAGCCTGAGGGCGGTGTGTGTAAAATGGTATGGGGAGAGCCCCATGAGTGAGAGAGCCCCTAGGTGCACACAGCTGCTCTGAGCAGGGCTCTGCCGATACGCTTTCAGAACGTGGAGATCCTTCAGTGCCCAGGGGTTAGCAGAGACGGCTGTGATGTCGTGGTCTCTGCTCCTGTACCCTGACAACTCTGAAGTGAAAACAGTGTGGAAGGCTTAAGATTTCAGTCTAGGTTTAATTTTTATTATTATTAATGTTTTAACCTGGAGACTAAGCAAGTCATGAGCAGGATGCTCTTTCAGTGAAAGCTGTGAACTGCAGATTTGTGTTCAGATCCCTTCACTACCATTACTATCACCAGGAACTGTCCCAACAGTGTCTTTTTTTAAAGAGTTAGTGTATTAAAACATTTTCTTGCCTTGGAGCTTCAATATTTCTGTTTTGTTCAGGAAACAGGGCTAGTTATTATTTCCTTTTATCTGCTTCCCTTATCAGACTTGCATTTTCCTGGGGATAAGCCTATTTTTATCTGTTTGATAAACGTCTAGGCATGGCCTGTGGTATTCATTAAGCACACTAAAGGGTGAATGTCAGTAATAATCACGCAGAGCAGATGACCAAGCTCTGTGTGGCCAAACCTTGGTGGCTGTATGAGCACCAGTTTGCTTGCATTCTTGAATTGCAGAATTGAGACTGTCTGAAAACTCTTGTGCATGTTAAAAATGCTAATTAGGAAAGGATAACCATTTTGTTCCCTTTCTATTTGTGGTTACAGTGTCACAGCAAGATATGATTTCTTCAATTGCTGGAGTTCCCCAAGACTCTATCTTTTCAGTTTCATTGAGGTTTCTATGCTGGGACTAGGAGTTAGACGTCCAGCTGCTCTATGTGCTCACATAACTGCCATGTGTGAAAGCATGGAGATGTTGCATGTGTAGCAATGAACTTGCTCCAGTGTATTTTTTTTCTGGCATACTACTTTACTGATATAATTACTAATTTTAATAAACCAGCACTGTGTCAGCAAGGCTATTGGCCAGATGGCACATTTAGTCAGGTTTAAAATGCAAGTATGAGCTATATAAGTAATAAATAACAATAAATTAACACAGTAATTAAAAAGTGGCCTCCCACATATTCACATGGCCAGCTCTTAGAGGTTGGGAGGGAGTTGCTGTAGTTCATTGCCAAGTGGCATAGAAGTACAGAAAAGGCGGATGGAAAATGTCATATTAGCATCGTTGTTTTGCAAGTGTTGGTGTTAACAAAGCTCTTTTGACAAAGTCTGGACTAGATAATTTTTTTCTAACAAAAGAAAATCAGAGTTGAAGCTGCGTCTTTAATGGCCAAGGGATTTCGTTAGCATATTAATCTTGCCTCTGAATGGTGGGCAGACTTTATCTCCTTGAGAAAGCTGTCCCAAGATAGCCTTCACCACTTTGGGGTATGTAAGAGTGGAGGAAGCCTGGCCTTGGGAAAACTGGAGGAAATGATCTTCAGTTACTTTTTATAGGAGGTCTTCTTTCATTCACAGCTGGAAGCTTAAAGAGCATAGCATTTGGTCTCACCTGACTATAAAACTTTTGGCGAAGATCAAAACAGACTTGGTAAATTTACAGACATAATGAATGCTTGAATGATTCAGCCACCTCATTGCGAACACTGTCCTTTTCATCCCAAATGAAATGCTCTCTCTCTTGTACATCATTCCATAGGGAAGCTTGGGTGCATACAGCCAGAATATTTCTTGCTGTTCTCTCTCTGCAAGAGTGCAACAATCCTCCTGCAAGCAGAAAGGAAAGGGCAAGGTGCTTGTAGTACCTCTCACTAGAGTGTTAGAACACTCGTTCATCAGAGGCTCTTGGGGAGGAAAGCAAACTTAAATGTCCAAGTTTTGAAGTTTTTACTGGTGCACTGATTGCCTATGAACCTAGTTAACCTCTGTGGCTTGCAAACCCACCCTAACCTGTAGGAGACATGAAGCAAAGCAAACCAACCAACCGAAAAACCAAAACCAAACCAAACAAAAAAAACAAAAGAAATGAAAAGAAGTTTGTGGCAGCTTGTTAGTTATGAAAGGCTTGGAAGTCAGAGGTGATGTACTGAACTTTATTGATTGAATGTGGGCAGTGGTAATTAATATATACAGGATGTTAACAAGAAATAGAAGGCTGTACACTGTCAGTAGAGACTGAGCTGCAATCAAACTGGTTTGCTAGGAAGCAGGTTTTTAATTGGTATTTGGTGAGCTGTGGTCCATAACACGTCAGAGTGACCTCTGCAACAGGTATGAAAATACTGAAAAGGAACAGTGCCGTGTAAAGTGGAATAAAATCATAGCAGAGAATAATGCTAAAATTTAGGCTAATTTTGATGTGAAAATCACTATGGCAGCAGAATAACAGCTGTTTATTGCTTTCTTCAGATCTAGCTTAGGTTATTGTTCAGTTTAGGAATGTTTCAAGTGCCAGCTGATGCCCTCTGCCTGATAATTCCTAGCTGCTTTGGCTTAGATCTAAACTGGAGCTGGGTTTACAGAAGTGGCTGTTCCCATCTGCATTGCTCTCCTGCACCATCGCTGTTCTGTGGTGCAATGTACTCCGGTCACATTTGTGTGGGGTAGAAAGCAGTGGCTCATGTTGATCTCTGAGGAATTTTATTGAATGTTACTAAAATATAGTTTAGAGAAATAAACAATCAAAGGGTAGATTTTATTAATGATTTCCTTAAGATCCATTAAGGGTTGCAATTCCAGCAGTTTCAATCTTTTTAGTCATACTTTAGGGAATGCCACAGTTTAAAATAAACACAATGCTCATGATTATTAATTTACTTTATAATTAAAGAAAGGGAAGAACATAGCACAAAATAAACCTAGTGTACTTCAATTACAATTTCCTTCTCTCCTCTGAAAGTTCTTCCCAGAGATTACGTGTTTGAGAGTTGATTTGCCTCTGGGAGCTCTTCTTTCAGTGCACAATGTCTAAAGCAATATTGCTTTCATAGTAAGTTGTAATCCTGGCTCAGGGCATCCTGGACTAGATCTACATTTTGGAGTGGCAAGAGCAAATTGTTTAAAGAGAGGACAGAAGTGTCCTCCTCTCTACATGGTATGTGGTTTGTGGAGTTTTGCTTAAAATGGGATTGAATGCTGGGATTCTGCTGATCCTGGGATTGAATGTCTCCCAACCTCATGTCTGCTTTGGAGCTATTTGAAGACCAGCCATTGACTTGGATCTGTTTGTCTCTCTTTGGGGTGGGAATACATATGTGTGTGTGTTCCTGCAGTGGAGCCTCCAAGGTAGTATTCTCCTGATGCAATATAGTGTCTATATGCTAAAACTGGATTGAACTGAAAGATGAGAGGACGGTGGTAGTATTTGATTCACAGCTACACTACTGCTCTGGATGGTAATGATAATGTGGGTGAGATGAACAAAAGGATGTACAGGTGGACAACAGCAGGATGTTGAAGGTAGGGGAGGAGGTCTGCCAGGAGTCACAAATAGGCAGGTGGAAAAAGACAGATGAAGTTTTATTCAGTTATTTACAAAATCTCTTGAAAGCACAGTCTTGGAGCAGGTGAAATGAATGGGTGTGGATGTTTTCTATTAAAAATAAATGCATCTCTTTGCAAATCTGGCTTTTGCTTTAACAAAGCAAACAATGAAGTCCAACAGCACAGACAAGTTTTGACAAGTATCTCCTCTGTGACATGATGTCGTGGTGAACTGCATTATAAAGCCAGTGCTGTACTGGGATTGCAGTACTTGTTGGTGCTGTATGGGGAGACCTTTACATGTTTTTTATTATCTTGGCATTCACGGGCTTTGTTTACTGGGAGAGCCGTAGTTTCCTCTCTTGTGGTTTTGCTGTACGTGGGAGAAATGTTTTTCTTCAGAGTTTGTGAGGAATCAAACACTACCTTTCGTTATCATTACTACATGACTGCCAATATGTAGCACCATGGCAGCCCTTTGAAGTGCTTCCAAGCAGTTCTATTACTTGAGCAGTGAATCTGAGTAGATACGCACCTGGGTGGGAACTGGGGTAGCAGGCGGGGGATTCGAGGTTCCTCCAAGCAAGTTTGGTTTCAGCAACTCTAGAGAGAATTTGACTACTGATGGAGTTTAAATTTTTAGCACTTTCCGGTATCTCAGCAAATGAACTGAATATTCCTTTTGTTCTGGTGGGTTTTGTCTGGAGCTTTAATTAATCATGAGGTGAAATTCTGTTTGGACTGGGTCCAGGCATATTTACTTTTTGTATTAGTTAAAAAGCTGTTTGAACCTTTCTTTCAACATCTTGGACTTGATCTGTTTTCTGAGCAGTTCTTAGAGAAGTAACTGGATTTGGTAAGCTGATGAAAGGCAGTCAGATAGTTTCCTGTTGTGTGATTACCGATGTCCCATATTTAAATGTCACAGGATCACAGCACTATATTCCTGAACTGCACTGATATGGTGAAGCATCTTGCAATTGTGTAAAATAGTGTCTGCATGACAATATATGAAAACCAGCAGCTTGACAAACTTCCTACCCATTTAAGGAATTTACAAAGTGTGCATATATCTGCCCTCTCCTGGCAATACTAATTTGATTGTCCTTACTGTGTAAAACTGCAGAGCGTCAGTATGAGAATTTTCCCAATAATTAGCTACTTGATCCTAAAATAGGAACATTGTTCAATAAAGAATAAAGGGAAGCAGTATCCATTTCCATTTTGTAAATGAAGAATAAACCTCAGAGTCATGTAGGTGTTTAACTGTTATATGGAATGGATACTTAATTACGTTTGATGAGCTGGGCCTTAGAAACTGTAATTTCTTTACTACCATAAACAGTTCACCCAAAACTGTGATTAAAGGCTTGAGGAATGTGTAGTTAACTCATAAAAATATGTACATAAATTTTGCTGATTCATTGCACTGTGATGCACATCCTTATTTATTATTATAAATGAATCTCTAATGTAGCTCATGCAAAGTCTTAAATGAGTGCCATTCTTTTTCATTAGGTAGCTCTTTAAAATCAATAATGTTTTCTTTAAGGGAAAGCCTTGGCTGTTACTAATTTAAATCTCATTAACTCTTGCCTTTTTTTTTTTTTTCCTGAGGTTCAATTGGAGCTACATTTTTCATTTAGATTTGAAGCTGCAGGGTAGATGTAATTCCATTTAAAAACCCAAGGTAGGCAGGAATAATGTTAACAGTAATTTAGAGAATGAAAAATTCAGAATATTCTGCATGCAGCCTACTCTCGCCAGTTAGAAATAGATGGTCGTCTTGGCACAAGTTTGGAGATGCACAGCTGTTTGAGAAATCCTTTCCTAATTAATACAAAGTTTGTGGAAACCTGTATGCTTCATTTGTGACTATTCCTGAGGCTCAGGATTGTAATCCCTTTCCCCTCTGTCCATGCCTGTCTTTGCATGTCTTTCGCTTTGGCTCTAATGAGACACTGTTGTCATTCCTCCCATCTTTCATGTGTGTGCTATGATTTTGGCTGGGATAGAGTTAAGTTTCTTCCTAGTTGATGGTGCAGTGCTGTTGGTTGGATTTAGTGTGAGAACAATGCTGACAACAAGCTTTGGTGGTGGTTTAGTTGTTGCTAAGTTGCCCTTATCCTAAGTCAAGGATGTTCCAGTTTCCCATGCTCTGCCAGGGAAGAGGTGCACAAGAAGCTAGGAGAGATACTCCCTACTCTGGGATGTCATGCCCAGTATATGAACTGGTAGGAACTGACCGGGAGTGGCTGATGGCTGCTCAGGGAAAGTGAGCAATGGGAGCTGAGCAATTGCATCTGGCATCACTTGTCTTTTGTGAACCTTACTTTTCTCTTCATTGCTATTATGATTATTGTTATTATTATATTTTAAACTTTAGTTATTATATTGTTCTTATCTGTCAATTCTTATGAGTTTGATTTGTTTTCGATGCTCCTCCCCATCTCATTGGGAGGGAGGAGGAGTGAGTGAGCAGCTGCACGGTGCTTGGTCGCTGGCTGAGGTTAAACCATGACGTGTTATCTGTGCTCTCTAGAGTGCCAAGACTATTTTTGAATATATGCAAATAGAAGCAAAGAACTGCAGGGTCCTTTATGCCTGCTGACTAGATTCGCCTTTCATAACAGGAGGCTACTACACAGAGAAGCACTCCAATAGCAACTGGGCTATTAGTGATGCTTTTCATTATCTCAGGTTTGTAGTTCATTAATGAGGCTGTATTTGCTTATCTTTCTAAGTGAAGACACACTGATCAGTCCCAGGGAAGAGGAAAAAAAAATCCAGCTCTCATTATTTTGATTATATACTTTGACATATTTAGTATTAAACAATAGGAAGAAAATGCATTTTAAAGGTTTATGCAGCCCTGGGCAGTCTGGAGATTGAGAACTTAACACAGCTCTTCAAAAGAGTGGTTGGCTGGAAGGGTTCTGGCACCGTGTTATTCATGGCATATCAGCATTAACACATTACAAGCGGTGGTTATTTTCAATTATGTAAACTCAGATGAGTCTTTAGAGAGATTAAAATGAGATTTGTAATGGCTTAGGAGAATTCTTAAAATTGACAATTTGACACAGCATGATTTCAGATTATGTGAAATCTGGCAGGAGGATATTTGTATTTCTGTTTGCAAAGATTCTATTCCAAGGAAATATTTACAATGAAGACATAATAATGTCATTAATATGCAAATTATTCCAACTGCATTTCTTACAGTGTCAACCTCACAGTGGAATATCATTTATTTCACGTTTGACACATGAAAAAATATGATTGTAGTTGTAATACTCATATTTTTAACAGAAATGCAACACTAAGTATCTTCAGCTTTGAAGAACTTCTCTTTATCAGTAATTCCCTTAACATAGTTTGCGTGATGTCCACATCATTTTATTTCTGATTCATACCCCTGTTTCTATATTTTATTCTCCTCATCCTTTCACAGAGAGGATTTGCTGTAGGGTTGTGCTCCCAGGAGTGTTGGCATTCAGTGCCAGGGAGAGTACAGAGGTTGTGTGGGGCCCACTGACCTCCATGGGAGTTGATTGCCCTCAACACCTCTAAAGCTGGACCTTGTATCTTTTGAAAACAAGACTGATGTGCTTCCATCAAATTCTGCTTTTACCTTGATGAAAGACAATTCAAAGTGCTGTTGGTTTTGATTGGGGTTTGTTGTTTGTTTTAGTTTGGTTGTTGGGGTTTTTTTGGTGCCCTGAAATACATCAGAAACCTCTCACATCGTGTCTTTATCTATAGCCCAAAATCTCTACCCTGAGGTCACATGCCTCCTGTGTGCTTTTTCCCCTCCGGCAAGGAACAGTCTTTTTCCTCTTCCTTCAGATGTAGAGCTGGACAGATGACAGTTCTGCTGTCTGAGCTGAAAAATCTGTCATCGTGAACTGAAAAAATAACAATGTCAAAATAATAATAAAATGGACTGAGTTGAATGAAATACAACATTTTAACAGGGAATGCATCCACTCTCACAACTATTTGTTGAAATGAATCCTTCTCCTCATCCCATCCCCACCTTCCCCACTGAACACTGCCGAATTCAACTTGAATTTAGCAAGGATGGTGAGGGAGTGATGGAGAACTGGGGGATAGGAGAACCCCAGCCCTGAACTCCCCAAGTCTGCTGAGAGGAGCAGGGACAGCTTCCCTGCCTTGAGCAGGGACAGGAGTCTTCAGGGCACTAATCAGTTGGAAACCCTCAAATTTGTTGAGAGAACATGAACCAGACTTGGAAATGGTCACAGTGTTTGAAGAACATGCATGGAAGAGCAAGCTCAATTTTTCTGTCCTGTCTTCCCTAGTTTATGATTTTATTTTTTTTTTAATTTAAGAGTTTAAGTACTGATTTTCCATATTTTAAAACATTGTTTCCTAAGTGGAGAACATTGGGTGTCTTTGGGGTGGTGCCTACAGAAGTCGATCCAGGTGTAACCACATCAATGCTTTGTTGTATCAATAATTTTAAATGCAACACTTGGCCTCAAACTGATCTGTCAGTCAGTTCCCAAGGCTGGGAAAGTATGTGATGGTGGGGAGTCAGGTCACAAGACTGGGAGTCAGCAAGAAGCATGAAAGAAAATGAGCAATCTCCGCAGTGCTTATAGAGTGTTCAGTAACCAGTCAGTACAGGTGGAGAGACATTCATTAAAAAGTTTCTCTAGTTATGTATTTTTTTTTCTGGTTTATCTGTAGCTCAGGTGAAGGCTTTTATGATAATTTTTCAGGGTTGTCTTCTGACATTGAGCTGTGATGATTTAATAATGGTGAGCCAATGAATGGTGGGGCTTCAGCTAGAGTACATGGTAACATCTGAAGAAAGGCCTCAGGTGCCAAAGGCTTCCCTCCTGCATCCCAAATCCCAGCTTTCATCTTTGCGTGGCCTCAGCCTGGAGCTCAAACATCTCTGATCTTACCATCCCCCACGTGGGTGCAGCTTGGTGAAACACATAGCAGCTGCATGCTTTGCAGAGCGAGTTGGGGCAGCTGAAGATGACAGGAGGCCCATGAATAAAACACAGACCTGTTTGTTTTCTGCTGTTCTGAGCAAATGATGTATTAGTAATGAAGTATTTGCAGTTAGTTGCTTTTGCTTACTAATAAATGAAATGTTCCTGCCATCAGTTTTGTTTCTGCCTTGTGAAGTTCCAGGGAAGTGTCAGGAAAAGGCTGTAAACTGGGCTGGTTTGGGTTCTGTCTGCCTTCTGATGGTTCTTATTTAAAGATAAATAGTTATCTGCTCTGTGTTGACTTGAAGTAGTGCCGGTTTATGTGGGATTTCAGTTGGCTGTTGGTCTGAGTTTCCTGAGTCAAGACTTGGGAAAATGACAATAAAGCAGATGAAATCTCCGGGAATGTGCTCATGGGGAGGAGCTGCAGCCCTAGTGATGACAAAATGGTCCCTTCTGTCACTGAGATGCAGTCACCAAGGCTAGGGCTGGGCTTGGGGAGAAGTGAGACCCTGGGAACAAGAGCCCAAGAAGGGTCTGAGAAGGGTTGTAGTGCTGGTGGTAGGGTCTGCTCAGGGCCACCACTCAAAACCAACCTGGAAACAGGTTAGGATTTTGAGGGATCTGGCAAACAGGACAGGCCACTATTGCAGCTCTCTTTTCACAGTCTGTGTTTGAGAAATGAAAGTGCATGTATTCCCATAAACATGGCTCTTCATTCACTGGAGATAACATCACTGGGGTGTGTGGGGCTGCCTGTGGGTGCAGTGCTGCAGGATGTTGCCACAGGCAGGTTTTAAGAAACACCCAAAATGTGCTGTGTTAGGGAGCACACCACTTGCTGCTTTACCCAGAGAGGCACTTGTAGCACAGGTTGCTCTTGTAATGGTTCATTTTTCAATCATCCTTCACTTGTCTTTCGTACACACATTACAATAGTTTGCATAAAGATACCTTAAATAGAAACAAAAGTCTTAAGAAGAACATTTACTGTTCAAAAACAACTCACTTTGAAAGCACTCCACAATTCATTGCTTAAAGACACATTTTAACCAAATAAGCTTCTAACACCTCTCTTCATGGTTCTCCTGTAAAAGAAAATACTGTTTTGATTTGTAAGTGTTCATTTTACTGAAGTGAAAATCAGTCTGGTCTGCAGTCGGGAGAGTTGCTGATTTAAATTCTGCTGCATGATGAATTAAAATGAGAGGAGGAATTAGAACCTAGGTTGGAGCTTGGGTCACAACCTTTGCAAACAGAGGTCCACCTGTTGTGCAAGTGGAAATGGTAATTGGCTCACTGCAGCTGAAATTATTTGTGCCAGATAACAGGAGGAGTGGCACAGCTATTGTAAAATGGTAAGCGTGCTAGATATCTAAAGGTAAATGTATGAGAGACCAAGCAAATGACTGAGGCTGGTTATATGTTGCAGGTAACATCAGATGAACTTGACTTCTTCCTTTCTATTCATGAGTGTATCCCGATTTAAAGTTGTTTGCTCTGTCTTCTCCCTTTCCAACATTGCAGTGTGTTCATCAAGTACATTGCAAATGTTCAAAGCCCAAAACATTCATTCTACCTAGCAAGTTTATGATGAGGAATTTTGTAAAGCATGTAGTAATCTTCTGATGGACTGACTATAGCTTTGTAAGTCAGAAAATAGGAGTAGGGTAGAGAGCATGTGCACCCAGATAGGGGCATTTGTGTGAAAAGTCCCCATTACATGTCTGTGTATTGTGACCAACAAGGGCTGTGCCAGTGGTAGGGCCAAATTATTGGGGTCTTATAGATGGGAAGAGGCCTCTGGAGGCTTGGAGTCTGTGTTCTGGCTGAAAGGCATGCCATAATGGCTTAGTTGGCAGTGTGGGAAAGGCAGGCACATTGGTCAGAACTGCCCCTGGTAAAAAAGGAATTTGGGCTGCCATAAGTGTCTCTTGTTGAGGTGTCTCAGTGAATAATTGCCTAAATACTGTGTGGCTCATTCACAAGAATAACTGAGTCTTGCTTTCCTCTTGTGGTGGAGTTTGATACTGTCGCTGGGCTTTTCTGATAGTCTCCTTGATCTCTTTTTTCTGTTGAGCAGTCTTCCTCTGCCAGAAATGAGATGTAGCAAGAACCCTTACAGCAGATGTGTCATTCAAGGACTCCCCTGTGCAGACAGTAGAGGAAATCAATTTAACTGGCTGTATTCCACAGGGAGTCCAGTCTGTCTCCATAACCTTATCCAAACTGAAGAGGACTGTGCCACAAAGCAGATAATCCAACTCAAACTGCCTACCTTCGTGACAAATGGATGAAAAATAAAATAATCTTGTGCATGTACACCAGTCCCTCTGCCCCACTGGGACAAGGAATTTAATACGCTCTACTTTTAAATTCTTATTATTCACAGCTCTTTCCTACAATTCCCCGCTGGGAATAACAGGCAGTGGATATAGAGTTTCCCAGTTGTGTGATTACTTGAGACTGCAACTACCTGCTCTGGGATCTAGTTTCCATTTATTTTACCTTCAGTAACTTTATTCAAAGGGACTAATGAAAAGAGACTCTTCAATTATTGACAGGAATTCATCTTTGTTTCCAGAGTTTGCATGGTTCTAAAGCCTTGAAAACAGAAGTGTGTGAAACTCTCCGTGGGTTAATGTGGATGGCTAGGGAATATTAAAGCCATTTTGGAGAGTATCCTTAAAGAGCTTATATATAGTCAACAGCATTTAAAATATTTATTTCATATACTTTGAGGTATAAAGTGTATTTCCAATGTGCTGCTCCTAACCCCTAATCTTTATTTATAAATGCAGTGGAATATTTTCAGTCTGTTTTATGTATGACTTAAATCAGTTATTATTTTCCTAGATACTGATTCTTGCTTTCTTTTTCCATCCAGTTTGCCTACAGGCAGTTCTGTGCACCAAAGGAGTATCAGAGATGTAGGCAAATCTGTCTTTGTGCTTTTCCATTGTTCATTGACTACCTTGAGAATCCAAAGAGCTGACAAAAATGGCAATATTCATTGTAGAAGATATTAGGGAAACAAAATTTTTCCCCTTTCTGGATCTTAGAAAGTGGAGATATTTTTATTTACTAGATTCTGTGGACATTGGGGTTGAGATGAGTTTCAGAGCTGAGTGAACAGCAGATTTAGAATATTTATTGAGTTCGTAGTGGTGTTTGCACTGAGTTGTTGAGTGCCTGAGTTGGTTGTGGAATTTAAATTCTAGCATTTAATAGGAAGGTTTTGTTACTTGTGCAGTCCCATAACTGATGTGGCTGCTCCAATCTAGGGCATCATCCTTTTCTTTTAAAATAAAGTTTGCTTGCAAGTGGAATACAGGAAAAAAAAAAAAAAAAGGGAGATGTGCTAAATTTAATGGTACTGTTTTGTGGATGACTTGGAAGAAGTGAGGATTCATTTATAGATCCCCAAATGAGGAGAGAAATGTAGCTGTTCAGGTAACTTGTTCACTGCAGATCATCTGCTTGGCTTCCATGCAAGCAAAGATGAAGGCTGGGCAGAGGCAGGAGCTTTGCAAATGAACTTTCCTACAGCTCTTCCCAATCTGCCTGCCCCAGTGTGGCAGTGGGACTGCAGCAGAAAGGACAGGGGCCAGGTGAGGCAGGAGGGGCTAAGAACATAGGACAGTCTGGAGCACATTTACAGGATCACAAAATATTAGGGGTTGGAAGGGACCTCCAACTGCCCTGCCACAGCAGGACTACAGAATCTAGCACAGGTCGCACAGGAACACATCCAGACAGGTCTTGAAAGTCTCCAGAGAAGGAGACTCCACATCCTCCCTGGGCAGCCTGTTTCAGTGCTCTGTGACCCTCACAGTGAAGAAGTTCCCCCTCATGTTGAGGTGGAACTTCCTGTGCTGTAGTTTATATCCATTACCCCTAGTCCTATCACAAGGTGCAAGTGATTGAATCCCTGTCTGTGACTTCTCAAAATATGTGAAAGCATAGAGCCAGAAAGATGGTTTCTTTCTTGTTCATGTCTTGGCTCTACTGCTATGGATTTTCAAGGTGCCTTTTACACTGTTTTCTGATGTGGTGACAGCCATAGAGAATGAAGGCACTACACTGAATATTTAAAAACAAACCTCTTTATAAGTTCCAATTTCTCTACTGTTTACTTCGATGCAGGCTCATTAAAAATCTGCCAGATATTGAAGTGATTAGGAGATCAAGGTCACCAAACATTCATTTTTAGGGTAAATATACTGCATTTTAAACAGTTGCTTTAATGCCCTCCTTTCTCTCTGCTCAGCAAAGCAATCCACTCAGAGCAAAGAGCACAGCTTTGGAAGGGCACTTCAGGTCCATCTGTCTCCAGGAACATCTGACTTGGAAAAAGTAGCAAAGAATATGATGAGACCAGAGATTTCCTTTCTGTCACAGAATGTGCTTGAGAACTCCCTGTCTCCAGCAAAATCTAACCTGCCAGCTGTGATTTGCTGTCCTTTCCATCAACGCATGTACTTGAAAAGCCCTGTGCTAAGGTGCCACCTGAAAAGCTGGCTCTGACAAGTGCTACAGGATGAAATGCCTCTGTCCAGTAACTTCTACTGACACTGCTTTAACATTTTTGTTTTTTCAAGTATAATTTCTAAGTCTCGACCTCATTAATATGCCATAGCTTCTGGAAGCTGAGAATTTATTCAGGGTCCAAGCTGTTTTTTCTCTCCCTAGAGAATTTTACAGATTGGTAATCTACTAGTATGTTCTTTCTTTTGCATTTTCAATATCAGACTAAAATGCTTCTGGCTCCATATGCATATGTAAGTCAGGACAGAGCAATCTGTAGTTATTTGGACCTCTGGCGGTGTGTATTTACAGTTTGTTTTGACCTCATAGGAAATGACGAGCGCTTGGCTGAAATAGTTGACATTTCAGTCGGGTTGTTTAGCTGTGGTTCATAAGAAAAGCTGGTCAAAAGAAATTAAACATATACAAGTCTTAAAAACCTTTTAGCTCATCTCACAGAAATTTGAAGCTTTGATCAAAATTTGGAAAGAAATCAGCTGGTGTATAAGCATAAATAACTGCATTTTCCCTCTTCTGATGAGCCACATTTGGAGAAATACTTGCGTGTCGCTCAATCTCGTGAAGCGTTTCTGCACTCATCATTGACTTAGAAATTTGGGAATATTTGCACTGTTATATGGCTAGAAATGGCCAAACCTTTTTGGCAGTAAGTTTAAATGGTCCAAATTTTGTTTGAAAGCCTTCAGAATTGGAGCTCAGAGTAGAGAAACTATGAAGTCCTGAGTGCTCCTTTTCTTAGATGTTATGTTCTTACAGCAAGATACTCTTGCTTGATGATTGCTGAATCCAGATGTTACGGTGATGGAAATGAATTATTTGCTTGTTAACAGAGTAGGAGAAACACTGCAGAATTCACCCAGTTTGAATCATGACAAACCTTTTTGTTTTTTTTCTCAAGATCAAAAGTGTTTTTTTCTAAGTGGTCTTCATCTCTCACAGACACAGTTTTTCATTTATTTGCTATATCCCTCAGGGGACAACTAGTTGAACTTTTTCTCTAAAATGCAGTTTAAAATATGAGCATAGTCAGTCTAAAACTACTGTTCACTCAAAGAAGGGTGAAACTAACTCACAGAAAAGAAACAGGCGCTTAATCTGAGTTTCCTTCTGTGTTCCTTCCTGCTTGCTCCCCTCCCAGAGAAGGGCAACAAAGCTGGTGAGGGGTTTGGAGCACAAGCCCTCTGAGGAGAGGCTGAGGGAGCTGGGATTGCTTAGCCTAGATAAGAGGAGGCTCAAAGGAGACCTTATTGCTGTCTACAACTACCTGGAGGGAGGTTGTAGCCAGGAGGGGGTTGTTCTCTTCTCCCAGGTAACCAGCACCAGGACAAGAGGGCACAGTCTCAAGCTGTGCCAGGGAAGGTTTAGGCTGGATGTTAGGAAGAAGTTCTTCATAGAGAGAGTGATTGCCCATTGGAATGGGCTGCCCAGGGAGGTGGTGGACTCACCATCATGGGAGGTGTTTAGGAAGACACTGGATGCGGCACTTAGATTGATTGATTAGATAGTGTTGGATGATGGGTTGGACACGATGATCTCGAAAGTGTCTTCCAGCCTGGTCTGGTCTGGTCTGGTCTGGTCTGATCTATTCTATTCTATTCTATTCTATTCTATTCTATTCTATTCTATTCTATTCTATTCTATTCTATTCTATTCTATTCTATTCTATTCTATTCTATTCTATTCTATTCTATTCTATTCTATTCTATTCTATTCTATTCTATTCTATTCTATTCTATTCTATTTCTATGTGAGGTTGCCTCCTGTGCTGCTGCAGAAGGCCACACTCCACTCCTTTCTGAAGTACAGCCACTGTAGATTTCTCCCCTGTAAAAATGGGTACCTTGCGCTCCATATCAAATATCTCACCCCAGATATCTTTGGATAGCTGGATTTTTATTGTTTGACCATTTATTTTGGTAAGTCAGCTAAGATGAGGGTGCTCTACAAACCCAGATCTTACCTGTGACATCACGATTTCAAAGAGTGCCCAAAGTTGTCAACAGAGTTTTTCATTTGAAATATGTTCTCTGACCAGCAAATGTAATTTCTGAATATTGGGATATTTAAAGAGTCACAGGTAGTGGCGGTTGCTGTCAGTTTTGAGGCAACTCTTCTCCCTGGGTCTGCTCAAAGTGTGAAGAGTAGGGATGGCTACTGGGAGGAAGAAGGAGACATTGTGGCAGGGGACCACATGCTGAGCTCAGCAGACAGACAGGTCTCATGTGGCATCACTGGACTGTGATGAGATGCTGGCAGGGGTCTGCAAGCACTGCAGCAGAACTAGCATAGCACAGTCAGAAAGCCAGAAATGTGAAAGCAGTTACCCTGACCCTTTGTGAAGAGCACATCCAGCCAAAGCTGTTGAAGACATTACTGCGCTCAAATGTAGAGTGCATTCCCTTTTTCTCCAGAATAAAGAACTGAAACTACCAAGCTGCCTAAAATTCCCAGGCCATAACTGATTTCTCTCATTTAGTAGCCTGAACAATTTTCATCCCTTTTCGGACTTCCTCAATGGAAGACCATCTGTCGTTGCCTTGTGCCTGCAAACCCTGAGCATGATGAATATCAATTCCTGGCCTTTGCTGTTCTGTGGCTAATAAATAAATAAACAAACAAACAAAGCCTCAACTTTTGTATCTGAGACACATATTTTTTTTTCTGTCTGTGTATTTACAGACACAAACATTGCCTGCTTTGTGCAGCAATAAATTGAATACATTAGCCAATGTATTATTATTTTTTTGTTTGTTTGTAGATTATTTCAATTTAAAATGAGTTTTTTTTCAGGTAACAAGGTAAGCAAACGTGTTTAGCAATGCCATGATATAAATTGCTGTAGGTGACAGATCCCTACCAAAATTATTACAGGCAGATTTGCAATGCAAAAAAAAAATTATTTATATGACAGCAAGCAGAAAGACAAATTACTCAGAGACTATGTACATGCTCTTCTGTAATTGCTCATAAATTATTATGGTTCATGTTAAAATGCTTCTATACTCCCTAGACAAGTAGATTTATTTAAAATAAGAATAATGGGAAATTACCAGGAAATACTGGAGGAGGAGATGCAGTGCACACTTTGGGTGATTGCTAACGTAAAAGTACCTAACTTGTTGTCAGACAACTTAATGTGTAATTTGTGTCATCATTTTGAAACTTTTGTTTTCAGTTCACTGTCTCCTCTGGCTGTATTAGCCTGGGTAGAAAAGAGGGATGGGCCCAGGGGGGCCCCACTATGATTAACTGCTGCTGTGTTTTCCTGCCCGTGGGGAACACACTGGGACTCTGAGGCACGCATGTAAGGCTCTCATGTTCCTGAACGCTTTCCTTCTCTGTGAAATAGGATGGAATTTAGTCAGCTGGCACAGAAGTTCTACTTAACAGGAGGGTGGAGGCTGACACATAGTTGGGCAAACCTCTTTTCCTTAGGAAGCTGGGTTAAAAATGAGGATGTTTTCCATATCCCCTAAATCCTTCAAATCTTAGAAAATATTTCAGATCATTTTCTTTACTGAAAGTACCTAAAGTGTACCCACAACAGACAAGATTTAATTTGAATGGGCTTTCAGTCAGGCACTTACTCAGAAATAACTGATTATTGGGTAGCAAAGAAAAGATGTATATACATCTATTATATAATAAGTGCCTCTCTCTAATACCATGATTTTTATCTTCTTACTACTCTGATTATATTATGTATTGAGAGCCAGCCCAACAAAAATGACAGCAAACTTTGTTCTGGATAATGCAGTGCTAAACTCCACCTAAGCAGCTCCAGTCATTTGTAATGACAGCTTGGAGAATACTCCAAAGGAATCTAACAATGCTTACGCTCCAGTGACTGACAGCACAGCAAGAGGAAAAATTCCAGCTTCCATGTGAGCACAGGGAGCCTGACCTAGATTTTAGCCTCTACAGCTTCATAAGAGGAAACATTCTTGAGTGTGTACTTAACAAGAAAAACAAAAGAGCAAGGGGAAAAAGTCATCTCCTGTTTGATTAGTCTTTCCTCAATAATTAAGTTTTAGTCAAGGCATTCTGTGAGACTTCTACCCTCTACAGATGTCACCAACCCTGTAATGAATGGTTACAGCATTCCCTGTGTGCTCTCCTCTCCATAATTACCACTTCCTGGCATGCTGGTGGGGAGTGGACTGCTGCAGGGGAGCAGCCAGTGCAGGCAGGGACAGTGGGCAGACAGCCTGCCTGCACCTTCCCCCTCCACCTTGTTTGCTGCTGAAATTCTCCTTTCAGACATGGTTAGTGGGAAAAAGATTTCTAGTGTAAATCTCATGTTCTTCTTTTGGGATGGAGGTGGTGGGCTGGAAGCAAGTCACCTATATTGGAGCACTGGAAATGGCCAGTGGTGCACCAGCCCCACAGTCTCATGCTCCACTGGCGGCAGCTGGAGATGGGTTTTAGGCACTCTGAAGATGTGGTTGCAAATTACTACTGAAATGTCTTTCATCTGTTCTACCGTTCTGTATGTGCTCCAGCAGCTGTCAGTTTGAAAATACAATAGTAGAGAAGTGCACACTAGAAGGGAAAAGAAACTTCTGAATGAAAGTGGGAGATGAGGCAGATTGACACTGAAGGATGCTCAGTGTTTGTTTGAGCTGTACGGTGACAGTTGTTTGGTGTGGGACAAATTTCATGGGAAGCACAGGCATTTTCAGCTCCCAAAGCTGGGTCAGAACCTATCTCTGTAACTCTTCCTAATTATGACTGCTCTGTAAAGTAAATGAAAAACCGGCACCTTTTTGCTTGACCCACAAGATTTCCCGGTATCTGAATGTCAGTTATTCTTTACTGTGGTTTGACTTTGCTGAACCAGCACAGGTTTGAAAGCATTAGATGACATGACAGGATTAGCTTGACAGAAGAGTGACAGAATTAATTAGATCGGCTGAAATAGTTCGCATCTAAATTCCAGCTCTGAGCACCCTTATTCATTTCAGCTTATGCCCCTACTTAGGCTTTTGTGGCTTTACTAAAGCACAGGAGGAAGGGTGCCTTTGAGAATATCTGTGTGTCCTGGGCAACAGGGGTGAGCTATCTGGAGAGCTCAGCGTTTTCTTTCGCATCCCGTGCTGAGAGAAGGTGGCTGTAAGCTCTGCTCTTTAATTGTACACTCACACCAGCCTGAAGAGCAGCACTTCAAAAGGGCACAGAGCTTTTGTGAGGAAGCTCTGTATGGAGTACATTGAGATCTGCTAGAGGTAAAAAGCCTCAAAGCCACCTATATAAAATAAGTTATGATGTCAGAACCAGGCTTTAATGGAAAAAGGATTGCATAGGTTTGTAGAACTGGGAGAGTTGTGTTCTTTGTCTGCTGCTGGTTGCCTATGTCTGTGTAGCACCATCACAGAGAGAGGTGAATGAAGTGTTTCATGAGAAAATGTTCAAGGTACAGTGTGTGGCTTTGGTCATGGTGCAGGATGTTATAACCCCGAGGGGGATGCACTGAGAACAAGCATTTCAGTATATGATTTTCAGGTAACGATTATCCAGACTTGGTCTGTTTTCTGTGGCACTAAGCTGTGAGGAAGTGATGCTGAAGCAGTGAAGAAAAGCAGTCAGTAAATTACTACCAGCCTTTCATTTTATGTCATTAGCAGTAGCTGTTAAAAGCAAGCAGCACAGATTTAACTGAAATCAGTAGGATGTTTTAGGCAAAAAGAGATTGGAAATGAAAGCTGAAGTTAATTTCACCTATTTGTACTTAACTTCAGGTGAACATTTTGGTTTGGGGACTCTTTTAGGTTGAAGTAAGAAGCCAGCTGTCAGAACCAGCTGCTGTGTTTGCATCTGCCTGTGGAGTGGGTGGCAGGAGCAGGTAGCACTGCTTGGTGTGAAGGTGGTGTATGATCTCCGTTCACCTGTCAATACCTTCATGACAGCAGATAAGCATTAGCAATATAGTTTTGAGCAGTGAGTTTCCCTTCCCTCTTGAGCTTGTCTGAGTAAGTAAAGTTTGTTTTGCAGAAAGGTGGTAGATGGAAGTTCATGTATTAGAAATGTATGAAAATGGTCAGTGTCAACAGGTTTAAAATACAATTTAGTGGCATGTTTCATGTGGTTGCAGTACATTAAAGTAGATTTAATGCAATGGGAAAATGAAAACCTTCTAATAATCAGAGTTACTTTTGAAGGATTCAAGAGAAGACAGAAAAAAATGGTAGACACCATTTAAAGGCAGTAAAAGACACTTTAAAAAAAGACTGTGGCATTCTGCAGAAATGTTTTACTACATTTTTAAGAAGTAAAACAAAAATCACTTCAATGCTATCGAAGTATATGAAATGAAGAGTTTATGAGAATGGCTAACAGACTGAGAATTGTTACTGTAAATGCAGAAGAGACAGTTTTAACCTTATTTCATTGAATCTCAGGAAGCTACATGGAGGACAAAGATGTGCCACTTACATGTGGGTGGATATGATCAAGAAGTTCTAAAACCTACAAATGTCATCAAGTTTATTAATTGTAGGTGGTGTATTTGCCTATAGGTGATCTGTCTTTGCAGTCTTTTTCTTTGAATAAAAAGGTCTCTGATATGTGAGGAGGGAAGTTCTGTGTTGATGCACATGCATGTTCCAGGATTATATTGTAACTAAGATGATTTAAAATAGTGGGAGAAATGGTTGTACAGAGGAGTAGTCTCTTATTAAACTGAGCAATGGTCATTTTTCAAGTGAGGTATCACAAAACCAGAGGATCCCTTTTCATATTTGTCCAATTCCTGTATGAAGTTTGATTGCATAGGTGACAAGTAGTTAAGGTGCAACCACTTGGTTTATTTATTAAAGAATTAGTGTTTTGGAGATGAAAGTAATGATATTTTAAAGTAATGGCACCGAGCAGGCCTAATGTGCTCTATTTATTGCCTGGACATTCACATTTATATGTAACTGAAAACATGTATAAAACGCTAAATGCCAATAGCTGCTTTGGGTTTTTCACATTGCTATAAAGCCAAAGGTTCTTTTTTTTAACTAACTGCATTGCATTTCACAAGCTGCTTTTCACTATCCTGAAAAAATGTATCTGTATCTAATATGTCTTTATTATTGTTTTGCTTTCAGTTGATGGTTGCATTGACTGGTCAGTGGATCTCAAGACATACATGGCTTTGGCAGGTGAACCAGTCCGAGTGAAATGTGCCCTTTTCTACAGCTATATCAGAACTAATTATAGCATGGCCCAAAGCACAGGTCTTAGGCTTATGTGGTACAAAAACAAAGGAGATTTAGAAGAACCCATTATATTTTCTGAAGTTAGGATGAGCAAGGATGAAGATTCAATATGGTTTCACTCGGTTGAGTTGCAAGACAGTGGTTTCTACACATGCGTTCTAAGGTGGGTATTGTGTTAAAGTCTGACTAAGAATATAGAGATTGTCTTGGTTCTAAAAAAGTATGTTTGAATTTAGCTCTCAAGATTGAGATATTCTTCCAGTTAAAATATGCTCATTATTTTTATTGTCATATATGTCACATCATGCTTTGTCTCAAAATCAGTTTCCCTAATAATTATAGTTACCTCTTCCAATAGCTATAATTAAACATGTGCTATCACTTAATTACTTTTCGTTTTTAATCTGTCATTTGCAAATTCTCAGTTTGTCATAAAGCTTCAGAACTAGATGCTTCTTAAATCATGAAGGATATTGGCTAAGTAATGCACTTTTTCAAACCCTCTGAGTTATTTGATAGTTAGATGCAGTTTGAATTATTCTGATAGGGGTAGGCCGTGGGGAGTTACCATTCTGTCTGGTTTTGAATAAATGTTTGCTTTGATATACAGTTATGATTTGTCATAAATTTAAGCAGACCTCATTTGGTCTTTCAGTAAATGTGTGTCTCAGAAGTATTTTGGAAGTGTTGGATGAGCCTTAAATTAAGCATGTGCCGGAGCTTGTGATTTCCATCATGTGGATGTTGATGTCAGCTCTATGCCTAAAATGAGAAGATTAAAAAGGAGGACTCTTAAGAATTAATGAATAGGTATTCCTTAAATGATTGAGTTTTGAATTAAAGGGAGTTTACAGATACTTTATGTGATTTGGGTTTAAACTATTTAGTTTTAGAGAATGAAGCTTGCTTCATCCTTTTCTGCTGTTCCACATAGAAATTATACACAGGTTTGATTAATCTCAAATCCTTACAGCAAAGTAATAGCACTGCTTGGAGCCTAGAATTTTCTCTGTCTCTTGCTCTGATAAGTCTTACTGCCCCGTCTCTGCTGCCTCAATCCAATTTGGCCCTGAAGAACTCTACTAGAATAAAAGCCTGTGCTGTGGTGCATAGTGGTTTGTACTGGGGACTAACATCCAGTTTAAATATCAACTGCATCTGGCAAACTCACTGTTAAGTCTGTGTTGCAGCCTTTGGAGTTAAGTATTTTTTATTGGGTGCTCTCTCACAGTCTTGGTGTCATGTGAACTCCATGATCTTGAAATGTTATGGGAAGATGGCAATTTACATCTTTCAAGGGAGCTATACTTTTTCCATAGGGAGTTACCCTTGTGATAATCAAGTTACTAGTTTAATAGCTTGGAACTTTCTATGCAAATCCTATGGGAACAATGAAGAATTGATCTTGGATCAGATTCTGGGGCATGCTTTTTTTTCCTGGGAAATTTTACAACTCTCTACTCTTTTCCATGATGATGTAGTTTTGGTAACAAATGGGCAAGTCCTTAAATAATTCATGCAATCTCCTCATTTCCAGATAAAAACTATATGGCATGCTCTTTGGAAGGCATTCCACAGCAATAAGATCTTCCCAGTCAGTTATGCAGTTTTCCTGCTTTGGCTACGACTTTCATATATAATTACAGATATTTTTGTTTTTTTCAGGTTCCTGTCAGAGTGGAGAATATTTAGATAGTGCTTACACATAAAAGGCTGTGTTTCTTCCTTCACTGGATTAATTATTTTTCCCCCCAAAATTTGGTACTATATCCCTGCTGTTATTGTTGATGAAACCAGAGCTGGCTTAAAACACCAACAGTAATTTATTTTAATTTCATTGCAAACTAGCTAGATGTAATGTTCTGAAATACGATCACACTTTGGTGGTAGACTGTCCACCCCACTGACTGTGTAATTTCAGCTTTATTACTCCATGTTTTTGGAGGGGTATAAGCAGCTGTTTGTGTTTTAGTCATTAACCAGGCTCACCTGCTTTGAGAGAATGAAGAGGTCACAAATGGCCAACAGTAATTCTAGCATATAATTCTGTTTTCTAGAATCAACAATTTCTGTGCTGTAGACTGAACAAAGAGAGACAGGTAGAGAGACCTCAGCAGAGTGGAAATGAAGAAGTGACTGTGTCCATCAGCATGCAGTGCTGGGTTTAGAGTTGTATGCATAGCTGAATTTTTTGTTTGGTGGCTGAGTGAAAAAAACAATGGGGAGGAGAATGTTTTTTATTCAAGACAAATGTAAAACTTCTGAAGTTTTTCTCAACAAGCAAACTTTTATTTAGCTTCTGTAAGAAACAAAAATAAATTTAGAGGCAATTCAAACCTAAGCTGGTGTCTTTCTAGCCAGTCAGCAAAGACACAGGAACCCCTGGTAGTGCCCAAAGGGTGAAATCCCACTCTTGTATCCCAGTGGCCCAGTGCTGCTTTCATGTACTTGAAATCTCTTACAACCGTTCTGTCTGAGATTCATAGTCATCTATGCAAAAGGGTGCAATGGAGTGAGATACTTGAATGCACTGCTGAGGCTAACTGGGGACAGAAGTTCCCTGTTCCAGAAGAAGTGGCTTGAAAGAAAGGATACACTCTTGAGCTGGGAAGACCTTCTGGATAGAAAGGAATTGAACAGCAAGCCACGCATAAAGGATGTCACAGGCAATAGTGAAAACTATGCTAATTCACTCTCCCCCAGCTTGTTACTTTTTTCCCCCCTAGTCCAAAACAATGTGGCAAATAAAAAAAACTATATGGGGAAAAATATTACAGCAGCACATTCCCCTGCATTTAATATTTTTTTTGAATTCTAAGAACTCACCCTGTTTTTCAAGAAACTACATTTCTGGTTGCTCACAAGTGCCTGTAGAATCAGGGCTTGAGTATTCTTGAAGCAATTGGAAGGAAATTTTCAGAAGCTACTAGAAAAGGGTGGATATGCACAGGTGGTTGATACAACAGGGATTTGGAGATAGGATTTACTGCCACATTTGATTTTTACCTTTCTCATACAGAACTGTCATTTCAGTATTCATAATGTCTATTTTGTAAATGAACCCCTAATGCTGAATAAAATTAAGGAGCATTAGAGCAGCCTTAATGAAAGATACTGCTTCTCCAGGCTGAAGAGCACTGATACCACAATTTAAAGACTGCCTCTCCTTTAATAGCCGGTTAGATGTTGTTGCATAGGCAGGTGTGGGGGTGTGTGTTATAGGAGGAAATTAGCATTGCATTAAAACTTGCAATACATTGTGACATTTTGCTGACAGATGCAAACCAAAGTGTGGTATTTTTCTCCAGCATCACTGTAACATACTAAGGGATCCTGATTCAGCAGGGACTTTAAAAGAGTTCAGGATTGAGCTGTGTTAGCTGAATTGGATTTGCTTTGTTTTCAGGTGCCTTTTCTCTGTCAAATGAGGTGTATTACTACAGCAAGATCCAGTATTATTCATAAAGGGATCCTGGCTAGTGGATAGATGTGTGTTTCATTACAGTTCCCAAATAAATGCTGGGATATATGTATTGTGACTTTCCTGCCCAATAGGGAAATGCTGTGTTCTGGAGGTCTCTGCACTACAGGCCCTGCATATGCCATTAGTCTTCCAGCAACCACCGATGCTGCTTGGAGATAAAGCTGTTAGCATTTCTGTTACAGAGGTTTAGTGTTCTGGGTTTTTCACATGAGCACATGAACATCTTCACTAAAGGATTGAGAGATGGGACCATGAAAATCAAACATGGAAAGTAAATTCATAGGGTGGCCCTGATGTTCTGAGTATTTCTGACAATCATTTGCCAGATTATATGCTTCTTTTGCAAGTTAATTTCTTTTTCTGAGTTAAAAGCCTCTGCTTTTTAAAAGGGAAAAAGAACTAGGCCTGCTACCTGGTGAAAGAAGAAGAGTGAGGGAAGGAATCTACGCATAGTTTAGCTGCACCTTTGCCTTCATCAAGGAGCCCAGCTCTGAAATAAGCTGAAGTACTGAATAAGCATTTAATGAGCAACATCTGTATGAGTGAAACATTAGTGCATGTTTGCTGTTAATTAACTGTTGGTGAGTTAAAATAACACAGTTCCCATAGTGTGAATCAGGAGGGTAGAAAGTCTGGGGCTTGAGGGGATGCAGGGAAAGCAGGAATTGGAGGTTCGTGGTTGCCAGACTGGCTGACAGGGCCAAGCCTTGATTTTTGTACAAGATGCAAAAGAACAAGGGAGTTAGGGTCTTGAATGTCTATGAGACAATAAGCCTGCAGATCTTTAATGCCAGCATTTGATGCCAGAGAACTGCCAACAAATCAGGTTCGGAAATCTGCGTATTCTTTTTCCCTTACTTTATCCCTTTCTGCAGAGTTCTTAATGGAGAGTAGCATCGCTATGGACATGCACAGAAGAATCAAGCCTTGACCAAGCAAGTGGTGAAATATTGAGGTATTACTTTCTGAGCAGTGATAAAATAGACTGATAGCAGATTTGAAGCCTTCTGGCTTCTGAATGTCTGTGGAGCACATGGCCAGCAAATCAAAATCAGATTTAGAGAGCCTGGAGTGGCTGTTAGTAAAACTTCATTTGCAGCATAACCTTTGTGCTCTCACTTCAGTGGGTGTTAGGCAGAGCTGAGGAACTTGTTTCAAATGCCTGCAACCTGGACTGCAGTATGCACCCATCATTCCAGGGAAAGTTGCATCACTTTTCTGAGTACTGAATGCCTGACTTCCAAACAAAAGGGAAGAAGTAGTTTTATCAGGCCCAAATAGAGACCACACAGGATAGCTGGACTAAATTATCATAGAATCAATAAGGTTGGGAAAGACCTCAAAGATCATCAAGTTCAACTTGTCACCCAACACCTTATGACTAACTAAACCATGGCTTCAAGTGCCACGTCCAATCCCTTCTTGAGGCAAAAATGTGTAAGGTTGGGGTTGCTTTCTCTGCAGCCATCCTTCATAGCTCTTACAGTATGTGTTTTCATACAGCCATTCATTTTGCTGGTGGCAATATTTTCTCATTACAAAATTTCATTTTCAGGTTCTTTGATTTTATTTAGTACTCAGCTGTTAATGACAAAGGTGATTTTGTACCTGAAATCCCTCTGAACACAGTGTTGTAATTACAGTTTAGTCACAGAATACTTCCTTCCATGTGCTTCACTGGCAAGTGTTCTTTTTCATGAGACTTACTCTGAAAAGAGGGCTAGTATCTTCAGTCATCAGGTGTCCCAGAGGAGCATATCTAATTACCTAGTACATGTAGTTACCTCTCAGAGTTGGACACTGGTATTTGGTCAGCTTTCATGGCTTTACTGTCTCAGGTGTGTCTTTAGAAGCCAGCTAAATTTCACACTTAGAACAAGTGCATGGATTCAGCATGGTATAGTCTTCCCAGGTTCTGTATGACACTAACACTAAACGTCATGCATTAAAAACGTGTGACATTTCCCACATTAAGAGTGACAGGGTTTGTATAAACAAAATCCCTGTGATGTATGGTATTCAATACTTGAGTACAGTGGCAGAGCAGGTAGAATATAAAGTCAATCTGATTCATGATAAAATAAAATTTAGCTTACTGAGATGCAATGTTTTTCATATTATCAAAATGTAGAGGAAAGTAGAATCAGAATGCCTCTACTTTTCTATCTAAAACTGTGTAAAAACTGATGGTGCTCCTGCAAATCATTTTGATGACATTGTCTTTATTGAGAGGAATCAGTTCTATCTGTTCTTTTGACACTTCCACCTGCAGAAATACAAAGATTTGTTTCTTTTCCCTGGTGATATGTATATTTCTGCTCACTCACCCTCCCTCTCTAAAACTTTAAGAGAGAAAATATTTATCCTCTGTCTTTTTTAAAACCAGTGTTTACTGTTGATGAAAAGCTGTGGGATGAGTCAGGGCTACAGTGCCCACATTGCTCTTTGGCTGGAGAGCATCCAGTAACTTCCTTGTTTCAGTAGCATGCATGCACAAGAGTGAGAATATTGTGTATTCCTCATTTTTCCTAGTAGTAAAATTCCAGCTTTAGATCCCTTTAAAATGACTGACATTACTTTCTAGTTCCCACAGATTATCATAGTGAAAAGTCCATGTACTGCAGTATCTTGGTGATGTTTCACCTTGTCACTGGTTGCTTGTAGAAGTGCCATCCCTGATGGGCTTCAAATCTTGCCTGGTGGAGGGAAAGAATGCAAAATGGAGTGACTGCTTCCTCATGCAGTCAGTTTTGCACTGCTGAGATGTTGTTCAGCTCTCCTTGGCCATTTCTTCTCCCGTGTGTCAGGGAGTTTTCTTGTCCCTTCTGTTATCCAGATAACAATGGTGGAGACTGTACTTTACCCAGGTACTATTCCTGTTGAGACCCGCATCAAGCCCTCTGTAACTATAACATGTCAGTAAATAATGTTGTATGGTTCCTGTGAGCAGAGAGAGAAACTGAAGATTTCCTGAGGAAATCCATCATGCCCAAAGTACAAGGTAACAGAATCACAGGGAGTTAAAGTGATATTCGCTAAATGATCCCAGGGGATAATTTCTTCTTTTCTGGCAAATGCTTAAGGAAAGACACATCCAGCGGGACTCAGCTGCAGGACTCAAACAGCTCTCATTGCAAATTGGCATAAGGATATTCATTCCACACTTTTTCATGATAGCTTTCCCTGTATATGCTATGAGGTGATAACTGATCCACTAGCTTACATGCTCAGTTGTCCCTATACAAACTGAGAGGGGCTTGCCTTTCCCCATTGCATCTACAAGATAGGACTTACATGGATGCTTCACAGGTTTTATTCCCTGAGGCAACAAAATCAGTGAGGTTTAGCAATTGCAGATAAGTCTGATGGCTATTTTGAACACAACTTTTGGTTTGTGTACTAGGTGTCCAATAAAAAGCATAGAGGAGTAGAAGCATTAATACACACACTCTATGGTTCGAAAGAAATGAAGGCAAAAGTGTTTGGTGCTCTCTGAAACAGGATATTGCAAATACTGAATTATTTGAAGGGGATTTCTTAATACTTTCCTGGGAGTAGTTGTCCCTGTGCCTCAGATTTATGTCATTTGTAATGGAGCTTTTCAGTAAGACAATATAATTTAACAGTAATATCTGGAGTTCTAATAGGAAATTATTGGGATATAAATGAAAAGGGCTTAGTCATTTGCAGTAGCAGAGTGTAGGGCAAATTGCTGCCTTGTAATTCCTAAGGGCAAGGAAGAAATTTTCCCTGAGAGCAAACCCAGCCAATTACAAAATTTCTTCTGCTGGAACAGGATGTGCTGCAGCTGATAGAGACGAGACAGTTCATGAACTGAGGTGTGATATGCTGAGATAACTTGGTGTTCTTCTGGAGTCTGTGTCTCTTCTGTGTTCTGGATTATATTTTCTATATTAACTTCTAATAACTATCATTTTAGAAGACTAAAAATCTCCCAAAACTCCAAGGAATACTGTTGACCTGTGTGACTCAACTTAAATGCCAGGACATTTTCTCTTTGTGCCTGGGTAGTCCCTGCTGTAATGACTGACTGGTGATATGTTTGTTTTTCAGTTGCTTCTGTTGTGATGCAGAGGTCAGCAAGACTAGTGCATGTGTGTGTGAGGGCAACTGGAGAAGAAATAACTCCTCCTGACCCTTAACCATGTACAAATCAGGCTGGCTCTCACTTACTATTCTCAGAGAGACTGAAGAAATGTGATAGTGGAGATTATCCATGAATTTTTAAACCATGGCCTTGCTGTTATGGACTGTACCCCTGTCTGTACTAGGCACATCCTGACATTTTTGTGTCGCTTTTCCCTGGATATTAGCCAAAATCCAGCTTCGGTTTATACTTAGATCTAAGGTTTGATGACAGAGAGAACTGTGAGAAAATCTACCCAGCTGCCAGATCTGAATACCTTTCTTGTCTGTCCCAGTATCTAGGAAGCCTGAAAATTCTAAAATAAATAAAAATAAGGGTTAAACTTATGGTGAGGAGTCTCACTTTTAAGTACCTCTGGTGAGATCTGTATTCCTGATGTTTAACTTGAGAAGACATCCCTGGATATCTGTTTATCAAGCTGTCATTAATGTGAGCCTCTTAAAATTACCTTTCAGTGACTTTGCTCAGAAGTTGTTTCTTTCGAATAGCAATGGTACAGCCTTTCTTCACTGTGACACATGGGCCTCAGGGACATCTAGTGAGTTTTAGTCAGGCTCCAATTCTCACCTTGTTTCTAGTGAGTCCTGTGTAGTGATTGAATCTTAGGAGAAAAGAAGTACAGGAAGACTAAACAATTTTAAACAGTGATGGGTTAGCTCGGCACAAATACAAGTCCCTGTTGAGGATCAAAGGAAGTAGAGATAAGGCAAGAACATTGCATTTGTAACATTGTTCTGATCTGGCACTTCATTTTCTGAGATCATACTACCATGACATTGTTTGCTTTTAGTGGTAGGATCTTGAATCCTGGACATTGAAGAAGAGGGATTAGAATTTCTCCTTATCATCCATAGCTGTTTGTATTAGAATTACAATTACAACAGCAGTGAGCATGCAAAATACAAGACAAGAATGCCTGGAGTTGTGCCAAAGCCAGGTAGCACACATTCAAGCTGCAGAATTACTGCACTTCTTGGCCTGTAATTCAAGGAGCAGCTATAGCAGTGCCAACCATCTGTTGAATTGTTCTACTTTGGGCATTGCTCTCTCACTTGACATACTGAGAAGATAAAATCCACATGCTCTGAAGGATTTGTGATGTGTAGAGATTTACTCCATAATTGGAGATTTGATCTTTTCCAGTGACCCTAAATATGTAGCAGGGGTAGTCGCTGAGAAATAAGTTAGAACTTGAATTAAACCTTGAAGGAGTAATTAATAATATATATATTTTTTTTTAAATACAAGTATTACATTTGTGTGATCTGCAAAAAAAATAATAATGAAGAACTCATTTTTCTTGAAGCAGAGCACCAAGCCATGATTTCATTGAGCTGAGCAAAACAAGCTCAGGTACCAGTGAAAGCGCTTTGTAAGCATTATGTGAAGTGTAAAATTTAGACAGGAATAAATTTATAAAATTCTCATAAAGAGAGAAGAAAACAATCAAATGCTCAATTAAGTCTGGAACCTGATAACATAGCAGGTAGTGAATCAATGGCTGTGGAATTTCAGATGGACAGAGACGTTGGTGGTGCTTTTAGTGCTGTTATTGCTTTGATTTAGAAGGAGCAAAGCTGAATATAAGGGTTGACCTACACAGTGCTGCAGACAGTATTTCAGTGAGCCAGCGAAAATGTCATTAAACCAGACAGAGTGTTTAGGGACATTGTGAGAGATTTAAGTCTGAGCTGTGCTCTTCCCTGAGAACTGCTTTGATAAATATACTTCCCAGCTTTTGGGTCTACAACCATAGTCTTAGGTCTAAGATGAAAGTCTTAGCATGTAATAAAACCTCCAACACTTACTGAAGAATGAACCTGCAAGAGAAAAACAATCATAAATCCTCTTGCATAAATATGCAATTCAAATGTAGGGATTTTTTTTTTTGGTCTTGTAGAAGTAAAGTACTCAACCACTTTTCTGCCTCCTTCCTTCTTACAAGAAAATTGGTAAATGAGGGGGAAGATTCTGTGCATACCGGAGACAAGACATTTTCACTTGACTCTTGTAACAAGCCACCCTCACTTTGCAGAAACACAAGGGCCAAAAAAAGATTTTTTTCCAAACTTGTGTGAATATGTCCTCTAAATTCAGCTTTAGGGATGATGGATTGTCTTTAAAGAAAAACAAAAAAAAAAAAAAAAAGAAAGCAAAAATAGACACTTCAATTTCAAATGGTTTTCTTATCCGTTTCTTTATATCCTCATTTTTTCCCTCTTGTCTTTGCTTCAAAGTCCAGCCAGTCTCGCTATTTTGCCTGCATTTGTTTTTCAGATGTATTAAAGCTCCCTTGGTTCTCCCTGTGGTTTTCTATTGGATTCTAAGCTGGCTTCAATTTGTGGTTCAGAGCCAGTTCCAGGTGGCCTGGGGATTACAAACGCCTTGCCACCAGAACAAAAGAAACTGCTTTGTGAACTCTGGCAAAGCTAAATTCTTCTTCACATTTCCAGTTGAGAGAGTAGGCCCAGTTTATAACTAGTCCCTTGAAATAGGGAATTACAAATCTTAGTTTTGGTGTGAAAACCTAGCATTTCTTATTTTGTGCTTTTCTTTCCTCTTTGTGTTCCCTGTATGACCACTGCTACCTCTTATAGAAATAGAATCCACTGGAAATCAAGTCCCCAGGAAAATGAATGGTTTGGAAACCTTTCAGAAAAGACAAATTATCAAAAGACCCACTTTCAGACTCATGGGCTTACTTCCTTTACATGTGGAAAGTGGGCTGTTTGCAGTTAGCCAACTTCATTTGGGTTCAGACATTCTCTTCTTATACACAACTCTTCTTACCCGACCTCACAAAACTGAGATCACCACTGCGAGCCCTCCAGCATCCCCCCGGGAAAATGATTCCTTTTTAGTCCTTTCAGGTACCAATTCTGATGACAAACCCCAAGTTACTGGCCTTGCTATTGTTATCTCTTCTTCTGTTAGAGATTACCTCATTAAATATGGTCATAATGATTCTATGATTCTGTGTAACCTTTCCTGCCAGACTGCAAACCTCTGGGAGCACTGACCTCCCCCTCCAAGCTCCATGACTGTGTCCTAGAGAAAAAAAGTAGATCTTCCTTTTGATAATTCACAGGCCATCTGTTTGGCTTTTAAAAGAAGAAAAGCAATACATGTAGGAGTCATGCTAGTCAGTCTCCACACCTTTGCACAAAAAAAAAAAAAAAAAAAGAACAAATACCCTTACCATAAAGAAGTTAAATGCAGCTTATCAAAGAGAATTCTTGTGGACACAGAGGTCCAGAAATCAATCAGAGAGAAAGAACTGGATCCCTTGCAGCACAACATCTCTTTGGGCTCCTGAGGGACTCCTGTACATGACTTCCCATCATCTCAGTGATCTAATTGGTGGCCAGCACCATAATATTCCTGTTTGTTTACCCAGATGGTAAGAACAATGCTGTAGTGACCACTGACTGCTTTGTAATTCTCTTTCTCACTCCTCCCTCAAGCTGTCACCTTCTAGAGAGCCTCTTCGTGCCCCTGGCCCTGGCCTCACCAGTGAGGGAAGACAGCATTGTTCCATATGGCAGTGAGACCAAATGAAAGACACATTTTCCCTTGCAAACTACAGTTCAAACAGCAAGGGTTTTTATTGTGTAGGAAAATTAACAGGTTCATCTACTAATTCTTGCATAGAATGAGAGTCTCCAAGAAAGTCAGCATGAGGACTGAGCGATGAAGTCCATACTATCCTGGGGAACAGCTTGCCTAGCACAAGGAGGCACGGCTCACGTCGTCTACAAACTTTGGCTCACACATTTTGCCCCAAAATTGAGAAAACCAGTGAGGCTGGTAAAACTACTGTTTCCTTTTGCATATGACTGAAATATAACTGTTATTCTGCATGGGCTAGATGAAGGGAAGGCTGCTGCTTCTTCATCACTGGGATTCCTGCACAAGTTGTCCTTTTCTGAGTTACCAGAAGTATCACTAAAAGTGAGTGGCTGGTGAAGAAGCATTCATCAAGCTTTCAGGTTTATTGCTGTTGACTTAGTGAAGGCTTTCTTCATCCTGAGCCTGAATGGATTTATTGTCCTTGTCATGGAGTGTGAACAAAAGTGATAGTACTCACCAGGCACTTAGTTTTCTCAATTTTACTTAATTCTAACTAATGAAAAGAATACTGCAACTTTTTTTAGGTTGTGGTTCCAGGAAGCATTTTAAATAGAAGTAGCCTCCAGCACTGTTCAAAACAAAATCTAAATAATGCAAGATTGGTAGCAGAAAATACAGCACCATTAAATAACACCAAGTAATGGACAAATTGTTATTAGCCTGGATCACTGTTACTGAGTGCATGTGGCCTTATGTGCACTCAGTAATACTAGTAGTCATTCAGGAATGTTAAATAATCATTACTGATTAGTTACTATTGATTATAGTGAGGGGCTGTATTCATAATTTGCAGGTTCTCAGTGCTGTATGAGGAAGCACTGTACCTTTCCCAATATATTTTGTTTTCTTCCTACAAAAAAGGTAACTCTTCTCACAAGCAAGTAATTTCAGAGGAAGGTGACTTGTGTTCCCTAAACAATGTATGTGTCTCTGAAAAGCCTGGCTAAAGTGATGCATTTTTTCAGTCCAGAGAACTTTTGTTTCAGGTAAAGTAATACATTTTGGGCAGTTTGTGAGGATGAGATTTCTTTTTTTAGCCTCTCAACTGAAACACCTCATGGAAGTCTGCAAAGTGAGCCTCTCCACTCTGAGGTGGGGGATGGAGAAAATATCCTCCAGCTTGATTACATAAATGTACAGGTGGCATTTGGAAGAGAAGGGAATAAGAAGAAGGAAGTCTGTGGTTCTGCTGAATACATGACATTAACGAAGCTGAAAATGGGAAGATTCTGAAGAGTGCCTGCAGATTTGCCTTGCAAATATCTCTTTCCACAATACCTGCTCATGGCATGCCTTTGACAAGAAGCTATTTGCACATTGTTTTGTCAGCACTTGTTTAGCATGAAGCTTAGAGCAGCTATGAAGTGTCCCTGTAGACCTTTTCATTTTTTGGTAACTACAGGCTCATGTGACAGAGTGACATGTTGAAATGTTGTGCAAGAAAATATTTGTTGTGGAGCATGTTGGATTGTTTTTTAATAATATAAACATTGTGTTGAATTTAATTGGAGTGTGTCAGCAGCCAGCATCGTTAGCATCAGGGATTGACTGATGGATCACTTTCCAGGTGCACAGGGTAGATTTTGCCTGCTGTGCTACTTTCTTGACACAGAGCTAAACCAGGTTTCGATAGAGCTGTAATGGAGGAGGCAGTGGCAAAGCTGCAACATCTGCAAGAACCCTCCAGAACTCCCTTTGATGGGAGTAGGCACCCATCATGTTGGTTTTTCTCCAGGCTTTTTTGGTTGTGGGGCAGTCAATGAAAATGACAAAATGATGCATGATGGGAGGAAGATCCTCATTATATTGTCACTTGTACTTTGTAGCTTGTTGTCACACCTAGTGAAGGGCAGAAGCTGACGGTCTGGGTTGCAAAGATCCTCTGCAAAGCGCAAATGCTTCACAGTGACACCGCAACAAACACCAGTTGGGTGTGTGTATGTGTGGGGGTTGTTACTGTGTCTGATACAGACAGAGTGTGCCTGTAACAGACATGTTGTAAAGATGCAATTCTTAAGGAATTTAATCTGTTTTTCATGATTTTGAGTCAGAAGGTGAGTTGGTTGTATTTATTTTACCCCGTTATTAAGAAAAACTAGGTGTAGCTTGTAATCTGCTCACCTGGATTTAACTGTCAGGGTTGTTTGGTAGCAGAGCAGGCAATGGTTTGAAGTGCTAAGGGATTATGTTTTTCAAGATTTTAAAGCCAAAATCTATCCATGTAACCACCAGTCAGACTTGCCTGTCTGCCCTAGGTGCCAGTGCTGAGGGACTGGCAGAGAGCTGCAGGATCCACTGAGGAGAGCTGGTGGCATCTCGGGGAAAGTATCACAGTACATTAGAGGTTGGAAGGGACCTCCAGAGACCATCAAGTCCAACTGCTCTGCCAAAGTAGGATCACCTAGGGTAGTCTGCACAGGAAGGTTTTCAGATGGGTTTTGAATGTGTCCAGAGAAGGAGACTCCACAACCTCTCTGGGCAGCCTGTTCCAGTGCTCCATCATCCTCACTGTAATTTCTCCTCATCTTGAGGCAAAATCTTCTATGTTCAATCTGGTACCTTTTGTTTCTTATCTTGTTATCGTGCACCACCAAAAAGAGATTGGCCCCCTCCACTTGACACCCACCCCTCAGATATTTGTAGACATTGATGAGATCCCCTCTGAGTCTTCTCTTCTCAAGACTAAACAGTCCCGGGTCTCTCTGCCTCTCTTCATAGGCAAAATGCTGCCAGTCATCAAGGGGTGAGGGGAAGAGGGTGAGCACCAGGCAGGAGGAGGGAAAAGGCTCCAGGCACTGAGCTGAGACTCCTCTGAAGCCCATGGAGGAGTGCACACTGAAGCAGGGGAAATGTGTGGGGACTAGAGGTGGTAGGGAGGAGCCATTATGGATGGACCACAAAACCCATCCCTATCCTGTGCCCTGGTTTGGGAGGAAATGTAAAGGAGTAAAAAGAGGAGGTGAGAGGAATGTGGTTTAGGTTTTCTTTATCTCTCACACAATCTAAATCTATTTTAAGTTGCAATTAATTAATACAATTTCTCCCAGTTGAGACTGTTTTGCCCATGATGTTAATTGCTAAGTGATCTTCCCATTATGTTTGGGGGAGCAAGACAGCAGCTGGTTGGATGGCTGGCAGCTGGTCCAAGGAGACCCACCACAATACCACATGCTGTAGGATTTTGTATAGCAGTTCCTTCAGGGGGAAGAGTGCCTCCTACATGATCTGCTTTAACATCTAGCCCATAACTCTTTTTCTCAAATGTACAGCAATGTGTACTGGAGTGAAGTCCTCTGAAGGAGGAATGTGTGTGAGAGAAAGAAAATCAGACAGTCTATCCTGACCAGCATTTGAGATGCCAACAGGTTCCTGTGTTTGTACACTTCCAAGCTCAAGAGAGGTACTGAGCTGGGTTAGATCACTTGTCAACAAAATTTCTACAGGAGTTTTCATAGTAAAGCAGACATGAGCCTTTACATTTCCTAATAACCCCTCTGTGTTGGAAAAGCAGAGCACAACAGTACTTGAATGTTGCTGAAGTGTTTGTGAAGATGAGAGCTTAACAAACAACCTCGCTATGCTGAGGCAAACACGACCAAAAGGAGACAGGATAAATGAAAGCACCTTTCTATTCCTGCAGAAACTCAACCTATTGCATGAAGGTGTCCATGTCCTTGACGGTAGCTGAGAATGAATCTGGGCTTTGCTACAACAGCAAGATCAGATACCTGGAAAAATCAGAAGTCACTAAGAGAAAGACAATCTCCTGTCCTGATATTGAGGATTACAAAACAGCCAGCCAAGAGCCGGACGTGGTGTGGTACAAGGTATGTCTTACTGCTGTTGTGCTGAAACTGTACAGAACTTCAACTGTTTGCAGCCTGAGGCTTAGGGAGGCCCTTCTATGAGCCTGCAATGATCTGTGGCTGATCTGGAAGATGCTCTCCCTGTGTTAGAGAAGTAAGATAAAGTACAAGCAGTACCCAGTATAGTCATTGTCCAGCCGGAATCAACATCAGTGAGGTTGATAAGTGTTCTTTAGGGATAGTTATTTTGCAGGAGATTAGTAATATATGCAGAGCTGCAGACTTTTTTTCCTCATTAGCAGGTTGCATCAGAAAAGAGCAATTATAAAAGTTGTCATCTATTTCCCTTTTTTATAGAAGTCTCACATGTTCTATCTTACAGAAAGAAGACGTGTGCAATAACCCACTGTTAGTAGAAAGTATTAGTGTTAGTATAAAGCTGTTTCTCTCACCATATGGGTGGATATCTTCTGTGCTAGTCATACATAATATGTAAATGTTCAGTTAAGTCTAAAGTTTTGGAGAAGAGAGAGTATCAGAGAAAAGCTGTTTCTTCCCCAATGTACTTAGGTCTTACTGAACATCAGATCACTGACAATCTCATGTTTTTGCCAGACGACACTGCAAAATAGTCTGGCAGGAATAATCTTCAGTTCTCATAGAAAAGAAATCAGTCTATGGAAGATGCATTTAGAACCCCACATCAATGATTTTTCCTGCTGACCAAGACAGTGAATGGAAGTGTCTTTGTTCTGTGTACCCACCATGTGATATCTGGACCTCAGACACAGGTTGTGTGACACCAGGCTGGAGTGTGACAGTTGACAAGTCAGCACTGTGGTGAAACTGAACAAAATTGATGTGGTTGGATGACAACGGTGAGGCAATTGAAGCAGACAGCCTTTAGTCTAGGTTGATGGGAAGAGACATTAGCAGAATAACCTACTACATCTACCTCCTCATCCATAATTAACAACAAGGTGCTATGAGCTCAGTTCTTAGACAGCACCTGTGTTACCTGGACCTGAGTCAGGAGGCTCAGGAGTGTGAACATCAATGTTATGCCAAAGATGTGTATGTCAGGCTGCCTTTTGAAACTCTTGAAAAATATTTCAGAGGATATTATGTGCTAACTGCTAATAGAAGTCTGCCTATTCAAAATTGCCAAAGTCCAGTTTCTACAAAATACTTATTTACTTGGATATCAACATAATGTGAAGAGTACTGGGGTAACCCCTACAAGCCACAGTCTGAGACTTTAGATCGTGGTGTGTGAGGCAGCATGTGTAACAAAAAAGCAGCTCTCTTCTCCTGAAGAGTTGTGACATTCCACCTTAGGATTTGATTGTTGCTTTCTGGAGAAGGCATCTGTTTCCAGTCATAGCACACTGGATCCTCCAGTTTTTCTCCTCTACCTTTGTGATTGAGTTGGATGTGTACCCAAAGGTGTAACCAACCATCTTGTGTAAATTTGCTCCAGAGGCACTGGGGGTAATTCCCTTGCATTGTGCTGGAATATTTAGACAAGGCTTTGATGCAAAGTGACAGCATAAAGTTGTCCAGAATTAAACAATAGATAAATAAATAGGAGGAATTCTTCAAGGTTCCTTCTTTATACCTTTGACTGGAAAGAAGAATCCTTGTATTCATGTGAATCTGCCAGCTCTCTGGTAGTTGAGGAGTTTGGACTTGTGACAAGACAGTAATGGTGCAAGTCCACCAATGTACAAGATTCAAGCTGCCTTCCAAAAGCTTCTCTATGTGGAGGGATTAGAAAATCTTGAGCAAATAAGTGCATAAATGTAGAGGGAGTTAACTGTAATTTAAACACATTGTTAAAGTAATTATGCCTGCATAGATTTTCATGTGCACATCCAGTAAGTTATGAAACATTTGCTATGAGGATTTGTTTTAACAGTAGTGTCAACTGCACTTCTGGCTCGAATTACATTGCATGAAATTTGTATTTCAAGATCTGCACAGTTAATGCCACTGATACACACACAATTCTGTTATGTCTGTTAGAACTGTTTTCACAAGAAGTATGAGGAGTTTTTCTGAAGCAAATGTGTGAGACACTGGAACAGGCTGCCCAAAGAGGTGGTGGAAGCCCCGTCTCTGGAAGCTTCTAAGGCCAGGCTGGATGTGGCTCTGGGCAACCTGATCTAGTGCAGAGTGTCCCTGCCCATGGCAGAGGGGTTGGAACTAGATGATCCTTGAGATGCCTTTCAACCCTGACAATTCTGTGGTTCTATGATTGAATGGATGAGATTTAACAGTAAGGGCAGTTTCATGAAAAATCAGCTGACAGAGGGAAAAGGTGTATTACATCTGGAATGTGGAGTCTTAATCCATTTCCACCATCTCTTTTCTGCTGTTGGGCTGAAGGAAGAGCTGTGAAAGCAATCAAAACGTCAGGTGAAGGACAGGTAGTTGTTATCTACCCTACAAAAAATAGAGTTGTTGACATGCTGTTGACATTCATTTCAAGGAAAAGAAAAAGAAGCACAACTTAATTATTGGGAGGAGAAAAACCCAAACTGTTTAAGATATCTAAGGAGAATAAATAGGCTAGAAAAAGAAACTTTCAGATTCCTCCTACAGATAAACATGGTGCAGAAGCTGAAAGGAACAATTAATTGGTTAAACAAGTGACAGTTGTACAATTGAGTGGTTACCTTTTTAGAGAGCGTAGCAGCTCTCTGAACATAAATCCAAGTTGTTTTCACAAGATGAGGACTGGTTAGATTATTTTTTTTAATTGATTTGTTTCTTGGACTTTTTTTTTCCTTGATGAACAAATTATGATGCTTTTCCAGCTTCCCCCCTTCTTTGCTTTTAGTTTTATGTATTAAATTAGTCTTTGAAACACGGGGAGAATAAAGCAGGCATTTTCAACATGCTTAGAAAGCCTGCATAGGCTGTAGGAGAAAAATTAATTAGCTAGAATTCAGGAATGAAAAGCTTATAAATAGTTTTTAATATGAAGTGTTTTAAGTAGATAGGACAAGAAACAATTAGGGAATCAGTGGTGTGATTCCAACAGAACAATTTCTCTCTGTAAAGCCACAATAGCACACTGTGCTACATCATTAATCCCTGTAGTAATAAAGATGTAGCCCTGCTTATTACAAACATCTGGAATATAAAAGTATAAAGTAGATGGAAATATCTCCTCAGTTTCTTTATTCCAATACTTTTTAAAAGATAAGATAGAGAATGTAAAATTGGTAACATATGATAGGGTCTTTCATACTGGAAAAGTCCATATCTGAAATATTCTTGCTTTGTGTATTCTGGACATTGTGTTCCTTCTTAATTAGGATTGAAGAGAAGTGCATCATATTCTTTGCCCAGTGTTCCGATTTAGTTACTCCAAGTAGGTGGTTGATGTACTTTTAAATAGGGCTGAAAAACTGAGTGCAAATCAGACGTTTTCCCCCTCAGATCTGTGTCCTGTATGAGTGTCAAGCCTTGTCAGTGCAATTTAGTAGCAAAAATAAGGTCTGATTTCTTTTAGACAGCATATAGGGTCTGGATTCTGATCAGTCTCTGTGATTGTTGTTAACTGATGTTCACATGCAAGGTAAGATTAGGCTTTCCTTACAGCTGTACTTTGGAAACAGACAGGTAACCTGACCATTCTTACCTGCAGTAGCATTGCACAGTTTCACAAGTCCAAAACTGTGCACATTGTAACTGGATTTGGGCTTCTAGGGATGAGAAGAAATCCTTCAGTGTTCCATGCAAAGCCAGAAGCTCACAGTTCCATCTTTTTATTTCTTTATGGTGATCCTATAATTTGACATTGTGGATTTGGAATGTGTAGGGAGTCCTATGAAAAAACCAAAAAGTGTTACTGTGATTTCTTGCTTCATGCAATGTATTTACATGTCAGTGTATTTTCTTGTTTGGTTGTTTTAAGATAAAGCTTTGCTGTATTTCGTTTGCTGTATTTCTGACACTGCTGTTGCAGCCAAGCAGAAAATGGGGCATAAGCCTGGGATATTTACAGGAATCTCTGAAGCTGCTGAGGCTGATGTAACTGATGCAAGATTGTTAGTTGCTGAGAGCTTATTGCATGTTGTCACCTTGAGAGAGGGAATAGAGAAGCATTAAAGATACTCGTGTCCTTGTGTTACTTTGGGCGCTCTCGGTATAGAATTAGCCAGAGCTGTTGAGAGTACTGAGTGTTTTAGAGAACTAAGAAAAGCATGTTTTTGTCTGCAGGCAGAACAGGCTTAATGTTATTCAGGGACAATAAATATATAATCTTAAGGTATGATTTTAAAGAGACACTGATCAGATTGTGCCTGTACTTTTAGATCAGATGAGTTCAATCATGAGTACTGTCAGTGTGGAAGGTGACTGCTCTGGCTGCAAGGATACAGTATGCTCGCAAAGGGAGAGCCTGTTCTTGTACTGTGTCACCCTGTGTGCAGGCAGACTCCAGCACTGTTCAGTAGGACTGCAATACACAGGATGAACCTAAATCTGCCAATTAGCAGCTAAGGTCTGCCTGGAAAAGTCAGTGAGAGCTGCAGGCCATCAGTACCATGTACTTCATCAGAAGACACACATGGAGGTGGTACTGCAAAGAGCCTGATAACGGGCAAAGGCTGAATCAAAGTTCAATGGGTGCCAATGAAGCCAGCAATGAGAAACAAGAGGTTGGTTGAGGCCCATTCTCTGGAGATGTTCGAGGTGGGACTCGACGAGGCCCTGGGCAACCTTATCTAGTGGAGGATGTTTGGCTGACTGTGGGGAGGTCAGACTAGGTGACCTTTGGAGGTCCCTGAACCATTTAATGATTCTAAGATCATAAAGAAACCAGGCTTCCTGAATTCTCTTGCTTATAAAACTACTGCTATTCTCCATGTTTTCTTCTGTTAGTCTGCTAGTCTGAGACTGTGTAAAGTTTGTCTTCAGGCTGACACTTTAACAGATGTTGCCCTTACTCCCTTCAAACAGAAATGCATTTTAATGGTCCATCTTAAAGAGGAGGTCTTGGAAGTTGTTCCTCATGAAAAAGAGAAGGAACATAACCACTGCTTCAGGGCACCACGTATTAAACATGGCCCATGTGATACAGCAGGAATTAGTGAACCTTAAAAACTTTTCTTTTTAATGTCTGTCTTGAAATTAATTCCAGTTTCAGAACTTTTTGCCTTCTGAAATTATATTTTAATTTGAATTGCAAAAGATATTAAGATGGTTGCTTACTTCTGGATAATGCTGAAAATCTGATCAGGCAAGACTGTCCTACGTCATGCAGACTGGGTAATTTTGGCAATGTGTTTTTTTTTCTGCAGGAATGTAAGCCAAAGATGTGGAGAAGCATTGTAATTCAGAAGGGAAATACTCTGTTAATACAAGATGTGCATGAAGAAGATGGAGGAAATTATACCTGTGAACTGAAGTTTGAAGGCAAGATTATACGAAGAACAGTGGAATTGAAGGTTACTGGTAAGAATCTTTGTTCTAAGCCAATAGAAGAAATAAACCTTTCAAATAATAAAACCAAGTGATTTTCACATGTCAGTGAATCTCCATTTCGTACAAATAAGACCAAAACAAATCCAAATAGCCAAGAAGTCCCGAAGTAGGGGAGATTCATATCAATTTCTTATAAACTCCATGGAACACTATTTCTGCCTTTTGCTCTGTGCAAAACCTGGAAATGCTGATTATAAAGAACAGGTAGAGCAGATCCAATTCCTCACTATATGCTGGAAGTAATTCAGACTCCAGTTTTGTCTTCAGTGACAGAAAAAGGAAAGGTTGAGTGAAGCTGTAAAACAGGCTTTTGATGAGATTTGTCTTAAAGCAGAACACAACTAAAAGAGCCACATTAAGTCATCACTTTTTATGTGTGTGTCTGATTGTTGCGTGTTTTTAAGTTTTGGTTTAATTCATGATGATGAAGTTCTCTGGTTCTGTTCCAAGAATGAAGTAGGAACATTGGACTGTCAGGAGGAAAGCAATCTGCTTATCAGGAGATCATACATTGTATGTTTCTGACACCATGTATTAATCCACTGGTCAACAGTATTTTTCTGTCTCTTTTTGTCAGGTGCCAGAAATGAATGAGTAAAGTAGTGTTGCTTACCAATATATTCCTGATCCCTTTCCATTTCACTCTGCAGTATGATGTCTATAATTATCGTTTTGCCTTCAGTGTCTGTGGAACTTTGCAAGTATTTGAAAACAATTGAGTGGTTTTCAACCTTTTGCACAAAACAATGTAAACAAGAGATTAGGTAGTTTCCCATCTGTTTCAGCATTAAAATGGGGCCCTACTTAAAGCAGTGATGAGTAGAATGCTACTTTCCCACATTACACTGAATTAGTCTGTATATGATATTTCCAACATGTTCTTGAAATATAATTCTTCCATTTGAAATATTTTTTTGTCTCTTCTTAGCATTATTCATCATTTTAAATGAATTCTTTTCCCTGTGTGCCAGATTCATATATCATGCAATTCTTTGTTGTCCACTTTTGACCACAGACAGGTCTCTAAAGTATTGATTTGACCTGCCTGACCCCAGATCTGTCAAATGAAGATATAATACCTGCCTCGTGGATAGTTGCTATCCTAGCTACCGTGCTGGTCTTCCACCAGAACATGAACTAAATTTGACAAAGTGAAAATAGGATGCATCTAATTCAATTCCCCCTGATGGATATTCTTTAGATAACAGATATTCTATGGTCTCCCTCTCATCATGACCTTGCTAGACCTCATGTCTTCTCTTCATTATTCTAACAGCATGGTATATTTATACTTCATAATTTAATTTGCCCCAAACTATCTATATCATTGTTTTATTAAAATGTTTACAACCTGAATTATTAAAAATGTAAATATGGAATATGCAAACATTCTCCTGACTGCAAAATGCTTGGGAACAAGGAGATTGCTTTCCTTGTAATTTAGTGTGACATTCATAATTAAATTGTATTTCTTTATTTTATAAAAGGTGTGCTATTAAACATCCTTTCCAAGTTAAAGTGCTTGGGAGACATATCTGCTGTTACATGTTAGCTGATTTAATCTCTCTAGATAGCTTGCAAAGGCTAGCAAGTTTATATAGATGACAACCTGAAAATATGGATTAATGGAAGCATATTCTCTTACAGCTTGGTAGTTTGCCAAGATTCTTTCTCCTGTTTCTGTTGGTGAATTCTGTGTGCATGTGGGTTTAAATCTTTATGGCGGATAGGTCAAAGGAAACTCATACAGCAAACAGCAGAGGATTACTTGTGTTGTGTGGCTGGCCACGTAGGGTGGAGGGTCCTGAAGCAGATCAGATCACAGGCTGGAAGCAAGTACATGACACAGTCAGGGACTTTGTTGAAGAATGTGTCTTGTGGAAGCCAGAATTAAAACTCCATACTGGTGTCAGTTTTGGTGCACATATCCTGAGAGTTTGCTTTCTGTGCAGCTAGTGTAGGCTTAGGTTGGAGGCACCTCTGAAATCTTCCTGCAGAACCTCCATATCAAGCAGAATCAGCCACAGCAGGCTGCCTAGGGCTGTGCCCACTTGGGTATTGATTATCTCTGATAATTCAGACTTTACAGCATCTCTGGGCAAGTCTGTTACAGTGTTTAACTACCCTCACAGTAAAAAAATCTTTTCCTGTTTAAGGAGAATTTGTTTTATTAAAGTTATTCTTTGACTGGGCACTACAGAGAACAGTCTGGATCCATCTTCCCTTCACCTTCCCATCAGGTGTTTATCCACATGTGTAAAATCCCCTTGAGCCTTTGTTTCTCTAGACCAACCCACCCCAGCTCTCTCAGCCTCCCTTAACTGTCTTTGTGTCCCATCACAGGCTTGTCTCAGTATGCCCATGTCTTTCTTGCAGTGGGATTGTTGGTGCACTGGGCTATGTTATTCACCTGTCTGAAAATTGCATTCTCATTAAAATATGGCACCATGAGGAGCTAGGGTGTGACCAGGGCTCAGACTGCTGAGCCTGCTGGTCTTTATAAAATCTTTGTTAACAAATATTGCTGAAGGCTTACCTGTGAAGCTATGGTGTTCTTCACTGTGCTAGCCTACAATGGAGATGTGGTGAAAAGGATCTTGCCTACCGTTTTCTTCTGCAGGAATTTTCTAATGCCATTTTTGTAGCCATTACTTATTAACATCCCTGAACTGGTATTTATTGGCAAGTGCCTGAGTTCATGTAACAATACAGATTTTGAACAGTGAGGCTCTGTGGGCCACTGCTGGCAGCCATGGTAACCTGAAATTGTCATTAAAGAGTTATTCTGAAAGTGAAACAGGTAACTCCATGATTCCCTCTAGCAAGGAGACTCACGTTGCCAAAGAGAGAGAGAAGAAGCTGGGCTAGATTCCCTGTAGTCTTCCAGGCATTTGTAAAGTACACAATGCTCAAAATACCAGTCATGTCAATTAAGTGATTTACTTTATCTCTTCATTCTAAGATGAGCATCTTTCACTTCTTAAAAAGTTGCATCAGCCCTAGTAGGTGAGAGTTTTAGCCCTTTGTGGAGATTCTAGTAGTTATGGAAGTGGCAATATGAAATAACTGATATTCATAGGTCAGTGCAGTATGGGCATTTAATGAGTAAAACCTGAAATTAGAATAAATGCAGTGATGACATAACAGAAGTTGGAATAATGGAAAGCTTCAGGAAAATTTTAAGGTGCAGGAGCCAAAAGTACCATTTTAACTTGCTCTTGGGAAAGGTAATCAGAAGAATTAATGATATCCAAGACTAATGTAGCAGCTTTACTGAAGATGTGATCCCACGAGGCAGCCTCATCAAAGTTAATTGTAGACAAGAGAGCAGTGGTGGACTAAGTGAAGATTGACTGTGTATTTGGTATTCATATTAGTGTTACTTAAGCAATAATTTCAACTAAAGTCTGCTAGGTAGGACTTCTCATTAGGGGCAAAGCTCTGTTCTCATTAGCTAGTTATCCAGAGATTATTTAAGTGATCATCCAGTGAAGTCCTCAGAGCTATTAGAAAGTGCTGCCTCAATTTCCTGTGCCAGGGTTAGGGCAATTGGTCAAGTGGCTATGACTGTGCCAAGGAGCTGCAAGGACAGCGTGTGTTGGTCCTCAGGCACTGCTTTCCTCAGATCCAGTTTTGCCTTCTCACTTTTGCAGACCTAAACAGTAGATCTCAGTGGCTCAGTTAGTCTCAGGCAGAAGAAAGAGAGCAGAAGTGTCTCTACTACATCAAAGACGTATTAGCTATTTCAAGACAGTTTGTTAAAAAAACCCATCTAGAATCATAGATGGATACTGAAAGCCATCAATGTAAAGCTTGGCCACAGTGAGAAAGGCAAAGAGATGTGATTGATAAGCAGAACACAAACTAAGCAGGTAAAATGGCATTTGTAGAAAGAGGAAGTTGGACTACACACAGAGTACTTCTGTGGCTAGCAATGTTATTGTGTGGCTTTGATGGTTAAGGTATGGGCAAGTGCAATTAATATGACAGAAGGCTTCAGAGGTTATGTAACCTCTTTGGGGTTGTAAGAAAAAGGATTGCAGCCTAGAGTATATTTGCAAAATATTTTGACACAAAGTATTTATAGGGACAAAACCCTGAGCTACAACACAGCACTAATGACACTGTCAAGATCTTGGTGTTTGGGTGCATTTAACAGTAACAGACTGTCAACAAAACAGCTTTTTCATCACTAGTTCTTTATGGGTTTGTTCTATTATGCAGACAGATGTGAAACAAGTCTTGTCAGCCTCTTTTGCTGAAGAAACACAACAGTGTTATCTCTTAGTAAGTAACATGTAACCCTTCAGTCTGTGTAGGGAAAAAAAAATATATATACACATACCTTTTCACTTTGTCTCTTTGCAGCTTTGTCATGGAAAACCAAGTGAGGTTAGTAACTGTGATCCAGCATTCTAAAGCCTAAAAATGTAACAGAAACTCAGTTTTTAATTAGGTCATAAATTAGAGTGCACTCACATAGATAAAAATGAACATACTAATATGAAGTTACAGATAATCAACAATATCAGAATTCATTAGTTTTTAATAAAATTGCCGTGCTTGGGAATATCAGAACTCATAAGCAGTTTAATATCACAGTATCACTAAGGTTGGAAATGACCTCGAGGATCATCGAGTCCAACCTATCAGCACAGACCCCATGACTAGACCATGGCACCAAGTGCCATGCACCAAGTGCAATTAGTATTGTTGAAAGCCAGTGTTTCTTGAAGAACAATGACACTATCCAGATAAGTAGAAAAATACAGAGAGAAAAGAGTAATGCTGGTTTTGAAATGCAACTAAGGCAACTTCCTGCTTTCCCTAACCCTACCAACCAGTTCCCTCTGTCTGATACATAGCAAAGTTTCAGTAGCTTTGGGCATGAAAAGGTGCAGTTGAGAAAAATACCTGTTATGTTCAGCACTCTGTTTTGGTTTTGGAAGACTGGTTTGTAAGGAGTGACCTTCCTGAGGAAGGAGCAAGCCCTGCTCTCTTGGGGGGGGCCCAGATGTTCCCTAGCAGACAGGGCTATCTTGGAGGAATGCTCTTTTCAATGGACAGCTATGCTGGTGGGAGAGGTTGTCTTGTTCTTTCTGTTCCCTGTGAAAAGACATGATTTGTGAACTTGTACTGGTGAATTATTTTCAGTTCAACAGCAGAAGGTGGCCATCTGACCAACTTCATAAACTGCTGGTGATGGATTGCAGTGACATGCAGGAACTACTGGACCACTTTGTCCAACAGCCCTGTCCTCCAAGTTTCCTTCAGCCTCTACTCTGTCATATTCTTCACAGGCTGCCAAAATGCCTGGTGATTCCTAAAAGTCATTTATGCAGCAATATTTGTTTTGACTGTCGTAAATGACAAATTATTCCACATGGCTACATGAATTGAATGATTCTGCCTGAATTCACTCTTTGCTCATGGTTTTCCAATTAAATTCTTTCAAATCTCATTACATTGCTCACTGTTCAAATTACACCTGCTGCTGTTGCTTGATTTTGTTTGTGTGAATGAAACCCCTTTATTAGCACAGGCAGTTGATGGTGATTTGCTATTGTTAAGCCAAGGGGGTGAATTGTATTTAAAAATGCAAGTAATTAGTCATACTCTAAGGACATAGAGACATAAGCTACCACAAAATAAGTGAGGATATGAGCCAGAAGTATGTAGGTCTATTGCAGAATCCAACGGTATGAGATTTAACACATCCAAGTGCCAGGTTCTGCACATTGACCACAACAACCCCATGCAGTGCTGCAGGCTGAGGTCAGAGTGGCTGGAGAGTGGCCAGGCAGAGAGGGACCTGGGGGTACTGGTTGATGGTAGGCTGAACATGAGCCTGCAGTGTGCCCAGGCATCCAAGAAGGCCAATGGTATCCTGGCCTGTATCAGGAACAGTGTGGCCAGCAGGAGCAGGGAGGTCATTCTGCCCCTGTACACTGCACTGGTGAGGCCACACCTTGAGTCCTGTGTCCAGGTCTGGGCCCCTTAGTTTAGGAAAGATGTTGACTTGCTGGAACGTGCCCAGAGAAGTGCAACAAAATGGGTGAGGGGTTTGGAACACAAGCCCTATGGAGAGAGGCTGAAGGAGCTGGGGTTGCTTAGCCTGGAGAAGAGGAGTCTCAGGGGACACCGTATTGCTCTCTACAACTACCTGAAGGGAGGTTGTAGATGGGCGGGGGCTGGTCTCTTCTCCCAGGCAAGCAGCACCAGAACAAGGGGACACAGTCTCAAGCTGTGCCAGGGGAGGCTCAGACTGGAGGTTAGGAAGAAATTCTACACAGAGGGAGTGATTGCCCATTGGAATGTGCTGCCCAGGGAGGTGGTGAAGTCACCATCTTTGGAGGTGTTTAGGAGGAGACTTGATAGGGTGCTTGGTTGCATGGTTTAGTTGATTGGTGGTGTTGGATGATGGGTTGGACGTGATGCTCTCGAAGGTCTCTTCCAGCCTGGTTTATTTTATTTTATTCCATTCTCTTCTATTCCATGGTGGAAGCTGCTTTTCTGCAAATTTTTAATCCTCTGTAAACTGGGTGTACTACTTTACACAATTTGTGCTGGAGCCTAGTGACACATTGGCAGGAATCAGTGGCTGCTGATGTGTGCAAAGTTGCACCTTCAGCAATCTGTAAGTGCACCCTAAGCCTTTCCTGTTTAAAGTATTGTCAACAGAATCATACAAATGACACACTGATTGACAACATTTCTGACTGTTGACAGTTTCCAGAACGGCCACAGCAGAAAGTGTTAAGATAAATTAAAAGCTTATTTGAACTGAACTGAACTGAACTGTGTCCTTTGGAATCCAGGTTATTATATAGGATTTTTTAAATATATATAATATAAAATGTAAGAACTGTTTCTTGCTTAATAATCTGAGAATATTACATTATTATTCAATCCCACTGGCATTGTTTTGGCATGAGCAGTTTAGTAATTTGCAGTGAATTTGTAAGATACTTCAATATTGCTTAAATAGTTTCTTATCCAAAAAAAACCCATAACACAACAGTTTAGCTCTAAAAGGTCACTGAGCTCTCTGAATATCATTGTGTAGATGGGAATTGGGTATACATAAAAGCAGGGCCAACATAAGACACAGGTTAAAAAAGCAGGTGGCTAAGGAATAGAAGGGTTCAGTAGAATTATATGCTGTGAGGGGCACTATACTAAGGACATGCCTGTTGCACAAAGTTCTACTCTGTAGGAATTCCTAAGCCAGCTCTGAAGGACCTTTTTCAGCAGGGCTATTTAACATGTTTGTGTGTCATTTGGTACCCAAAGTGCCTCTGACAACTCTGCCTGGCTTTGCACTCTGTAGAGAGGGCAGAGCCTTCATGTCCTGGTGGATGCTGGACACGCTCTCAACCTCCTGGCAATGCTTTGCAGTCTAAGCTCCGGAGCCTTTTCTTTGGTGAGGGGATGAAATAGCTCCTGTTACCACCATTTGAATGTCAAATGAAGCCTGGCAAATAGAGCACTGTGTGGAAATAACTTCCACTCTAGTTTATATAATTTTAACAGCAAAGATTGCAGCATTTTGTGCTTCTTACTTTTTAGTTTTTATCAAATTACCACCTTTTTTATGGTTTTGTGAGCTGAGAGCTTTTAATTTGATTCGTGGGTGTATGATTTTTAATATGATGTATAGTTCCTAACATGTATTATGTGAATCTTTCAGCATTCCTGAAATTAGGTGTTTTGCTAGCTCCCATTAAAAAAAGTGTTTATTTGATTATTAAAAAAACAATACATTTTTGATATTTCATGGGAAATGTCTCATTAGATGCCAGTTTTCACCAAATGCAGACTAGTTTCTGGCAGCACTAGACATCTCACCTAATCTGGATCTGGCAGTTGCTTGGAGTGCAGGGGTATTTTCATTCCAGGTTTTGACCAGTGGATCTGATGAGAGCTTCCTGCTCAACTCTCTCTTATTTATTTGTGGTTTCAAACACGGGTCAGAGTGCTATTGTCTAAAGTAAAGCAGAAAACGTTTCAAGGAAAGCCTAAAGCAGCCTGTGAATTTTCCTGGTGGCACAGACTGCAAAGCACTCCAGGGTAAAACACGGTGATGTCTGGTGGGAGTTAGCCTGGCCTCTGGGATTTGCTCCTCCTCTTACACTCCCATGTCCTGTGCTGACAGGCATGGGAAGTGTTTGCTGTATTTGGAGCTGCTTCCCTCTTCCGGGAAACAGCTGCTCCTTGAGAGAGCTCCTTTTTTAGCTCCATATACATCTCCAAATGAAAACTTCCCCTCTTTAGGGCTCACCAGAATTGTATCACATCTGAAGTGGTGTTGAAGCTATCAGCAGCTGTTGAACCCTGGGAACATATTTTTCCTTCTTACCCTTCTCTACTGGCTTGGCAGCTTTAGTTCTCCTTTCCCACATAAAGAGTGTTCAGTTCACTCTTGCTGCTTGGCAGCCCTCTGTGCTCTTGACATATGGCCTAGGGTGCCTGTGCCCTGTCATATCCCATGAGTGATCTAGCTAGAGCTCACTTCTGGCAAGAAATGGAGTTTCCAGCAGAAGTCCCAGATTAGGCTTTCTATAGCTTCACAGGGATCTGTTAGAGTGCAGTGAGGGAACACTGACACTTTCCATTTTAGATCCTAATTTTGTACTTACCAAGCTATTTTTTATTCATAGGCCATAACTTCCTCCTGTACCTAGTAATATGAGCAGCAAATCACTGTGCAAAATGTTGCTGGAGTAAGGAGGTGATAGACATTTGTACCATTTCCTTGGCTGATGTGAGGTGACCTCAAGAAGATGCAAGAAGTCACACTGTGGCTTACCCTGATGTACGCCTCTGTGCTGCATTGGGGTTTGAGTATCACTCTCTAGTAGTGTTGCAAGGTAAGATACAGTGACTAACCAGCCAGTGCTGCTTGGCTCAGAACAAAGTATGCACTTTCAAGTTTTCTTCCAACATAGTGTAAGCAGTTAGGGTGGATAACAAACCAGGAAGATTTTCACAGTGGTTTGCATTTCCTGTTAAATTCATGGTGTTAGTACATGCCATTGGCCAAGGGACTGTATTTACAGTGGCAGAGGCAGCAGGGCCTTCTTTCTTTCTGGAAAACACCTTTTAACAGTTTTTTTACAAGAAAACTTTAGCAAATATTTGACTCTAAAAGGGAATAAATGAAAAAAAATCTGGAGAAACCTACTGTTGGGGGTAAATGTTTGCAAAAACTAAAAGCACAGAGGAACAAAAGCAACCCACTTGTGGCCACAATGCCAATAACCGTGAAAAGAAGATACTTTTTAAATTCAGAAGGTAAATTTTAGAGAACAAGTTAAACTTGCAGAATTCCTATATTTTTGGGGAAGTCTACTACAGATTCTTTAGGAACAGAAAATCCTTCCTGTTCCCTTCTAATGCTGACATGTTAAAATATATAATGTTTGCATCATATTTGTAGTGCCATTTTCCTACTGCCATAACTCGCACATTTCCATAGCAAGGCTTTATTTCTTCACCCTGTTTGCAATGTCATGACAGAGTCAGGGAATAATTTCTTCATTTAATCTGAAGGATAGAGAAAAACCTGCCCAAATTAAGATTTTACTGAGAGTCACAAACTTTGAAAGACCTGAGGAGATACTGTTCTTAGTATTTCCTCTGCTGCATTTTCATATCAATGATGGATTGTATCTTCTAGTATTTTTATTTTCTAAAGGAAACCTTCCTGTTTGTGACAGAAGCCAAGCCAGAAATGCATTAAGTGCTGACAAATACAGTACTAAAAGACCAGGAAATGAATTTCACAGCTGGGTTCTCAAACCATTGCTGAAATAACTCTCTATTTAAAGCTACATATAGGAAGTGCCAAAAATTAAAGTTTTCTTTTGATATATTTTATGTGATTTGTATTAATTTTCATCAAGGTCGTTGTTTTGTTAAGTAGAGGTTTCTGTTCCTTATAGTAAAGTCTTTATCTTAAACCTCTGATTTTGATTCTGAGCTGTTAAGTCTGGCCAGAAGCATCCCACTAACTGCTGGGTACAGCTAAACATGTTTCTGTGGTCAAAGCACCCTTAATAGCCCCTAATTTCTATAATGACTTTAATTTTTCTAGCTACCTCAGGCAAAACCAGCATGATCCAGAAAGAGAAATGTGTCCATTTGCTTTTGGCCACATGTGGAAAAAGGTACAATTTCTCTGCCTCCTTCAGAGCATTTAACCGCAAAAAAACCCCACCCCAACATAAATCTGCAGTGACTTCTGTGTCTGCAAAGAGTCAACAGGAAAAGTCAGTCCAGAGTGAGGTATCAGTGCAATGCAGCTGCCCCTTCACCTGGAAGAAGTGACACTGACAGTCGTGCTCTGTCCTTTAACACCTCCATCTCACCTGACACCCGGTAAGGTCCTGATAAATTAACCCAGCTCTGCTGGTTTCAAGAGCACCTCATCAAAGTCAGTAAGCTGAGGATCAGGACAGTGTTTGAGGGATGCCTGTGCCCATTCATGGTTGCTGTGTCGCCCATGTCACTGTTGTAGTGACAACACAATGTATCCACAAGGATAAAAGCTCCTTCATTTTCGGTGCTCAGATGATACAGATGGATGACTTTCCCATTCAGCAGAGTGACCTGTTAATACAGGGCTCATGAAAAACGAGTTTGGAAGATAAACATTATGTATTACCTCCATATTTCCTGGAGAAACTACAAGTTCTAAGGGCAATGAGAAATGTAGCAATATGCTGCAGTCTATGAATTATATATAGTGTCAGTACTCTTGGTGCTTTACTTACAGCTTCACAGACTGCCTGCCTAGCTCATGAACATGCAAAGTAATTAGAATGGCTGGTAGCCTTAGTTTTTGTTGACCTGTGATGCCCCCTAGTTCTCTGTCATGTTCTTGAACATCGCCTAGGGTTTTTTCCTTCAGCCTTAAAACAGTAATTTGAAGTCTATAGCATTGATTATTTGGTATTGTCTAATTTATTGATGTGGACAGCCAAGGCTTCCACACTTGTTATCAGTTGCTCATTTATCCAATGATCTGTTGTCGTGCATGGCAACTGTAGCTTGCTGAATCACTTCCTATATACTGTAAATGTCAGATATGAGCTCCTGCATTAAGAATTGCCTTTTATTGTAGGAGCTGCTGAGCTGCATTCTCTAAGTGTATTGTGCTTTCAGTAGTGGAGGTGATTTAGTATAAATCATAGGATTGTGGGGATTTTGCCCACAACGGTGAGGTAAAGCGCAGCCACTGAAATAAACCTGTACATTTTCATTTCCTATATGAAAGAGGCTTCCTTCGTCACCAAAGTGTAGGCTGTATGCTCATTCTTCTTTATTAATAATAGATAGGCAGATAGATGCACAGAGATGGAGTAACGCTGCCCCTGAAGCCATTTTGCTAATGGTAAAATAGATACACATGAGTGAGCAGGTTGCTCTACCCACTAAAACATGCAGCCATTCCAGCCTCCCAGGGAAACCCAGCAAATCTTGACTAATGTTTTGTCTCCTCAGAAAAGTGTGAGAATGGGGGGCAGAGATGATCTAGTTCCTTGGAAATGACTGGAGTAATTTTAATAGGGGAACTGTAGTAAATTTAGCAGAGGATTAGGGTTATGTTTTCTCAGCACACTGTTGATGCCTTCCAGAGCTGCTTCAAGCTGTGTGGCACTTGTGGTTGAGTATCTGAGATGAAAACTTCTGCTGTAGAAGGAGTAGTGTTCACTACTGAATCGTCAGCATTATTTCTTGCTGCACTTGTGTGATCCTCAAAGGTGCCTTATTCAAGTGCCTGTTTGGCCTGGCCCTGTTTAGCTTATGAGATCTGACAGCAGTAGTATTGCTCCAGGCTCTGATGTTACGCTTATGAAGTTCACCAGAAGACTAATAACTTACCAATGTTTGTTCTGTGCCTTGCAGTTTTTAAGTTGAAAGGACATACGGAAATAGGGTTGGTGTGTTAAGTACCCTGTCTGTCTTGAATACCATGGACCATGGTATAATAGATGTTCTTAATTTTTATCAGCCCCAACCAAGCTATTTTTAACTTTGAGAGTATTGATTGACCTCAGGTAAGCAGGAGAAAAATAAGTGTTCAACTAAATTCGTATTTAGGTTTTTATGACTCCATTCTGTCCCAAAAGGATAGAAAGCTACTAGGTTACATTAGACTTTCATGTACTGACTTATTTACAGTATCTGGTGAGGGGTTTTTGCAATGCAAGCATGTTTCAGTAAATAAAATCAATCTGCAACCAATGGGAAGGGAACAGTAAGTGATATAACTTTTCATCTTTTTCTTTGGCTGAAAATGAAAAGCTCTCAAAGGTATTGTTTATGACAAGCCCTATAGGCTGAAGCACTCTGAGAAAGTGCAGGAAATACGAAGTGCAGTGCTGCAGACCAAAATGATTTAACAGTAAAATTAATAAACAATACAGTTATAAAACTGTAAGGCAGCTTTGGGTTCTTATGCTCTATTTTTTTCTGCTGTAGCCCAGCTGTGGACCTGAAGGACTGTTCCTATTAGCAAGGGCCAGTGTGGTTGTTGTGGTCTCTGATTCTGTTTTATGTTGGTTGCTGCCATTTCTCTTATGTGGGTATGTTGCCAGGAATTGGTCTGTGATAATTTCATAATGGTTTGAGATGATAAAAGGCTTTTGGTTATATTGAAGCAGACAAGATTCAAGCACCAGATGGCTTTTCATCTTTATAGAGGACATATCACATTAGCAATCCAGTTGTGAATAGCTTAGTTGCCCATCCTTGGCCCAGAGTGGTTATAGTTTCTGGCAGGGAAAGAACCAATCTGCCATAAACTCTAGGTGCCCTTACAACTTCTCTGGAATACATTCACAGGCTTCTTTTTCTTCCTACACAGGCAAAGAAGTGCATGTGCAACAGGGAGAATGTGACCCTACCGGGGCTCTGGCAGCTCCGTAACCTCTAAGTGGTCACAGCAACTCTATGTAGGGGTTTATTTTAGAGGAGAATACTATCTGAGGATAAGTATGTGCCCGTGACTGTGCAGTGAAGTGATCTGATTTGAAGATGTCATTTCATTTGTCTTGGGGCACAGGACATTGCAGAAATACAGGCAGCTTAATTTGTGAATGAAAGAGGAATGAGAGGTACTCAGTAGTTTTTTAGCACAGTGTGGAATTGCCAGCGTGAGAGAGGAAGAGGCCTCAGAAATATGATAAGAAGGAGTGAGTAAGACCTTAGGTACTTGGTTGAGTTTTCTGATATAAAAGTCTGTTTGAAACTGGTGAAAAACCTAACCAAAGCACCAAGCTGATGAACAAATGTGAGTTTTATGAAAAAAAATTAGTTCTGTCAAAGAGGAATGCTAGCATTTGCCCCCCCTAAGAAATACTTTTTTTCCTTCTGTAGTGAAAATTCCATTCTGGGATGAACTGCAGCTTTTCTGTGGTGCTCTCCAGAGGGACAGAAGTCACTGTTTTTCTAACTAAAAGGCTTTCTGTCACTTTACAAAGAAGCTGCACTCAGGCTCTGGGCAATGCTGCACTCAGAGGAAATACAGTGATCATAGTCTGCTGGTGGGAAGAAAGAGGGTAGAGAGTTCAGTCTGCAAAGGTGGTGGTGCTCATGGGTTAGTGTACGCCTGCATCAGGAACAGTGTGGCCAGCAGGAGCAGGGAGGTCATTCTGCCCCTGTACACTGCACTGGTTAGGCCGCACCTCGAGTACTGTGTCCAGTTCTGGGCCCCTCAGTTTAGGAAGGATGTTGACTTGCTGGAATGTGTCCAGAGAAGAGCAACAAAGTTGGTGAGGGGTTTGGAACACAAGCCCTATGAGGAGAGGCTGAGGGAGCTGGGGTTGCTCAGCCTGGAGAAGAGGAGACTCAGGGGTGACCTTATCACTCTCTACAACTACCTGAAGGGAGGTTGTAGACAGGCGGATGATGGTCTCTTCTCCCAGGCAGCCAGTACCAGAACAAGAGGACACAGTCTCAGGCTACACCAGGGGAGGTTCAGGTTGGATGTTAGGAAGAAGTTCTATACAGAAAGAGTGACTGCCCATTGGAATGGGCTGCCCGGGGAGGTGGTGGAGTCGCCGTCATTGAAGGTGTTCAGGAGGAGACTTGATGGTGTGCTTGGTGCCATGGGTTAGCTGTTTGGGTGGGTTGGATTGGTTGATGGGTTGGACACGATGATCTTGAAGGTCTCTTCCAACCTGGTTTGGTTTATTCTAATAAAGGTTTATTCTAATAATACCTGCACCTCCAGCAGCGACAAAGCCACAAAGTTATGTCCTCATCTTTGACAGGTTTCCCGCAGCCCATGTAAGGAAATATTTCAAAGTGTACTCATATACTGAAGTTAATTCATTGGGGGTTGTTTGTTTTAAACTAATCAAAGACAAATTTCTCTTCCATGTTAGCGACTTCCCAAACAGGACAATTCAAGTGCCCACAGATTATGGCAATATGAGTGAAGCTGTATGGCAAAGCATGGAACTATTTCCTGCCTTTCCCCTCAGGGATCGTTATCAATGCGTTCATTCCAGAAAAGTAGTCACAGAAGCTGGGCACATCTGAAATGGACACATTCTATCTTGCTGCCTGTAGGGAAAACTGATATTTTGGGGATTTTTACTTTTTATTTCTGCTTTTCCACCACCTTCCAAACATGAGTAATTCTATGCCCCACTATCAGCTGTTCTGGCATCACAACTGCATTTGTACGTTTCGTAAGCAGAAACTGAGGTTTGTTTCAGCTCATGATGTCAGGGGAGAGGTTAATACGACCAGTCGTACTCTGCAGATAAGGAGTGAGAATTACCCACATTAGTCTAATGTAGAGGATATTGACTGGAAAGAATTAGAGGTGGTTCCTCTTCATTTAGTTGCAGGTGGGTCAGAGCAAGGGCTTTCAGCACCTCCAAGATCTCTGGCTGTTTGCCACTCTATCTATATTCCCCATCAGCCCTCTTTTTAATATTTAAAGCGGTACCTGTTTTCTTTTTCTAGCCCTTGAAAGGGCCCTAATTCTTTTCCTTGTTCTGCCAGTGCTCTAGCTGCTACAGATGTTGCTGTCACATTTAATAAAGGCTTTGTAGAGTTTAAATATTGCATTGCTGCACCAGCTTTTCTTTGGTGCAAGAGAAGAGCTTTGTTCATTAAGATGAGGTGCTCCTCACTGGCTCTGCTGCTGGCATGTGGGTTTCAGCTGAAGGTGAAGGTGACAGGAACTTGTAACTTGCCCTCATGTGCACCTGAAGCTCCCTGTGGTGCAAGTGCTGCCCCACACTGTTACACAGCCGCAGATGGAGCTAGGAGCCTGCTGTGCTACGTGATAGACCCCATCCAGCACAGAGCCCTCACTGATTTGCCTCTGGACTGTGATATTCACAAACTTAGGCCTTTCAAATAAGAATTTTCAATTGACCACATTATAGTCCCTGATATACAGTTGTGCCATGACTCCAACTTTGTGGTCACATATTTCTCTGTTTAAAATCCCCAGTGCTCCTGAGGTTTCTTTCATGCAGTAAACAGGTAACTTTCCCTTGCTTACTTGCAGACTAGGTGAGAAACAAGGCAGCAATGCGGACAGGAGCTTGACATTTTAAAATGTCAGGAGGAGGAGGAAGCAAGACTAAAACTCAATGTCCTCATCCACACAGTAACTCAACTGCTTATTGAAATATTATTCTCCCCATCCTTGAGCTCTGTATGTGTCAATCCAGCTGAATATAATTGAGGCTGTTTACTTTGACAGACAGTCAAAATTCAAGAAAAACGTGGAAGAAAACACACAGACCCCAATCTGCAATGTACTGCTGTTTACCTTCAACCCCAACTGCTTCATCCATTCTCAATGTTAAAGTGTGTATTGAAGGAGACTCTTTCCTTCCTGAAGCTATTCATCATCACCCAGGACCCTTGGTAATATCCCCTTTCTTTGATTTTGAATCCTTCTTCTATTTTCAGTAGGACAGAGAGTGATCTTTTTATTTTAAATGGTTTTTTTTTTTCCACTTACATGACAAAAGGACCAACCTCCCTTGTTAGAATTTCTTGTGAAGTATCCAAGGTGAAAAGAGCTGAGCTGTGGGATAGAAAAGTATTGCTGAAACATGGCATTTTAAAAAAACTGATATAAACTCTAGGTTAAAACAAGTGTTACTGTGCAGTGCATGCATTTTCACCTAAACATTACAGGCTGATCTTTTGTTTGAATAACCTGGACAGTGAAAGAAAAAAGATGAATACTCATTGTGGTAAAAATACTACATTTCAAGTATGTTATCAATAATATTTGGACACCTTGTGACATGTTTCTGTCCTTTAAATAGGACTGAGTTTGTCTTAGTGTGTTTGTGCTGCTCTGATTTTGCTTTAATTCACAGACATTTGTGTTTGCTTTCACTGTTGGTAGCATGCTTGGTGAGTAACAGCTTGCTGGGTTTACATTATGAAAATAAGAAAAGGAAATGAAAATGCAGATCCTTATCTTCAAGTTGAAGCTGCCTAAATTAGAGCAAATCTTTTTGTTGTTCTTGTGTTTGCTAAATATGAGACGTAGTCAAATTCCAGAAGCTGACATGAGAAACATCTGCAGTATCGAAAGCAGCAATTTGAATTCTCACATCCATGCCTGTTCAACTTGAACCAAATAAAAGTGAAACTCAAGCAGAGATTGTTTCCATGTTTGCATTTGAGGTTCTCCTTCATTCTAATGCATGCTTTCATGTCTAGCTGAGAGCCTACAACCAGGCTGTGCTGTACTGCCGTGGAGGGAGAAAGAGGGTGCAGTCAGTGATCCAGCATCAGCAGTCCAAATCAGTGAAAAACCTAACGGAGAAGTGGAAGAAAGAGGCTGAAGTGGGTGCCTAAAAACAATCCACAGCCTCAACTGGCACAAATTAGCAGTACAAGTCTAAGAGATTAGGCTGCTTTGTACTGATAGAGGGCTGTTCTATTTCATTCTCAGGTGCTCATTGTGAAGGTGGGTTTAAGAAATTGCTCATGTTCATTGAGATTCAGCTTGCACTTTGTTGTATGTGCCGAGGACCTTTCCACCAGAGAGGGCATCGCAAGATAACAAGTAGCAACAAGAGGAATTATTCTCCTCTCCGAGGACCTGGTGTACCAATTACTATTTAAAATTGTTATTTAAAGTGTTTGTCATAAACCCTTTCATAGCAGGAGCACTTCTGAAATATGAAATGTTATTATCCTTTTAGCCAGAGCAAGGGTGGGGTGGGGTGAGGGGGAGATGGAGTGACTTGAAAGCATGTGGCTGCAGTATCTTGTATGAAGCTCATTTGTCAACATAACAGATGTGCTGTCATAGGGGTGGGGTTGTTGTCCTGTCTGTTGCACATCACTCCAGGGGTTGTCCTGGAGGCAAGATGCAGCTGTAATATAAAGTGGTGCAGGAGTATATCTCTGTTCTGTCGTGTCAGGGACATGATGATTGTCCAAGGGAAAGGGCAGATGCCACCATGCTGACATGGTGCTGCATCTGCATCCTTGCAGCACTGTGAGAGGGGCTGGCTGGCACAGCCCCCATGCCCTGGCTGCCTGGGCACTGCTTGCTGAAGGCTCTGCTGTGTTCCATCGTGTTGTGTAGACACATGCACAGTGTGCTCATTGTCCGAGCAGCTGCTGGAGTTAAACATGCAAGTGCAAGTTGTGTTACAGACACATTTTGATTTTCTTAAGGCAGTCATTTGTCAAAGAAGTGGGAAGCTGAGAACTGATCTTCAGTGGGACTGGCAGTGGTATTCTTGATAGTGGCATGTGTGAAGAGCAAACTCAGTGAAATTGATTTACATTGGTATAAAATTAATGGGAAACTGGTGCTAAGCTTTGAATATTTTCAAAGTATTTTTTTTTTCCTATATTCGACCTTGGTTTTGATTTCCTGACCTCCAAAAGAGAAAAAGAGTGTGTGAACAAGTATTTTTCTTGCATTAAAAATGGTGACAGCAAAATCAACTCCAGCCTCTGATCAAGCCTGAGAAATTTCATCTGTCAAGGGCAAGATTTGTAAGTGACAGACTTGGCACAAAGGTGCAACCTTGTATGTGTACTTGTACCTATAGCTGTAACTGCTGTGACAAGGGCTAATGTGTGCCCACCAAAGAAAACTCAAAATGACAAACCATAAGGTGAGAAGTATAGGAGATGGAAAAGTAACCAAGTGACTAAATAGTACATGGTTTGCAAGAAATCCATTGCAGCGTGAAAGGAGAAGGTTTGCCAACTTCCTGAGGTGAAGGCAATTGCGCTGTAGACAGTTAATAATCAGTAGCAAAAATCTGGGGTGCAAAAACAAGCCTGTATATTAAGCTGTTTTTATCTAGGGTAATATTTTTGATCCAATAGCAACTAGATGGATGTGCCATTCTAGGACTCACTCCCCTGTGTCACTGACAGGGCAAACCATCTGAAAGTTAGAGAGTCTGGCTTCTATTAATGTTAATCAAAGTATTTGTGTTATACTCAGCGGTCTTCCACCAGTAAGCATTTGGCCCACTGCAGACATAAGTCACAATGCTGGAAAACAGCTCTTCAGTTGCATGGGTGAAAAGTCAGAAAAGGAAATGTTGAGGGAAGCAGGTTAAAAAGAAAAAAAGAAGCTTCCATTTCTATGGAAGGGAGTGAATTTTTGATGGGTGTTATGTTTCCTTTGGAGAAGTTTGTCAAGCCATGCTTTTGTTCTCATCACAAGAGAAACGTGCAGTACCAGATGTGAAAATCATCATTCAGTGAACAAGTCTCAAATGACTTTGCTGCTTCATTTCTTACAGTTCTGGAAACATACCACAGCAAAGGCCTTCATCCATGACTAAGTACAAATCAAATTTCAGGTTTTGAAATTGAAGCCAGTTGTGAAATCCCCAAGTATTTAAAACTGCCCCTGAAGAATTTAACAGATTAAAAATTTATTTTGTGTTGTTCAGTTTATTCAAAAGGCAAACAAAGAAAAGGAGGGAGGAGGAAACAGTTGTTTCTTAACAGCAAAATAATTCTTACCGCTGCAGAAAGGTTGGAAAGCCTTAAAATAAAGGCTGAGGTATGAATACAGTGATACCAGGAGCAGGCATGCACGTATGTCTTGCTGTGTGCTGTGGAAATGAAGCTATGTACATCATTCACTCAGAGCTCTTGATTCTCTGCCTCCTCATCTTCCTAATGGTTTAGCTGCGTGTGTGGAGAAACACTTCATGAGTTACATGAGCCTTCTACTCTTGATTCTGATTCTTAAGTCCGTTAGTCAGAAATGTCAAGAGGGTACTCATGTGTCTTAAGTGATTTCTGTGGGACTAAGGATAAGCATGAGGCTATTTCCCAGCCCTTACCAGCTGTCTGTTGCCGTTCAACAAAACATAAACAGTCGGTTTATTCTCTTTGAAGCTGATGAGGTTTAAGCACAATGCTTAAGGGCAGTCGCATAGTATAAGAATTTGTCGGAACAGAAATGGGTTTTCTGAGAAGCGGTGCATGTGAAAACCTTTGCAGCATCCTCTCCTCACCTCCAGCTTAACTATGCAAAGCTGGCACATGTCAGAGCGCAGCTTTTTCAGCTGTGACAGCACTGCAGCTGCCCCTCTTGTTGTAAACCATCCAGCCCCTTTCTCTAATGCCCTCTAATCCCAAACACTTGAAAGTATATGGGAAACTTAGGCTGAATCAATACCTTATGAATAAGGAGGCTTTTCTTACAGAGCTCATGATAGCAGAGAATGTTTGCCTCTTGTATTGAACAAAGTGTATTTGTGCAGTAATTTCATCTCTGAATGGCATTTTTAGCTGCAGCTACTAGAAACATAAATGGCAGAAAAACATGCTCTGTTGTGAAGGGTGTGTTGAAAATAAAACTTGTCTTGTACTGGTGTACCAAGTAATAATGATAACAGAAAAAGCTGTTCAGAAAGTGCTACTACTTGAATTAGGCCTGTCTTCATCTCGTTAAAATAAATGTATTTATTAAGTATGCATATCTTTATCTCTTATGTAATGAGAAGAACAGAGCCATATCACAGATCCACAGTGTCTTTTGTGCTCTACAAATTCGGTGCGACAGCCACCAGACAAAAAGTGATTTATACTGTGTCTTGTAATGGGTGGAATAATTAACAGTGGTGGCATCCATCACTTCTACAACATGCTTATCTCAGAACTTTTCCATTGATTCTGGAGAAAAGCAGGAACAAAACACAGGAACAGAACAATAAAAGTCAGTTAGTTACTCGGCCCTTTAACTTGATGTGTCTCATTTGGACACCTGATGAATAAATCTCTACAGCTTTAACAAAATGCTGCTTAGTAATGTGGACACAGTCTGGGTTCAGCATGTGAGAAATTAACTCTGTAATGGTAAGAACAAGGGGAAAATAAGCTTCACAGATATCTGTGGAATCTGAAGGTATCAAATAAGTTTCAATTCTGCTTTTCTGCTGAGAAACTTTCTCCACTGGGAGTATGTAATAGCTAAAGAAGCAGTCCAGTCCAGTAGTATCTTCTGACAACAATTTGGGAGCAAAAGAGTATTGCATTAGATAAGGAGCATGCCTTAGGTGTCCCACACTCCTATGAATCTTCCTGCAGTTCTTGACTTGTTTTCTGTCATCAATAGCCTTCTGTTGAAAGTAAGATGGATTGGCTCTGGGTTTGGAAAAATAGGGGAGCAGTAAGACACTGCATAATTCTGTACAGAACATGGCAATAATGGCTCTCAGAAGGCAGTTGTAAAAATTCAGATCACTAAGATATGATTTTTCCGTATCAAATGTAAAGCACAACACATTATGAGTATAGGAGGTGATCAGGAAGTACTAAGTACAGGATTTATGAGAAGCTTAAATGCAGTATGAAATTGGCTGGCTAAAGATAATACCAAGGTTAATAAGAGGAGGAAATAAAATTCTGACTGTAAATTACATTTGTAGTTATGCAAATGAAGGTTGAAAGGGCATTTGGATCTTGGGCTTGGTTCCCTTAGCACTGACTTCCTTAGCATTGCATGATGCTGTGTCATGTGCTGTGAGGCAAAGGAGAGAGGAAGAATTTGTTAGTGGGAGTACCTAGAACCAAATCAGATCTACAGGTTTTGGAGATTTTACACAAGTCAGTCTCAGCTTAATGAGGGGACAGTTCTACACTTCCTTTCTAAGAAAGGCAGACTGAGAAGTTTATTTACACACGTGCCTGTGAGAGCTCAGAGAATGAAGTGTGGCTGTCTCTGAAGCATGCCGTCGGTTATGTTGAAGGTATGCGTTCAGAAGAGGAGGAGGAAACAGTGCAGGTCATCAAAGAAACCATTATGCATTGACGTGAACCAGTACTGGAAAACACAGTATGTTGTTGCACAGGAAGGAACACAGGGAAAATATTGTGTCTGTTTCTGTTAAAATCACACATTTGTGTACATGATTTGAGGGTTATTTCTCAGGCTCTCCTGGCTTCTCAGGTGGTAATACAAAACCCAGGGCTGTACACTGTGGTAAATAACAGCAAGAAGTCTATTCATCAGTGTGTCTGTGACATTAGCACTCATGTAAGAAAGGCAGGTCTATTCAGGTAGCTCCATATTAGCTATTTTCTTCCTAGTGAATAAGAAAATCAGGACGAGCACCATATGACTCAAGCCTACTTGGAAGTTATCCACCACAACAGGAGTAAAAATTTGCTGGAGAGTTCTACTGGTGTTAAATCTCTATGCAGACAGTGTCTGTCACCATTTTATTAGCAGACTAGATATGCTGTTAAAAATTATATCTATTATATCCATCCCAGAGGCCTTCATTCAGAGGAGAGTAATGGAGCTCAGCTGACAAAAGGGATTTGTCTATTCGGACATGCTGAAGGGCCTTGAGATAAGAAATAATTCTCACATAAGCAGTTCCTGACTTAAAATATTCATTTATAGGAAATACTTTAAAAATAGGTCTTTTGAGGAGATTTTATATAGCTCAGGTTTCTCATTTTTAGGAGCTTTAGAGCTTACCTCACCTGGTAAGAGTTTGTAAATCCAATCCCAATGATTTGTGTGTCCACATTCACACTTTTCAAGACATAATAATTGCCTGAGCAAGGAGTACGTTTTGCTCAGGACATAGTAATGCAATGTTTTTGGGGATTAGCTGAGGGAGCTCTTTCCACTGCCAGTTTCACTGAACAAATCTTCACCCTGATGGATGCTCGTCCTCCTTCTCTGAATGGTACAGAATGGGGTGGATGGGTGTCACTGCAGAACCCTGCCCTCTTTGTTTATTCCCTTAAAGCCCTCCCTGGGCAGATGAGCTGCAGGCAATTCTCTGACAGACTGAGCTGTTGGGTTTTAAAATTATTCCTAGGCATAGGAAATACAAAATCACTACAGAAACAAAGTTTCTTTTTTCTTTGAAGGAGCCCTCCTTCCCAGATGCTTTCTGTCCTTCCCCATGCACCATCTCTGTAAGGGGCTGTTCTTTGTTCTAGTAGGGGGCAGAATTTGTAACTCCCTTTTTGTGTCTAACTCAGCAGCTGGATTTCAGTTTCTGTGCCAACATGCATTTCTTGGGATATTGCTATGCATTTTCATAATCAATTTACAAGCTGCAATATCAGGTACTTTGCTAACATCTGGATTTGTTCCCTGTGTTGGTGCCTGCCTTTACTGTTAGAATTCTGCATAAGAGCAATCACTTTGCTTGGCATAGTTTATTTCTTTATGTACCATGCTGCCTACTGCCTGTGTATTCATCACTCAGTTGATACATAGAGAGTTGTACTTTGAGGGGTGGAGGAGAATGTGTGGGGTTTATTTTGCTCTTACAAGTTGGCTAGAAGTACTGGACAACTATGAAGGGCACTGTGCTTCTGTTGAGTTCATTCTTTAGTTGGTGCAGAGCTTGTCACTGCTCTAAATGAGCTCAGAGATCACACAGACTCTAGCTACTGAAAAGCCCTGGTCAGCAGCGTACAAGAGGGTTGCCCTTTATTGCTTGTTGTGATTATTTCTTGTTAACTTAAAGAAGTCTGTTTCAAATAATAGAAAAGATACCAGAAATGTAGCTGCTAGGAGAGTTCACCCCTTTTCAAGAACTGCTTTTATATTAGCAGATTTTTAGACATTTGGATTATCATCTTGTCAATAGAAGAGACAGTGTCAAAGCCCCACTTGTGCTGCTTGCTTCAGGTTGCAGATTGAGAGTGCTTTTAAAACTGTGTTTAAAACTGCCACTTATAAGAAAATGCAAGAAAATCAGACTGTGTGAAAAATGGACTTAACCCAATTTCAGGAATGAACTGTAGAGGGCTCAGAGATATGCACTGTAGCTGGCATCTCTCTTGATCTTGATTTTGGGGACATCTGACGTTAATCTTGATTGCACAAAATGAAAGGGAGCCATCCCAAATCTCTGCAGAGTCCCCCTGCCCTTAGGGTTACTTTTGTATTCATTTCATTTTCAGGATTTGAGAATATTTTCCTTAAAGGTGATCTGTGACATTAAAGGTTTCTCCTTGCTTTGAAGCAGTTAAAGAGGCCAAAGCTTGTAGGGAGTAAATGAAGCTCTCTCTGAAGTAATTTTTTTCTCTTTGCTCAGCTCTGATGAAAGTGCTATTGCATTTGGTGAGACATTCCCGAGTAATATCTACTGTTTACTCACTGTTATTTGCTATTGTCTGTTCAGAGTGTACTTACCTCCCCAACCTGAAAGAAAGATGAAATTTGCCTCTGGCCCTTTAGATTTTTTTATTAAGCTATTTTTCAGTCTTTGGTGAAGAAAATTGTTTTCCTTGCTGCTCTCTCCTCAGTGCTGGAAGTGGCAGCAGTCCGGTCCTGCCGTCCTGCAGCCTCCCCATCAGCACTTCTCTGATTACTGTGAGATTGTTTTTTCTGTTGTTCCCCACTGTGTAGCTCAACTAGAGACTCCCAGTCTGTCCTAACAGCCATTCTGTAAGGTGCAAGTTGTTGTTCTCCATAGTGCCACATGTCTGTCTCTAGTTGTGTGCACAGAGGTAATGTTCTCAGTCTTCTTGCAAAGTATGGCATCACAGGTACGTGCAGAACTTAATCCTAAACTTGATTTCCATGAGATGAAGATATGGAAACCTCTTCCTCCCTTTTACAAAGGCTGGTCTAATCAAACAAACCAGGGAGGTCAGGCCTGGAGACATGGATGTTGGTGGCAGGAGCAGCTCACTAGAGCTGCTGCTCATTTTATAGTGGCATGAACTGTCTCGCCCTCTGATGATCCTGCCTTACTGTGGCAGCAGCTTTGTCTGCCTAGAGCTGTTACAGAGTTTCTGTGCTGCTAGCAGGGTGATGAGGAGCAGGAGAAATATGGAATTAAGAGCAGCAGCAGGTTTTGACAGTAGTTGGAAAAGGCCAGCTTTCCTGCAAATCCCAGCAAGTCTACTTCTAGCTCTGAAGTGAAAATGCATGATAAAACCTCAGGCAAGGAGCACTTCATGCAGCCTCATGTGTGACAAGGGAAAGTAAGGCAAAGAGAAAGACAAGGGCACTTTCTTAATTGTCTTTGTGAGTGATCTCACCCAGTACCATACACCCATGGGGTTTTTTCTGCACATTTTTTCCACAGTTCTGCATTGTGTTTTGCTTTTTCCATATCCCTAGATGTTTTCTGCAATTGTGTGAGCAAAGACAATAGGTGTATAATTTCTTCATATCCCCAGTATTTTCATAGACAGGAAGCTTCATTTACGTGTACAAACACACAGACATGGGCCCACAAAACCATGATGACTAAATACTGCCAGCTCAGGAATGGACAACCACAGTGGAACTATTTCCACAGATACAAGCTGTCAGCCTATACATGTTCTGGCACCTGCCTAACTTGACTCAGATTACTTCATTATTTGCTGTAAGGAACAGAAACATTTCAACCAAAGTATGACACTTTTGAAAGGGAGCTCTTGCAGGCTGTGGCATGCCAGGAAAGGCTGCTGTTATCTCATGCTGGTCTACAGGTGTCCTGGGCTGTAAGTGGGTCTGTGTTCCCATTTGCAGTATGGTCCCTTCCTTTTTATCCTGTGAGTTTATTTTAATTACCTTGCATTGACCGTTGGCTATCTCTGTAGTTACAGAACTACTGAAGTGATCTCTCATTATGCAATTTGGTGTATGCATAATTAGGAAATTATAGTGTGTAATTTATTCATTTGGAGACAGGCCTCTGATAAAATCCACAGCTGATGCTTTCCCTTAGGGAAACTTTGTTTTTAACTTTAAAGGTTGAGTGGAAAGTTCCACAAAGCAGGTGAGGGGCTGTGCCTACCCGGCAAGAGGGCACATCACATCAGTGCCAGGCAGAGGAGGCCAGGGCACTGATGGCAGAGACTGGGACAGTTCTTTCTGGCCAGCAGGTGTGAAGACCTGCAGCATGTGCTCAGCACTTCTGCACATGGGTTGGTTGTGCGCCTGATCCCTCCAGCACTATTTCATCTCTCACGTGTGCAGCACTAGCACAAGACACTGCTGCCCACCCCGTGAACAGGACTAGGAACAGCTCTGCTATCCCATGCAATCAGAGAATTTATCTGTCTTACAAGCAGCACAGGTGACTATTACACCAGCATGGCTTTGCACTTCCCTAGCAACTGGCAGCAGGGTGTTGCCATCTGTGCCCCACCAAGATCAGGTAGGACAGGGAGGAGAGGATGGCAGCAGTCAATGCTCACTTCATTTTTCTAGCAGTCATTGTGGTTCATCTCAGACATACCTTTCCACACTTGGAGCCTAACATGGGTTTAGCAAGAAGATTGATGTAGAATTCATTGCAGAAGCCAGGCTGTTACTGCATTCAGGTTTTGATAGGGGAATGGAAATGTGAAACATATTCTTGGTGAAACAAAAGCATCTGATAAAGTATGTCCTGTGAATAAAATCTTAATGCTTTTACAGGGCAAACACTTGAAGGACCAAGATGTTTTGTTGAAAGCAGATCTGATCACAGGTCTTTAAGTGGAAAGAGTGCATTTAGCTCTCATCTTATTTCCATTTAGAAGGAATTAAAATGACTACAGATTGAAATGTGAGGTATTTTGTGGTGATTTAGATTTTAAAACAAAGTATAAAAGTACCCTGGTTTTAATTGCATCAACATTTTATCAGGAGTTTATAATAAAATGGAATTGTTGCTTTTTATGGAAGCCTTATGTATTGCTCAAGAACCCTTAACAGCTGGGATTGTTTTAGCTCCTAACAGTAGCAGCTGTGTTTTAACCCAGCCTCATACTATTGCACATGATCAAAACCCAGTTAATTAAAAAAAGAAAAAGAAAAAAATAGAAGAAACTCTGTAAAAGTCTTCTAAAGAGCTTTGTTTGGTTGGTTGGGTTTTGGAATGTGAAATGCTATCTCATCAATATGGACCTGCCCATAGGAATTTGTGGACAGTAGTGGAAATGCCAGGGTGCTGGCAGAAGTGAGTGCATTAGAGGAACAGCCAGGAATCTGATGGCTCATCCAGTCACCTCTGGGAAACTGAATTCTCATCTACAATTACCTATTTGCCCTTTCTACCAGACCACTGCTGCTTCTGTTCTACTGCCTCCCATTCTGTTGTTTATTCAATGTCTTAGGAAAGAAAGATCAGGATTTGTTTCCAGATGAGAGGCAGTTTGAGGAAAAAACCTGTTTCCTCCCACTTTCCTGACAGATTGAATTGCTGTTTTCTGATTATCCCTAAATCATTGCAATTGTAAAGAATAGGAAATGGATGTGAATTGTGTTTGACCCAAATTCTCTGCCTTGGCTTGCACTCTGTATACACATCAGCCCTTAGGGTATCCCTTGGTGTCATAGCCTAAATCGTTCCAAGGTCTGAGAATCATTCCATTTAATGCTGTTGTCACAGGTGATTAACATCATGAGCACCTTGCCATTGCAATGCTTCATTATCTGCTCTCAGTAGCAGAGGCGAATTACTTCCTGACACCCCAGGTCTGGCTAAGGAGATATGTGGCAAGGGACAAGCGCCTCCTGCTGGGAACTGCAGCGTAGACCTGGAAACCCCTACAGGAGCGTGTTTTGTGTCCTCTGGCTTGTGTCTACAGTAGTGCAGGGCTGGTGGATGATGTCCCCTGGCAGATGATTGGCAAGCCTGTTACTGGTTTTGGACAAAGATTTTACTAGAGTCCAGAAATCTTGGTAACTCAACATGTATCTCACGAGAGCAAACCTTCTCCTCCCTTCAACACTTTGAGTTAGGAAGAAAACTCCTCTATGAGTGGATTTCTTTTCTTCCAGCATATTTCTCTCTAGTCTTAGGCACTATTTTGTTGTTTAATACCTCTTGATTGCATCTTGTTATCATCTTGTCTTGATTGGCTTTGTGGCTCGTTACACAAAAAGGGTGCTAATCTTTGTTAATTAGTTCCTTATTAAAGTCAATTGAGATTTGTAGCACAAGAAGTGAGCTGTATTTCTGATGATAAATAATTGGCTGCCAAGGAATTCTTAGCGTGAAATCGTGTCAGTATAACTGATGATACTTTAATATTTCATGTGGGTTTGTATGTGTTTACTGCAGTGCTTCTCAGTTCTTTCACCTGTTGTTCCCACCACTTCTTTTTATGCCCTGTAGCTGTGTGACTAGTTTGATCCTAGCTTACCTTTCCAAGATATTTTTTTTCCCCTATTACATCCTATGATTTCATTAGTTCATTCCTAGAGAACTATTTCATTGAGAAAATTGTCTCCTGTAATGGCAGGAAGTACTTTTATTGCTTTTCACACTTGTCTTTATTCTGTCCTGGGTATTGCTGTGTCATAGGATGGGGTATCATAAGGTTTTTGGAGTGTACTACTACTATGAAATATTTCCTGGAGACCTGGTAATAGGAAATCAGGTGTAGTGATGAACTGAAAAGCAGAGTTATCTCTGTTTTTTGGCCAGTGCTGGTGGAGAATTGTCTCCGACCAAATATCAGTGCTGCTGTGTCCTGGTAAGCAGGCTTGTGTGGAACTGTGAGATTTCCTTGTGTGCATCAACCTGGTGCACCCAACCCCTCCTCTGGACCTGCTCCATCAGGTCCGTGTCCCTGTATTGATATGGGTATCCTGGTCTGGAAGATACTCATGTCTTGCTGAGAACTATGTTTCTTTTCCCAAGAAGAAGCAGAGGGAGCATAGTATGGGTAGTCTTTTACATATTAAGAATAGTAGTGAGAAGTGAAGCAAAAAGCCTGAAAAACATAAGAGGTATCAGTTTGAGCCATACTTGGTTAAGAAATCCTTGGGTTAGATGTTCCTCTCAAGTACTGTAATGTTTTGCATATGATTAACATACATATTGCAGAGCAGAGTAGAAAAGTCAGCTAATTATTTTAGCCCCAATGATAAATTTTGAAGTAGTTTAGCTTCCTGCTTGTTCTTTTATTCCTTACATTACAGATGGAGCTTAGAGATGTCCCCCAAATATATACTTTATGATTTGCTTTTTATTGACCATCAGTGCATTAATTTTGTAAAACTGTCAGAAAATCCCTTCTGTTCAAAATATTATTGTGACTCCCCCATGAATCACATCACCTCCCTGGAAGTGTTAAAGGCCAGGCTGGATGAAGCTTTGAGCAAGCTGATCTAGTGGAAGGTGCCCTTGCCCATGGCAGGGGGATTGGAACTAGATGATCTTTAAGGCCTCTTCCAGTCCAAACCACCCCCTGAGTCTGTGATTCTGTAATTCTATGATTTATTTTATTTGAAAATGTCCTTGAAATGATGGAGGCCATTCTGGAGCAGCTTAAGCTGTGAAGTTGTATATATGAGCTTCTTCATTTTGCAGAAAGATCAGGTCTCTCTCCTGCTATGGGACTTTGACCTTCAAGGGGATACCGCTTCAGTTTGGCATGTTATCCCCTAGATGGTTGTTCTCTAAACAACAGGGTTATCTAAGTAAATACTAAAATTCAAAGACAGGCATGTAAGAATCATGTTTGGTATCCAGTGTGTGTGCTTGCCTCAGTACAGTTGCTCCAGTATTCTCATGCTGTGCTGAACTCCACTCATATATCCAGTGCCTGTCCGCATGAGGCAGAACATGTACCAGTCAGACGCTGACACCCCTCTGCAGGCAAGTGTGTTGGCAGCAGCATGGGTTGTGCTACAGCTTTGCAGTGAGTAAATCTCGGCAAAGCATTATAAAAAGCATCCTCTGTGCCTGCAACTGACGCTGATCACATTGTTTACAAACCTGGAAAGCCCTCTGGTACTGGCGTGGTTTGAGCCAGAACAGAGCTAATTCCATGCTGTGATCTTACTTTTTAGCTCAGTCTCTTGCAAACAACTGCACTTTCTGAAATGAACAGTGTGGTTTCTCAGACAGCATCTGCTCCTAGTACTGATAACTATCAATGTTTCTAGCTAGTACCAAGGATTGACATGCAGACCAACGTCACTGCTGAACCTGGTGTGTCTGACTGGGGGAGTCTGTGTGAAAACCTGCACTTGTGGGGAGGAGCAGACAGTTCAGGTGACCCTAAGCTGACTAACAAGGGGTTCCATTCCATATATGTCATATTCAGTATAAAGCTGAGGGACTGGTCTCTTCTTCAATGGCCAGTGTCTGGGGAGGGCTGTGTCCATTCTGCCTTTGATCCTGATCTGTGAGTTTCTGAATCCAACTCCTTAATCTGATTCCTGTCTGCCACCGAGTCCAGTCTGGGACTTTCCCCAGTGCCTGCCCACAGCATCAATGGTGGTAGTGACACAATTGCCATCAGGAGGGTTGGGCTTAATATTGGTTTAATATAAATTTATTTTGTTATTATTGTTTTAATTTAAACCATTTTAGTTTTATTTTCCAGTTCATAAGTCTCTCCCCCTTATTTTCTTTCTTTCTCCCTTTGGAAAGGGAGAGGGATTAATAGAGAGCATCTGTCACTCATGTAGTGGCTGGCCCAGCCCTTACCCTTGACAGATACAAAGTCCAATGTAACAATAATCATAAAATTATGTTATTTCACTGCACAGTACACAACCTTGTTTGTCCCAGTATATCAGCCTTTCAACTTACCTTTCTGTCTCTAATCTCTCTAATACAGTGTGTGAACCATGGGCTGGTCATGAAGCTTTATGTCACAGTTTGTACATTTTACCATTTCTTTCAAGCAATATAATTTCACAACAAATAGATTAAAAAGCCATAATGTAATAAATCAAATGCTTACAAAGAAGCTAACCTCTAGGTATTACATTTTATTGTGTGATGGCAGGAATTCATCTGCAGAATAATGCTGTGTTGTTTCTCAAGGATATGTACTAAAGCCTAAAACCAGTTATGGTATTTGAACTGCTGAAGAATCACAGTATCTATCAGAACTGGGATTTTTGCTTTTGAGATGCTGCATGCAGACTGTTGCAGATTTAAATGGTGCAGAAGGTATTATGACAATGAAATATCTTTTAAGACATAAACTGAATGTGTGTGAGTTATGAGCTTTATTCTCAGTAGTCAGAATAATACTTTTATTCCCTTTAGTGCAAAAGAACTCATAAATCAGAGTAGCAAGATACAATGCTGCAAGTGCTTGTGTGGATGCAGATGCATGTCCTTTGCCTGCTCTCAACTGAAGAGTTGTGTTTACTTCATTATCTTAAAACCATGCTGGTGAAAATCAGCATAGCTCCCATTACAGTCTTGTGAGAGATCTGTTTAGTTCCATCTGACTCTAGCCCATAGTGATAAATAATTCAGGAATGTTATGATCTTATATTTTGTATTAATAGGAAAAATCGTGGCAATTTCTCAAAGACTGTTTCTGTGCTACAAGTTGTAAGTCCCTAGCTGAATGAAGATACAGCCTGATGTGGGCATACTGACCCTTTCCAGTACTGAATACTGTTAAGTGTGTGTGCACTAGTGAGGGCTGCTGCTGCTGGAGTGCAGAATTTCAAATAAAATGAAAATAAACAACAAAAAGAAAAGGGTGGGGGGAAGGGAAGATAAAGAAATAATGCAAGGGGAGGAGAGGAATCAGTGTGAGATAGCATAGCCAGTGTTGTGGAGAAATATATACATTACCTGTGCTTTTTCAGATCTCCTCTGAAGATTACTGTGAGATGCTTTCAGTAACCTGGTTTTCAAAGTGAGATAAACCTCTGGCACTGAGCAGCCTCAGCTGAACATGGAAAATGCTGTGGAGGTGAACCAAGCAGAGGTTGGAATAGTGCACTGCTTCCATTCTCTGCCTATTCTTCTGCTGGTTCTTGCTGCACCGGTGTAACTTGCTGCAGTGTTTAACAGGAAATGTCACAAAAGTTCCTCTTAATCCAGGAGTGACTGCTAATTAGTAGATGAACTGGCAGAATGGACAGGCAGCTGGTCCTCTATATCCCTTCTTAGTGTATTTTCTGTCCTGCACATGGAAGTACGTGCATAAAATTAACATTTGAAGCAAAGATGTCATCAAGAGACAATACTTGTCAAAGGAGGACTCCTCATCTTAATGACTATCTATCTAACAAATTAAGAACATTTTTTACAGTGAAAATAAAGAATTAAGCACTGTGCAGGACAAAGTCACAGTTTTGTAAAACAAGAATAGAAAAAAAATATATTATATGGGAATACATTAGCACCTGTCACTTAAAAATGATGAATCCTGAACTGAAGGCTGTCATGAATAAGATAAGGATGGAGCCCTCCAAGAAATACCTAAGGGGATTTCTTTTAATAAGACCTCAAGAATATGCCTTGGGTGTAAGACCACAGAACAGAGATTTGAAAGCCTCAAGCCAGCTTTCTTTTTTGCCATTGTAATTTGACTGAGCAATTGTACTTAATCACTGAATATGAGTTACCCACAGTTTCCCCTGCCTCAGATGACTTTTCAGAAGTTCAATAATTGGAAAAGTTTCAGCTGTTTCCCATCATGGCTAAATGGTTGGAAAAAAACCCAGTTAAAATCCATTTCTAATGAAAAAAAAGTGCTTAAGTGGGAACCTCCCAATTCCATTTTTTTGTCAGTGGCATGTGAAGGGGGAAACAGATTTCAGAGTATTAAGATGATTCAGTGAGATGCCTGAGGGAAGTTAGGGAACACTTGACGTGCAGTGAACCCAAACTTACAGGAATCCAATGCCCTCATCTCACTAAAAACTTGGGTAGTTTTGTGCCAGTGGGAGCTGAAAGTGCTTAGTCTGGTGTGAACAATCTGAGAGATTGCAATTTGCTCCTGCACAGAGGGCTGGGGGAAAGAGCCTGGTGGTTACAGTGGATGTCAAGTTGAAAATGAGACAAGGTGTTTGGTTGCCAATCAGGCACACCAGCCACCAAGATAGACTGGGAGGGGTCAAGTCAGAAGATGAGGGAAAATGGCAATGCATATCTATTCTGACTTGGTTGTTATGAGAGAATGAATGCTGACCTAAGAATTTTTTGGCTTTGATTAACAATATGTGTACTCCCTGTTTCTGAGCATGTTTACTTGCATTAAGTCCATTGGAGTAGTTGAGTTTGGGTTCAATACTTAAACTCTGTTTAAGAATACTTAAGCTTTGCTTGTATACAGTGAAGGGCTTCCAAAGCATATTTCAGTGACTCTATGTCACCTTTAAATATCTTATTGTAATATTGAAGAAAAGGTTGGATCAACACTTGTCAGACAGCAGTGATAGTAGAGGATTGTTGAAGGTGGAGCTGACCCTCCCTTGGATAGTGGGAATTGTAAAGAGGCTACCTTGGTGTTTTCTATCAAAGAGTTTGTCAGCCCTCAGTAAGTGATAATGGATCTAGCTGCTTCTATTTCCTTGTCTGTCATTAGTAGTTCTCCTGAGACCCTTCCAAGCACTCCTGAATCATGAGAATGCCACAATATATGAAGATTTGACAGTGTGTGTGTGCAATCTGTGATCACATCAGTCTCACTTAATTCTTCATAGTACTGAGTTGTCCAACTATTTGGCAGTTAGAATTGTGACCAGCAATTGTACAACTGATTTTAATGTACCTTGTTCTTGGAAATGTGAATATCCTGTTAGTTGTTTACAGTGGAATCCTTTGGGGGAAAAAATTGCAGATTAATGTGCTTTTTCATTGTGAAAATCTTCCTAACAAGACTAACATCCAAATGCACAGTTTATTTGCGAGTCAATAATGTCATTCTCCATGTTGTCCTCAGGCAAGGAAATGACATTTTGAAATACTAGACTTTAAAATGTATGAAAGCCCCTGCACCCACAGCATTGCAGAAAAAAGCAAACCCATTTTTTGTTACATTAGTGTCTTGATTCCATAGTCTATGAGACTGTTTTATGAAATCTACTGCTGCAGCTGTGCTGCAGACAACCCTGATAGATGAAAAAGTTCATGGGAATAGACAGGCTCCGTGTGAACCTTCAAAACAATATCAAAAGGATTATGAGTCTGAGTTTGACTGGATAACACATTCATCATCTTCTGGAGGTTATTGTTTAACAGTGGTATGCAGGATAGTCTCTTAGAATTTAAGTCAAGCATGTTTAAAGAGGGAATTATTTATTTATTTGCAGTTTTGCTAGAGGAGGCAACAGTTACAAAGGGCACTTCTGAAATTGGGAGACTTTTCATTCTGAGTTTTGTCCTCTGTGAGTGAGAGATGGTTTGGGATAGCAGAAAGATACCTTCTGATATTTTCAGAGTTGCTGGTTTATAGTGTTGTATTTACTGGTTAGGCCACACCTTGAGTACTGTGTCCAGTTCTGGGCCCCTCAGTTTAGGAAAGATATTGACTTGCTGGAACGTGTCCACAGAAGGGCAACAAAGCTGCTGAGGGGTTTGGACCACAAGCCCTGTGGAGAGAGGCTGAGGAAGCTGGGGTTGCTTAGCCTGGAGAAGAGGAGGCTCAAGGGAGACCTTATTGTTGTCTACAACTACCTGAAGGAAGGTTGTAGCCAGGTGGGGGTTGGTCTCTTCTCCCAGGCAACCAGCACCAGAACAAGAGGACACAGTCTCAAGCTGCATCAGGGGAAGTTTAGGCTTGAGGTGAGGAAAAAAGTTGGACTTGATGATCTTTGAGGTCTCTTCCAACCTTGGTGATTCTGTGATTATTCCTTAAAAATATGCAAGCATTCGACACAGATGTGTTCACAGACTGGATGGGGCACTTGGTGCCATGGTTTAGTTGATTAGATGGAATTGGGTGATAGGTTGGACTCGATGATCTCAAAGATCTTCTCCAACCTGGTTAATTCTATTCTATTCTACACCAACCACTGGAAAAGCGACTTTATACATTGGGATAAAGTTGCACACTTTTCACAGCTACTAGGGTGGCTGTTACTGGATAGTATGTTTCTTCAACCTTCCTCCTATTCTGTTATTCTAAACCAAAGCCACGGAGGGAATTTGTGTTTGTCTTATGCTTGGAGGTAAAATACACACATTTGAACAATGTGAGCTTCCTCAGTTCAGTAATATCTGGCATCTGTGGGATCGAGGAGCATCTAAGCCAACTACAAATGCTGTTTCATGTCTTGTTCTCATGCTTACTATGGTTATCATGGGATGGTTTTACTCTGTCTTGTGTAGCTACATTCTCTAGTGGTCTGCAGGGAGGTTAGCTGTCCTGCTGCAATGTGCACCAAAGCCAAGCTGTTTTAAATACCCTGAGAGAGAATGCCTCCTTTCCAAGTGCTTGTGTTTGTGGAGTTTCAGGATGGCAGTGAGGAGATGTAAGAAACCCAGACAAAGAGACAGCCTTTCATGTAGCAGTTGCAAGAAAAAAACAGAAGAAAAGCAGGACATGCACTTTACTTTTCTTCAGTTTCCTAGCCTTCATATTTTCAGTTTCCTAGCCTTCATGTTCACCGTACACCAATTTTCCTCCCTCCTGTGTGTGTAATACTTTGAACTTAAGAAGCGGATGCATTGCACCTTTACAAGGACACTTCTCCTGCTGTAGAAAATATTTGTGCAGCACTGAACTATTTTTTTTTCTTTCTAAGCTTTCATGGTTACCTCTCCCACTTCTGTGGTAGATCCTTGACAGCAAAGCTTCTTATAGTTCAGGCTCAAACAACTCTGGTGTAGATGAATGCGTCTTGCCTTCCAATTTGGGGAAACTTTTACCGTGTGAATTCTTCAGACTAAATTAATCATCAGTGACTGCAGACACCTCCATTCTTAGAAAAAACATAGAAATGAGTGAAAATACTGCCCTCAGAGGAAATCATTTGTCTGCACTTTGTTAGTCTCAGAATATAGGCTAAATTCTAAAAAACACCTCCATGTCAAATGGAAATGACGTTAGGTCACAGTACAAGTGCATTTCATGAATGTTGGAGACTTCTGGCTGGGCTTTGCTTAAAACCCAGGGTTTCACATAGCTTTGATGCACCTGTTGGAAATGGAAGCCTCTGCCTGCTAGCCAGTATGGATGCAGGATTCGGAGCTGTGCAATGGAAGTTTGTAAGGGATAAGATGTTTCCTCCTTTCACCTTTACTTTCCGTCCCTTAACTGTATTCAGGTGTGAAATTCTCAATTCATCTGGAGTATTGCAGCAGCTTGTGTGTGCCATGTAATTAGTGATTCTGAACTCTGTAGCCTGACATTGTGCCATGTGCATGATTCTTTGTCAAAAAGGCGAGGAGGGGCATGTGCTCAGTATGGATGAAACTGTTTGTATGAAAGCTTCTTAGTCTGTGTCTGCACTGGATAAGGATGAGGCCGTTTGGTAGTCACATCTGAATTTTATCTATGTCCAAATGTTCGCTTGCCTGCATATTCCCTGTGTGCCTGTGAACAAACATCAGCATAATCAAGCATGAAATAAGAGCCCCAATTCTCAGATGAAAGAGTGAAGGCGGATTTGCATTCATCAGCCACACAGACATATCATCATGGAATTTGATCTTTATCTCTGAGATACTGCAGGATATGTACAGAAGCTTCTGCAAAGCATTGCGCTGCTGCTTCCTGCGCGCACCTTAAGGACTCGTTCTCTGCATGCCCACATAAATCAGCACAGAGACTGTGCAGTGCTCTCTTTACAGCACAGGGATAGGTGAGTGATGTGTTTTAGCACATTTTACAGTATCCATAAGGCAAGGCCATCACGTGATACACTTCCACTCAGGAGCCATTAGTTTTTGCCACAGAATTTCTGTTTTTTAAAGGAAAACATTATCTGAGGGCAGTGTCACATAAGCAAATGCAGGTATGAGAATTGCCCTCCACTTTGTTGTGGGTTTTTTTCCCCTGCTTAATGAGTTTTCTTTCTCACTGGAAATCCCATTTAGCTTAAACTTGGGTTTTCTTCCAAAGCATAACCTCAAGCTAAACTCTTTTGCTTATGCTGCTGTTTTTTCTTTTTCTTTTTTTTGTTTCCCCCCAATGGTTTAAGCTGAAGTTAACCTTCCTATTAGCATTTTAATGGAAAAAGAGGTTCTACACTTAGCGAGAAGTTTTGGCTGCTTTCAAATGGCCACACTGTAAAGGTATGAAATGCTTCTTTCTAGTGTCTGCATATTCCTTCAATTCCTACAGCAAGAGTCTTTTCTCTTTACTGATATAAATAAGAACAACATTTGGCAGTGACTTCTGAGGTCATCTGTTTCAGTCATTTCCTTTATAATCGCATTATAAGCGTTTCACATAAGCTAGTCAATTGTGTTTTAAATGAAATGGAGATCTTTTTTTTTGCTGCTACTTTCTTTAGTCAAAGCCTATTCTAAATGCTTCTTTTGCTGGTGGTTAAAATACTTCTTCATAGCTTAAATGGTCGATTATAGCCACTTCCAGTGGTTCCAGTGCCAGTAATGTCCTTTAGCTGAATCATTGTTCTTTTAAGTGAAGATGACTTTCCAAACAGGATTTTTTTGGCCATAGTTCTTCCTTACAAATGTCCCCATTATGTGGCACTCTACAGGGAGCCCATTCTGTAGTGGGGATCTGAAAGTGGGTCAGGGCATTGTGTGCCTATGTAAATAATATTAAACATGTCAGCTTTCCAAAGGTACTGCAGGGTCTAACACCCTCCCAAAACAGTGGAGGTTAAGCCATGTGAAAATCAAAGGGCCACAGCAGTAGATTTGTTACAGAGGCAAGAATTATTTATTAAAGGTTCCCAAGACAATAAAGACTTTAAAGTAAGGGTTATAATAATAGCTTTGCTCCTGCCTTGCTGGGCTTTCCATTAGAAGTTAATTCTAGTATTACAAAATAAATTTTTGTTATTTATGATCCTGTTTGCTTAGGAGACACCTATTGATCAAATCTGGCCTTGCCTTATTAAAAATTCAGAGCACTATCCAGATCAGCTGTCAAGCTGGATATATGAAACCAGAATATGTTTTAGCACTGGCAAGTACAAAGTGATGTGCCTAGAGAGAAGGAGAGCCAGGCACACCTACAGCGTATGTCTCTAAAACCTGAAGCACCCTCAGGGACCCGGGATGAGAGCACATTGTGGTGCTGTACTGATGGAGCTACAGTGTTTCCCTGGGGGGTGACCAGGGCAGCTGCTGGCAAGAAGAGGCTAGTGATAAGAGCCTGTATAAAGAGCTTAGTATTGAGATAATTTAGTCTTTCTACCTATAAAAGTAGTGGGAAAGTGCCTTTCTGAAGGTGTATTGGGTGCTTTCACATAGAAAGAGTTACTGAGGGTCACTGAAGAAGACAAAACAGAGGCCATAAGGTGCCAAGTGAAGCCAGACAAGTTCATACAGGGTACTGTAAGGAGTTACTAACACTGGAGTGAAGCCTCCAAGTGCTGGTGCTGTCTGTATCCCTATTCATCTCCTGGTGCAAGGGAGGACAAGCATCAGCACCTGCCAGCCCTTGAGCTCCAGCAAGGTGTGGCATCTGCAAAGTGCACCTACATAGAGACAATACAAGTGTGTTGGCTTTTTACTATGCTGTCTGGAGGACCAGTTGATAGAAAGCTAATTTTATTTTTTTTTTAAGCTGGTTAGATAACATTGTGTTTTGGAAAAACGTTGAATCTTGCACACAAGTGTCTGATGAGGCTATGTTAAAAGACAGAAACCTCCATCTGCTATATGAGAAGAATTCAGCCTAAGTATCAGAGCAGCAGGTCATCAGGGCTTTGGGGGCTTCACTGTGCCCAGAGTTATTTATATTCTTTTGTTGAGAGCAAGGTCTACAAAGATGCTGTCCTGAAGCATCAGAAATGTGAATACAGGAGGATTTACAACCAAAAGGTGAATATTGGATCAGGTAATTAAATTTAGTTATAAGAGGATATACATGCCTTCTCACAGAATCATCCAGATTGGAAGAGACCTCAAAGATCAAGTCCAGCCTGTCACCACAGACCTCATGACTAAACCATGGCACCAAGTGCCACGTCCAGTCCCCTCTTGAGCACCTGCAGGGATGGTGACTCCACCACCTCCCTGGGCAGCACATTCCAATGGCTAATGACTCTCTCAGTGAAGAACTTTCTCCTCACCTCGAGCCTAAACTTTCCCTGGTGCATCTTGAGACTGTGTCCTCTTGTTCTGTTGCTGGTTGCCTGGAAGAAGAGACCAACCCCCTCCTGGCTACAACCACCCTTCTGGTACCTCTTCCTACTGCTGCTGTTTCAGAGTTGATGATGTTGCATTACATTAACATAAAAGTCTTTTGTGAGGCAGGGTGACTGTACCTGAGATTATCCACTCTTGCAGAGAAGAAAGTAGCTGTTAAAGTAATGTATTTCCTGGATTGGATAAACCATTTTCTTTAGACAGACAGATTGCTAATTTTCCTAATCACCTTTTCTTCCTTTTAAATGAAATGTCACGAGGAAAACAAAACCACCAAGACCATGCATTAGGTCATGAGATCACCTTTACTGCAAAGTTAAATGGTTTGACTCTAACAATAATAATAAGTTATGCCATCTCTAATGTTCATAAAAACAATTTCAGAGAGTGGTGATATTTGTGCCCGTTCTGCTATTCAGTGCCTGATTCTCAAAATGATTCATTTTAAAGAAGACATTTACAGGTGGTTGTGTTTCCTGTGTTTTATGTATGTTCTGTTAAACGCCTGGAGCCACAGTCCCCAAATTCCCACATGTAAAACTGGCATTTTCATTTGAAATAGCTCACAAGCACCATCTCAACCACTTGATTCATTCCAAGTTCCTCTTACCTGGGCTCAGGATTTCGACCTATGAAGCTGCTGATTGTGTCCTAGGATGTACTTGTTTGATTTGTCTGCACTCAGGAAGCAAACTTAGAGGCAGGTGATGACTTCATTGTGGATCATTTACACAAGAGGAATGTTAGTGTAGGAGTGCAAACTAACTGGTTGCCAGCTGCTTCTCTTTGACTCTGCTGTGCTAACAGACTGTTGACTTTGTGCATGTGTAATGATTTTTTTCAAAGGATCAGTGATCATTGAGTCATCAATAATTGGCACTGGGGAGGCCTTTTAGAAGCATTCCCTAGCAGTTAGGGTTGTGTTGATTTTCACTGATTTTGCATAGCTAGAAAATGTGCTAATTTTCAGTTGTTTACTAACAACAATGCTAAAGAGACTTGGAGGGGTGAGCTTAATATTGGGCAAGCGGGAAGTTGGTACTGATGAAGCTTAGCTATTGACTCAAACAAGCTAGAAGTGGAAGAATGTGAGGTCTTGTTTGTAAAGAAACAACAGCAGGAGAAAAATTCATAGTGAAAATCATTGTAATGAACTGAGAATGGAAGTACATGATACAAAGAAGCCAGCTTGGATTCTGTAGGAACCAAGCATTTTAACATGCTGTTCAAAAACAGGCACTGCGCTTCAAAATGTAGCTCCACTAGATCCAAAGCCCACGCATGGGATTTTACCAGTTTGAGGGCATGCTGGGTTCTGTGCATGCATGATACACAAGGGAAATGTTTCACCTGACTGTGGGATTATATTTACTTATCACTTAAAATGTGTCTGTCATCATTATTTACCACTTACAGCATCTCAGACCTTAGGCACAGGCGCCTGAGATCTCTCTGTCAAGATCCATGTGGAAAGGGCTTCCACAGATGTGCCTCTTTAGGAAAGAGGTATTTAAATAAAGTGCTGAACTCACTTTCCTAGTGCAGGGGAATGTGATTTGGACCATCCTTGTGACTCTGCAGTTCCATGTGAGAGAGGGATACTTGGTTTATGACATGCTCATAGCTCATGAGTGACATGAGCTGACATTTCATTTTCCTTCTGCTCATTCTGTTTGGTCCACAGAGGAATCAACAAGCAAGCAGATAGTAATAGCTTACACTGGGGAGAGATCATGGATCTTTTTGAATGACCCTGTCTTGTATGTTCCTCCCTGTCACCTAGATTTACAGCAGAGCCAGGGTGGGTTAATTTCCTTCTTGTCCCCAGATCTTTTGACAGAGCATTGTACAGCATTGCTGGCTCTAGTTCTGTTCAAAGTAATGGCCTCCTTTACCCCAGAGAAATGGGCCTTATGCCTTTTGTGTGATCTTATAAGGGAAGTAACACTAATGAAGAGGAGAATGGTAAGTCTTTTTTTCTTTAGTTGTGCCATGCTAGTCTAGCTGGTGTGACATAATAGTGTCATGCTGCATATGGGTTGATTATAAATGTATCACTTACAATAGCTTGACCTGGGATTTGACACACACATATTTCAGTAGCCTGGGAGCAGTCATTTTGGAAGCTGGTGATTTATAGATTTCAAATGTACAAAAGAATTAAAGGAGACTTAAGGCAGTCACCACGTGGGTGTCCCACACATTTCAGCAGTATGTGAAGTGTGTATCCAGGCTATTGAGGTCTTTGTAGAACAGAAAAGTGGTTTACAGTCATGCTAAATGTGAAGCATATGCACTGGCTGCAGGCCTTTGAGCTAAGGCTCCGTGCTCCTGGAGCTTCCATCAGAAACTTCCTTGCCAGAGCTGGAACTTTGTCCTTCAGTGTGTACTGATGACTCATTCTCAGAGGCCATATTCTGCACAATGCTATGGAACAGGCAGTTGTGGCTGCTCGTAGTTCACAAGCTGGTTTTGTCACTTATTTTCTATACCAATTCCACAGGGACTGCAGTTGCAGCTGTAATTTCATTTGAGCCAGTGTGAGTGTGGAATAACCCAGTGCATGGGGTTCAGGAGCAGATATTGTCTTAATTTTCAGAAGAAAAAGATATCAATGCATTTCATACAGGAAAAAATGTCACACCAAAGTATTGCTGTTTGGGGAGAAGAGGTAAATTAATCTTTCTTTCTTTCTTTTTTTTTAATCTTTCTTTGTCTTTCCATTTTCACATGAACTGAAATTGACATTAATATACAAACAGTTTCAGGAAACCAGTAATACATTTCTTTTCCTTCATAAACCATTTGTCTGAAAAAAAGTTGACAGGGCTCCAACCGTGAATATTTGAGAACTGCTCAGTGTTCAAACTGTGTAAAAATATCATTGAAATCTCCTAGTTTCTGCTGCTTCTCACTGTCGTCTTTGAAAATAGAACTAAGAATATGTGGAAGCTAAAAGATAAAGGAATTAAAATCTGAGAGGGGTGAGATCTGAGAAAAGATGTCATGCACCCAAAATTTGTAATGAGATTTCTGAATTAAAACAGGTGCTTACCAAGGGTCTCATCAAACATGAACACTGAGAATCAGGTACCTTACTGTTGGGAATGTGGAACTCAGGTGCCAAATTTACTCTCTTCTGTGACAGGCTGCTGTACAGGCTGTCATCTGCCTCACACCACAAAGTGTTGAGGTTCAAGATGAATGATGTCTGAATGGTGATGTATGATGAGAATCAGCCCAGAGCCTCTGCTTGCCCTTAATGTGCTCGCTTGTGAGACTGTAGCTTCATGTCTCAAAACAAACATCTCCAGATGAAGTTTACCTTACTAGAGGGCTTCACTGGAAAGTTTCCTGATCTGAGGGTTTTCCCCCTGCTCTTAAAATTGTGCTACTCCTGCAGCAGTCCAGAATGTGCTGATTAATACAGGACCAAGTGTTTACCGAGGGCATGAGGAGGGCCACTAGAGTGGTGGTGGAAAGTGGTGGTGTCTAGTTCTGGCCCCCTCAATTTAAGAAGGATGTTGAGACACTCAAACGAGTCCAGAGAAGGGCAGAGAGGCTGGTGAGAGGTCTTGAGCACAAGCCCTATGAGGAGAGGCTGAGGGAGCTGGGGTCTACCCTGGAGAAGAGGAGGCTCAGGGGAGACCTTATTGCTCTCTACAACTACCTGAAAGGAGGTTTTAGCCAGGTGGGGGTTGGTCACTACTCCCAGGCAACCAGCACCAGAACAAGAGGACACAGTCTCAAGCTGTGCTAGGGAAAGTTTAGGCTTGAGGTGAGGAGAAAGTTCTTCCCAGAAAGAGTAATTTGCCATTGGAATGTGCTGCTCAGGGAGGTAGTGGAGTCACAGAACCTGGAGGTGTTCAATAAAGGATTGGATGTGGCACTTGAAGCCATGGTTCAGTTAGTCGTGAGGTGTTGGGTGATAGGTTGGACTCGATGATCTCTGAGGTATTTTCCAATCTTGTTGATTCTGTGATTCTATGATTGTATGCACCTCTAAGGATATCTTGTCAAAGCCTGCATCTCATGTTTCAGTTCCCAGGACAGAAGGTCCCTCAAGGAAATGTCCCACCCCCATCTTTATGCTTATCTCAGTGCCATTCTGATAGTCTCCTGGCTTGTACTTGTACTGTGTATACTCCTACTGCACAATCCTTTTGCTAGGATCCATCATATTGGTTTCCCAAAGGAAACATTTCAGTGCATAGTATCAGTAAATCATCTTTCTAAGGGGCAGAGGGAAATGGAAAGGAGGAGGAAGAGAACTGGAATGCCATTAGAAGCATGTAAAGAGCACACTCTGTTATGCTGTTTACTCCCCAAGTAGTGCAGATTTGGAAATCCTGAGCATTCCTCAGTGGTTACCCTTCATCCCCATCCAGCTATCCAAATATGCTGACACAGCAGAGATGAGCACCAGAGAGAAACAATTCATCAAAGCCTATCTGTTATGACTAATAATGATGAGGGTACAAGAGACATTTCTTGAGTTAGATAACATGAGGAAAGAGAGAGAATGAGCTTGTTTCCTCAGATGCAACCCAGGCTCCTCCTAATCCAGCTTGCCTGCTGTGGCCACCTCAGCTTGGTCGTAGTAAAGAGCATTTGTCTCAGCCACGCTGATCAAGGCGAGCACAGACTCCTGAGCCCAAGCTGCTTGCTTCTCTCATGACTCAGTCTCACTTCAGATTCTGTTAAGTCAGGTTCTTTAACCTAAAAAATGCAGCTACAGAATAATCCTTATTGGATCATTTCCATTTCAAGTAAGCATAAATCCTACTGCTAAGTCCTTGTCATCATGCTGTGGTTATTGTGCTGTAGGTGGCTGGGACTGGAGGAGAACTCTGATTGCCTCACAGAGTTTACATATTATTGAAGGAAATGTCAGTCTGGCAGCAAAAGGTGGAGGAATGGTCATTTCTGTTAGACATGTTTGTAAAAGCTAAGAGGAAAATATTGGGGAGGGAGACAAGGGAAAAATGTGCTTTGTTAGACATCTGTATATTGGAAGGGACAACATGTTAGCAAGAAAATGTATCCTGTATTAAATTAACATCCCATATTATGGGGTGCTTTTATAGAGCAGTGTGACACTCTTGGTGAAGTTTTGTATGGAGAAGTAATAAAGAAAATTCTAATCTAAAATATGTTCTCTTCAACATTCATAAAACATGCCATTCTTTAAAGGACCCAATCCTGTTTGTATCCACAGAAATGGAAACTTTGCCATTGACTTCCATGACAGCAAGGTCAGCTACAAAATAATCAATTAAATAGGATTCCAAGAATGATTTACTGTCCCCATGATACTCATTTTCACCCCATTAGTGTTCCTTCTTATTAGTGTGACCTTCAGTCTTACATAGTGAAATGCTTATTGCTCCAAACCATGACATAGCATGATGAGAATACAATTGATAAGGCAGTGATCTGAATCAAACAAGACAGTGCCATTGTGGAGGAACTTTTTGTACAGTACAGTGCACTCCTGGCCCACACCTTGTAGTGGTTTCAGACAACTTGGCAGTCTAAAATCTATATAATTCTAATAAATGAGTTAATGTGGAAGTTTGAGGAATCAAGATGTCTTTTATAAGATCCATTTGATTGCTGAATGACTAAACTATAGCATCCAGGCCTATAGTTTATTGAGCAGGGAATTGAATGTTGATTTGCTTTTCCAAATCAAAATACTTATCAGACAAATGGAAAACAAACAAAAGGCTAATTCCGGTGGAACAGGAATCCAGTTATGAACCACCTATATCACAGACCTTGAAAGTCTTGACTTGCAGTTTCCATTGAAAAATAGAGATGTTTGATGTAGTGACAGATGATCTACTACACTCTGTTTTCTTTTTCTGTTGCTGTTGGAATTGTATATTTAGTGAATTATTTGTGATTGATGATAGTGTTTTGAGGACTTGCTAGCTCTTCCTGGGAAACCATAGCATATTTTAACTATATTAATGGTTTGAGACTTAAGGATAGCACCATATATTTTTGTAATCTTTCAGCAGCAAAGCCACAATTTATACAAATGGATTCACTCTGTCTTTAGCTCAAGCAACTCTGACAAAAGATGTCATTTGAAGTAATGTTGCTCATCATTCATAGACGCAAAAGCTTAAGGCTCCATTGCTTTGATATGAAACTGTGTTGGAGTTCTCAACTCCCTGCAAGATCAGTATGTGCTGTTAATGGTAATTTACCTGGTTTATGTAGCTCCAGGTTAGACTGCTTTTGAACACAAAGGTACTCACTTATGAACAGAAAGAGATATACTAACTTAAGAATATGTAGGAGGAGAAAAGAAGCATTCCAGCAACAATTCAGAATTCCCTCAATGTCAGCTCTGAAGTAGTTAATAAACAGCGCTTCTGTGTGTTCAGTCAAAATTGCCTGTTTACAGTGGAGTGTATTAGATCTCTTTATAGCACCTTGGTAAGGAAGTACAGCATTGCAGGATAGTGCCAAGGGCTGGGAGAGGTCTCTGCCTTTTACTTTGGTGTATTAGCTGAAATGGAGCCCAGTCGTGCAATTGGATTTGAATACTCCCTTTTGTTGTGGTATCAGTAACATGCGTACAGGGACCCATCTCTGGAGAGGTAATAGTCAGCAAAAGAGTAGTACAAAAAGTAGTCTTCAGACACAATCTGAGAATCATAACAGGTTAAGACAGGCCTTCTGCTGTAAAAGTGTATCTAACATTAGTGCCCCACTGTGGCTTTGCTTCTGTGATCCAACGCTTTTATGATGCTGCTATGTATTAACTACTCAAAAATCCCCAACCAACCACCAAACAAACCCCAGCTCTTCCTTTCTTTATTTAATCCACTGGTTCTGTAAAATGCAATGCTGGGTGTTTTTGGTTTGGAGAGGAGGAGACTGAGGGGTGACCTCATTAATGTTTATAAGTATGTGAGGTGAGTGCCAAAAGGATGGAACCAAGCTCTTCTCAGTGATGCCTAATGACAGCCCACGGGGCAATAGTGGAAACTGAGACATAGGAAGTTCCATGGAAACATGAGGAAAAAAATTTCACTGTGAGGGTGACACAACTCTGGAGCAGGCTGCTCAGGGGGGTTGTGGAGTCTCCCTCTCTGGAGAAGACCTACCTGGATATGTTCCAGTGTGATCTGGTATAGCTGATCCTGCTCTGGCAGGGGGGGTTGAACTGGATGATCCAGCCCCTAAGATTCTGTGATTCTGTGATCATATCATTTGTGGAGAAATGATAGATCTTTATATAGTGCTTATTTTACAAGTGTGCTGACACACAAAGGTTTTCTTCAATTATTAATTAAAATCTGCAAGAGAAGAATAAACCTTTATTAGAATATTAGAATATTAGAAGGTGATGTTTCCCACCCATATGTAGATTATCTTCATATTACTCTGTTGAAATCCTTTGTTCTGTAATTATTAATCCAAATATTGTTCACTTCTTGAGAGATTGCCATGCTGTTTAGCTATTTATCTCACATTTTTCAGTTTTAAATGTTGCCTTTCTAGAAAACAGACCTTAGAATTGATGTAAGAGACTTGATGAACAAGAGATAATCTTTTTTTTCATGAAATAAAACATGATTGAGAACTACTGTGCATAAGAAGGAGTTGATGGACATGCACATGTTGGTTAGAGAGAGCTGAATGTACTGCATAACATGTTTTAGAGCAGACAATGAGAATTCAGCGGGGGGGTAGATGGCAGGTAAAGCAGTCCCTGTGTACCCAGGGCAGGTTATCACTGTCACTGTGTGATAGATGTGACAATGCAGCCTTTTCTGTTTCCTACACTGCCACTGCTGAGTTTGTGCTCAGCTGCTTCACCAGCCAGGCGTCCTATCCTTTAGGACTGAACATCAGAAACAGAGCGTCAGAAATCTACTTATTTATTTACTATTTAGAAAGAACTCAATGTTTTGGGTTTTGTTTGGTTTTTATCTGATTTTGCTTTCATTTTACTTTAGAACAGAATCCAAAACTCTCAGAAATCCACAAGCAAAGGCACACCTGAAGTGAGGAGTGCCACTTGAGAGTGCTGTTTCAGCCAGAAATGGGAGTTTCAGGGTGGCATTAATGTAAAATTTTGGGGGGAAATGTTCTTCAGATGACTTTGTTTCCTTAATATTGTTCTATGAGCTGGGGTAATAGTGCCACATAATCATAAATAAGACATAAAATGGCAGTCAAAATAGTATGTTGAGTTTGATTTGAATGATGTAGTTTAAATGTAACGGCAGTTACTACCTAGAACAGATTGAGTCGTCTTGTTCTCTTGTTGAAAATGTCAAAGCAAAATCTTAAATTGCTTCAACACATGACAAACAGAAGACACTTTCAACAGGAAAATGAAGCATCAGGCAGGTTCCTTACAACAAGCTGACACCATTTCATGAAAAGTTTCTCAGAAATTACATTCCTGGTGCAGAACTTCGACCTGGCTGCTGGAGAAAATGTGGTGGAAAACCTGAAAGCTGGGTAATGCACGGCCTTCTGAGAACAGCAGAGAAATGTAGAAGCTGAGGAAAGTGATCTCTGGTTTAAGCTGCTTCATCAACAGTGTTCCAGTGTCTGAGGGGTAGGAGCAGTGCTGATTTATGTCCTGGCAGTTGGATGGAGGAATTTCTGGAGAGCAAAAACCCCCTCCTGGGAGTCTGTTTGCACACATAGTTCAGACAGAGGCAGGTGGAATATCTGTGGAGTTGGGCAGTCTATTGCTATTGTATTTCAGGTCTCTTCCAACCTGGTCTGGTCTGGTCTGGTCTGGTCTGGTCTGGTCTGGTCTATTCTATTCTATTCTATTCTATTCTATTCTATTCTATTCTATTCTATTCTATTCTATTCTATTCTATTCTATTCTATTCTATTCTATTCTAGCTTGTGCTGCCTTCTCTACCAAGAGTGGGAGAGAGAGCTCCCATTCCCACACACTTTGTGTGTATAGGCCTGGCTGAGGAGAAACTCAGTGCTGACTTAAAAATGAAAATAGGTTGAGTTCCTCACCTCTTTTCACTTGATTTTTTTGCCTCTTTCCGTTGTTGCTTTGTTGGCTTGTTGTTTGTGGGTTTGGTTGGGGTTTTTCCCCTATTTTTCCTTGATTTAAAGATTTTCTTCATATTTTAATAAAAAATGGAGGAAATATACTGAGGGATTAAATCCTTGTCTGCAGGCATTTGAAGTGCTTGTGGAACTGCTTAATAGCATATTTCAGGGGATCTGGAAGCTGGGCCCTTCTGCAGGTTCTGTTGCACACAGTATAACTTGTGCTCAAATTGACCTGTGGGACAGGTACAATCCATCACTTACTTTGCTGTCAAGTTGCTTTTATGCTTCTCTGATACAGACTTCTAGTGTGTTGACAATGTGCTTAGCAATAGACACAGATTGAAAACAAGTATTGTCTCAAAGACATATTTTTGGCCATGTCATCACTCTTTTCCATTACTTTTAGTCTTAACATAGTCATGGAGTTATTTCACTGGAAAGTTAATTTGTTCCTCTCAGTTCTTCTGCTGAGCTAGTTAACAGTGCTGCGCAGAGATGCATCAGTGGGCACTGGAGTGACATTTGTCCTTGTGGTTTTTTTAGGTATAGCTCTATATGACGCCTTAAATCATGAATCCCTTGGAGATTTGCTTGTCACTCTTTGCATCTCCACTGACCATTAAACATTTTCAAGTAATGTGCCAGCCTTAAAATGTTACATCTTTATTGTTGGGTAGTTGCCTTCTGTATACCTGATGCATGGGGGTGCGAGCGCGCCAACTGACTTGAGATGTGAACTATTTATCTGGAACTTGTTTCTCAAAGCTATGAAGTTCCCCACAACATCTTTTGCTTTGTGCTTTTGGTGTAATTTTGTGAAAGAGAAACTGCACTCTGGGATCAGAAAACTTCCCTGTGTTTGATAGTAGCTGACACTGGAAGACTCAGGTCCCGTACTGATCACCAGGGAGCTATTCTGCTTCCCATCAGCTGGTATAAACTCTGATGAAAGTGGTGAGAGGCAGCAGTGCTGGCTCTGAAAATAGGTCGTCCCGCCAGAGATTTCTTTGCATGCTCCTTTTTTTTTTGTTAATTCTTTTAAATCCTTTGCCTCAGATAAAATGACACATTTCATGGGATAGCTATCTGCTTCGTTTCTTACAGCAATGTCTTTTATCAGAAGATTTACATTTTCTTGATCTTCAGCCATGAGGCAGCATAAACACTAGCAAGCGATTTCTTTACGTGCCGATGCTATGCCTGCTTTTATTCATTTTCCTGCTCATCCAACCACTGACATGATTTGGCCCAATTTTTTTTTCTTAACAGTACTACATGCACTGAGTGAATAATGCAATTTAAAATTTCTGCAGTGGTAAAAAAAATAAAAATCAAAACCTGGTGGGATAGATTTTGCAGCTTTTGGAGGCAAATTGGAGACAGAGGACCCACATGAATAGTACATAAACATTTTATGGAAAGGTTTTCCTTGTCAAGTGTGGTAATATTTTTCATCAATTGTGGCAAGCTTTGGAAGCCAGAGTCCTAAATCAAAGAATGGAGCAGATCCTCCTGGAGTCACTACTGGCTCAGAAGAATAGTGAAGAGGTGATTGGGAACAGTCAGCATGGCTTTGCCAAGGGCAAATCCTGCCTGACCAACCTGGTGGCCTTCTATGAGCAGGGGACAAAATTAATAGATGAAGGGCGAGCAACTGATGTCGTTTACCTGGACCTGAGCAAAGCCTTCGACACTGTCCCGCACCACATCCTGGTCTCCAAACTGGTGACACATGGGTTTGATGGGTGGACCACAAGATGGATAAGGAACTGGCTTGATGGCCGCACCCAGAGAGTGGCTGTCAATGGCTCCATGTCCCAGTGGAGGCCAGTGACAAGCGGAGTCCCTCAGGGATCAGTCCTGGGACCTGTCTTGTTCAACATCTTTGTGGGGGACATGGACAGTGGCATTGAGTGCACCCTCAGCAAGTTTGCTGATGACACCAAGCTGTGTGGTGCAGCAGACACGCTGGAGGGAAGGGAGGCCATCCAGAGGGACCTTGACAGGCTGGAGAGGTGGGCACAAGCCAACCCCATGAAGTTCAATAAGAGCAAGTGCAGGGTCCTGCATCTGGGTCGAGGCAATCCCAGGCACAAATACAGGCTGGGCAGGGACTGGCTGTAAAGTAGCCCTGAGGAGAGAGTCTTGGGGGTGCTGGTGGACAAGAAGCTCAACATGAGCTCTCAATGTGCACTTGCAGCCCGCAAAGCCAATCAGATCCTGGGCTGCATCAGGAGAAGTGTGGCTAGCAGGTCGAGGGAGGTGATCCTCCCCCTCTACTCAGCCCTGGTGAGACCCCACCTGGAGTACTGTGTCCAGTTCTGGAGCCCCTATTACAAGAGGGATGTGGAGGTGCTGGAATGTGTCCAGAGAAGGGCCACGAGGATGATCAGAGGGCTGGAGCACCTCTCCTATGAGGACAGACTGAAAGAGTTGGGGCTGTTCAGTCTGCAGAAGAGAAGGCTCCGAGGTGACCTTATTGTGGCCTTCCAGTGTCTGAAGGGGACCTACAGGAAGGCTGGGGAAGGACTTCTCAGGATCTCAGGTAGTAATAGGACTAGGGGGAATGGAATGAAGCTGGAGGTGGGGAGATTCAGGCTAGATGTGAGGAGGAGGTTCACCATGAGAGTGGTGAAGCCCTGGAATGGGTTGTCCAGGGAGGTGGTTGGGGCCCCGTCCCTGGAGGTGTTTAAGCCCAGGCTGGATGAGGCTCTGTCCAGCCTGATCTAGTGTGGGGTGTCCCTGCCCATGGCAGGGGGGTTGGAAATAGATGATCCTTGTGGTCCCTTCCAACCCTGAATGATACTATGATACTATGATCAGAACTAATTGGCTGGATGGGACAGGGTGGAACCTCTGGAGCAAAATCAGCTGGTAAGAGATGACTAACAGAAGTGCCCACCTTTTTTTGCTTGTGAATGTCTTTAATCTAAAAACCTTACAACCGAAATTCTGTCACAAAATTGTTTGCAGTATGGCTGCTTTGAAATTGTGATGGTCCTGCTGAACATCAAAGCAGACTGAGCTGTTACACCATGCAACTACTAAGCATGTACATGTTTTAAATGGTTTCTACTGCCTTTGAGACCGCAAGTGAAACACGTTTTTAATGATCTCCAGTAGCTCTGTCCTTTTCTTTGAAAAATGACAGAGAGATGTTTAGTCTGTAACAAAGGTTTGACAGAGAGCTATCTCAGGGCACAGGTGAGTCATGCAGTTGCCTGAAATACCAAGCTAAGAGAGGTGGCAAAATGGTGCCCTCTCCTCTTTCACCAGACTGTGATGTGCACTGGCTGGAGGCTGCTTCTCAGCCCCGAAAAGGGCATTCATTGTTTTCCTGTGGCTGTAGTACCATAGGTCCTTAACACTTAGTTCAGCTGTTGTTCATTGTCCACAATAACTCTCCTTCAAAACACTATCTGTATTTAATGTAATGTTTTTACTCGCAGAGAATAATGGATTGCTTTGAGTTTTAAAACAATGCATAAAATCCACTCTATGATAATTCATGTTGCTGGGGTTGTGTGGTGGTGCAACAGTTCACTGTGCATGAGTGGTAAAATTGATCATGGAATATTAATTAGTTGTTGACTGCAGGCTTTGGGTACTCTGGCTTTGGGTTGACAAGAATGATAGCTTTCATTTGCATGCAAAGTCTCCAGCTGTCCCTTCAAGATGGATGATGGGATCTGGCTTCATCCGTCACCACCACTTTAGTTTTTTATAAGAGAGAACGAGAAAAAATGAATTAAAAAAGCCAAAAGATAAAATGTCATAAAATGTTCTTTGCAGGTCTCCTTGAAATAGAGGGTAATTTCAAGCATCTTATTTCTGCTTGAAGTCCAAGAGAAACATTTTGAGTGCAGAAGAGATAGTGTGTCTTTTGTGTTGAATACACTCTGTTCATTAAATAAAGCACAGTCCATTTGAGATTCCCATGAATTATATTGCAGGGAAATGTAATTCACATTTAGTATGAATTTATTACACTTTTTTTTCTCCTTCAGAGGAAACCCATACTTGCTTCATAAAAGAAAGCTGCATGATCCACATTAGGGAAGGGATAAAATGGTTGTGCATAATCTAATCCAATCTGTGAAATTTAGAAATGCAGTCAAAAGAAAGGTGTGTTGGCCACCACAGGAGTAAGAAAACTTGATAGCATCAGTACCATGAGAGCCCTGCTAAAGCAGAATTCTTCCACTTTCTGGCACTTGCCTTGTGATGACTCTAGTGATAGCCCTGATGGTAACCATGCTGTCAGTGTCACTGAATGTTTCACATCAGGAGGTGTGTCACAGTCAGCTGCCACTGGCATTTAGCATGTACATTGCAGTGGTGTACTCTACGTGTTCAGCCCTGTTGTAATTACTTTGTGATGGGTACCTTGTGGGATTTTGCCATCTGTGCTTCAGTAACGTGCAATCCATGCTATTGTTTCTATTCCACCTTACCAGAGTCCTCCTAAGTCCTATTCTGTTGCCTAAGTTCCACTAGAATTTCACCATTTCATTTTCTACAGCTCTACATGACATGATTGCCTTGTAAGAGGAAGGAAGAAGGTCACACAGAAATCTGAAAACTGGAAGAGCAGAACCCCAAAACCTGGTTAATTTCTACTTTTCTTAACATTTCCATAAATTCAACAGAGTTCACCTGGTACCTGACGCTCCTGCTCTTCTCTCCAAAGCACTTTGGCTGCCTCTGTGCACTCTCATAGCATCCTGTGCACAGTAGTTGAAGACATCTTAGGTGAGGAGACTGGCAGCAAGACTTCTTGTTCAGAAATCGTTTCACACCTGGAATTGCCAGCTGCTGTTACTAGTTTCAAACAGTTATCATGGGCTGCAAGGTCATGCCAGCAGCAGAAGCTGTGGGAGCAGCTGGCAAGAGCAGGACAGACACAGCTAGTTGTTTAGGTTTTTAACTGCTCTCAAAGTTAAGGGGCCTGCAGTCATGGCCAGCTTCTTCATGGTGCCAGTAGCTTGACCTGTTAAGCATGGGTCTGTTCCAAGTCATTGAGGACTTAATGGGTTAGAATCAAAAACACCAGTAAGATCCAAGAGTATTTAAGTGCCTCAAAATTCATTTCCCTTGTGAGCTGCATTTCAGCATGGACACAGCATCTTCCTTAAAACTGTGATTGTGTTGTCCTTCTTTCTGTCGTAAAAAGAATTCATGTGATGAATTTCAATTATTTACCACTAATATAGAAATGCTAAACTCCTTCATGCAGAAAATTGTCCCACAGAGGCAGACCAAGCAGTGCATTAAGGCACTCTTGATCCTAGGTAGAGTTTTCAGAAAAGGGATATTCATGTTGATGGTGGCAGAGGAGGAGACATCCAGGTGCTGTATCATTTCACCCCCACTATCCCAAACGATGCATTTCATGCTTGAATAGTAATAAATAGAGAAAAAAACTGGCACTGGCTAATGACTCCTGGCTTCCACACAAGTTCTGAGTCTATTGAGTTTGAGTTTATTGAGAGTAAGTGTTCAGTGTTTATTTTCAAAGGTGGAGACATTTATCCTTTGACAACATTTTGTTGCAATGGCTTTATTTCTGTTACAGTAAATGATGGATGAAGGTGCAATCATTTTGTCAGCTTGATACTAAGGTGAGGGAAAGGCAGCACAATAAACCAATGCTGAAAAAGTGTGTTTTGACTGGCTTGTAGAACACACTACAATACAGCTAATCAGGGAACAGCGTCCCCATATAAACATAGTCTCACAAAGTTGCATTTTTATGAATGAGTTGCTTCATGTGGTTCTCCACCTTGTGTGGCAAGTCACTGCTGTGCCAAGAAAATGAAAAGCATTCATTCTGATACGATAGCAGGACTCACTAGGAACAGGTGCTAGAGGCTCACTCCACAGAGGATACTTATTACAAGTCCAGTTGGGAACCCCTTGCTCTTCAGACAAGCTTCTAACTCCACAAGTGCACAATTTAGTCCTGGCAGCCAACATTATAGCTGTCACATTTACATTTACATCTGCACAGTTGGCTCACACATTTGTATAGGTGTAATCAGCAACGTAAAAGATAAAGCAATGGCAGGTCAGGCCTGAAGCATTTTGCTGCCCGCCATTGAGAAATCTGTTGGCACAAGCTGGGGCTTCAGATGAGCCAAAGGGAGTTAGGTACTTATGTTTTAGAAGGCATCATAGTGAGGTTCTCTTAGCAACACGTGCCCTCTGGTTAACATATTGATTTAGTGTTTTGCATGCAGTTAGTTTCATCTTCATCTATGGCATGAAAGTTGCAATGTCACTGCCAAGAGCTTTAGATGCCAAAGATCTAAGCCATGCCTGGAAGCATGTATATTTGAACTGGGAGTGAACAAAAGCTTAACTTTGGGTATGAACTGGTTTCAGATTAAGGATTTGGCATGATGTTATTTGCCCCAGAGGATGCTATTCAAACAGATCGGTTCTGCTGTCAAAAGGTTAGCCAGATTCTTGATTGAATGGTACTAGAGGCTCTGTGTTAATTAATGGTGGGAAAATGCCAGATCCTTTGATTGAAGGAAGTAGGTTGGCATGTAATTGTCTCGTAGAAGATGGGAAGCAATTTCATTAGATTCTCTGCGTTCTGCTTCAGATTGGGATAAATTTTCCTTTCATCATTGCAAATTACATGAACAAAGGTCCAGGAGGTACATCAATAGCAAAATTATAGAACAGCAGATGTACTTTGGGTGCTTGTTATAAGAAGAGGAAAAGTCATTATCCACCCTGAGGAAGGAGTAGTCAACCCTTCCCCAGCATTTGACCACTTCTTAGTCACATGAGTTAATATTTTTAGCCTTCTGCCTTCATCTCTCTTAAGGAGTTATCTGCTCAGGAAAACACCCCAGCTGTGCTGAGTTACAAGAAACAAGCCCTTCAAATTGCAAGCAGCTGCATTTCAGTGCATGACCCTGGTGCTGTCTGGCTTCACACTGGTAGCAGTTCAGGTCCTTTGGAGCACAGGTGATGCCTATTGGCTCAGAGCATGTCTTTGCATGGCACAGGGGAAAGGTACTATGCATTAAATTCAGAAGTTGCGTTAGCTGTAGTGCTCGAAAAGCACTGTAAGAGTCTTGTGTTCATTGTAGCAACAGCTTGGGCTGTCTGTCTCTTACTGTGGTTGCTGTAAAAGTAGTCTGACTGCAATGGGGAGAGTGAGGTGAAGCTGTTCTAGAAGGAAGGTAGGAAATAGTGTAAGGAAACAGAACTATGTCATATAAGAAACCATGAAGGATCTGGTGCTGAGATGTCTCATAGTTTTTCTAGCTAATTATTATTGGTTATCCCTAAGAAATGGTGTCTAAGGCCATTTGTTTTAAATTGCTTTGTGCCTTTCCAAGAGAACTCATTAGTGTGCTGTGTATATGTTTGAGTATGGAATGAGAACATTTTGAAACAGTAAAGCTGTGGTGAGGAAAAAAATGAGCCTCTAGACTCTTACGCTGCATTGGCACTTAGAAGCAGGAGCTGTTCCTCCAAGGCTGGTTCTTTCTTCAGTTAGTCCAGTGGGTAGCTAGACATTGCCTTGTGCAGCAAGTCATGCCTTGTCTTGTCTGCAAAAGATCACTGTGTAACTAATTGGAGGGACCAACCTTTTGCAGGTCTCTTTTCTATTATACTGAGGTGCTTCTCCTAGGGCAGCATGTTCCATGTGCCTATGAAAAAGAGAGACTGAAAGTATCAGGTGATCTCTCCTTTCCTGGGAAAGAAAATGCATCCAGATGAGAGGTTGCTAGAGATGAAATCATTGCATTGATTCACACAACACAGAACCTTTACATGTCTTGTGGAAAAAAACCACAAAAAATGTTGAAGTCACAGTAACTTTATTGCTATAAAGTGTGTTACTTGCCAATGGGGCAAACATAAGCATAGAAGGAAACAGCAGTGTAAGCAGTCTCCCAGCAGCCTAGCTGCCAAAGAGCCTCTGGCTGTGGCTATTAGGCTGTTGTGGAGAACACATGCGTTGTCAGGTGTTGATGGGGAAAGGTCTTTACAATTTGTCATCCAGCACCTGTGATTCAAGCAGCTCCCCAGATAGGCTGGTGTTAGCCTGGGAGAAGGCACAAAGGCCCTGTGTGAGTCCTTCTCAATCTTAATTCAGTAGTGTACTGTGTTGGCTGATACTTCCTTAAACAGTGGCAGTCAAAGCTCTCCCAGCCTGCTCATGACATGAAGTTGTAGACCAGCAAGGGAAGGCAAAGAAAATCGTAAATGTACTGCATCGTCAGACCTTGTGTCTTGTAAAGGTAGGTCTGCCTGTGTGGCCACAGGAATCATTGCTTTGGGAATCAAGTATCATCCGTGTTCTAGTGGCTTCACCATGTAGAAATTGCTGCTCAGAGCAGCCTGGGGCTGTGGCATGTTCTGAGGAGTCTGGGGGGACAAAAATGTAGACTGCTCTGTCCTAGTTCTTCCTGTTAATGAGCTAGCTACCCATTTCTTTCTAAAACTACTGCTGTACCTCTAATAATGGGAAGAGTGTCTATAGTGCTTTTTATTGGGTTACGTTAAAGTAGTTTTGTGAGAGGTGAAGTAAAGGTTAGATGAGAAACCCTAATACTGTTAGCTTTATTAAAGACCTGTTGATATTGTAATAGCATTAACTTTTTATTCTGCTTCCCTTTCTGGCAAGAGTGGAAATCAGTGTTGCACATCTCTAAAATTGTTCAGAGAATTAAAGAAACTTGTCTTAGAGGAGTGGGCAGTTGAATAGAGGTTGTTTATGGACTTCTGTCAAGTAGAGAGATCATGAAAGATTAGAATCCCTTGTGAGATGGGAATATCTTCTATTGCCTTACTGTTTAAGAAGGATTAAAAGTGAATCTCGTAAGGTGACCTCTAAAATAAGAATGGCTTTTGTTTTCTGTAAACACATATGACATTGAAGAGTCAGCAGTTTCATTGCTTTCTAGACTTAAAATCCCTTTGGGCCATTTCAGCTCCTACATAAAGAGCTCTGACAGGCTGACAGTTTGTTATAGTGATTACTCTCCAAGAACAATATGGAAAAATGAAACAATTTAAAGTGTGACATGCAGGAGCCCATTTAGGAGACAGCTGAAGGCTGCCAGTAAAGTTAAAGGAAATGGGGAAACCCTGGTCAGATTGGGTTGCAAGTGGTACACATAGGAATAAGATAAAAGACCATTAAACAAGGAAAGCCAGAGCACACTGGCATGGAACGGATGCAGCTACCCTAGCAAGTTTCCTCCACATCCTACAATGCACACAGAACACAGTTTAGTACCAGGGCTGAATAATAATAGTACAAAAAAATGATTAAAGCTAGCAATGAAAACCTGAAAAACTAAGGAAAAAGGCTAAGAAAACAAAACACACAAAAAGGTGGTGGTAATACAATAAAAAGTGACACTCTGTTGAGGCTCTTCACAAAGTATGTGGGACCACACTCAACTTGGATGCAAGTTTTCTGGCCAGGTGGGTTTTTAACTCCTTCCCCTCAAATTTCTACACAACCCAAAATTTACCTGGTATATCAAATTGTTTGAAATTGCATCCTCAGGCTGAACTACTTCTTCATTTCAACCTTTACTTATGAGATCTTGTGTGTGTGATTGACTTTTAAACACATCATCATGTCTCCTGAAGGAGTCCTGTAATGGGCTGGTGGTTTGCTTGATCTGGGAGAGTTTGGACAAAGAGCTTGATTCTGTTGGCAATGATTTGAGATTCCTCTAACCTTTTGCAACCACTGTGACCTTTCCACCTCCTCCAGCATGTTTTTGCACCAGGTTGCTGGAAGCTGCAGTATATAGCTGCATGTCTCCTGCAGTAGCCATTCTCTTTGCTGAGCATCTGGGGCTCTGCCTTTAGATACAGGCCAGCATTTTGTTGCCTTCCTAATTAGTCTGAACTGTGCACTTCCTAGGCCAAAATGCATTTCCTAGAATAACTTCTTTTGAGACCTCGGTTATAAGAAACAGTTGAGAATATTGTTAAATATTTAACACCCTTGAAGTAATTCCTTTTCCTCTCTCCTTCCATGCAGCTTTGGCAGCACTTTCGTTGTATCCTCTAATGACATTCAGATGACTCAGGTGCATTAACACAGCAAATTAATTATTGGTTTCTGCCAGAAATTTTCTGCTCACAGGCTAATCCCCCAAATAATGTGATTGTACAGGTAGCTTTGATGGTGCTTCAGGGTCAGCCTTGTGACTTTGACTGGATGAGAATTTTTGAGCTGCACAGAATTTCCCATTTATTTTTCAATCTGAGCCCTGCTCGTGGTTTTAGTCATAATAATAGGCTGATTAAATTACTTTTGGAGATTCCTGTGTTGTCCTTGTGGGTAAACTGTACAAACACACATTATTTTGATCTGAAGTGTTGGCTGCTGACTTTTTACTGAAATGCCTCTTTTGTGATGAGCAAAGCATGGCTGTAACACCATTGGAAGGAGCCCTATTTTCATGTAAATGGAAGTGGATAGTGCTGACAATAAGTACTTAAGAAGTTTGAAAATAGTGTCAAGCAGGTACTTCTTGAATGTAGTTTGCCACTTTCTGTAGATGTAAACATGTTTTTTTAGGATGAATGTTTCATTTTTTTTGCTGGGGTGGGGTTTTTATTTGGTTTTGGTGGTGGGTTGTTGTTGTTGGGTTTTTTTAGCAGAATAATTCAGCTGTCTCCGATTCTGTGTAGCTGCCATTTGGTAGCTGCTGATCAGAGCCGTATTAGTGAAACATGACTGCTGTACCTCTGCTTCAGCCACTCAGCTGGGTTGTTTGAAAGCCCTGGGGAGGGGTTTTTGAACCATTGCCTCACGCTGAAGCAGACTTGAGGAGAGAGGTCCTCACAAAATGCTGGTGGCTTGGGCTGAGTTGGGAGCATAGGCTAGGAGCTTGCAGAGCTCAAGTTCCCTTCACTTTGTGCAGGGAGATCTGCTGCTCCAGCCAGGGGCACCTTTCATTTTGGGCAATGAAACCTCTGGGTAGGCTTGTTTTCAACCAAAGCAGTGAGTGCTGAGGCTGCTGAGGAGGTCAGGGCAATTTTGCATCAGTCTTTCATTGAAAAAATGGAAATGCATATTACAGACTCCGATCAAATTATTTCAGGTGATGAATTCTAACTGAAAAAATGTTGAAGTAATATTGAAATCTTTAATTTGATGTGATGCAAGATGCTGTATTTGATTAAAAATAGCTCTCCTCATCTCAATCTCTTGGTCATTTATTTCAAGCCATCCCAAACTTACAAAACCTGTTTACACTGACTGGCACCAAGGTCTCAAAACAGGTCATGAGGTCTAGGTCTGTGACTTTTTAGTAAGAGATTACCTGTGACTGCATGGCTTGAGCAGTCACCTGGCAGGAGCAGGCTAGAGTACAGTTTTTGCTCTCAGATGAAGATACTTCTGTATAGTAGAGAGCAGGATTCCCACTCAGACTTTGAGAAGAGGGTCCAGGTGCCCTACTCAGTTGGGTGGGAGTGCAAGCTACATGTGAAGCTGCTGGGATTCCTCAGGAAAATATTAGGTGCAAGTTCTCTCTGAGTGCCTAAATATTGATTTGTGCAAGCATAAAGACATGTTGGGACTTGTCACACAAATAGCTTTGGTTGGCATTTCTAATTAATTAAATGTGCTAACGTGGGAAGGTGAGAATCTCAAGTGCTTGATGTAGGTATTATGTAGTGGAGATTACCAGTGATGAATGGGGTTTGTTTTGCTGCTTTGTGCTGAAAATTTAATTCTTGAAACAGCTTATTTCTGCTGAATCAGTGGGACACCATGGCCACGAGGAAAGCAGTAACACACACACTGGCAGTTTAACAGCCACATGATGTAATAAATGTTTACATGCCGTGAAGTGTACAAACACTTGATTGCTTACATGACAGAGCTTTTCTTTTGCAGTCATTGGTCTCAATTTTTCCATTACATTTTCTCATTTTCTTTTCTAGCTTTACTCACAGACAAACCTCCAAAGCCATTGTTCCCCATGGAGAACCAGCCAACCGTTATAGATGTCCAGCTGGGTAAGTCCCTTTCTGGGAATAATAGATCCTAAACTTCCACTCTGGTAGCAGATGGGGAAAAATTGAAAGTGGTAAGAAAGGTTTAGTGGTACTGTTATTACATGCAAATCAATCTGCAGCTTCTCATGTATAACTGTAGTATTTACTGCCATGGCAATTGGAGAGAATGAACTTGTGTGATGTCAAGGGATGGCAGTACTAATTGGTTACTTTCAGTATTAAGTATAAAGCACTGCAGCTCTTTTTTAGATATGATTGATAGGGTAATAGATGTCTACATTGGTGGTGTATTGATCTCTTGATGTTCATCCTATCTAAGACATTCTCATAAAAGAAGTGTTGATTCCTTTAAATGTTAATGTAAACCAGCACATTTTTGGGTTGTTCTGAATGCTCATCAGAAAGGGCTTTTGACTAAACTGCTTGTGTGCTTTTCTCATTCCTGTTATGTTTTTCTGACTGCACATCTCTGAATCTCAGCTAGCAGCCTGTATTTTGTCCTATACCAAGAAAGTCTGGCGTTAAAGAGTTCTGCTGACTTTAGGGAACAGTGAGCTGTCTTGGTGCTGAAAGAACCACTGTGTTTTGAAGTTTCAGGGAGTTGTTTTTTCAGTGAGTTGAAAACAGATTTCTAATTCTGAGGTGCAGAATTGGAGTTGCTTTTGAGGAGTTTAGTGCCATGAGTTTAAATTACAAGAGATATGTTGCAGATGTGGATTATTCACTCTGTGCTGAAGCTGTGGCATTTTCTTTCTTGAGCTTGGCTTCTTCCTTTTGAATGGTGTTTAAAGGCAAGCGGGGTCAGAATGAACCATTCTAAGTGGGCTGATAACATTGTTGTAAAGCTGTTTGTTTGTTGAAACCCTGCAGCATCCTACATGAGCTGAGTACAAAGGCACGTTCTTGAACCAGGTGCCTAACAATATCAGTGAAGGACTTAAGAAACTATGAAGTATTTAAAATGGGACTTGAATTAATGAATGTGTGTGTTTGAATCACGGTGAGAATATGTGATAGGTTGGACTTGATGACCTCTGAGGTCTTTTCTAGCCTTATTGATTCTATGTTTCTATTCTATTCTATGAATCATTTGTGACCTAAGTGGTCTTAGGTATATGAGACAAATCTAGTCTTCAAATCCACTCAGGATTTTGTAAGGACTTGCAGAGGGCAAACAGCAGTAGGTCAGGGAAGCAGCCATTGCCAGATGAATTCTGAAGACAGGAATGTATATGCATGTTAAGGTTTCCCTCCACAGGACCCACATGTCTATAGCTGAGCAGAGATTGATGCTGAAAGGGGAAAACACAAAGTGGGTCTGAAGCCACAGTCAAAAGCCCAACAGAATTAGCAACAAAATAGCCATTGAAGTTTGGATCAGCCCAAAAGACTACAATCAGTCTCCCAGTCCAGCTTCTGAAAAGTCAACTTTCTAATTATTTAGTTTGTGAGCAAACTGTCCCTGCATACATCTGTGTAATAAAGTACACATCTTTGTTTCCTCATTTTTATTCCATCTTCATGTTCTGTTCCAAGTTCTCCAGTTCCATGAGGACTCTGTTGTTTTTGCACTGAGTTTCTGCGTGAGAACATTTTGTTCTGACTGATTAAAAAGAGGTTTGATTAAAAAATGAAAACAAACAAACCCCTTCCTCTCCTTGGAGATATGGCTCAGTAATAGGATTTTGGAGTATCTCTAGAGGGAAATACAAATCTTGCATCTTCATATGCTGGAATGCAATCTATTAGTTGTCCCCTAAGATCAGGGAATTTACATACAGTGCTGTTGGGTTTTTTCTGATATGGTAATGGGTTTGGTTACTGCCACTAAACTGTATTCATATGATGTGTAAAAGATTAATGCTTAGGAAAGAACCTGAACTAGTTTCTTTATCATAAAATGACATTCATTGATTTCCCTCTTGATTTTAATTGGCAAATAGGTAGAGCTAGAAAATTGTCAGGGAGTGCCTTCATCTTGTGAAAGCCACCTGTGGGCTGGGAGCCTGTGCCGACTTCTGCAGTGTGCTGCAGACCCTCACTGTGTACTAGAGCTTTGCAGGAAAAGGAATATTTGACTGCAGCATAGTAACGGAAGAGAAAGTTTTATGTAAGGTCATCTGCTGGAATACTTTTTTGTTTTTAAATTAAATCATGTTAAACTCCCAGGAGTTCTGAGCAAGTGACATTCTTCAGTATTTTATTAGAAATCAAAGCAAAGTTTCAATGTTTTACAGAGTCTTTAGCCCACAGAGTCAAAGCAGCCAAGAGACTTTCATTTTCAGTGGCTGTGCAAGCAAGAACATGCCACCAAACTACAAAAGAAATGGAATTTAATCCATCACTTGTTCTGCAGAGATTATTTTAGGTTTCTAATGGAAAACTAATCTTTAAAGAAATAGCTGTCTGTGGTCCATAAGCAGAAGAGATTAATAATTATTTACCATCTTTATCCTTAATGATTAGCACAATGCAATGCAAAATCTTTCTGGAACTTCAGGCTGTGGCCTAACTATTTAGAAGTTTATTTGACCTGATTGCAGATTTCAGTATTCACCTTTTGGCTTTCAGCATTTATAAGAAGATTCAAATGCAAATAGGTATGCACAACTCTTATTGACAATTGATAAAAGAGTCCCTTCTGACTTCAAACATGGTCCAGAGCCTGCCTTGTTCTTCTTAAGGAGCATGAATGTACTTTTTGCTTTTTCTGTTTTCTTTTGGAATGTGACAGAGATCAAAACCAACCCCTTCAAGGTTAGAGAGAACCAGAAACTGGAATCTGCTTCTTTCCTATTTTCTGTATTCCCTTGTGCTGGAGAAACAGATGGAAAGAGGACAGAAGAGCATCCCAGGGGACTAGAGAAGAGATCTGGTTAGGAAAGCGAAAGCAGAGTTTGAATTGAATCTAGCCAGGGAGGTTAAAGAGAACACTAAGAACTTCTACAGGTATATTAATGGGAAGAAGATGACTAGGGAAGGTGTGGGCCCCCTCAGAATGAGGGCCCCCCGACTGATACTATGATACTATACTATGTGAAATAGTCCAAAACAATTTCACTGTCTCAGATCCTTTACCAGGTCACACCACCAAATACACACAAACAACACTGAAGCACCCCCCCCCCCCCCCAGAAAACCCAAACTCCTTTTGGTTGAGCTTCTTTGCATTAGGGTCAATGTAGTTATAGTCCTTGCTTGCATAGTATGCATCACATTTAATCTTATATCTTGTTTTTTAACAAATAATATTTATTCAGACTATATATTGTATGGGTTTGCAAATATATGACATTCATCTGACAATACTGTATTCTTCCTACAAAATGTTATCCCTGACTTGTCTTCAGGACATAAAAATAAACTTTTATAGTATGAGCCAATAACATATATAGGTCTTCTGCCCAGGAGATGGTGTGGCATTAGCAGAAGGCCCTTAAGATTGTGTTTGAAGAGTTTTGTACCCAACTCTGTGAACTGTCTGCCATATAAAGCTCTGAATATGGATTTATTCAAACAGATGCTGTAGTGATTCAAAGTGGTTGTTCAAAGACTGCTTTTTTTTGAGGAGGAATTTACTGTTGCTTGGATTGACCATATAAACCTCAGCATGTGTATGGATTGTTCATGCCAAATCCCTCAGGTTGCAGAACTCCTAATGTGATTTTTGAAAAGTAAAGATCAAATCCTCAGTCAGAAGTCTTGAGGCTGTGGTGCAGTAAGTTATAAAGATCTATTATCTGCTTTCCCATACAGCTGTTCTGACAGTAAGTGGAGCCTGCTGTGCTCTAAGTCTTAGGCTGACATGTTGCTACATTACTCTGCTGATTTCTTAATATGCTTTTTAAGTTCTTTTCCAGCTACCTTTGTTCTCTCTTGGTACTTTGGTTGTCTTTCTCTCCATGTTCTCAATCTTTTGTGTTTTGATTTACATGATTACAGAGTAGGTATCTTTGAGTTAGCTACTTGGCACAATTCTGGTAGCACCAGGAAGCCAGGATCTAACTGATAACATGGGTAGCTAGGTAGCTGTGAGCTATTGCACTGCCAGTGCTCAGCTGGTGCAGAACCATCATGCCAGGGCCATAAGCATTTGCAGAAGGAAGCAAGCACATTCAGACAAGGATCTGTAAGGATCTTGTAGGAGCTGTATCTAGCTAGTTTATGTACAGGCAGCTTCTAGTCATCTAGCCTGGTGCAAGATGCTAATTTAGCTTGTGGGCTCTACAAAGTATTGGAAAAGCTAAAAATACAACATCAAAATAGACATTAAGTCTGTCTGCCTGATTTTGTACCATGTATTATGATGACTGCATTGTAAGGTTAGTCTTTTCTATATGAATGAATTAGTTGAGACTGGAATGCATATTTTCATGCTTATGTCTGCATAAATTATATCATTTATATATCATTTGCTTTTCAACTATCTACTGGTTTTGTTTTCAGGCAATGACTTAAGAAATGCAGCAGGAGTCCTAGAAAACAAGAGCAGCAGCAGCATTGTGTTAATGCATTTACTGAACAGCAAAAATGTCAGAGGTTTAACTCAGTTTTGTCATGGCACTTTCTTGCTTCTAAAGATGCTGAGGAAAGAAAACAGATAGTTTATGAGGATTCTCACTTTTCCTAATAGCTGACCTGTTCAGAAAGACTTCATTTTTAGAAGATTTAACAGTGCAATTCCTTGGGACTAGTTATTAGGCAGATCAATAGAGCTCCTGTAAAATAAGCACTGTGGTGGGTTGAAGGGAATATATAAAGTTACATCTGCTGACAGGTACAGAATCAAAATATTTTAGGAAAAAAAAGGTCTTTTTTTTTGTGTGAAGCACTGGCTGGAAAGAGTCATTTTAGATGTGAAAATCCATGCATTTCACTGCCCACTGTCTTAATTGTCATTAAAGCCACACTTCTCTTCCTAAAGATAAATAATAATGGCGTTTATAAAATAAAAATGGAGCATCTGCAACATCTTTCAACAACATCCATTTCATACCAAGTCAGTGCAGCAATGTCTGCCATTACCCATTTGCTGTTTAAACTGTGCAGGCATTTGACAAGCATCTTAATTGAATAAGGTGGTGATCTTGAACAAAAAACAATACAAAAGAGTTAAACTGTAAAGTAATTCAAAGAGAATATGTGCTTTGAAAGCAAATTTGGGAAGGAATTCTCATCCATTTATCTGCAGTAGGAAAAGAGCACTGATATTCTTCCATGGTTGAGCTTCCACATGTTGTACATTTGTCTTTTGATTTGCTCTTTGATCAAATGGTTACCTTTGACTACTCAGGACTGTAGCAGGTGTATATGAAAAACAAGTCGCTTAGATGTTGGTGGCTACATGCTGCCCTTGTGCCTGCCTTTCCCTTAGCTCCCATCAGGCATTTTCCAGCCTAGGGCTTTCAGATGGAGATCTGGGCTCCTGTGATTTGGAGCAAATCCAGAGCTTTGCTCCTCTCTGAGGGCAGTAGCCCTGTCTTCCTATGCTTTTCCTGTTCCCTCTGCTCAGCTCAGGCAGCAGAAAAGACACAAGCCTTGAGGAATTGGAGGTGACTTGACCCAAAGAGGCCCTGGGTGAGCAAGGAGGATGACTTGGGAGAACAATGGAGCTGACTGTGAGAAGGGATATCTGAGGAGAATAGAATTAAAGCCTAGAGGGCAAAGAGGAGTCAGGGCTGCAGATTTATTTTGTAACATGCTTTTTTCTCCTCCTTCTGTTGAGGTGGAGAGCTCATGTTGCTCCATATGAAATGTGATGCCAGCCCAAATAGACATCTGCAAGGAGTTCTCAGAGCCTAGTGGGACTGAGTCATAGGCACAGAAGTGTGCTGGGTTTCCACAGGATGCCTGGGTCACCACAGAGCATGTTCAGACAGGCTTCTAGCCTGATTAGACTCTAGAGGATTTTCCTGGGAATAGACTTGTATATATTTGCCATCAGATTGGATGTCTCTTCTCTTAAAATGAAAACAATGGGCATAGAAGGAAGGAATTTTTTTTTCCCCCATTCTCTTCACTCATTCTCTGAGAGTTTTTATGTAGATCCTTCTCCCTTCCTGTCTTCCAAAATTAAAAACCTCTGATTAAGATAATTAGCTAATATCTCAGCTTTGATTTCACTTAATAGATCAATCAGTACAAAATCAGAAATGTATGAAGCCAGAGTTTCATACAGAACAGCCACCATAGGATATTGCCTGTATGTGTTTGTAATACATTGTATTTTTTTCTGGATGGGAAATACAATAACAATCAGCAATACCTTTTGGTTTGTGTTGTTTGGTTTTTTTCTTTGTTCTGTTGAATCCAGCTTTTCAAGGTACAATTCCTTTTTGTGCCACAGTAGTCTGGAAATATGACTCCTGTAATGGAGTCTATAAATATTATTAAAAGCAATTGTACTTTCACTGGAGTGAAAGGGCTTATGGTGCCCTATCCAAGTAGTTAAATCATGCACTGAGTGCCCTACAGAGAAGAGAGTTGAAGTTGTCCATAGAGATACAGTTGCTCTTTCCTTGTGCAAGGCCTGAGTGTGGGATGGGTAACAGTCTTGCCCCAAATCGTATCCTAACATCTTTGTCTGGGTGCAATAACCCCTACCCTCATAACAGGGATCTAGTCTGTGTGCACTGAATGACAGAGCAGAGGGTAAAGTGGGACTACAGACGGAGAAGGCATGTGATTAGTGTCCCTCCAACTCAACACTCTGATCCTTTCCATCCATACTTCTCCCTTACACAGCAGTGTGTCCCATACTCACTTGCTGTCTTGAGGAGCAAGCTGGTACCCTCACTGTTGTCTCCTCCATTTGTCTTCCAGCCATCCAGTGCTCTGCACTGCACCCAGCTCCTTCCACAGATAACCTGGGAAATCCCCATTCTTCCCACAGGAGACCAAAGCTCATACACTATTCCCTTCCCTTCAAGAGATTACAGACTCATTGTGTAAATTACTTCAGACTTGGTGCTAGAAAATCCTTTCCTCCCAGCAGTGCAGGCTGTAATACCAAAAGCTTCATGTTCCTGCACAGAAACACACAGAGGAGCAGTTTTCACTAGGAAATGAAGAGAAATGGGAGGTATATTCTTCAGGACCTGCCTTCCTCTGCAGCACAAGGGACACAGCTCCATGGCTATTTCAGCCATATGTGCCTGTGTGAAAGGGGGATGGACTTTCATCTCTTACAATCATTTTGTACTAATCTGCAGGGAATATTAGAGACAAATGGTCTGACAGGTTTAGAAGTAGTTTTCTAAATACCTTAAGTGTATTACAGCTAATGCTTTGGATGCTAATTTGGGATGTTGTTAATATCCCTGCTTCTCTCAGGGATGATGGTGAAATGCTGTACTTCAGAGACTTGAGGCCAGGATCAGTTGTTTGGCTGGTGTAAATCCACAGCTGTTTTGCTTTTTGTGTGGTTAATCCAGACTTACATCTGTGAAACAGGGAACAGTTTGGCACACTTCTTTCTTTTAATGATCTTGGAAAGATAAGGCTAAATCTGGCTATCGATCCATGGTTTTCACATTCACTGAATCCACAGGATTCTCACAGGTACATCAGAAATGAAGAATTGGCAGTTTACAAATCTTTGTTTTGTAATTCTATAAACTATGTATGTTGATTTTATTAGCTGCTAGATCAATCTTCTCTATACTCTGAAGAAAAAAAATGACACTGTCTTTATAGAAAGACTTGAGTGTCATATAGATACTGTTTGTTTCAAAACTAACTGTGAGGGTACTTTAGATGAATCTTTTGTGTTCTTTTTATTACAAGAAAGTAGCAAAGAATCATAGAATGATTTAGGTTGGAAGGGACCTCTAAAGGTCATCTAGTCCAACCCCCCCCTGCAGTAAGCACACTGGAGAAATGCTCCAATATGTCCTGGTTTATAGCTGTCCAACAGCATTGATCCAAGGGCATCAGCTAATTTATGATGACTGAGGAATGTCTCAAATTATCTTGCCCCAGTAAAACTTTCTCTGGAAGTAGTGAACATTGACTGGGAGTGTCCAGGGCACTCCTTAGCATTTCACCAGGACTAAGCTGTCATTAGGAAATACAACCATCACTTCAGCCACCAAAGCCATGCAGTAGGCTGAGCCTGGCTGAAGGATCTCTTGTTTAGTTTCTAGATTTGCTGCATTTAACCTGTGTCTGAGAAATGGGTCCAGGTTTCTTTCTGCAAAAATAAATTTCAGCCCATGGTATGGAAAGTCGAGAAGATGGTCTTAGTGGAGACCAGAGGACTAGGGTTGTTAAGAGCTGTGGGATTTTTGTTCTGCTGTAGTTCTCTTGACCTTGGCCAGGAGTTAATAGCTTCTTCTAAAGTGAGGAATGTACTTCTCTGATTTTCATGACAGTTATGACAATAAGAACACCCTGGTATTGGGGGAATACCCAGCAAAGGCTGAGTTGTATGGCTAGGGAAGGCTTTGGCAAGAATTATTTTTCCTCAGGGCCCTTGCCTTTAGGGTCCTGAGCCTGACTGCAAACACAGAGACATTTGCCTGCACGGTCCACAGATGTATGCTATTGTGCATTGAAAGTCAGGCAATATTAATGTTCCAGAAAAGAGAACCACAGGGCAAAGTTTGCACCATTTCCCATGCTTGTTAGAAACACTGTCACTGGAAGGAATTCATGTTCTACCATTTTACGTTCTCTCTGCCGTGTTTGTCGTATGAATGAGTTATTAGGATGTGAATGCCTCATATATTCTGTAAATTACAGAGTAGAAACATTCAGCACTACTATTTTGACCTTTTCAGCATTCTGTGATTTGCTGGGCATGCCATTCCACATCTCTTGTTTATGGCCTTACTAAAATGTAGAGATGGAGCCGAGTGGGCAAACAGTCAAAATATACCGGGCTGCAAAAGGTCAGGGTCGTGCATCACAGTGCTGCTGTTCCGTGGGCAGTGAAGATTAAAATCCAGACTAACCATTGTCATGATTTTTCTTTCCTCACTGAAAAATAATAGAAAATGGTACTTTGTAATCATCTCCAAAGGCAACAGTGCAGAAAATGAAGAGTGATGATATAATTTTTGTTTCTTAAAATTTCAGTATTGTAATGTCATGATCTTAGAGGCCGTGAAAATCAAAGGTGTCATAGTCCTTCAAAAGAAATTAGATGGAGTATTCTACTCACCCAATCTTTGCTTCATTTAATTCATGTTTGATGAATGTTGCTCTTCACTTCATACTCATACCCTTACGTTTGTCTCCCTCCCACAGTAACAGATAGCTTGGATTAGGTAATTGAACTTTGACCATTAAACCTACATTAATTTATTGCGTTAGACATTTCAGTCCAGTGAAAACCAAATGAAAGAGAGTATAAGCAAGATTTCTCTTGGAATGAAAAGGTATCTTTATTACCTACTGAGGACGTGTTCCATGACTACTCAGTACCACTAATTGTCTGTAAAGTAAGTGTCTGGGAAGCCATAATCTGTGGAAAGCCAGCAGAGGCACACTGTTTTCTACCACACATTTTTAGTTTAACAAGCCAGCCTGCAGTAAATTATATCTGTAACTTTCTAGAACTCAGTATGTTTTTGTTATCTGCTTATGCTCTATGGGAAGCTTATTAATTTTAACATGCTTGGCCCTAGTCCCATCGACAAATGAATACAGTTAGTCATGAAAACATCCACCAAGATTTCTTTGGTGCACACTCAGGTGTGTAGTTACTTCAGCTCAGAGGAGCATGGGATTAAACCTTTAATTCATTAAGCAATGCTTTACATTGCTCAAATACAAACTTCAGTGACAGTCTTGCACACTGTGTTGATTAAAAGGCATAAGTAAATTATATTTTAGACTCTGGTAGGTACAAAATTAAAGTGAACTGAGTATGCCACTGCTATAAACTCAGGGCTGGAGTTTGCAAATGGTGCTATATGTTTTGCTGGTCATGTAATCCTTTGCAAATTCAAAACCTTTTCTGTGATCAAACTCAGTCATTTGAGCTGAGAACTTAAATACTTAATTTTGAAAAATAAAATGGTGTTAAGTGTGCTTTTTCACTCTGGTGTGGTTAGTATGTGATGGCAAATAATGTATCCTGTGAGTTTTGTCTGGAGAGAAAAGTTGTCCATGTGTATCCGTGATGTTCCTTGGATACATTTCTAAGTGCTTCTGGACATGGTACTCTGTTTTGAATAGTTTGTTGCTAATCCCTGAATATGCAGGATTCAAAAAGTAAAGCTGCTTTGTTTGGGCAGGCTGATCAAATCAAGCTTTCTGTTTCCTCATTACATTACTGTTAACTCTTTTAAATGATTTCCTGACCTGCATTGATGAATTTGAAATCAAATTTATAGATGAGATTCTGCAATGTGTCATTCAAATTGTTGATTATTAATGCATGTTGCAAGCAGAAATCTGCTTTGCTGGTACATTGGAGTGTTTGTCCCTATTAAATGAATGCATATAGATTAGACAGGGTTTAATGTGTAAGTGTAGTGGGTATTTGGGGTTTGATTTCATCTGAAATCACCTACCTTTTATGCTTTCCTCACCGAGGAAAGTAAGTTGTAGAGACTGCACTGTATGCAGTAAGAAGTCTGCTTTCTTAAGGATCATTGACCAAGCACTTCCATTTAGGATTCTGGTTTAGCTTTTCTGATTACCTTCAGGCAAAGAGAGTGGTGTGTAGATATCGAATGGTTATTCAGACTGCAGGCACGTTGCCCCTGAGAAGGGATCTGTTGCATTTGAGCAGTTATTCAGATGCAGGCCAGCATACTACTTTTCTCAGTTTCAGGGTTTCAAACCTCAGCACTTCACAATCCAGCGCATCCCTTCACAGCCTGATCTCTTTCATGAAACATCTCTTCAGTCAGAAGACTCTTAAACAAACTTGGGGTTTTAGACACTGAAATTTTCAGCAATCGTTTAGGGCTCATGAGCTGTAATTTTGACTGTAAAAAAGGAAAAACAAAACAAAAAACCCAACCACCGAACCTGGAAATCCACAGGCAAATTACAATGTGCAGTGTATAATAACAGGCATGGGTGGGCTAAGATTATTTTGGAATAGCTTTTTTAAGAGGAGACACCAGTAAGGCCTCCCTGGGAATTTGAAAGCATCTTGTTTTCTCTGCTAATTTTGTAGTAGGTCCCTGGTTCACCCCTGTGTTGTACAATATTCTGGGCCAGTTGTGTGGTATTTTACCAGTGTTCCTGCAAAACTGACCTTGCAGATTCCCTTTTTGCCTGTGTGATGTAAGGCTTCTCTGTAGCTAGCTCATAAATATGAGTGCATATCATTGTCTTTGCTTCCCACAATTATTTACCTTAGCCTCAATCATGTTTCTATGACCATATTAATTGAAATGACAAAAATCTCTGGATTAAGAGGGCTGTTTTCAAATTGAGATACTGTGATCCTATATAACCTTCTCAAAAGTGCATCATATTCAGAAACATCTCTTTCACTTTTTATTGGGCTCTGTTCTCAGAAGCTTGCTGCATGCTAATTTTTGGCACAACAAAGATTAAGTGATAAAAGGGAGTAGCTGCAGGTCTAAATTATGAATGGAGATGCTAAAGCATCATTGAGATGCCCAGGCACAGTGTTATGTCCCAAGACAAGCAAAAGGTACTTGTTTATAGAGCAGGTGTGTTTGGATCTGTCAAGAGGCACCCTGGGATAGAAATATGCTTAAACCAGGACAAAACAGGTCAGGAAAATGGCACTCAAAGTTCAAGAATTTTTATATTTTGATTCTGAATACAAAAAGATTGTCAGTACATAATTTAAACTCTGAATGGCTCAGCAACCCACCCTGCTGCCAGGGCCATAAAACTGGTGGAAACTTTGAACAGACCTAGCACTCAAATGTCAATACACGTGATGTCTCTTGTAGGATAGGATGCGTGGTCTCATAGTGACAGTGTAGCATTCCTGCTCTGTCACCAGCTAAACATCAGCCTGCAAAGCCCTTGCTCTCCTTGTGTTCCTGATGAAGGTACATTTTGTCTAGACCCTTGGAGAATTCTGAAAGTATGTGTGGGAGGATTACTTGGTGGGGTGTTTTTTTTTTGCTGTTTTAATGGAATCCAGAGAAACATTTTTAAACAGTTGAATTATTTTGACCAGACAATTTTGAGTGATTATGAGAATAAAAGAGGGCAACAGAACAGCTGGCATGAGTAAAAATTTGTATTTTCTTGCTAAATCCCTGATTGAAATCACCAGATTTGAAAGCTGGTGCTGACTCTGTTGAATCTAATTTAATTCCTGCATCAACTCAGTTGAAGCATAAGTGTAACTGGGAAGGAAACTGATGTTCTCTAATGTGATCTCTCAGCAGAATGCCACATCTGCAGTGTCAGACATGAGTCCCCACAAACACCTGTTTTAATAAACAGCCAATTTGGTAATGCTCAGTTATGCCCACAAATAGCATCTGTTTCTGGCCAGTTGTCTACCTGAATATAGCATCCTTCTTAATGAGTGTAAGCTTCCATTGCACAACTAGGCTGACTCATCTTCCACCCAGAGATGGGAATTACCCACTCTGATTTCTACCCTTAATATTCTGCTTGAGGGAACTGTTGGAAAATAGAAAGTCTGTTGAAACAGTTCCACCCTCCCTTCCGAGCAAATAAAGCAGGCAGGGCTTTGATATGTACATGAAAATAAATACATTTTTAGAACTGGCTATTAAAATACTGCACTGGATAAATGGGAAATAGTGATGGATTGGTGTAGCACTCAGGGTGTTCCCACAATGGGTATGACTTCAACGTTGGGTCCAGTAAAGTGCCCAAACCTTTTTAGTGGGGTTGGATGCTGATGAGAGAGAAACAGAAACACCTTTCTGACAGCTGACTCTCAGCACCACCATGTCAACTAAAATGAACCTGGATGGCTGATCCATGCAAACTTTACATCTGTCATTTCCAGCATACTATGTGCCTTGCACTGTCTGCATATGGCCTTTGAAGAGAGCCTGGCAAATGGGCAACAGTAATGACTTACTGCTCTTCCTCAGGAAAGCTTTGTATCCTGAGACTGAAATTCCAGATTTTGTAATAAATTCTGTGTACAAAGGCCTGTTGCTGTCTGTATAATAAGGAAAAAATAAAACTACTATGGGATGTAATTGCTAAATAATAGCCTACCCTCTCCTTGGAAGGAAACTCGCTAGTTGGAGAAACAGCAGAGATAGAGTGAATCCTTATTTCTTCCTTCCATGCTTCACTACTAACTATAGAGATACAGTAGAAGTGGAATCACTTATTAAACTGGTTTATTGCTTTTCTTATTAAACGTTCCTAATGGGGTTACAAGTAGAGGCCATTGCACTTGGATGAGAACAAAACAACTTCTTCTGACCTTTGGCCATGCATGTAATAAATATTGTCTGCTATGCAGTTATTACAAGTAATAATAAATAGATGATATAAACAAGGAGATAGGAAGGAAAGACTAGAGAGACAAAGCAATAAAATAGCAAGAGTTCTGCAATTTTAACCTCTCAGGACCCTTAAAACAGCTGACCATCTACCCAATCCAATAACCTGAAACAGCAGAAAAGTAACACTGGGGACAATCAAATCTCTAACCTGGCCAAAAGTGAAGCCATGACTTAAACCTTGCTGTAAATTGTTTTAAGCCAACCTGTTCTGCTTGTTAACAAGATCTAATTCACAAATCTTTCATTCTCCCTGGTAATTCTGGCCAGCAGATTGTATTTAATGGTTAGTCAGATCAGTGGCAGGCATTCCAAACTGCTTGTGGTTTGATTTATGCTTTACAGCAATTGGCCTACCCAGAGTACCAGGAAAAGAGTGGTTTGTGGCCCTTGATTTAAAAAAAAATATGGGATGGCTGATTATTCACCACTTATTCATTCCTGTGTTATAATTTCAAAAAGAAATATTCATACAGTGCAAACTTTGTCTTCTTGGAGAGAGATGAAGCAAACAAACCTTTAAACTTGTTCTGTAACTCAGCAACCGTCAGCGGTAGATGTTTACGTTTTGAGTCCATAATGCACCGTGACAAGGGAGGTCACTAGATAGAGGTAGGCAAAAATAAAGTTAAAATGGAATAAAAACAACTGAAGCCCTGGGACACAATGGCAATGTTCTCTTTTTATTTTTGAGACATCTGGGCTCACTGGGATTTTCTGAATGTCTCTCACCAAAGTTGCATATTAAGTACCTTGAAAGCAAGTGATGCAGCACAGAAGGGAGCTGGCTACTCGCTGTGCACTGAGCAGAGATTTTTCATTTCATCCATCATTCACAACATGCTGCGGTGCTTCCAGAACTTACTGAACTTGTCTAAAATAGGATGGAACCAGACCAAGAGCTCTGTTTGCAATGTATGCTCATATACCTATTTACCTCTGAAGCAAATAAAATAGAGTGGTTTATAATTTCTGGGTTTATTACCATGGTTAATCCCATGGAATATTGTGTGGCTGTGCACACTGCTTGTAAGGACACACAGAATTATCAGCTTTCAGAAGACACAAAGTGGATAAACAAATCACAAGGTTGACTTAAGTATCAGACTCAAGAGGATTTTTGTCTTTTGCTTCTTCTAAGCGTGGGTTGCACTCTACCTGTAAGCACATCATTAGAACTGCAGTTTGAAAAATGCTATTCAGGTTCTCATTTTCCCACAGTGCCCATGTGGATATAGAATGTTTTGTGTTGGAAGGGACCATTAAAGGTCAGCTAGTCCAATCCCCTGCAATGAGCAGAGACATCTTTAACTAGATTAGATTGCTCAGAGCCTCACCTAGCCTGACCTTGAATGTTTCTAGGGATGGGGCATCTATGACCTCTCTGGGCAACCTATGCAAGTGTTTCATTGTGCTCAGTGTAAAAAATGTCTTCCTTGTATCTAGTCTAAATCTCCCTTCTTTTACTTTAAAACTATCACCCCTTGTCCTGTTGGAATAGGCCCAGGGTTTGGATGTTCATGTTTTTCACTTGAGCCCAATGAGCACTGTGGACATCACTCTTAACTGTCCCAAAAGGCCTGATTACTTTTCTGACTCTGGTATTCAAACTGGTCATCTCAAACTGTTTCTGGCCTGCTTTTCAGAGCTCTTGCATTGCAAAACATTTCTTCCTGTCATACTGTAAGAGAGCAGGGGACGGGCAGCTTCTAGCAGTGGAAAAAGCTCACTTAAACAAGCTTCTGTTTGTTCCAGTCTTCTTTGAACATTGCTTTTTCCTCCTTTGCTTGCTACTTTCAGAGAAGTCACTGAATTTTAGTTCTTGCTTGCAGAAGAAAAAGTGAAGATTTGCACAGCCACTTGGCACCCTGGGTGCCTTCCCTGCCCACGCCAAGCACCTGAATCATTACAGTCACCATGTGCACAGAGGTGGTCTTTTATCTTTTGTGAAGTACAGAGAATGAGGACATAACCATTTTGTCCCATGACGTTTTAGGAGTAAATTCCAGGTCATGCTTAGGTACAATCTTGCAACCATGGAAGGCACTTACAACTGAAACTACTGTATTGGTTTCTGTAGTCTGTGCCCAGTGTCTGGATTATTTGAAGTTGTGATAGAAAGAACTAACTTCAACTTAGTCAGTGATGTAAGTTTAGGAAAGAATCTAAGTTTGGTGGGGTGGTCTTGAGTTTTTTTGAGGACCAGGAGGACTACAGTCCACAAATCCTTTTTCTGTCACTTCCTCTTGAGGGATAGGAGGCTGTGGGGCATGTTGGCCTGTGACAGACTGTCTTTCACCATTCCTATGAAGCACCTTGAAAAAGATTGCTTTGTGTCATCTTCATCTTACTGCTGGAGCTGTTCTTTTTATGTTTTCGTGCCTGACTGACGCCGTACATCACATCAGCTTCAGTTTTGTAAGCCATTGTTCTTTGCAGATTTTGTGCTCGTGTATGAGGACAATGTCTGCAGAAACCCAGAGCTTGCAAGTACCCTTCCAGCATGTGCAGCAAGGTTACTTCAGGATTAATTTTGTGGCACCTTCATTTCTCTGCCTTGCTGTTCCCTTGCCTCATGAGATTAAAGTCAAACTTAAAAGAACCATTTTCCAAAATAGAAGGCAAACAGTGATTTAGCAAGTCTGTACACCGTCATTTACCATTCAGACTTGACAATGGCAGCATTATGCCCCTGTCTTAACAGTGAATGTTGCCTCTAAATTTGTACGTTCTAAGCATGGAAAGTGAAGCGGCTTTTTTTCCTGATAAAAGAAAGGCTGGTTGTCTTTGATATCGTAGATAAATGCTTGGATAGTTACTTTTTAATTGCTTTATTGCCAGAACTTTTCAATGAAGTCATAAAAGAGGAAAAAAATGATCAGACTAATTGCCTCAAGATGGATATGTAATGCATAAATCTCTTGTTTAATGGATCTAGTAATAGACCACCTGTTTCAGTTGCCTTTTCCCATTCAGAATAGGAATGAATGCTTCTCTCAGATGTTCACAAAGAGAAAACACAATTGCACCATCAAAAACTCAGTGATTTTTCTTTTTACTTTTTTTTTTTTCCCCCCCTCCTTTTCATTTCTTTCAGGTTTGTTCATTCTTGTTCTGCCTATCAGCTAATCTTGGTATATTTAACCTTGGGAAAATAAAACTGCTTGGTGTGATGCCTAAAGCCCCATCTATTTTTGTTGTCCAGTTGTGTTTTAAACGAAAATGGAGAGACATGCTCTTTAATAAAACACTGACCAGAACCCAGAGAGTAGGGCCTGACTTGCAGTTATTTCTTCATGATGTTTTTCCCCCTGTATGTTCACCAGTCTGGATTCCATGCCTACCTGCCCCCAGCTTTATGTTTGCTGCTGTGGCACATTTCAATGCAGGGGAGGTGGTGTGTTTGTCATTCCTTTTCTTTCTAAGAGAAAGTGAAAAAACCCAAAACCAAACAACCAAAAACCCAGAAGGATTGCAGATTGTGGATTTAGCCTTTTTGATTTTGTGGGCATGGAGAAACCCTTGAGCCATTTATAAAGTAGAAACCTTTAGTTTACCTCCTGCAGTGCTGTGTCTTTTTGGTGGTGATGGTTTTTGGGGTCTCTTTTGGTTTTATTTGGGTATTTTTCCATAAGGATAGTTTAAGAGCATTTGTAAGCTATTGAAGGTGCATATATTGCTGGTTATCATGTCCCACTAATGTGGGTAACTCTAAGGCATGCCAGCTTGCAGCCTTCTGAATTGTGAGCAGCACAATGCTGTGATTACTTCCTCCTGCTGTATGTCCTGGCATGATTGCTTTGAATACATCAGGAAAAGCTGTTTCTGTGTGGCTCTTCTGTGTTCCCTGTCGTAACTGTGTTCCAAAGATGTGCCTTTTTCTTGTGAAAACATATGCCAGGAGCCTATTTTCAAAGCTCAGCTCCACAACAGTAGAAATTTGAGACTCAGGCTTCCTATATCCGGTGACTTCATAAACCCCAGAGATGAATGAATCAAGTAGTCTAGCAAGCATTAAAATAGCAACAAACAAGGAAGGTGGAAAGGGAAAAAAATGAGCACTTGTTTAGCAAAAAATCAAGATGTCAAGAACAAAATTAAGCAAACCATCAGGGTAGTAAAGATTTTTATTTTCTTTTTAATTTTCAAGTGTTTATACACCCACACAAAGAACCTAGGTAATACACAACAAGAAACAGAATAACACATTTGTGGGATTAAACTCAACTGTGTCAATAAGAGTAGGAATTTGGTGGGAATGTTTTGCATGGTGTGACTGTTAAAATCTGTGTTTAGAACCTATTCAAGAACAGATGAGGGGAGGAGGAGCCATCTGTGAGAAAAACCCAAAAGCAGTTTGTGATGGATGCATATGAGTTGGTGCTATGACTGTGAAAGAGCAGGATTAGGGAATGGGCTGGTGTATTTGCAAACTCTGGTTTTGCAGTAGGGAAAGGAATGACCCACTGTGAAGCCTTCCCCTCTTAGTTAAGGGCTAGGGGAGCTGTTCCATTGTGTTGCATTTCATTCCCATGTAGCAAGCTGGAAATCATGCTTTATCAGCAGTAAAACATTCCCCCAAAGTACTGCATCCTTAGCAGGAGATTTGTATGTTAGCTTCATCCTGAGTGGCAGAGGAATAGACCAAAGTGCTGAAAGCTAGTTGAATTTCAGTAGACATATTAGGTCTTTGACTTGGTAATCTTGTTTCCACATGATATATATATAAAGCCCAAAGGAGTGGAAAAAACCTTCTAAATATGAGTGATACTGCATGATAGCAGCTTTATTTGTCACTGATGCTATCATAACACTGCAGTGTCTGTTTCGTCTTATGCCAGAGTCTCTGCTGCCAAACTCAGCCCACTACTCCCATTGCCCAGAGAGCTTGATTTGTGGCAAGTCTCCATAGCATTGTTTGGTCTGATTATCATGCAACATTTGCACGGTGTCAGCAATTGCCAACTCTGTTTCAGTAGCTGCTGCTTCCCTTGCCTGTGTATCTCAGCTCCACAGAAGCATCCAGTGGTATTTGGTTACTCAGTCTTCTCTGCCAAGAGAAGTTAGATGCAAGGAAGATGAAAGTGAGAACCTCTACTCCCTACTCTTCCAAAACTACAGTAATCAAAACGGCTTATAGCACTGTGATATTTTGTTGCACTGAGTAATTATTTTTAATATCAATTTCATTGAAAAGTTTCAATTGTATTGCTTGTGACAAAATTAAGATGACTAATACTGGCTTTAAGGGGGTCACATTCGGTGGTGACAAAAGTGATGCGGCAAATCTATTTGTAGGACATAAAAATTGTGGCTAAGAACTGGGGGAAGTTGGAGAACACGTCCATAAAAACCTCAGAATCCAAAAGGGAAGGCGGCTTTGCTCTTGAGTTACCAGTGACATAGAGACAGTGTATTGTTTAGTAACATGGATGTAGCAGGCAAAGGGCATTTCACGCTTGCACAACTACATTAGCAATGCTCGTAAGTGTACAGGCCATAACAAGGATGAGGAAGCTTGGAAAGTTCTTCAGGAGTGCTACTGCAACCAGAAAGGCAAAGACAGTCCCTAGGGAGTACACCCATATAGGACTGGAGAAATTATAGTTCTGTTTCCAAGATCTTAATGGGGTTCTTACAGCACAGAGTTTCAAGGTCTGGCTGTTGGCACTTCAGGAAAGCTGAGTACATGGGGCAATCAAGAAAGACATGTAAGAAGCGCTAAAGAACTGGGATGAGTGAAAGGTCTAGGAGCTCTGTCCATCATCCAACATAGCACCATATAGCTTAGAATGTGAATCATATAGAGAGGGAATTGAAATGTGGTGATGGAGAGCTCTTGTATCTATTAAGCTGAAGTGTATAACAAGATCTGATTACTGTGTGTTGATGCTAGATGAGTACATGCTAGACTTGCAGCACATGCTTTTACCAGGGAAGGTAATAAAGCAGTAGAGCAATTAATCAGCCTGTGGCTCTCCATCAGTGTGGATTCTTAAGTCAAGAACTGGGCTTTGCCTGTAGTCTGGCATGCTGTAGTCTGAACTCATCCTGTGGCTTGCATAATGAGAGAGCTCAAAGTGGGAAACCAGTGAGCCCTTCTACCTCTGTTGTCTCCAAAGAAGCTAGATATCCACTGTTAAGATCTTTAGCTCATACTTATATACAGTGATTTGAGGTTCAGAATATTTTAATCATGCATAGTCCAAAGTCAGCAGGATCTGTGTCTCATTACACAGCCAGCCTGGTCTAAAATAGTTAATTCTGTGGGAATGACTCAGTATTTAAGAGTGCATGCTGTAAAGGAACAGGATATGGAGAAAATAGCCTAATTCAGGCTAGAATGTCCTATTTATAGTAATTGTTCAAACCAGAGTATGTTTGACATGAGACCCCACTGCCTGAGTGATGGTTATACTCCAAAACTAATCAGGGCTCACATGCTCACCATCCCAAAACATCTTCTAGACTTCTAGTTTTGCTGGAAACCTGGGAGCTGCACCTGCATGACAAAAGTGTGATTTACAGAAGTGTTTGGTTTCATTTTTTGTTGTTTGTATTGAAATAGCTATGCCAGTGCACACTCTGCTATATAGTTGTTGTTTTAACATAAAGGTATCATACTCTGATATAGTTTCTTATTCTTAAAGTTGATTGTCTGTGTTTGTACATGTGGATTCTGAGATAACATATAGCTTTAATAACCCCCTTTGCTGGTCTGAGTTTACGTGAAACAAATATCAGATCATGCTTGCTTTTCACGTGCTGACTCTGTTTCTGGTTTTATTTCTCTATAAATAAAGAGCTAAGCTCTAGTTACATATGCCTAAATGCCTGCAAAGAGGGATTTGATTCCAGAAGTTATTGTAGTAATGCAGTTAGGTCTGATTTTCTGCTAGCAAATTCCATTTTGAATCATTTTAATGTAGGAGAGGACTGTGAAAGTTAGCTGTTTCTGTTCAGAATAACCTGCTTCTTTTTTTTTCCCCTCCTTCCTTCTGTACTTTATGAAGGAAAGGGAAAAAAAATGTGTGAGCTGTTCCCAAGGAAATGGAAGTGCACGCTCTGATTCTGCCTCTTACAAGGAAAAAGTAGTGTATAAATCTTGTGGTTTGTCTAGGAGCCTGTAAAGCCTTATCCTGTTTAGTGAGTCTCAAGTTGGGTCTATATTGCCTGAAAGATGAGTTCATAAGTAGCTATAGAGGGAATGGATGTGTTTGTTGTACCTGATGGTTTTACTGTTGTCTGCAGCTTTAGGTGCTCAGATACTCTGATAAAATGAAAACAGATGCCCATAGATTTTTACCTGCTTCTTTCACATTTAGTTCCTTGGCTTTCTTTTTAACATATAGTAGTGTTATCAGTCTTCCATGTCTCTGGAGGCAATACATGTTTTCCCCATTTCTCAGAGGTGAAGAGCCAAATTTTCAAAGGTGTGGCAAACTTCCAGGGAAATCATTAAATCTGAGCCTGGTACTTTTCTCAGGGCTGTTAATGATGCAATATTGCTGTCTTCAAGTGAACTTTGCCCTAGGTGAGTTGTTGCTTTTCCAACCAGCCCTCTACCGCTCCCCAACCTTCCCATCCACTGGAGAAAATGAAGCAAACTTTATCAGAACCATTGCCTTATTCAGATAACTTGTCCTTTGCCTATAGTGTGCTGTCATTGGGCATTCAGATAAAAGGGGTAATTCATTATGAGCAGGTTGTCATTATTAAGAATAAATCAGAGCACATGATGTTATGTACACCCAGAACATCCTATATCCCTTGCTGTATTGGCCATGAATTATATGATTTAATGGAATTCTCCCAGCCCCCAGAAAAGGAAGAACCAGTGATGAGGAATTAGAGCTTCATAACTATGTACAATAACAGTTGTGAAAGGTATTTCCTTTAAATATAAAGACATGGCTAATCAGCTGGGTGTTCTTCAGTAACCTTCAGAACTGTAGTTCTGTTCACTTCTGTTTCCCTTTGTTGGTTGCCAACATTTCCACATGCTACTCAGAGAATAAGGAAACTTTGATTCCCATGAAGAATTTCTAATGCTAGCATTAAAACATCTAAATGTCTCCAAAAATCACGATGTTGTTTTAAAAGCTGTGAATATGATGGAGTTGGGGGACTTGTCCTTTTCAGGGACTCCAAGAAGATGTTCTGCGCAGTCTCTTTGCCTGTAATGTGACTATTCTGAGATGAGCAGCCAGTAAAAGATGTTGATGCAAGTGATGTAACAGCAGTAGAGAGATTTGAAAAGACACAATAAGAGGAGGCATAAGGGTTGGAGGAAAGGAAGGAAAAGAAAGCTGTCTGGGAGGAAAAGAAAAAGGGAAATTACAGAAATAGGAGAGAAATAGAATGCTACAGAGAGTTCTCACCAATCAGTGAAAAGAAAAGCAAAATGAAAAGATCTAGATGGACAAGAAAATGTTTTTAAAATAAAAGGGGCAAAAAAGAAAGAAGGGAAGAGAAAGGAAAGGAAAAACTAAAGGAAAGAGAAAAAGAAGGACAAGTCTCTCCCTAGCATCCAGCCCCAGGAGAGCTGTCCTACAAATGAGGTACATAAATGGGATACGTGACTTCTCCTGGCCATTTACTCAGATGTATATGTTTTATTAAAGCCTGAACTTCTTCCTGCACTAGCATTCAAACACTGGCATCTGTGCTTGCTGCTCTCTGAAACTTGGCAGGACTACTTTGAAAGTAGACCCTAACAGCAGACCCTAACTCTTCTGTTACGTATTTATTGGCAAGTACGTGTGACTTTCAGTTAATCTCCATCTGATGTATGTAAAGGGGTGAGTCAATGCATACATGTGTATGCTCAGGAATGTACAGACCTGTGCCACAAGTAGGGCAGCAAGGGTTTGTATGGCTGGATTATGTAAGACTTTTCTTCGTGAGCACAGACAACTACAGTTATCGTTGATTATTGCCTGTGAAGTTGAGCATATGGTCCTAAAAGGGTTCTAAATGATTCTGTTTTCTATTTTATTGTTATCCATCTGATACTTACAACCAGGCAGCATAAGGCACTTGATTCTCTTCACCAATCCCTTGTGTGCAACATTGAAAGAATTCAAAGCAGTGCATATTTTAGCTGTCCTTTAGAGAAGAATTATTGCTGTTTATGCTTCATGCCAAAGCTTGGAAGCAGATTTCTGCATATATAGATGATATTTTACTCCCAAGTAAGTGTTAAAATTACAGTTACATGAGATCATTTAAATTATTCTCAATTTGTTTAAATCTAAGTTGACTTTTTAATTAGCCATTAACAGTAAAGCTGAAGTGAATGAGGGAGATACTATGAACTTGGCTTTTTAACCATTTCCAAAAAAAATCATCTCTTGCTTGGAGAATAGAACCACCCAGTCAGAAAAGTCATCCAGTCCAACCATAACCTAACGTCCCCCTGTACATAACTGTCAGACCATGTCCTTCAGCACCTCGTCCAAATGTCTTTCAAATACCTTCAGGGTTCAACTTGAGGCCAATTCCTCTTATTCTGTCACTTGTTAGCTGAGAAAAGAGGCCAGCCCCCACCTTGCTACAACCTCCTTTCAGGTAGTAGTAAGATCAATGAGACTTCCCATCAGCCTCCTCTTCTCCAGGCTGAACAATCTCTTAGCTGTACCTTTGTAGGACTTGTGTTCAGGACCCCTCACCAGCCTCGTTGCCCTTCTCTGGACATGCTCTAGCACCTCAATGTCCTTCTTGTAGTGATGTACCCAAAGATGAACATAATACTCAAGGTGTGGCCTCTCAGAGTGAGAAACCTCTAAGTGGACCTGCCCACAGTTCTGAAAACATTTTGTATAAGAGTTCATGAAACTTTGTCAGTGGCTATCCTCACCTTGATTTAGGCTGAGAATTCAGAGTTAGAGGTGAAATACTGGCCCTGGAGAAGTTATTGATACAGCCAGTACTAATGGAAACAACGCTTTACTCCACTGTGTCCATAGGGATCGCTGAGCAGTAGAATTCTGCTTGCAGGCAGGGAAAAAGTCAATATGCATGGCCTGACCATTCCTGATTGCTGTCTCACACACATGTATTCAGGTATGTGTGCTATGCCCCTGTAAAGTTAGAATTAACCAGGTTGGAAGAGACCTTTGAGATCATCAAGTCCAACCTATCGTCCAACACTATCTAATCAACTAAACCATGGCACCAAGCACCACGTATGTGTGCTGTGCCCCTGTAAAGTTCTGCATCCAATATTGCATTTTCATGGTGAGATTCACAACCTGTCCTTCTAAATTTTTTTTCTTTCATTTTTACTTTTGTCCTCCTTTATTCAAAAGCTTAAGGAATCTGTATGGATAAATCACAAAAAATAACTTCTGTCCCTTCAGAGGCAAAGTCACTGCAAAGCCATTTTTACCTTATGTACAGTATTGTGTTATCTGCGTCTTTTCTTCACTGTAATCTCTTTTTCTGTGTCATTTGTTAAAAATTCTGACTTTCAAACAGCTACATAAATTACTTTCAACATCTCCTGTCTCAATAAAAAAGGGAGGAAAGGATTAAATTGAACACTTAGGCTTCATTCCATCGTCTCACTCACAGAAGCATTCAGATAAACTATGGAATAAATCTTACTGTCCTGTCAGGTCATTTCAATGGCTTTGATATTATTTATGGTCTCACCTGTATAATCCTTACTCAGAAGTAATCAGAAAGTTCCCTTTAAGCTTGCCCCCAGCCTGGGGATCTTTGGAGTGGAAAGTGCAAATGCTTTTACTTCAACTTAGATAAGGGACAAGAATAAGGCAATAGGAGTGCCTGGTTATATTAAGTTATGTTAATAGTCAATGAAATGAAAAATTCTGGAGACAGTTTGCCCCATTTCATTCCTGTAATAACAAAGCTAGAAGTAGACTGATGCTGTGTGAGATTCTCCAGAAAAGGACACTTGAATTCCTTTTGTAAACATGATGATGTGGGGAAAACAGGTTTGTTTGGGAATGTCTGGTTGCCATTCTGAGTTGAGATTTCAAAAGGCTTGGGGATGGGGGTATTGGTTTGTCTGGCTTTTGCTGTATGGGTAATTTTTTTGAGGGAGAGAGTGAGTTTCAGAGCATCTCATTGTTAAGAGGAAAGCTAAGGGAAGTAGGAGAGCATCCATAACCAGGTCAGGTTATTTTTCACCTTCAGTGTTGGTGACTCATAGTCCACACTTGGGATTTAGCCAGAGGCCATTGTTTCATTTTACAACCCAAAAGCTGTAGTCCATCCATGCACCCCACGGGAAGCTTGTGCCAAAGTCAGTGCACACACCTTGCTGCCTGCTGTCCCATCCCCACCAGGCATCACATCAGAGGCAGAGATGGGCAGTGACACAACTCTCATCTGTAAAGACAGGAAGATTTTAGAAGTATCCAGCTGTAAAGAAACTCTGAGAAAGCTATTGGTGTCTGAGCTGTGCCACTGCATATCAATATATTGAACAAAGGAGAGGAATTTGCAAACATCATTGCAAGTGCCCTCTCCTTCAGAGTTCGCTTTGAACTGCTTCTGGTGGAAGAAAGTGATATTGGCTTTATTTTCTTGAAGGTCTTTAAATGCTTGTAAGAAATGGATTTAGAGATTTGGACTATTACTCCTTAAATTATGTGTATAAAATAGATTATCCGTGTTCCTAAATGGACTTTTGTTTCTTTCAATGCCTATTATGTAACTCGGCCTCACTGAGTGTAATACTATAGCAGCAGAGGAAAAGTAGTTGTCTCTTTTTAAAATAAAGCTGTGCCACAGGTAATGGTGAGAAAATAGGTGATGGTCAGAAAATAGGTATTCACTTCTTCTGGGCTAGTGAATAGTTGTGCTTACAGCAGATATTCTTCCCCGTGCTTTAGAAAAATGATCGTAGACTGCTGCGTGAAAGACTTCCATTCTTCTTGAATGTCAAAGATTTTTCTTCAAACACTTCAAAAATCAGATCTCATCACATCTGTTTCTTGCAGTTTGCATTACTGTCAGGCAGCTTTTCTGCAGGTGCTCGCTGATTGATTTTTTTTACTTTCATTTCAGTTGTCCCACTTTGATTCCACCTGAAAATCTCTCGATATGATGTTATCCCATACATTGTATCACTGTCATAGCTCTGACTGGCTGAGATGCCACGGTGCCTAACCCTCTTATGCTCCATAAAGGCAGAAATTAGAATCAGACATTGTAATCTTAGCCCCTAACTCTTTTCTATGTGCTTTACAAACTGATACAGTATCTTTTGTCACGTGTATTACACTCTGAGAGATCAGAAAAGAGACATACCTCTCATGCCAATATAATTTAGCATAAGCTGCATTTCTGAGTTATTTTTCTGGACAAGAATGGTGTTGAACACATGGAGGCTTGCTTCTGTTTAGTGGGTTTGGTAATAAACAGATTTGTTAGGGCAAATATGGGGCATTAGTTACTTGGCAATACCCCAGTTTGCATCAGTCTTTTTTAAACAGCATGATTCCCTTCTTTGCCATGCACTAAGCCAGATCCTGCCACTGTTACGCTGACAGAATCCCACAGTATTAAGCTTGCAAAGATCATGCACATACCAAAAAAGTGCAGATGAGTTTAGAGATGGATGGGCACGCAGGGCTGCAGGGAAGAGTCTGCCAGCTGTTTCTGGTGCACGCCGGGTGTGGACTCTGCTCAGACATGATGTATTTCTCACTGGGCACCTCTCTGCTTTTGCGTGTGGGGCCGCTTAACTGAAGAGAAGAGAGCCCCGTTGACATCAGTAGGGCTAGGGTCAACCCTCAGGTTATTGCAACATGAGTTGGAATTTTGTCCTATAAATAAAAAGCTCATTCCACTCACAGTGGAAACTTTGAGTATGCCCAGCTGCCACCCCTCATTTAACTTCTCCCATTTACTTCACAGTGACTGTTAATTACATAGTTCCTGTTCTCTTCTCTAGCATCTATTTTCCAGTGTTTTGCATGAAAGCAGTAGATAATATGGTATGTGTGTCTCCTTGGAGATTTGGCACTTCAGAGAGCAGAGTTGTAAAGAGATTTGGTGGTAATCCATATTGTTTAGAACAGTTTATGACATTGGTAAAAATAGTTGTTATGCTTTCACAGAAAATTGCTGCAGGTTCCATGCAAGCATTGAATTGCTAAAGTCCTTTGCAGACTCTAAGGAGTTCTTTTGGGAGAGGGAACTGATTATTTTCTTTTTTATGCTAAATACCTTTTAAGATCACAGAGTAGCATTGATAGTATTAAATGCATTAATGTGATGAGGCCACTCTGAAGAAACAAGCTCCAGTTTCAGTCAGTTGCAAAACACCTGCAGCTCAGCAGTTGCTCCAGGTAGCAAAGGATCACATTCTGATGTGGTGATTTCCCTAAACTCAGACCCACTTTTGATAACTGTGATAAGATGAGGAAACCTTTGGACCCATATTCAGTGCATTTCAGTAGAACTAGGACATCACTGCTACATTGCTGCTGCTGTGCCCTCGTTTCCAGGGACAGTGAATAAAGCTGAGATTCCTGCTAGGAGCCTAGGCCTCGATCTCTGACTTGGTACAACCGGATCCACAGACATCCCTTAGGGAAGGGGATGATAGCCTTCTCAAACTGTCTTATCTGCTTCTTGGAAAAGACAAAAAAACTTCTGTGAATTTAGAAGTACAGCCAACTCATGGGGTAATTATGCATGTGTCTTAGCTGCCATATTTTATTAGCATGAAGGAACAAAGGAGACTGACAAATGCTGAATGACTTGGAGGAATCAACTGTATCAGCCATTAGCTACTGATGACATTGATGTTCCAGCCAGCTGATGTGACAAGTAACAAAAGGTTTTGGCTGTAATGAGAAAAGACAAAGGCAAATTAATGATGTATCTCTTTGATCCCATTTTAACAAGGTGCAAGATGCTTGCCAAATGGAAGTATCATAGTGTCTGTAAGTATTTGTTAATGTGAAATTTATGGATGTCATCAGCACCTTTAGTTGAGAAAGCTTAAGATTTCTGTTTGATTTAATCCAAAAAAGAGATTGGTGGGGATGGGGGGTGGGGGATAGGTATTTGAATACTATATTCAAATTGAGAAAGGCTAAATCCTGACCTACCTTATAATGGGGGGCTGAGAGAAAAAGTCTTTTCCTATGCACTCTGCTATGCCATCAACCCTGCATAAAGCCTACAAGTTAAGGTAACATCTACCCCAAAAAGTAAGGTCTGGCTACTAAAAATCATGAAAACTCTTCTATAGATACACACATATATATATATGTATACAGACATATGTGCAGCTAAGGGGAAATGCCTCTCTTCAGAGCAGCCTGATGCACTGTGGACCATTGAACGATCTTTAGTCTTCACAGGCTATCCTTCTGTAAAGCCTCTACCTTCATAGGAGTAATCCCCCTGCACCCATGCTTCTTATGGCCCTGTGGAGCAGGCAGACTTTGACTTTGGTTTTCCTAGTCATGGTTATATCTAACACACCCCATTAAAATATACATGTTCAAGATAAGTAGAAGTATTAATACACTAGAGAAAACTGACATCATATTTCTCCATGTTTCTTGTACCAAAATAGATTCTTTTCAACATTAAAGTGGCAATCTCAGAGGTATTTGTTATTTTCAAAGAATTAATGATCATCCAGTCAGCTAACAGCCCAAGGCAAAGCAGAAGGGTTTAACGTAGTGCCAAGTGGTAGCTTCTTGTAGGAATGACTGCTTTCAAAGAATTAGCGTCGTACAAAATGCTTTCAGGATGTGCCAGTCAGCTCAATGGTTTACTGCACTAATAGTCTGCTTGTTTTGCAAATTATTTACCCTGGTGATTTAGAAGCTGCAAGTTAGATTTACAAATATAATCACTGCTTATAGATGAACCAATAATTATCCAACCAGTAAGTGCTTGAGCTTACTCTCAAACAAAACGTACCCTAGGGATCTGTATGGTGGTTGTTGGAAAGCATGCCTGAGGACTCAGTCCTGTAGACTTTTTGGGGGGTACATTATTTTTTTGAAAGCTGATCTCACTCAGAGTCCACTGAAGTCAGTATTTCTGCTTTCACACAGGGCAGAAGTTCTTCTGCATCTCTTGTACTTTGTGGGTAGGACTGCCATGGAAAGCATTGCTGTACTTCATTCAGACAGAAATCTTAAAGCTTAAAAGCATTTAGAAATCCCCTTTTGAAACATTTCCACGCCACAGAGGCACACACTGGTTAGGTCACACCTTGAGTACTGTGTCCAGTTCTGGGCCTCTCAGTTTAGGAAAGATGTTGACTTGCTGGAATGTGTCCACAGAAGGGCAACAAAGCTGGGGAGGGGTTTGGAGCACAAGCCCTATGAGGAGAGGCTGAGGGAGCTGGGATTGCTGAGCCTAGAGAAGAGGAGGCTCACGGGAGAGCTTATTGCTCTCTGCAACTACCTGAAGGGAGGTTGTAGACAGGTGGGGGCTGGTCTCTTCTCCCAGGCGACCAGCACCAGAACAAGAGGACACAGTCTCAAGTTAGGAAGAAATTCTTCATAGAGCGAGTGATTGCCCATTGGAATGTGCTGCCCGGGGAGGTGGTGGAGTCGCCATCATTGGAGGTGTTTAGGAAGAGACTGGATGGAGTGCTTGGTGCCATGGTTTAGTTGATTAGATGGTGTTGGATGATGGGTTGGACATGATGATCTTGAAGGTCTCTTCCAACCTGGTTTATTCTATTCTGTTCTTTCCATAAATTACAACATCACTAGAAATGCTGCAGCTGAAGAATATCTTTGGACTGTGAAAGTTCAAGACAAAGATACTGTGCAGAAATACTGAGACTGCCTGCTCTAGAAGACTAATTTCTGCTCAAAGAGCACTAGCTCTGTTCATGTTCACATGTGTTATATCACTTATTATCTGCCTTTATCTGAAAACTGCAAATGGAATATAGCTTGTACTGTCAGGTAATAGTCCAAACTATGACTTGCCCACCTTGGAGCTATTTCATTGTGTGTGCTAAAACTCAGTTCTGTGTGACTTCTATAATCCAGGCTCAGATTTTGTTAATGGAAATGACAATCAATTCATGCTTTGGGTTTGTTGTTTTGTTTTTTCTTTTGTATTATCCACAAATGTGGTGTGGACAGTAGGTATGAAATTGAAGTTATCAACATTTGCACTGATAGTGAAGAAAGTGTATCACCCATTCACAGCTGTCTGATTTAAAGTCCACGTTTGGCATTTGTAAACCAGGACAAATTTGTTCCTTTCAATTTGTTAAACTTGTTTATGGTCTGTAAGGGCAGCACAACCAGTTTTATGGAACACGGCTCATTTCCTCGTGTCTCAGCCTTGGGGACAAGAGTGTATCCTGGCTTATCTGACAGAACAAGGACTGTCCAGCATGACCTGTCAAAGTGATGAATACCTGCCCCTGCTACCCTAGAGCTGGAGGAAGTCCTAAACTGTTTTCTTTCAGATATGGATGAATATGCAATCTTTTATACTTGTGCTACTATTTCTTCCAAATACAGCATATTTGGCCTATACTTTGTGGGTTGTTCACTAGATGATGCTAAAAAGTGGTGGCAGACTCTGCTTTCTAAGCAGTGCTCATATTAAGTCTTATTAAGGTTGTTGGGCACTCTCTGCTATAAAACACTTTTTATTTGCTTTCATTTAGGTAAAATGTAACCTTTGAACTCAAATTTCTCATTCTGGAAGGGTGTGCTCCAGGCAAACACTTTCAATCCAAGCAACCCAGATACACCTGGGAGCAGGACAAAGTTAAATATTCTGTTTAGGGCTTTGTAAACAAAAACTTGGTAGTTTGGAGAGGAATGTTAACATGGATTTCAGGAATGTGCCATTTGACATTCCCTAGAAAATCTCTTCAATTTTGACCTTCACAATGCAGACCAACATCCAGCTTCTCAGAGGTCTTGTATTTGCTGTCATGATTTGGAGTTTCCCTACAGGGACAAACAGTTGGATTCAACCTCTCTGATCCAGCTGGCCAGGCAGAGACCAACTGTGGTCTGGGGTATGGATAGATTTTTTTCAGTCTGATCCGCAGGTCACCTGTAGGAGAGAACAGACAAACTTTTCACTCTTTCTATAGAGAAGTTGTTCATCCCAGCATCTAACCTATGAAGAGTGTAGGTAACAGCTAGAGCTAGTTGTGATTTATCTCACCAGCAGATCTGTTGTCTAGAGACAAAGCAAGATGCCTTTTAACAAGACCTGATGATCCCAGAAAAGGACAAGCTTCTTTGCAATGTGAATTTGTCTAATCCCACTAGTCTCAGGGATATTTCTGTAGCACTAAGGAAGTATGTGGAGGGCTCCTGATAGTCATGTAAAGAACATTTTCATGATGAGGAAATGGAATTGTCTTCATTAAAGGAGCCATAAATCATCTTAAAAATACCCTTGAAGTCAATACCCTTGGGTCAAATGCTAAAAACTGATTAAAGGCTGGATCGAGGGCAGACAGCCTTGTATTTAGTTGCATAAATTCCACAGCTACACAGCAGCTGTTAATCCTGAGCTGGGTTGTCAGTTCTTTCAAAAGCACTGCTTTTGTGGCTGCTGCTCATGAGCCTGGCTCTGCTGCACCACAGGTATTGTAGTGCCCTGGACTCACCTGTTAAGAAACACCTCTCAGAGCAGGAAGGCAACTGTCCAGAAGCATGGATCAGTCTGGTCCATTTTCCCTTCCTGGTAAACAGTGATCATGATGATGGCTCAGAGTTGCCTGTAAACTTCAGGTTGATGTTTACTATGCAGTTATATTTCCTCTAGCTGTTTAAAACTGCAACTAGTTCCACAATAGTTAAATACCATTTAGCAGTCTGCATTTCAGACTTTCTTTTATTGCTGTAGCAAGAGCTGTCGTCTTCATTGTGTTACTAATCTCAGATATTTCCTGTGTACAAATGCACCCTTTCATTTAAATGTCTAACACTTTAGAACCAGTAAAATTTTCAGTGGCATCGATCTTTCCTGCATTTTTACCTTTTAAAGATTATTTGAATCCCATGTAAGCATTTAGTTTCTTATCCTTTTGTTGTTTTAAACTCGGGTAATAATCACCTTTGGGCTTTGTCTTTCTGAAGTAGGTACTTTTCATTTGAATGAAGCTGGGATGTCTTGAAAAGACTATTTATTATTGCAGCAAACCTATTATGCATTGATACAGAGAGTCCTGCCTCCATTGTTGAAGGAAAGAAAAAGAAGAGCTTGAATCAGCTCTGCAAAAAGAGAAAGGAGTTTAAAAAGAAAATAGCTGTGGACATCCAGGAGCTGATTCAGCTGGTTTGAGAAGTCTGTGATAGTACGCTGCTACACTAGTACATGAGTTTTAGCTAATGATAGGAAAAGGAAAGAAAGGACTCGTGAAGTGAGGGGGGGAAATCATAGACTGTTATCAGAGAAACTCACAGGCTGAGAGGGATGGGATTTTAAATGCAAATCCAAGTCTTGCAGAAGTACAAATATCCCCAACTTTACAGTGTAAGCCAGGGAGTCTTCAGATTGCTTAGATGCTTTGAAAGATCCTTTTATTTACATAGGACATAATAGCATCTTGCCTGGAAACTGTGGGGTTTTATTACTATTTATTGCAATTTAAGAATGCAAGGTCTTAAAAATTATTCTTTGGTCTTAGGCATGCAGATTGATAGTACAAACTGCATTTCACTAGTACTAAATAAAATTACATTTATTAAACATGTGGAAGGCATTTTGACTTTTGTACTCATTTATTTTTACACATGGAAGATAATTATTGCAACACAAGGATGCTGCCAGTGCGTGATTTTGGTTTAAGTGCTGAAAAATATTTGAGAGTAAACCTTCATTTTCACTCCCTGATAGACAACTTTTGGTGAGACCTGATAAGTCTTCTAGTCATGATATTTGTGCATGTGTGTCTAGGTTTGTACAGTGGTGACATCTGCTATGGCAATAATCATGGAAAACTGATTTAAGGAATCTGTACTTTAATTAAATCTGCTGTCAACTTTTGTTTACAGCACTTTCAGTCCCTGACTGTAAGTTTTGTCTTTGTTCTTATGACAAAATTAACCATACCCTGAGGCAGAATTATACCTTACCTTTGCTTTACTCCACCCAAAGCTGTTGTCTGAGGAAGTGCTTCCATTCTGCTCATAATCAAACTTATTTACTGTTTTGTAAGCCTTCCCTTTGGGACCTGCATGCTGCTGTACACCCATGGTCTCAGCTACACCATAAAACTTTGAGGAAAAGCTGTTGTTAAGCTATTGAATAGCTACAGTATTTTCCTTCTGGAGGAAGAATTATGTTTCCAGGTTTTTAAAAAGGACATTTCTGTGTTAAAGGAGTATCCTTAATACTTAAATGTTCTACAGTGGGGTGGAAAGTCCCAGCGCTACCTTAGTGTAAATAACTATTTCAGTGCTGCCACTGTCCTGAAAGCTTCATATGGGCCTGGGCTGACAGCATACAGGGTAGGGCACAAACACATGAATGAGGGCAGAGAAATTGCTGTCCTCACTATTTTATAGCAGAGGCACAGGATCATAGAATTGTTTTGGCTGGGAAAGATCTCTAAGATTGTTGAGTCCAACTGTCAGCCTGAGCATGTCCCAAACTGCCATGTCCACATGTTTCTTGAACACCCACAGGGATGATGACTCTGCCACCTCCCTGGGCAGCCTGTTCAGTGTCTGACGACTCTTTCAGTAAAGAAACTTTTCCTAATATCCAATACAAACCTTCCCTGGCACAGTTTCAGGCTGTTTCCTCTCAGTCTATCACCCAATATTAGAGAGAAGAGAATAACTCCCACCTCACTGCAACCTCCTTTCATGTAGTTGTGGAGAGCAATGAGGTCTTCTCTCAGCCTCCTATTCTCATAGAATCATAGAAGCAATAAGGTTGGAAAATACCTCAAAGATGATCAAGTCTAACCTGTCACCCAACACCTCATGACTATTAAACAATGGCACCAAGTGCCACATCCAATCTATTTTTGAACACCTCCAGGGACAGTGACTCCACCCCTTCCCTGGGCAGCACATTCCAATGGCTAACAACTCTCTCTGTGAAGAACTTTCTCCTCACCTCGAGCCTAAACTTCCCCTGGCACAACTTGAGACTGTGCCCTCTTGTTGTGGTGCTGATTGCCTGGGAGAAGAGACCAACCCCCTCCAGGCTAAACAAGCCCAGTTCCCTCAGCCACTTCTCATAAGACTTCATCTCTAGACCCTTCCACCAGCTTTGTTGCCCTTCTAAATCTTTTGATAGAAAGCATGATTGGATTCCGCATCTGTCCTTCCCAAGCTCCTACACTTTGGAACAAGGTCTCCCCAGTTCTTGACATTGCTGTGCAGTGCTGCCTCCTCTCTACAGGAGGAGGTTGGTATTTAAAAACAGTTTCTAGGCAGGCCTGACACTGGTGTCACCTAACTCGTTTGTCCCCAGGCACTAAATCTGAGCAGCGGGCAAAAAAAATAAATAATCGGAGTCTTTCTGAACTATAAATGTAACCAACAAATAGAGAAGAGCTCAGTGTCCTATAATAGGATGTCTTTTCGCTGACTAGAGGGAAGGGAGTGACTCAGCCTGACTGTGTCCCCACACTGAAATAGACTTTTCAAGTTTGGAGACAAAGGCCTTTACATGCATTTATAAAATTGCCTTTAAAATGCTTGTGAATGAGTTAATCACACAGCCATCCGATTAGACATGAACAACCTCCCTATCTTTTTTTTTATGTGATTAGGTCATCCCAAGAGAATCATAAAAGGAATTAGACTTGGATGTGTCATCCGAGGGTGACTAACAAAAATAGTTGGAAACAAGAGTAATTAGGGAAACAGTGCAAGCAGGAAATGTTCAAGTGAGTTTCACAACTGTGTCCTTCACCTGCCCCACCAGAGCCTGCTCTTGAGGAAGCCTATCAAAAAGCTCCCCTTGGTTTGCACAGGTCCAGACTAGGTCTATGCTGTCGTCTTTCTCCTCTTTGTTCTCTCCTTGCAGCTGTCTCCCCCTCTGCAGTAGCATTTGGAGCACCTGAGCCTCAGAGTCTTTCCACTTTCAGATGAAGATTGTAATTTTCCATGAGAACGCTGAAGTGGGAACTGCTGCAGTACTCAGAGCCAGGCTGGATGTGGCTCTGAGCAACCTGATGTAGTGTGAGATGCCCCTGCTCATGGTAGGGCAGTTGGAACTAGATGACCTTGGAGGCCCCTTCCAACCCTAACAATTCTATGATTTTGAAGTAGTCAGATGCCACTCACAATCAGAGCTGTAGGACTCTGATAAGCATTAGAAATGACACAACTGCCATTGTCATGTGTGTCTCAGGAGCAAGAGCAAGCATGCAACTTTACTGTTTCTGTAGCCTTGCAGTTCTCCAGAGTGGTTTTGTGCCCAGCGTTCAGCAGTGACTCCAGTCCTGACTTGATCTTCCTTTCTCACAGCTCAGCCTTGATTCACCAACTCCCTGAAGTGCCCCTGCCAACTGCAGACTCCTGGCTCCCTCCTCTCTTTGTGTTTCAAGGTGAAGGGAAAGTCAGCCAGTGGTCAGCTTGCTGGAAGGATGCTTGATGAGACCCACACAAGCTTTTCCCCATCACCTTAGTCACAGGCCAGTGCCTGGTGCTGTGGGATCTCTTTTCCCAGCTCTTGTTACCATTTAAAGGGTAAAGACATGTAGAACATAGAGCAAGCAGGCCAGGTGGGCTCTCAGAGTCAAAAGGCACATGGAGGTAGAGGGCACTTAAGCATTTTGTAAAGTACAATAGTGGAGGTTCTGAATCTTCTTAGTTACAGTCTTTCATCTCATGCTAAATCCCCACAATGTGAAGCTTTAGGTAAGCTGTCATCATTTGTAACCTAGTAAATGGGCTTTTGATTACAAGCTTAGAGAGCAAGAGATAGACATCAAAAGAAACATGATCTTTATAGTTTTCCTGAAGATTTAGTTGTGAGTGGCACCTAATTTCTTTCAATCAGCTGTCAGGTGCAATGCTGAGAAAGGAAAATCCCACAGACAGCTGAGAATTAAAAAGAAACATGCAACTCACTTGATTACTAGGGTGTACCAATCTTGGAGGTGTCTTTCTCTTTGCCATCTTAAGAACCTTATTTTACAGCTGTCAGCTTGAAAGAATGAATGCCATCTTTCCCAAGCCTCTTTTACTGGTTATGGCAGTTGTCTGGGGAGAGAAAAAACTACACAGACTGACACAGTTGCTGACACAAAGAGCACTCTCACCACTGCTGTAATAAAATGAAGAGGTATTGAGTCCAAAATCTCTTGTAGCATCTTTCTAATATGCAAAAGAAACTTCCCAGAGTAAGTCAGATGTGTGCTGAAAATTCTGACTGTTAAAAAGATGTTGGTGGAGGATGAGATGAAGAAGTGACTGATTGTCTGCTACATTTCAGTATGTTTCTGCACTAGTGGAAACCCCAAACTATGTCTGACTGTTCTGAAAAGTATCCTTTAGTGTTATGGAAGCTTACTGCTTCTGGGTAGTTCTAATGTGGAAATACTGGGTACTTCTAAAGAGAACTTGCATCTTCTCCAGAAAAACTTACTGTTGTATCCTCTTGCCAGGGATAGACCTCACCATCTGTTATCACAAAAGACTGACAGCAGTCACAAACTATGTCTGGGACAGAGCCCATGACTCATCTGAGTTTGGTCTTCCAGAAGGCAGGACAGCTTAGAGAAGGTAGTGGAGAATGCTTTGTCTCTACTGTCTAGTTCAGAATCAGAGTGGAAAGCAACTGGCACCTGATTTCTGGTTTTGGAAGACCTTCAAATATCAAGTTAGATGACTGACCCAGAATTAGTCATCCATATAACACAGTTCATATTTTGGGGATAAGAACTGTCGTGGTTTAAGCCCACCTAGATGGCAAGAAAGCACCATGCAGCCACTTGCTCACTCCTGCTTGCTCTGTTGGGAGGGGGAGGAGAAAATGACAGAAGAATCGAGGGTTAAGTCAAAGGACAGGGAAAACACAGACAAGTTGAGGAACCAAAGCACCACCAGTTCACCAAATGAATCATAGCAGCACAGTGATCAATACAACTGGATTTTAAAAATGCTTACCCCTCTGTTCTTCCCAGGCCTGGCTCTACTTCCTCCTCCCTGTGCAGTGGTGCAGAGAGGCAGGGAATGAAGGTTGTTGTCAGTCCCAGTCCATTCTGTGTTTTTTCTGCTGCTCCTTCCTCCTGAGAGTGAACACTTCACTCAATCCTCCACAGCTGCATCCTGATGTCCATCTTACAGGAGACAGCCCTCCACAAACTACTTTTACCAGTATAAGTCCTTTCTATGGGCTGTAACCCTCCCAGTGACAAAGCACGCCAGCACAAGCATCCCTCAGAGCCATAACCTTCTTTGGGCACAGTGCTTTGCTCCAGCACGGGATCTTCTATGGCCTGTAGATGGGATTCTGCCCCACAGCTGATCTCTAAGGGCTGCAAGGGTTCAGCCTGCCATCTCACCATGGGTCTCCCTGCCCTGTTCTTTACTGACCTCCATGTCCATGTGATTGTCTCTTATCCCACTTCTCTCTAAAAAATAACTTCCAAAATCAAATCTCTGAACAGGTTTTCCTTAAATGTATTTTCACATAGGCACTGATTAGCTCAGCCTTGGCCAGAGACATGTCCAACTTGGAGCTGGGGGAGATTCTTGAATCTTACAGGAGCCACAACAGTGGCCCCTTCCTCCATTACCAAAACCCCTCTAGGCACAAAGCCAAAGCAGAACATAAGCAGTCCCAAGTGAGTATGAGTACGCTTTGATATCTGAAAACACCACAACATTTATATTTTGCCAAAAGAGTATGAACCCCCCATGCCCTCAAATCAACTGTTTCACCTCCCTTGGGATTTCAAGCATGACCTGACTTTCCTACTGGTTTGTATGTTCATTCTAACATATCTACAAGGATGCCCTGACAGGAAAGTAATTCCCTGTTCAGCAGATATTATTAGCATGTATTTAACTTCTCTCCTCAAAGGGATTTAGAATGAGGAACTCTTAGTTGCCTGAACTGAAAGGACTAACTGGATCCCTGGTGTTTTACTCAGGTGGGATGTGTTAGCCATGTGGTGTTTGACAATATACATTACTGATTTGGACATCTGTGGGAAAAATCAATGGAACAACCACTACTAATTCACTCAGGTACTTTAACAAATGTACCCTGGAGTTGTTCAATATGCTCTGTTTTGTTATGATGAATCTTAGAGTTAGGCTGGCCCAAAACCTTTAAAGTGTTATTAATAGCACTGCATTAATATTGTGTACTGGGATGTGCATAATGAGATGTTGTTTAATTTAAATTCATGTTAGACTAATGTAAATGAATTCTTACTGCGCTGGCTGGTGGCACTCCATAATTCCAGTTTGTCCATGTAGTGTGTCCCTATTTTGTAAATTAGGGGTTCTGGGAGCTTGAGTTTCTGTGCTGCCAAAATTTAGGTCCTTGAGATGTGCTGTAATTAAATGAAAAAGGAGACCAAAGAGGAAAAAGCATCCTTCCTGGCTTTTTCTTCTTTTCAGACATATTTCCTGCTTTTAGGAATTCAGATTTAAGTTCTTGCATTACAAAAGGTGACTGTGAATTCTTCTTCTTGCCAGGAATGTAAAAGTAATGGTTTCAGGTCTTAAACATTTGTTCTTCTGCAAGAACAGCTCCTCTGAAACCATTCCCCCTAGAGAAAAATATGAATAATCTTAAAGAAGAAATCTGTAGGTGGAAGAGAGATGCTAAATAAGTAGTCCTAAGGAAGAAAAACGGTGAGCTGTAGCTTTCAACCGCGAGAGAAACTATTTCTTGTATAGACACTAACTATGGTTTGATATTCAGAGGGCTTGAAGGAGAAGGGAGTGAAGGCTATACCAAAATAATTTCCTCAGAGTTGGATGCTGGGGGATTTAGCCTGCTCCAGAGTTTCAGGGAGAAGTGAAAATATCATGTTTGATTAAGAATGAGTCACCATAGGGTCATGGAATTGTTTTGGTTGGAAAAGACCTCTAAGACCCAGTCCATCAATTCCATCGAGATCATTGAGTTACTGAAAAGAAGACAATAGCTAGCTTTGCTTATAGTGTCTTTTCAAGAACTTCCCTGTTAACATCCCACTGTTCTTGGCAAATAAGGTGCTGATCCCTTCATGGCATAAGTAGAAGCCTGAAGTGACCTGAAGACAGACTACAGTGGGCTCAATCAGATCCTAATCGCAGTTGCAAAGCCTTTTCCTGGTTTTGCATGGCACAGGACCACATCCTGGAGCCAGAGTTGTTAGTCATTCTGCATTTGCTTCCTGCTGCTACAGAGGAGCTCAAATCCTGTTTAAACCAATTATTCTGTTGGGCCAGATGATCTTCTCATGCCTTTGTGTGTGTTCCAGTCCAGAGTGTGTTGGAGAATTGTGTTCTGTGCATACAGGAACAGCTGGTGAGGTGAAGTGAATGGCTGGATAGCAGCAGTACTTCCTCTGCAAAAGGATGTAGGAGCAGGGGGTTCAGGTCATCTTCCCATTGTGATATTCTGCATGACTGTGGTACCATAGCAGAGGACAGAGCTCTGGTAACTGGTATGAAGTTTAACTGTATTTGTAATATGCTATGAAAGAGGTGGTTCAAAAGTGCCTTTGTGCACTAATGACAAATCCTGTAATGGCTGAATTTATCTTCCTGAGTGACCAGCAAGAGAGTTTGAAATGGCATATTATGAATAACCCAGAAAGACCAGGCTGTAAGTGGAAAAAGAGACCAAAGAACAAAACACCTTGCAAAATGCCACAGACGACAAACCCATGATTTCAGAAGGAAAAGGGGGTGGAGAGTTGATGTGCTCAGTTGGAAATCAAGCCAGGGAGGATTTGTGTGTTCTAATAAAAATAAATAAAAAATAGCAGAACATTTAAAAGAAGCTTATTTCTATAATAATGTAAAATGTTAAGCACAGATTTACAAGCATAAATAAAAACTGGGGGCACAAAATGGGTGCCAGCACCATTAAACGGATGAAACAGCAGCAGTCAATCAAATAAATAGTTTTACTTTTCTGCCTCTGAAGCCAAAGAAATTCTACTGCTTTAGGGACACATTTGAAAAGGAGTTTGAGAAATATCTGCTCTGCCTTCCTGCCACTGCCAGAATGGACCATCTCAGGTCACAGCACTGAACCACTTTTCACTATTGCCCTACCCAATGCACGCATGAAAAAAAACCCCATCTTTTAAAGGGCAGTGAAAATGATGAGGGAAATATGATGACAGCAACCAGGGAGTTTAATTCTTCTCCTGCTGTTTGAATTGTAGTTGCTAAATTTATCTGCCTACTCCAAGAATTTCTGAAGCTCACTTTCTTTAGTCTGACTCTCTTTTAACTCTCTGGGTGCTGGTTTGCCACCCTAATTCCTCCAGAGGGAAAATATCATCCTGCCAATGCCTTGGGGGTGGGGGATGGTGATCATTTTGTAGCTCTGCAGGGACATCTGTTGTTTTATCTACTCACTCTGTGAGTTAGTGCCAGTGAAGCAGCTCAGGTCAAATCCTCCTGTTCTAGATACCAGACTGGAATGCTAGTTGTGATTATGAGCTATTTTCAGAACCAATCCTTTTCTTTTAAACTTCTCTCCCCCACCCACAAAGTACCCAGGCACTGATAGTTCCCAGTCACCTAGAAATCACAAATTGTGTGGGTTTAGAGGGAGAGTGTACACAGCTTAGGAGGGACTGTAAGCAGGCTGCTGGTAGTTTGTGATGCATTAAGCAATCTGTTAGCTCTTTGCTGTAATAACAGAGGCAATAAAACTTGAAATTTTAGGGCTCAGTTCAGCTAAGGTGGTGCTGAAGTCCATTTCAAAATACTTGAGCATATGTCTACATGCACTATTAAGCATCAAATCTGTGGCTCCTTTCTGTTGCTACCTGCACTTTTGTGCTTTGCCAAATAGAGCTGGAGAGCTAATTTGATGCTTTGAAGACAAACCTTGATCATCTTCTGCCAGGACTTTGAAACATCATAAGGATTTCACCTGCTGCTCCTTCCTCTGCTTCAGTGGCCTGTAATTGTTGAGGTCCGGGTGGGGGCTGAGATGTGCACCCAGTAGGAAGGGGCTTCTTGCAGAATAGTCTGGCCTTGCAATCTCTTGTTAACTTCATGGAAACAAAAGCACTTTCTGACATCAGCTGAGTGAACTCACAGATTTTTCAGGGCTGCAATCTTGCCCTGATACAAGAGCACCTTCCACTGCTTGTGGTCTATCACCCCAAAGATGGAGTAGCTCTTTCCTTGCTGCAGTTTTCCCAATAATTATGTATTTTCCATTTCTGAATCCAGCCATTATGTCACACTGGAGGCCAGAGTGTATCATGGCACTCAAAATGTCTTAATTATTAGTTGAACTATAGACTAACCTGTCATTTGGAAAACCCATTTGTATAAAAAGAAATAAACTTGGCACTTTTTAGGTATGATTTCACTAAATATGTTTTTAATACATAGCCTTCTGCTTTCCCTAAACTGGGATTTTCATTGACAGAGTCTGCAGGTGCCTATCATACCTTGTAAGGCAGAAGTACTTCCCCTTTTAGAGTGCTACATCATGTTTGCTGCAGAGTGCTCTTCATCTTGCTTTAGCTAAACAAGCTATAACTTTGGCTCCTGTAGAAAAAGGCTAATTCTGTGCTGCTTGAGGGAGAGAGGAACAAATGTTAAATCAATACAGAGCACCCTCATTCTCTTTTTTATTATCTGGTTCAATTGTTCCAGTAGTTAGTTAGTGAGGATCAGGATCACAAGAGTTTATGATTCAGGAGCTGCATGGAGTAGAGGAATTCTTTGGTGTCTCTCTCCAGTACTAAAATGATGTGTGCTGTGAGAGGCCAAACCCTGTTAGGTTCTTTTGAAACAAGTGGAGGTTTCCTGGTTTAGAGCCTATTTAAAAATTTACCTGGATTTTTCACTCATGTAAAATCACCTTCATGTCCATAAGTGCACTACTGGAGAAACTGAAGGTGTTCACAGCAGTCAATTTTTGGACACCTCTAACCACTTGTGAAAGCAACAGAGAGTTGTTAACCATTGGGATGGGCTGCCCAGGGAGGTGGTGGAGTCACCATCCCTGGAGGTGCTCAAAAGGGGATTGGATGTGGCACTTGGTGCCATGGTTTAGTAGTCATGAGGTCTTCGGTGACAGATTGGACTTGATGATCTTTGAGGTCTCTTCCAACCTTATTGATTCTATGATTCTATGGATACAGTTTAAATTAGAGTTCCTAGTACAGTGAGGTGCTATCTAGTATAAATGCAGACACAAGTCTTTGCTTTTTGGATCTTATACAGTGTTTGCCTCAGACTTCCCACCCCAGAAGCTCCAAGTGTTGAATCTTTCCTGATATAATTTGTTGAGTACTTAGGCTTGGGGTTTCTGTCTTTTGTATAGCGGTAAACTGTAGCACTTGGTCCACACTTGGCAGCCTTGTGTCTGTTGCTGATTGAGAATGGAGTGAATCTGCAAGACTTGCAAGTCTTGTGGCTTGCTAGAAGTGAAGTGAACAGCTTTAGTGTGCGCCTTCAGGAGTCATGAGCAGAACTAGATCCAGTTCAGAGAAGAGTGTGAAATTGCCAATGAGATATTGTGGAAGATATCACCAGGGAGAAACTAATAGTACTAAATGAGCTGTCCTTCCCTGTCCCCTCAGCAGTGGTGATGGCAAACCAATTTCACGTTTGGTTGTTGCAAATGGTGTTGCTACCTTTTAGAGCAAATTTGTCACTAGTGCTAATGGGTCCCCATTGCTGCACTGCAGTGCTTGATGATTAAAGAATACTATTACAGCTCTTTGACAGCTGCAAAATGTCACATACGTGGATACATGTTATTTACTTTAAGGTCAGAAAAAATTGGAAGATCATTGTAATTGATTGCCTGCATGTGAGCTTACTCTGGTGGTACTCCCACACTGAGCCCAAGAACTTGTGTCTGTGCAAAGCTTATTCTCCAAAGACATCCTCCAACTGAAAAGTAAAGAATGGAAAACTTGCTACATTGCTTGGCTCAGCATTCAGAAGTAATGCCTTGTATCCCAAATGTATTTGTCTGGCTTCAGTTCCCAGCCATTAGTTCTTCTTGTGTAATTTTCCTGCTAGAAAAGAAAGACTGTAAGTACCCATTGTTTGTTTTCTCCCTGGGAAAGCACTTACACTGTACAAACCAGTCACTTGTCAATCTTCTTTTCATAAATGAAGTGTATTGAGATTCCTGTCATCCCACTATATGGATTTTTCCATATAGTCCATGCAGTTAAGGTTTTGAGGCTGTTTTCTCTATTCCCTCCAGGCTTTTTCCAAGACAAAACATGAACATGTTGTGTGCTAAGACTATATCTCACAAATACTGTATACACTTCCCTACTACTTCTTGTTGCCCTTCAGTATTCAAATGTAAGGAATAAATTAGTGTTTTTGTACAGATACTACTGGGAGCTGGTGTGTGTCTGTAGGTATCTGTGTGTAGTTCCCAATAATACAGATCTTTTCTGGAATCACAGAGAGATTCCCTTTCCTAGAGATATATTGACTGGTTTGGAGTTTGGTTTGGTTTTTTTTCTGCTAGGCCTTACATTTGCCTAAATTAAAATGTACTTAATTTGGCTGGGCACAGCTTCCCAATGATCCCCAACATTTTCACTGCCTTATCCTCCTCATGATATATTATGGAACCATCGTTTGTCACTTGCAAATATGTCAGCAAGTGTTTGCTTCCAGGTCGTTGATGAAAACACTGGAGGATGCACTCTTGAGGCTCCATCCTAGCTGACAAAGCATTCATAGCTGTAGTTGATGTCTCCTTGCCCTATGATTTATACAGCTCTGTCTGCACATTGTAAACCAGTAAAGAGTTCTTTCACAAACAAATTTTTGCTTTTAGCTGTTCCATTTTATTGAAAGGGAGGAAACATCAAAGTCCAGATCTTCAAAGGCTCTTGAGTTTGATGCACAGAGACATGAATAGGCAAGGATACCTCATGGTTTCTAAAGAGTATTCCTGTTGCAGGAGGATGAGCAGATAATGGACAAGCCAAAGCACCTCACCAAACTTGCCCAGCCATAAGTGCTCATCAGGCAGAAGTTACAGAATTGAAGAGTTTGTTTCACAGCTGGACTGTTACTTTCATTATTTTATACACCTGTCAGAGCATGTTAATAGTGAGTGAGTGAGAAATGTTCCTAGAGACACACTAGAGGATATTTAAAATGAAGAAGTGTGACATGAAAGGCACCAAAAAGATGTGATGCTAAATCATGGCAGTCTTTAAGGGAGGGTTGGCTACCCTTCATGTATTTTGAGAGTCCACCCAATACAAACCAAATGAAAGTCAGTTAGAAATCAATTGATTAATGGGAACATGTTATGATTTTGCTTGAAATCTCCTTTTTTGTTGGTGTAGTAATTCTTTCTGTTGTTGAGATTCATTAAGGATTGAAGCAGAGTGGGAACTCCACACGTACAAAGCATCATCTGTAAATTTGGTCAAAGGAATTATGCAGGTGGGAAGAATAAATTAGAGGAAATTAATCTTGGTCGGTAAAGCCATGATGAGTTTTTGTGCCATGCCCTGTGGATTTAAGCCCTGAAGTTAGTAGGAGGTTTGCAGCTAAGATCTGCAAGTGCTCAAACTTCTACTTAGCACACAAAAGCCCCACTCATCCATATGATCATTTATTTTTCTCCATAAATATTCTGTTTTAATTCATTTTAGGTAGCAAGAGCCAGATGTTTAACAAGTTCTGAAGCCATCAATAAAAGAAAATGCCCAAATGTATGCAGGTTCACTGGAGACTAATTTGTTGTAGTCAGTGAATATAGTCCTTGAAAATTACTGAGCTAGAAGCAGAGAATGTAACAGCAGGCCAGATCTTGTCTGCCTTATTGATTTCTATGGGACTGCTGGTATGAATAAGCAAGAAGGCTTTGACAGAATACATTTAGATGTAGTGTACAATACTCAGGTTCCAAGTCACTGCAAAGAGATTCCTTCCTCCAATATAATAATTCAAACCTATACATCTTTTCTCTGTTAGAAATTGTAGGGCTTAGCAGGAGGAGGTAAATAATAACACCTTCACTGCCATTTGTCTGTGTGGCAGGAGGCAGAGAAATGGAGCCGAGCCTCTGGTTTGCCTGGGCAGGATTCAGTCTCGCTGCTTTTACGCTGCACAGAGCTGAGGCATGTGGCAAGTCTGCCTGGGGCTTTTCTGCACTGCAATCCCTCAGGAAGAACTTGAGAAACATCTATGGTAGAGTCATTGAATGCTTCTGATGGGGGAAGTGCATGTTTTGGGATGATCCATGCAGAGTTAGAGATGATATGTGAAAAAAAATGTATTTCCTTCCCAACCATCCAGACTTCAGAAGAGATTTCTAGCTTGAGAGCAGCACCAGATTCAAGCTGGTCCTGCAGTTCTCTATTGCTCAGTGTACAAAATACTATGCCTTTTACCGGGAGCCTTGCAGAGCTCTACTGCCATTCTGCAAGGGCAAGAAAAATCCAGATGGACATCATAGTTCCAGCTCAGCACCAGCTGTACTAGAGACAGGCTGGCTCAAGGCAAATCTACTTCAGTGTCTCCAGCTCAAAGACTGATACCAAGGAGCCCAGTGATATACAGATGGGGAAACAGATATACAGATGGTAGTGAACGGTGCCACATCCAGCTGGAGGCCAGTCACCAGTGGTGTCCCCCAGGGATCAGTGCTGGGCCCTGTCCTCTTCAACATATTGGTTGATGATCTGGGTGAAGGGGTAGAGTCAGTCATCAGCAAGTTTGCAGATGACACAAAGTTAGGGGCAGATGTTAGTCAGTTAGAGGGTAGAAAGGCTCTGCAGAGGGACCTCGACCGACTGGACAGATGGGCAGAGTCCAATGGGATGGCATTCAACAAGTCCAAGTGCCGAGTGCTGCACTTTGGCTACGGCAATCCCATGCAGAGCTATAGGCTGGGGTCGGAGTGGCTGGAGAGCTCCCAAACAGAGAGGGACCTGGGTGTGCTGATCGACAGCCACCTGAATATGAGCCAGCAGTGTGCCCAGGTGGCCAGGAGGGCCAATAGCATCCTGGCCTGCATTAGGAATAGTGTGGCCAGCAGGAGCAGGGAGGTCATAGTGCCCCTGTACTCTGCTCTGGTTAGGCCGCACCTTGAGTACTGTGTCCAGTTCTGGGCCCCTCAGTTTAAGAAGGACATCGAAACACTTGAGCGTGTCCAGAGAAGGGCAACAAGGCTGGGGAGAGGCCTTGAACACAAGCCCTATGAGGAGAGGCTGAGGGAGCTGGGATTGTTTAGCCTGGAGAAGAGGAGGCTCAGGGGTGACCTCATTGCCCTCTACAACTACCTGAAGGGTGGTTGTAGCCAGGAGGGGGTTGGCCTCTTCTCCCAGGCAACCAGGACCAGAACAAGGGGACACAGTCTCAAGCTGCGCCAGGGGAGGTTCAGACTCGAGGTGAGGAGGAAGTTCTTCACCGAGCGAGTCATTCGGCATTGGAACGGGTTGCCCAGGGAGGTGGTTGAGTCATCGTCCCTGGAGGCGTTCAAGAGGAGATTGGACGTGGCACTTGGTGCCATGGTCTAGTCATGGGGTCTGTGTTGATAGGTTGGACTCGATGATCCCCGAGGTCCTTTCCAACCTAAGTTATACTGTGATACTGTGAAACTGGCACCCACAGATTTGTCCAAGGACACTCAGCAGGCTGGTGGCAGAGCTAGGGATAAACCCCAGGTTTCCATTGCTTGTGCTTTATCCATTAGGCCATGAGAAAAAAAAAATCATCCTTCTGTGCTTTGGTCATGTTGTTTAAGTGGAAAATATAATGGCCAATGTCAGCGAATTGTGAATTTTCCATGTAAAACATAGACATATTTAGGTGTTTGTATTATTTATTATTCCCTTTCACAGGCAGAGCCATTTCAGGGAAATCTTTACCACAAATTTAATCTTCAGTCATACATTTTGGTGGTCCTTTTGGCACTCAGTTGCAACTCTCATGACAGAGTTTCCCATTGCTGTAGGGTCAGGGTGATCACCAAAGCAATGAAGATAAAATGCAAGCAGCTCGAGCTACTGATATTTGTATGTCTGGTCTTAGTGTGGCTGCACAGGATTGGTTAAACTTTTCTTAAGACTCTTACTGGCTAGTGATACTCGTTAAGCTAGTGCAGCTGGCTCCTACCTCATCTACTATAGTTACTTGTTAAGCTAGTGCAGGTGGTTCCTATCTCATCTTGCAGTTTCTCACCCTTAAACATTTGGTCTAGGGACTTTCCAGGTTCTCATGGGAACACAATGATGTTTTTCAATACTGAACTCCTCACCAGAGCTCTTCAAAAGCTCCACAGATTCATCACAGTCCCTCCACAGTTTCCCTTCCACCTCCAGGCCCCCTGAGTATGAGTGTGTACCCACACAATCTACTGTACATCTGTTTATTAAACACCCCCACCCCTGGAGGTGTTTAAGACCAGGCTGGATGAGGCTCTGGCCAGCCTGGTCTAGTGTGGGGTGTCCCTGCCAATGGCAGGGGGGTTGGAACTAGATGATCCTTGTGGTCTCTTCCAACCCTGAATGATACTATGATTATGCAGGTAGGCCAGCACAATGTAGTATCTGTACACAATGAAGTCATAATTTAAAGGGAAACATCAAATATTTAGTGGAGTGGCATTTTGGGGGAGAAAAATTAAAAATAAAACATTGAAATTAAATGCTTAATTAGGGATCTCTTAAAATTGTCAAGCTGATCCGGGAGGGAACATTCATTATAACTTCATTGAAAGTCTCATGTCCCTTTTGAGGCACACAGGTTCTGCTTTCATCACATTTAATGTTTTGAGTAATGAGCCAGTAAATAAAATGTCGTGGGCTCCCAGCAGTAATGCAGCAGTGGTTTGGTCCAGCCACACTCTTGTAGGAAAAGTGCAAGAGGGATCAGCCAGCTGGTTGGTTGAGGTCAGTGCTGGCCTTTGCTCCCCTCATCCCAGCATGTCGGGGGCAGCCGCAAGCAGCCTGCGTAATTCAGAGCTCTCTAGGACTGTGACAGAGAAGCTTTTCTGGCTGCTGCTTGGACAGATGGTGAGCAGTGTACGGAGCAGCGACTGTGTGATAGATTGGTGCCAAGGCTGTGGCTCAGTTGCCAAATCTCCTGTGAAGCAGGGCTGTGCAGATGAAATAGAGACGTGAATTATAGTTTGTTAATGTTCATTAAAACTTTTGGTGCTTATAGTCCTGCCGAGATGCAAATCTCCAGAGCAAATAGAAATCCCTAGGAACTCACTATGTTTTCTACAAACACCTCTTTCAACCTCTGATTTACATTCCCTTTCTTTCCCCAGAATGTTTGATTGCCACGTTTGATGGCTTGAGGCTTCTGACTGCTATGAATTGAGCCTGAGCCTTTAAGTGTAAACAACAGTTTCACTTCAGTAATAAACCTAGAATTATTTCTACTCCTTCTACTTTGTAGTGCTACAGCAGGTTTTAGTTGGTACAGGGCACTTTGACAGATTGTGATAAAAGCAATGATAAATATGTTGCTATTTATAAAATTGACTGGATAAAAAATAACAAAAAACAAGACCACTGTCCTAATCTGGCTTCCAGTATAGAAAGCCTCTCTCCTTTAAGCCTCTTGTTGGGAGATTCTGGATGGGAACAGAGCTCTGCTTTTATAGGCAAATTGCAAGACCCTCCCCAGGCGGGGGAGGAGTCTGAAGGATGCAGAAGGGTGTTTGTGTACTGCTGGTTGACAGGAGTGGTATGCTCCCAGGAAGCTGATACTCAAGAAAATGGAGAAGTCTCAAATATTTGTATGGAAAGAAATTGTTCCCTATTTCTTTTTACCTTTTGCTGCTTGGTTGCACAACCCTAAACATGCTGTGTTTTGCCTAAGTGGGCTTCCAGCCCTCAGCAGTTTGGGGTGAAATCCAGATGATAAATTTCTTTAGGAATTACAAAAATAGACAGTTTGGCCCTGGAGAACGTTTAGACCTCAGTAGTGGTGGTCTATCTGTCATGAAAGTGTGATGGCTTTGTGGAGTTTGTGCAACTTTGACAAGCTATGGCCGTGTCTGCAGTGCAGAGGGAAAGCGTGTAGGTTATTGTATTGGTATTAGAATAGAACAGAATTAACCAGGTTGGAAAAGACCTCAGAGATCATCCAGTACAACCTATCATCCAACACCATCTAATCAATTAAACCATGGCACCAAGTGCCCCATCCTGTCTCTTCCTAAACATCTCCAGTGATGGTGACTCTACCACCTCCCTGGGCAGCCCATTCCAATGGGCAATCACTCTCTCTATGAAGAACAACTTCTTAGCATCCAGCATAAACCTCTCACGGTGCAGCTTAAGACTGTGTCCTCTTATTCTGATGCTGGTTGCCTGGGAGAAGAGACCAACCCCCACCTGGCTACAACCTCCCTTCAGGTAGTTGTAGAGAGCAATAAGCTCTCCCCTGAGCCTCCTCTTCTCCAGGCTAAGCAACCCTGGCTCCCTCAGCCTCTCCTCACAGGGCTGTGCTCCAAACCCCTCCCCAACTTTGTTGCCCTTCTGTGGACACATTCCAGCAAGTCAACATCTTTCCTAAACTGAGAGGCCCGGAACTGGACACAGGACTTAAGGAGTGGCCTAACCAGTGCTGAGTACAGGGGCAGAATGACCTCCCTGCTCCCCCTGGCCACACTATTCCTGATATATTGCTACAGGTTATGTCATTTCTTTTGGTAGGAACTGAAGGCAAAAGTTACTCAGAGAAGAATTGTTTGAGAAGAAGTTTTGCAAGTAAAGCACTGAGTTTCTTTGCAATGCGTGATGCCTAGCCAGGAGGAACAATAATTTCCCAATTTGATTTGGGAGCTGGGTTGCATCATCAGTGGTAGAGAACATGACTGCTCATGGTCTGGTTTAGTAATGCACAAAATCAGGTAGCCTTTCAGACAATTGAAATGGAACTGGATAAAATGAGAACATTTTATTGTATGTACAAAAGTGCTCTGGGAATGTGCACCGTGTGTAGTGTGCAGGGGTGGTTTCAATCCCTTGGTTTTTCTTTATGTGTTATATATCTTATACTGCAACAACTGCAATTTGAAATTTGCTCTGCCTTTTCATCTTTAAAAGTAATGAGGCTTTCTTGGCTGCCTATGCTGGCATAGCTGTAATTTTTTGCAGCTTGTACTAAGCACACTTCTTCAGAGCTTTTCCTGAGAGGTAAATGGAGTTTTGTTTTTGTGTTTGAAATCCACGTGCTGCCTGCTTTTCTGTCATGCTTATGAGCTTCCTTTGTTTCAGTGGTAAAGACTCAATAGGAAAGCATTCCACCAGAGCAACAGAAATGAACAATTATCTCAGCTGCTGTGAGAAACATTTTACAGAGGCTTGTATATTCCAAACAGACATTTTAATCCTCACGAAAAACTATCAAGTAAGGCTCCATGTTCTAAATATGTTACCATTTTTATACCAAACAAACTCTTTTGCTCTGTTGCCCTGGAGAGTTCCTTGGCTGGGAAACCATCCTGTACTCCGTAGGGATAGTTAAAAACATTACAGATTGGAGCTCCAGCCTCAGATATTGAACTGTTTTATGTTTACATTTTCTAGAGGAAATGTGTTGTCTTTGGGTTTTGGCAACAAAAGGGAGGACCCTCAGGTACAAAAGATTACAGTGAAATTTCCTTAACCATGAGGTAAAATGGAAGTCTCAAGTTGCTCCTTTGCAGTGTACTAAGTTTTGTAGTAATAATACAGCTGCCTTTTGTTGTGCTAGATCTGCTGCTGTTTGTTACTGTTGCAAACTCTTCCTGAAAATGCTTTATCAACTAGTCTGTTCCAGTACTAGCCACCATGAAGAAACCATTGCCTACAGCTAAGGCTGTAGAAAAGAAAGTCTATTGAAAAAAAGTGACTGTTTTGGAGTCCAAATTTTTCTATACTATGTATCAGTCTTTCTAATTCACTGCCCTGCTTCTTTCCTGCCAACAGGCATGGTGCAGGGCTCTTGGCTCAATGAGTGAGAATTACAGCTCTGTTGAATTACCAGTTTGGGTTGTTGATGCTGGGCAATCAACACTCTTCAGTGCTGGACAGCCAGACAGGACAGGACAGCCTGTGCGCTTCTCAGCCTGGGTTATGAAAGTAAAGGAAAGTTGGTGGCAAGTGACAGTGACATACCAGGCTGTAAAACATAATTCTGTCATCTCTGTTACCAGGGTAGCAATACCTACCTGAAGGTCGGTGTCAGGTTAGTTAGGGACAGTAACCTCTTAAACTACCCAAGAGTTGTGAATTTTAGAAGGATATCTGTGATTGTGGACACAAGAAGCTATTAAATGTCTTTATGCAATTCTAATTTTGTGCCCTTCTGGAGTCAAATAGCAAATTTCCTACAGAATTGAAGGCAACCCAGAATTTGGTCCTGCAAAAGGGAACAGTGGTTAGGCAGTAGGCTTAATATTCAACAGCAGTATGTCATGCAGGAGGAAAAGGGGACTGGGATGACATTTGCTTCCATCCCCAAAAAGGCAAAGTGTCCCTGTACTAGTGCTTCATCCTTTATGTGCTATGTCAGTTTGCTGGTTTCAGAATGTCAGACAGAGACTTCCAGGAGCGTTTAAATACACAAATATTTGCCTGTGTGCAAGTTGTAGATTGTTTGTTCAAAAGAAGTTACATTTGTCATTGCTTTAAGCTAAACCAAGTTGCAAAGTAGAGTAATTTATTATAAACATGATGTTTTGTGGTAGCTAAACCCATTTACCACCTCATCTAGAAAGAAAAAGTCTGTAATCATGCACATAGTTGTTGATAAAGGTCTTGATGTAAGATTAAGAGGTTAACTAGTAAGGGCTGAGTGAATCAATGTGCAGTAATGGGTAAAGGTAAATTAGTGGGGCCTTTCTAATCTCATCTTCTAGTAAAAGAGATAACTAGCAATAACTTCAGCTACCAGAAACAACTACTTTATGCTGAGAAAAGATATTTCCCAATCATTTAATCTGCATTCAGATGAGAAGACCCTTACCTTATTATTTTTAATTCCTTCATAAATTTGGAATGATATTGCTTTCGTGACCTTGTTATAATTAGCAGGAGCTATTTCTTGTTAATGAGCTATTACCTGCAAATCCATATAATTCATCTGACAAGTTGACAGCCTGACTAATTAACAAGGTTTGACCAGTATCTCAAGCCCTCTATGAAAGATTTTCTCCTCTGACACTAAAAAGTGTTCTCTGAGGTGCAATATATATATAAATACAGCAAACACTGTAAGTGGTTTCTGCAGAGAGGTTACAGAATCACCCTGCCAAGAGCTCTGTGACTTTCATCCAGAATAGTGACTATTACCTAAAAATCCTGGTTTGTACCACATTTGTCCTGTGATTAAAACTGTGCTGACACCACTGGTAGTTGCAATTCCCTGACAAGCTATAGGGTTGTTTCTTGCAAAATAGATTTTCACAGAATCATAGAACATTAGGAATTGGAAGGGACCTCAAAAGGTCATCCAGTCCAACCCCCCTGCCAGAGCAGGATCACCTACAGTAAGTCACACAGGAAAGCATCCGGCTGGGTTTTGAATGTTACCAGAGGCGGAGACTCCACAGCTTCTCTGGGCAGCCTGTTCCAGTGTTCTGTCACCCTCACAGTGAAAAAGTTTTCCCTTGTGTTTAGGCAGAACCTCCTACATTCCAGCTTGCACCCATTGCCCCTTGTCCCATCATTAGGCATCGCTGAGAAGAGCCTGGCTCTGCCCTCCTGACATTCTGCCTTCACATATTTATGACCATTAATGAGGTCATCTCTCAGTCTCCAAACAAGAGAGACCCATGTTAATGCAGAGAACAAAAGGGTATCCTCATAAAGAAACCTCTCCAGCAGCAGAAACCACAATTTTGAAGGTGTTTGCTTGTTTTCAACAAAAACCACACCATTAGGTTTTAGGGACAGCTATCAGTTAGTCCCTCCAGAGAGGCATTCCTTGCACTTCAGTGGGGTTTGAATCTGTGCATTACTACCTAGCCCATCTCTATCAACTTGCCTGTACCAATGTAATAACAGGAAATCATATCTCTAGGAGGTGGGGTTTTTTAATGGTATTAGGGCAGGTTTTTGTGGCATGATGTTTGGAAAAACTTAGACATCTTGTGACGTTACAGCTGCTCTGTATGAATTTTTTGATACATGTGGCATTTTACCATGAAAAGCCCCTGCCCAAGGCAGTTTTATGTCCAACATGCAGTGATCTTCCACATAACGCATGGTAATCTTACATGAGTCAAATACAGCACACCCTGCTTGTCAGAGTTGCTATGAAGTGGGAGGGCTTCATTTTGGGATACTACATCACTTAAGTATTTTAGGTCTTACTTGTAGACAGAATAAATGGCCTTCGGTTCAAGGCAGAAAATGAGAAGCAGCACCTGGGACTTTATGGGCTCTCCACAGATGCCACATTAGCACAGCAGTGTGTCCTGGGTGAGGAATGCAGAGCTAAACACATAGCAGCTGTCAGCCTGCAGAGAGAGCGGCAGGAGTGTGTTTCTCTGCGGGACCTGCTCCATCCTTGGCTGCACAGGCTCCGAGCGTTGCAGGCGATGTGTAGGGTAACTGGAAGGCAGGCGATGGCTGCTCTCTGCTGAGGGAGGTAAGAGGCAGCAAACCTGCCTTTGGCTGGCCATTTCCAACAGCTACAATGCACACTTAAATACTGCTAGGTTACAGGAATGTGCTGTGGGATAGATGAACCTCCCCTTATGAGAGGGAGCAGCATGATGGATCAGTGACTTGGCACTGATGGCTACTAGGACACTTCTTGGATAAATATGCCATTAATCTTCTCACAAAGCACATCTGTATTGTAGAACACTAGCTGTGTCAGCATAGGAATATCATCAAAATCCAGGCAGTAAAAGCTCTGAGAGACAGGCAAGCTCAGGTGCTAGCATGGTTTCCAGCTTCAGCTGCACCCTCCTATTTGGTAAGTTATTGTATATATAAGTAACTCTCTGAAGACAATTCACATTTTAACCAATGTAGCACATTTGCTTTCTGACAGCTTTAGCACCCTGATTATATATAATCTGCTCAGGCTGTAGGGAAGAGCTGCTTCTCTTACTCTTTCATCACTCACAGTACCCCTCCTGTCTCTTGCCCTCTCCTCCAAGCAGGCATGCAGGAAGCAAGAGGGAGGGCAAGGGGAAGCAGCATCCTTGGGTTGTTGTGGAAGGTACCCTAGATTCGTGGCATGACTTAGAGAAACAACAGGACCCATGCAGAATAACCTAGCCCCACTTCATTCCCAGGTTTTGTCCTCAACCAACTCCTTCCCTTTTGAGGCTGCCTAGGCTGCTCCATTCTTCTCCAGTGCAAGGTCAGTCTCCAGGGGGGCACTTTATGTGGTGGAGCTCCCAGGAAGAGACACTGTTCCTCCATCCCAACTATTCCTCAAGAGGTGTGTTTCTCGAGAGCACTATTCTCTGCTCAATCAGGACACAACCCTTAGCTTTAGAGCTGCATTTACAGAGGATGAGGCCAGTTCTTACTTAGCCCCTGGGTTCACATTGAACCAGAGCTCTGGCAGCTGCGGCTCAGCACTGCAGGAGTTGGGCAGCCCTATCACTGTAACAGTGCCACCACTATGTGGCCATGTACTGAGTGCAGGAGTGATTAACTGTGTAATAGCCCACAGCTCCAGAAGTGTTTCTCCTGCAGAAGGCTCAAGATACCCACTTCACAAAATACAGAAAAGATATGGGACAAAACTTAGTATTCTTTCAGGCAGGAAAACATGTATCAAAGATACCTGGAATCAGGCTCTGGAGACAGCATGACTGAGTCTCTGTGCAAATAATTACAGTCTAATAAATTTTAACACCATTTAATAGATGATGATAAGCGGGATTAGTATGTAAATAATTTTTAAAGCACCAGGAAAAGGTTATTTCTGTCTTGGCACAAGGCCAGAAATGTTTTGGTAACTCTTGTGCATCTGTTATGTACGCAGAAAGAGTAATCCTTGTCAAAGCTAGTTCTAATTGTGTGATAATTTATTCTGTTATTGGCATTTCTGTGTAATTTATCGGTTGCAGTCTCAGATAATATAATTATTCTGCTCCTAGACACTATGATGAAGAGCTCAGAGTGTCAGAACAGGTTGAAACAGAGACTGGTAGGGTATGACCAACAGCAGGTGTGGAATGCAATGCAACCTGCAGCTCAGGAAGTCCTTATAATGCTGATTGCTGAAAGGATGAAATGTGCTTCAGCAGAAGGATCATTGTTCTCCTTTGGCATGCATCCCAGTCACTGTCAGAGAAAAGACAGGATAGTTGAACTTCTGGCCTGATGCAGTATGGCTGGTTTTATGTTGCACTGATATTGTTAATTATTCAAGAGGAAAGAAGAAAGTCTTTAGAATAGTGTGGCATCAGTGGAAAATGGTAACAGGCTCAGACAGCTGCACAGGTTTTGACTGGAGTGCTCTTGATTTAATAAATAGTTGCAACCCGACAGAGTTCAGTGTGGCTCCAAAACCACCTCTAAAATGTGGGTTTAATTTTGGACTAAGATCTCTCCAGGCTGATAGCTGTGTACCATATAATTTGTTAGCACAATTCCATGCACTAGTAAGTGCATCTGTGACAAAGCTGATACGGCAAAGAGTTAAAAAGCATGAAATGAGTGGGAAACAGGTCAGCAATGGAGTCCTGGCTAGTGTAAGTTGGGCTGAGGTTCTCAGAGCAGCACAGCAGACTCAGGTGAACTGCAGAATCAGAAATTATTCACAAAATGTCCACTACCTTCTGCTGCCAAAATGATGCTTCAGTATTTACAGCCTTTTAAAATGCAGCTGTCCCCTTTAAGAATTGGTTCATCTATGTGAAATTCAGATATGTGAAATTGCATTGGGCCAGACCCTCAGACAGTGTAAGTCCCAGAGAATTGTCTGTATCCAGCAAATGAGAATGTGTTCCATTAATCTTGTTGCTCTACTAAGAAAGCAGCCATATCATTCTAGACCTTCCCTCAGGCCAAAACTGCCAAGAGAACTCTGGAAAAAAAGAGGCCAATTTACAGATAAGCAGCTTTTAATCCAGCCTGGGGACTGCTTTTGTATTTGTTTGTTTCTCTTCTTAACCTAAAACTAATTTAAGGCATTTCATGTTCTGTGTTTTGAATAACTTCTCTTCTGCAGATAAATTGCTAAAATGACCTTTCCCTAAACCCTATTAATGACCTCTGCGTTTAAGGGGTAATTGGGTTTCCTGTTATCCATAAAACAAGAAAAAACAATCAAACAATGTGTGTGGAGTTGTGAGAGAGAATATTCCATTAGAAGTGTGAAATTCTAAAGATGAAAAATGTGCTGAGATTAGATTTGGACAAGAGCTCTTCAGTAGTAAAGTTTGCAGAAAAGAAGCAAAAAAACCTAAATAGCTAAGAAATTATTTGGGAAGGGAAAAAAAGAAACAACAACAGAAAAAAAACCCAACAAAAAACCACTACAAACTTGTTGCTAGAAGTCTTCATAGGTCCTCTGGGTTTTACTCTTTCCCTCTAAAATAAGATGTAGGCCATCTTGTATTGTTGAGGTGGAGTATATCACACAGGAGATATCTGTTGGGAGCAGTTTGCACTATAAACTGACCCAATCATGCAAATTCTCATTTATTTGGGTATTTTTCAGGCAAGCAATCCCATCAACATTAGTTCATGGTCTCACAGAGCTTCAAAAGCCAGAATCATTGTTTCACTTGATTTCATCTCATGTGCATTATGAGCAATTACATTTCAAGACACCTCCTGTGTTGAGCCCAGCACAGTGTGCTTTAAAAAACAGGATCATTCAGGAAGACAACTTGCCTTGATCTCTGTGAGTTGACAGCTGGAGGATTCACTGTTTCCCAGAGCAGCCTCTTCAGATTGCTGCTTAATTCACTGTTTCAAATTGGTGTTTTATTTGCAATTAAAACTTTTCTGGCTTCCCCTTTCACTTCTTGAAATGCCTTTTCTGCTGTACCAAGAAATCATCCATTGTCTTGCATTTCTGCCAGTGGAATCCGTGCACTGTACACCCTTTTCAATGCTCTTATTGACAAACTGAATGTACCGGTACTTGAATTCTTCCTCTAATGCCTCTTCCTGGCCCTGGCAGAGATTTTGCCTGCGTCTTTTTCTCAGCTGGTGGCAAGACCAACATCTCAAGACCGTGATTGTAACAGAAGTAGCTGCATAATTAAGGAAATTTTCACAGAATAGTGACCAAATACAATAAATCAAGGGTTTGGCTAAGCAGGTAAAACAGCACTGTGAATTCCTATTGATGTGATGGGAGCTGGACTGTGCCTTTGCACAGGCGTAGAGAAGTGTTGTTCAGCACTGGATGCTGCCAAGTAGTTTAGTTAAATTTGCTGCAGTCAGCCAGTCCACATTTGGCATACAAAGAAATTGCACACAACTTGCTGAAATTTAATCACTGAGTCACATCATTGAGTGCTTAATCTCTAGGAAAGTTAACTTTTTCAGCACAGGGTAGATCACATCAGCAGGTTTCTTTCTTACTTATTCCCAGGTGGTGATAATGCCTTCTGCTCCTCTTGCAAGAGGTTGTGGGCAATGTTATGGGAGCTGCTTTGATATCAGATCACATTGCTTTTACACACACATCAAAAATGCAGCAGCACAGCTTGTTTACCGTAGCTCAACAAAGGGGCAAGTACGCTCAAATCAAAGAACTTGCCAATACCAACATATGAGTGTGTAAGCTTCGTTACTAGACAGATCTTTGGGGGTTTTAAAACACAGTGGCACCGAACAAAATCCTCAACACGAGTGAAGCTATTCCCCTCACTGTACTTGGCAGGAATCTGTTAAATTAGCAGCTCTTCCTCTGGCAGCTGTGCTGGTAGGAATAAAATGAAAAGGTTGTGCCAGTGTTTACTGACCGCACAGCTGCATTCACAGGCAGAGTTACAAAGTCATTTCTTGACGTGCCTCCTGTGACAGTTGGGCTCCTGCTTGGTGTTCTAATTTTGTTGATGCCCTCTTCCCAATGTGTGATGTTCCTTAGAAGCCTCACTATTTATTCATTTGACAGTTGCGATGTCAACGACAGGGGAAGAGAGTAAGTGGCTGTAGTTTTGCAAAAATAAGTTGGAAGTGAGAAAGTCAAAGTCCTGGCTGAATTTGGAATCTTCAGCTATCTCTTCTGCCCCAAGAAATATGGAGCTTTCTCTCATCTGAAGACCTCCCAAATGACTTTGTGTGTTTGGGTCACATACATTTAAAGCGTCATCTTCTATCCGTCAACATTAATGCTTTTCTGACAAACCGTCAAAGAAATGGAAGGACTCTACAGCCTGTAAGGCAACTGTGGTATTTTTGCTTCCATCACTTGATTTGACATTTGGTTTGCAGAGACTATGTCCAAAAAAAATAAATCACCCCTGCTCCTCCCCTTAGCCTCTTTTGACTCCAAGTAGAGCTTCTTACCTGCATTTCTGTTTGCTTGCTTAGATATCGCTAAAGCATCACTCTGAAAGTAAGAATAGGCCTAGTGGAGGAGGTTCTTGTTTATGATTCTGCTTTGGAACTGAAAGGCAGTAAAGAAGATTTTCTAAATCCTCTCTTATCTCTGTCACTTCAAGCCTCTCTCAAACTAGCAATACGGAGCACTCGCAATTAAACCCCAGGCAGAACTTCTGACAGCCTTCAGTATCCATGGGTCTTCACTGTTCTGCTAACTCCCTCCAGGCTGTTCAGACAAAAACTGAAGCACTAACATGGAGGAAGGTGGGAAGGGAATGAGGTGACTGAGCAGGTGTGGTTTATGCAACTGTAAATAATCATAGGACACCTTTCTACTTGTTCCTCACTTTTTGAACTCATGGAGTTTTAACAACCAAAATGAAAGCAAAGGCTTTTAAATGTGGTTTAGAGGTTTGCCTACCAGGTTTCTGTTCGCCTGCAGTTGGCCAGTCATTATCTGCTTTCAAAACACTTGCAGCTAAGGTGGCTAATGAGCCTCTCTTTCTAAGGGAAGAAAAGAAAATCAAGCTACATTTCCTATATTCTTAAATTCTTTTGAGGATTCTATTCTTAGATTTCGACCCTTATGAAATGCAAAAATTTCAAAGTCCTAACAGTTTAGAAATAGGAAAGCAGTTGCAGTCTAACAAGCAGCCAGATTGGAAGAAAATACAGGTAATCTTATGGACAGCTTTGTGCTTACTCAGACCCTGCCTGCCAGAGAGACAAGAGGGGTTTAAAATGCCACTCTGTGTGTGTGACAAAAAAACCCCAACATTTTCCTTCACATGAGTGCTGGTAGGGTTCTGATCACAAAGGTCAGTTCTGACGACACAAGCACAATAGAATGAGAAATGCTGTGCTTTCATAGACTTCTTTATACTTCTGGAGGATTAGTGCAGGACACTAACACAAATGTATTTGCTATTTCAGTTTTGGAAAAACAATTATTCAGAAATCTCTTTTTCTTCTCTTCGGTCCCATAGTGACTGACTGCATCAGTGTTCTTAAATTGTTTCCTGAAGTGCTTTGTAAGAAAGCCAGCTGCCTAGAGCTGCTGGTGTATACCTGTGTATCTGAAGCAGAACAGGCACAAGCTTGTGATGGTGCTGAGGCAATAATAGGTCCAAATCATGGAAGGGTGGAGACTCCAGACCAGCTGTACAAATTGGTGTGAGCTTTGTGCATCTGTTGAGGGTACAGATAGCCCATAGGTGACAGGTATATAAACACAGTGTGTGTATCTCTGAGTGCATAAATTCCAAGGGAACTGTCAATAAGAGTGTCAGTGCACCCTTACTAATAGCCTGCTAATTGTTCGCTGGTTTCCATTGATCTTTAAATTGCTTAAAGTCAAGATCAATTTCCTGAGTAATGCCTCTGACATTTGTAAGCAGTACCCAATGTTATAATTGATCTTAGGTCATCTTGTCTGGGACTGACAACATTCTAAATGTCCACTGATCAATACATTCCCAAGTAGTGCTTCAGTGATGCCTCTTGGAAGAAGCTGTATGGCTCATAGAAGCTATATGCACTGCAGGAGCTTTTCTGAAGGCACAGAAAAAAAAGGTCCTCTTTTCCTTCTCTGAACCTCACATGCATCCATCTGGTCCCTTTGGAGCTGTTGCTTTTTCCTGGGCATATAAGAAATATAGCACCTGTCTTTAAGAACTAGAGTCTTAGAAAACCAGCTTGATGGCAATTCTAATGAAATCTGTTCAAACAAACACACCTTCCAGTTTGGATTAGTTAGTCAGTTCAGTGTGGGTTGTGTGTGGTAGTTTAACCATTAATCCCCCTAGGAATTTGTCACCCTCAGCTATCCAGTCTGGCAATGAAGAGAGAGGCATCAGTCACAATCCCTTCTCTTGACCCATTCCCCAACCCCATGCTGAGAGCACCTGAACTAATTCTCTGCCAATTCCTTCCTTGAAGGGAGCTGAAACATGTATTATTTTTTACCATTGCCAACCTAAAGAGTTAAAAGAAAACAGAAGTCAAGCTGCAAAAATACATGAGATAGTTTTAAAATATATATAAATGCCAGAAAGGTCTTCAGGCGTTGTTTGGCACATCATCATACTTGAATTAGATCACTGAACTTCACTCTTTCTCTATGAGGATAAAAAACAGCCTTCTCCTCTAGATCCATTTGCAAGGAGGCAGGCAAATCATTGGAGCATCAGTCTGTGCAAAGCAGAGTCCCACAGTACAATTGCAGTAGTGGGCATTGGCACTTCTCCACTTCTGAAACCTCAGCAGCTGCTCAGCAGAGAATATGATTTAAAGAAAAGTTGTCTCTGTCCTTTAACTCAGCTTGTCCCCAAGCTGACTGCGCTGTTAAGGTGGACTGAGCCAAGACTGGATGTCTGAAGTGCCCAGAAGTGCTAAGGGACGATCTAGGCATGGTGCTGTCGCAGCCTGACTCTTCTCCTTCTGCTCTGCTTTGGACACAATGTTGTGTTTTTCAACCAGCTGGAGAAGTTCAGTAAGATTTGCCAATTGGAAAATGACTGCAGCCTGCCCTCTGTGCTCTTGTTATTCGCAGACTGTAGTATCTACTGTCAGACACGATTCTTGTGGTAGAAAGCTCTTCTAGTTTGAGAGGGAAGCTTTGGGGTTCACTGAGGTTAGGATTATAGAATCATAGAATGGTCTAGGTTGGAAGGGACTTCCAAAGAAGGTCATCTAGTCAAACCCCCTCTGCAGTAAGCAGGGCATCCTCAAATAGATAAGGTTGCCCCAATCCTTGTCAAGCCTCACCTTGAATATCTCCAGGGTTGGGGCCCCAGCCACCTCCTCACACAACCTGTTCCAGTGTTCCACTGGACTTCGGGATCTTGCCTCTTGATCTCTATTTGGTTTTTTTCAGACTTCTTTGAAGTTGTTCTGCCTTGTGTCTTTCTTGCAGTAAATGTCAAAAGCCAGTGTGGATTTTGGCTGATATCATTAAGATAAGTGATAGACAGTTGTATGCTGAACAGCCTCCTCCCCTCCAAGGTCACAAAGTAACTGCACTTCGCTACCACTGCTTCACTGACTGACTGCTGCTTAGTCTTTCTAATCCCTTCTGTCATTTGAACAACCTTGTTGAAGCCAACAGATTTAATGATGCCCAGTTTACCTCAGTATAGCACTTGCACTAGTCCTTTTAGGGTCAACACTGTGGAAATTTGTGTCCAAAAAGAATCACAAAATCTGGAGGTGGAAATGCCCCTACCTGTCCCCAGACAGAAGGTCCCTGCTGAGAAAAGTCTATGTGAAACTTTTGCACCAGCTATGAAGAACGTGCTAGTAATGGATTGACTCTCTGCCAGCTTCCTGAAGTGGTTAAATTACAGCCATGTGCTCATGATAGGAAGGTAAGACTGAAGTGGGTCAAAACCTATTGAAATAGCTTGGTTTCCTCAGCCTCATGCAAAGAGAAGGAACTCTCAAAGTGGTGGTGATCTGCAGATAGGCCATGGTCTCTCTGAATGAAACGGTTTTTCTGTTTGTCTTTTTAAGTCGTGTATGAGGCTGTATTAGGCTTCTGCACATCCCACACCAGCACCCAGCTGCAGAATCAGAGTTTGGCTCCCCATTGTGATATGGAAGCGTTGCTACCATACATATCAGAAGTCATAAGTGCATCAAGATAGACAGAGCTGACTTACTTGGACTTGAAGACCTACCTCTGGGAAATTCTAGAGTGGCAGAAATTAGACATACAGCAAAAGCTGTAAGGTTCTTTCCCCCTCCTTTTCCTTCCTTACAGCAAATTAGAGTTCAAAAAACCAAGGATCGTTATAACTGGTCTCTGGCCTTCGATTCTGCCTGGACAAACACAACTGCTTGCATTGTTAACAAGGGCTCTGACAAACAGGAATAGCTAAATACATGGAAAATTCCCCCACGAGAAGTTAATGGACACAGATAACTACAAAAATTAGTGTGTCATCTGATGACACACCATGGGGGACAGGATTGGCTTCTCGTTACTGCAAGCCAAGCCAAGCAGAACTTGCAGTTTGCCCTTTGCCATAATTTATATCCACTAGTGCTCTAAGCAGATTCATAAAGAATGGCAGCCAATCCATATCTATCGTGGTTTATGTTTGGGTGAAGAATACGGCTGTTACTTATATTAAGTTTCATGAAATACCTGCTCTTAGATTCAGAGTGATAGATGATGCTGCCAAAGTTGCTTTGTAGGGTAGGTTAGGGGTAGTGTGCAGAAGGGGAGGGGTGCTCAAGCAGAGGAGAAGGATGTTTGGTATGAGTTTTATCTTACTGGTCACAAAAAAGCCATCAACCCTTTTTGCCTCAGGAAGAGACTCTCAGGCATAGCCAAAGCTATCTATAACAGGACAATATTTTCTGCAAGGCTTCTTTGATACATTTTGCCCAAGTAAATTGATCCTGACAGAAGCCTTCCTGTCACCTCTATGTTCTCTCCTGAGTAGAGACTGCCAGCTGTGCTGAGATTTGCCAGACTTACAAATCTCTGCTGGGGCTTGGACAAGGTCTTTTTGCTATTAGATGTACATAGCTGTACCTCTTCCAAAGTATATTTACTATCAAGTAGAGGGACTGCAGAAAGCTCATGCCTTCCTAATGATTACTTCAAAAATTGAACTGTGTCACAGAAGAATTTTCTCCAAGATACTAACAAGCCAGAAGGGTTACATTTGATTACCTTACTAATCTGGTGTTGTCTTTCCTGTTTTAAAGAACTCAGTGTATTCATAACCAGCACTTTACAAATCCACAGCCCCTGGGGAGGATGGTGCAGATGTATTACTTGCAAGCTAAAGTGAGGAGTCACAGGGCTGAAAACAGGTGCTGATCTGGATAGTGGTGCCAAGGGCTGCAGAAGCCTATCAAATCAGTTCATAGCGGAGGAGGAGGGATAGCTGCTGGGGGCACACTCTGCTCCCTTTCTGTCTTCAGTTTTACACCACAGCTTTTCCGAGCAATGTATCAGAGGTGACAGAGCATTTTCCATTCCCAGACACACAATCTTTCCAAATGCACTCTCACCAAAGCACAACTTAATGGGCACAGTGTGAAGATCAGTAAGAACACCATTATGAGCGGGAATGGGGAGAAATGGTCTTGATGACCCATTCTGGCCTTAGAAATCCCTCAGCCTGCAGAAAGCCCAGTGCAGCCAACAAAGGAGCAAACCAGCATTAGAGGAGTGAACTTCTGGTTGTTAGAAAACCACACAGATTAAATAGCAGGAGAGAGGTTCCATTTTCAGCTTGAATCATATTGGCTTAGAGAGGCTGCATACGATGTGGTAGACTCCTGCAATTTCTGAGACCTCTTTTCTGTTTTTTTAATCAACCTGAGCATCAGTGTGCTCAATACTTGTTCTCTCCCCATTGTGTCATTTCACAGACTGTCACCACTATTCCCATTTTGCAACACAATGTGTGGGAGATTCAGGTCAGTGTCTTACAAAGTGCAGCAGTGATAGGGTTGATCAATCTGTGGTTGTTAAAGGAAGTAAGCAAGGCAACTGCAGCATCAGTGAGTGTCCTAGCACTGCTGACATGGGGAACATGCAGGACAGTCCAGTATGCACACAATGGCAGCTCACATTCATGTTTTCTTGAAAACCATAAATAAATGTGGGCTCACTTTCAGAATCATAAAGCAGCATAGTATCTGTCACACCAGTCTGGCAAATACATGTCTTTGAAGGTAATCTTCAAATCTTCTGAAGCATGTAGTATCTACATCATGAGTATCAGCTGGAGTGAGACTTTTCTCATGTAACTTTATCTTAATAGAAATATAATGTTCTGCAAGGCATCATTTAAACAACTGAGGGATTTATTAGCTAAATCTATTAACTGTGTACCGCTTTGGGATAAAGTGTGAGTTTACTTGGGACCAGGAGTATGGAATGGTACATTGTTCAGCAGTGTTAAGACAGAAGCATAAGGCCAGGTCCACTTGAGGCTGGATTTCTTGCTCCAAGGAGGGAGTTCATTTCACAGAGAAGATAGTTGCTCCTTTGGAAGGAGAATAGTTGCAATACCTCCCAGTGCTTTTAAAGCAACTGTTAGAAGCTGTCCATGGACCAGCAGAACTGGGCATTTTCTTCTCACTTTGAAGCAGAATCCAGAGCTTTCCTCTGCTTTGCTCTCCTGCATGGCTGAGGGGTAAGGAGGAGCTCTGTGGGACTGCTGATACAGTTGGCCATGCAAGTCCATGCCAGATCATTTCTCAGGCATCAAGGAACATGACAAGATGAACCACTAGTAGTGATAGTACATTCACTGGCACTTCAGTAGTTTGTTTGGTATTCTGTGTTTTCCAGTGACATAGAACTGTTTCCCCATCTCTTGAAATCACAGTTTTCTGTATACCTTGGCCTCCTTTCTTCTTGCCTGATAGAGCTGTTAAACAACAATCAATGATCCTAAGTCTCTTTGTCACCTCTTGTTTTATGATTAAGAGCATTTACCATGTGCCTCCAAGCCTGCCTGTGTCCTGGCCTTGGATGCTGGTTCTTTCACAACTTTGGGATTCCTCCCTGAACTACTCTGATAATCATTTTCTCAGGCTGTGGCTTATCAGCGAATCTCTGCCTGCCTGCTGAGCCATTGTGGGGAACCCTTCCAAAACTTTGTCAACAGTTTGAAGGAGGAAAGTCTCTGGTGGAGAGCAAGATGTAGAGAAATTGGGTAGAGACAGCATCCCATGAGAGAACCCGCTTGCTTTTATCATCCTTCTCCATCCCAAAGTCAAACAGCTGTAGGGAAGAATCAGACTCTGTATGCTGTGGTGCTTCCATAAGTGCCCTTGAGCACAGGCTATGTCTTTAGAGCCACATCCTGAGATGCCATTTTTAACACTTTAAAATTTTAAATACTGGCAATCGGCACAAAATGGAGTTTTGGCTGGCAACCCCCAATTTAAGAAGACAGCAGCCTGATTTGGTCAGCTTGGGTCAGAATGGAAATTCCCAATCCCATCACTAGTCACAGCCTTTTAAAATTTAAGCATCACTTGTACTGACAAATTGCTTTTTAAAGTGTAAATCTGGTATGAGAGCAGCTGGCTGGAGCTGCAGCAGAAGCAGGGGAAGGAGGTGCATCTTGTGTGCACGTAACAAAAAACCTGAGGGGATGATTCATGTCTCCTAATCATTGCTTGTAGCTGCTGAGGGCTATGGGGGTGAGCCTGTGTGTACACCTGAGGAAGATCTTGGGGGGCAAAACAGTGCTCTTGTGCTCTTCAGGATGGTGTTGAGGAGCTCTCAGGGTAGCATCCACCCCAGTGCTCTTCCTTTCTGTCTGGGAGCAGATTGTTTTGTGGTACAAACTCCAGAGGAAGTGCAGAACAGTAGCAGCTGGGGAGTCCGTGTGCTACTGCAAAGCAGATTCAGGTGTTGAACCTAAAGAACCTGATCAGCCCTGGGAGACTGCTTTCCATGGTTATTTCTTTCTTTTGTACTACTGATTTTTCTTTTCATTATGTTAGAAATTGAGAGTGCTTTGTTCAATGTTAGTAGCCAAGGTCAATAAGCTGTAGAGATGAGACTTCTCAGAGATATAGGGCAGGGGAAAAGAAGAGGTGTGAGAAACTGGAATTACAAAGTGACACTGGTGACCAGTTATGTGAAGGAAGGAAATTTTTACCCAGTACACTTTGAGTAGTTAGAAGAAGAGACCATAGCATGCAGGGAAGTCTTTAGAGACCAAGTTGTCATGTCTGGAGCACATCTGGTTTAGAACAAAAGAAGATTGAATCATTTCTGGTTTAAATGAGTGTATTTGGGAGATCATTATTATTCTCTTTTTCAAGATGGAGACATCTGAGCATGTTTTCATTTGGGAGGGACCCAGTATCAACTGCCAACTGCATCTATGTCTGTGAATGGGAAGTGAGCTACTGGCATGACTCACGGCAGTTCCATCTGTCACCTGTGATCACAGCAGGTCTCACTGCTCAGGTTTTTATGTGGAATCAAAGCCACTGAAAGTGTGATCATGCTTTTGAAAACTCACCATTCAAAGTCTGTTTGCAACCAAAAGCTTTGTTGCCTCAACTGTCCTCATAAAGCTTCTCTTCCTTTCTGTTCAGCTGTGGTCCCAAAGTGTGTTTTTGCTGTTTGGGAGTGAAGGTATTCTCATTTTATTAAGAAAATATTTTGCAGTCACTGAGAAGCTAAATGTTTCCAGAAATTTACCATATCGGGGCTGTGGAGGAGTTAAGACATTTTTTGATGGAACTAAAATGGGTCACATCCTGCTCTGGAGTGACTTGTAGCATCCTTGTGCTTCTAGTGTTTCTCTCAGTTACTGCAGCCTATATTTCATGGAACAACTGTGCAGAGATCACCTTCCCTTGACATGATGGTAGATTAAAAGACTGAGGGTGAGAGGCTGGGCTTGTATGTATGGATACACACCAGCAGGTGTCTGCAGTACCTGCTGCAGCTGGGTACAGCCCAGCACATGAGCCCTGCTTACACCCTGCCAGATGCCCAGATTTCACTGTATGTGATCAGAGCCTCTGAAGCAGGGCTGTCCTGCACAAAAGGCAGGTGACCATCAGGGCCTGTGAACTCTATGTAGTAAACAACCCCATAAAGTTCTTCAGGGTGGCCACAAACTGAAGAAGGAAAAACACAGGCTAAAGCAGGCCACCAACTTTCTGTGGAACCATTCACACTCCTTGGGTTGTTTTGGGGTTTGAGCTTACATAAGCCTTGTCTTCATTTAGTTTAAAGTGGAATAGACATTCCCCAGGCACTGGTGAAGCTCCTGGTCTCAAATTAGGTGGAAGTGCTAGTCTGTGGCTCTGCATTTGTTTCTCTGCACAGTAGTGCATGTCACCCTGGTTTTTACTTCATTTCCATTTGAACAAGCAAAAAGCACCGTCACATAAGTTCTGAGCAGCTTGCAGATGACTCAACATGACAAAAGCAAAGTGCAGGGTGCCAGCAATCAGTAGCTCTCACAAACTGCCTGTCACATTGTCCTCCCCTTTGCGTCTAAAGCCAAGCAAAAAAGTGGGCCAGGCGCTATCATGGTGTGAGGTTGGTTGGGACCCCGTGGGTCCTGCAGACCCCTTCCCCTAGTAGGGCAAGCCTACTTTAACAGTAGTGGGGCTGAGATCTCTTTAACCTTCTAAGAAAAGCCATACTAGCTGAAGTGCCTGCTGAGTGAGGCAGCAGTACAGGTGGCCCAGGGTCCATGGATTGGACAGTGCTGGCAATGAAAACAGGAGGCAGGAGATAGTGACTGGACTGAGGAACATCCACCATACAGGCTTCTCTGACCTTGCGAGCAGCAGAACCCAGGGTGCCAACCCAACTGGGGCCATCAGGGCAGATGTTACTTCTCTCTCTTTTTTTCCTATGAAACTACACCTTGCTGTCATCTTTTTCCAGCAGCCGAAGAGAAACCCTCCTGCCAACCTCTCTGGAAAACCCTGCCCTCCAATAATTACTACCCTTTGCACTGCTGAAACTGAGATTGCCCATGCTTCACCAATCAGACTCAGGGACCTTCACTGTGGGCATCCCGCACCTTGGGAATGGCAGCACTGCTGTACAGGCACAGAAGGCAGAGAGCCATGCTAGGAACCCTGCTGCCACACAGTCTCAAGCTGTGCCAGGGGAAGTTTAGGCTTGAGGTGAGGAGAAAGTTCTTCACAGAGAGAGTTGTTAGCCATTGGAATGTGCTGCCCATGGAGGTGGTGGAGTCACCATCCCTGCAGGTGTTCGAGAGGGGATTGGACATGGCACTTGGTGCTATGGTTTAGTAGTCATGAGGTCTTGGGTGACAGGTTGGACTCAATCTTTGAGGTCTCTTCCAACCTTATTGATTCTATGATTCTATGATCTTTAGGGAGGCCACAAATTGTCACTTGTATTCTTCCAGTTGGGTCTTCCACTGCCCAAAAAGGCTCATTCCATGTCCCCTCATGCATCTGTGCCAGACACAGGGGAAACATTTGCCTGTACTGAGGTTTAATTTCTCATTTCACTGAAATAGTCTTTTACTTCTCTCTTATTTGAAGTCCCCTCTCTGAAGAGGTCTTCTGAAAGGCTTTTTGCCTTCCACAACTGTCCCCAGTAAGCTTCTACCTACAGTCTGTAATCTCTGCAAACACAGCGTCATGTGTACTGCTGTCAGGTAACTTCACAGGGCAGTGGCTGATAACTCTGGAGTGTGGCAGATTGCTTCTCAGGGCTCTGAAAGGAAGGTCAGCTATACCTTCATGTTGGTGGAGGCAAGGGCTGTCCGGGAAGCTCAGCAGCTCCAAAGGAAAATTCACAGGGGTCAGAAAACCTAGAGCGGCTGAAAACAGGAGTCATTTAATGCCTTTTCTGTCTGTTGTGAAAATGAGAAACATTCAGCAACTCACTGGGAAAAAAAAAAGGAAGAAAAAACTACTTAGCAAATGGTTTCTGTGTAAATCTGATTTTTAAAGTGGATTTCATTAGAGGGACTGAAGGGGGATGGGAATGTCTGTGTAGCAAATTTGTTTGTCATTTGGGAATAGTGAGTATTATTTGGTTGGTTTGGCAGATAACTACCCAAGAGGATCCTGGTTTTCAGAACACTCCAAGGCACAAAGTACAGTGTTGTGCAGGGCTCTGTGTGTGTTCTCTGAGCCAGGCTGTGAGCTTATCCTTAGTGGGAAATGAGAAATGACACAGGTGTAGGTAGCACAGAGCATAAATCTGTCCTAGCCTTCCCAAGGGAGTGCTGCTTTTCAGGCTTTCTTCAACAAGCCGCATGCCAGCCCTGTTCCCCATGTCCAGAGCTAACAGCATCCTTCCTTCAGCCTCTTTCCTCACTGCCCAAAATCCCCTGCCCTTTAGCCAGCCCTTGCCGGTAATTTGAGTTTTGCAACATGGGAAGGGTTTTTCCAATGCTCCATCCAGCCCCATGTCCCTCCAGGCAGGCTTTCCACCAGAGACAAATCCAGCTGGCAGAGCTAAGGAGTGCATCGTGCCCCATTACCTTCACAGCTCAGCAGAGGGAACTGTTGCTGAAAAATGCTAGACTGAAATGCAGCAGTAGTAGCATATAAAGCAAACTATTAGGGGCCTCCAGTCAAATCCTAGAGTACATAAACCTGGCCCAAGAAAAGAAGCTCTCTGTCCATCCACCATGTAATGGTGGAGATTCAAGCTTTAGGAATACTGAGCCTGGAGCTGAGCAGTGTGAGGAGGAGAGTTTAGTCAAGACAAATCGTGAAAAATTGACCTCAGTTAGTGCCTTTTTCTGAGCCCTAGCCAAAGGCAGAATGAACCAGCTAAGGGAATAATTATAGTTTTGACAGAGAAATGAAAGAAATTAGTTCAGACATATTGGTTCTCAACAAGGTAGCACAGAAGATAATTATCTAAATAGAGAGAAAATTGTACCCAGCCTTTTCTGTCTCTAATAGTCAGCAGAGTCAGCAGAAAAAGACCTGGAGAAAATTCTCTCCAACTCCTAAATGCAAGAGCCCCCTCTCAGGGCAGCTAACAGCTCTTCACAGGTGTTACCCAGCACAGGGTACTCTCTGCCAGTATTCCTCTGGGTGTTGGAGTGATAATTAGCAGCAAAGGCCTTCCATGTTCATGTCACCCTGTGCGTGGAGCAATAGTGACTTTCCTGAATTTGAAAATCCATTCTGACCTCCAACAGGTTTTGTCTGTTGTGTTTGTCTCTGGTTTGTATTGCTATGTGAGCTTTTGAGAACATATGCAGCATCCCTTTGAATATCCTTGAAAGAAACATTCACAAATCTTTGGGAGCAGGCATTTGCCTCAGCCTGTTCTCAGCTGCTGCTGGCACAGCTTTATTTTGCGGTCTATGAGGTAGCAGATGTACATCTCTAAAGGCCAGTCCTTTGGTCTTGCTCCTGCGCATCTGTGTGTGATTAGACCATTACACCTCCAGATGATCACAATTACCTGGGTCCTTGCTTCATTCTGGATGATGGAAGGAGCTTTCCCAAGGGAGGGAAGAGAAAAATCTGTAACTTTCTGTAGTTAATTCAGAGGTGAAGGATATATAAAGGGTTTTGACTCTAGAAAAAAGCTCAAATAACAGTCCTGCTGCTGAAGTGGCCATGGTTTCACATTAGATCTTGCAGGGAGCAGCTTAATTTCCTTCTCAGCGCTATCACAGCTAAAGAAAAGAGATAAGCAATAAAGAAGAGCAAAGCTTTTCTCTCAGGAGGGGTTTTTAAGATCCTGCTCTGAGCTCCTAAGATACTGCCTTATATCCAAACACACCACTGTAGGCAATACACAAAGGGGGGTATTCTGAGGCTCCAGGACTGTATGAAATCAAAGTTGCTTTCTGCAGTAGCCAGCTTTGTGTGCTAAGTGCTCTTGCATGACTGCTCACAGCATGCTGGAGTAAAGGGCAGACTTGAGCATTTACCTGAGCCAGGTAGTAACTCATTCATGCCTTGCCTGCTGTGTGTAACTACGGCCAGCCCTGCCCACATGGTAGAGGAAGGGCTTCTATTTCCTGCTTCCTCTTTATTTTAAAATAGCAAATGTGTTTAAGATCAACCACATAGTTTCACACAAAATTCTCAGGAGGTTGCTCTGAATTAACTCATCATTTGGGTCTCCTAAATGTAAGGAGTTCACGCTGAGTTCTCCACAGCAGGGGAATATAGCTTCCCTCTTCTCAATATATTTCATATTCAAATTCATGACATCTTCTTGTAAGCCTTGAGAAGAAATGACATCACTCTTCCCAAGATGTATGTGTGGGAGGGGAGAGGTCTTTGTTGTATTTGGAGGGTTTTATTCTTTCAAAAAGGTTCCTGTCTAGCTACATGGAGTCTGTGTCCCAGGTTTTTAGGGCACAATGTTTTAACTCACAGTTGAATTTCAAGGCACAGTTCCTTGCCAAGGAAGTGGCTGACTGATTACTAACCTGCACCTAACATAAATATTCATTCTTTCCTTCCACTTGAAGGTGGAATATCTGGTTTCTTACCCTTGCATTTGCTTTCCACATCACACTGAGATCTGATAGATTCCCCAAGGCAATGGAACTGCCTTTGAATCTCCTCCCCTCTTTTCCAGTGTAGTCCTACAGGCACACAAGATGTGGGCTTTGCTACATCCTATACTGGTGGCAAGGAGAGCAAAGATAGTCCCATCTAGAGAGGTCTGTATTGAGAGCTCACACTGGTGACAATTTCTTCCCTTCAGACCTGGAATAGGAGTCCACAAAACTGACCCTTGCTCCTCTGATACTGTGAGCCAAAGACAGTGTTACCTTCCTTCAAGGGTGCTCTGCTGTGATCTGGAGAAGGCCAATGTTAGTCCCTGAAGGGACACCTTTCCATCACTGTTTACCCACTGGAGTTTTGTGATTTCCCTCCTAAGACTTTAAATTCCCACTCTTTTCTGCAAGCACCTGATGTCTCATCACTGTGAATTTGAGCAGGGTAGTTCCCCTTTGCAGGAGTTTCTGCTTGGGCCAGCAAAGTCAGGCTGATGGAGGGGTTTTGGAGTAGTTTTTATCATTGTTCATCAGCAGTGCTGACAAAGAGAAGGCACAGGCCATAGTTTCACCTGTGTTTCAAGATCCAGGATGAAAAAAGTGACAGGGCAGAATTTAGCAGTTTTGTTTTACAGACTTCATAGTTTGGCACTCACCTAAGGAAAACTGAGATTATTGGAATCCTGTGCAACTAAAATTACATTTAATGTGAATGCTATCAACTGAATGCAAGGCAAAAGGCTTAGCTGTCAACTGCTAATAGGTTTAGGGCAATTAGTCTATTGACTTCTGTAAATCACATCTGTCAGAGAAAAATCCAAGGTCATTTTCAACGTGGCATATGCCTGAGCTGATAGATTGTGGCTCAAATTACTGAGCATGAGGGGATGCTGCTGTATCTCTTTAGGAGTAGCTTGGACTCTGTCAAGTTGCAAGAATTTATAAAATTTCTTATGGGCTTTTCCTCCTTAAGTGCTTGCTGAATTTGTGCACCCAAGACACAAGTCCCTGGTCTAGCTCTTGTATCTTGGTTAAAAGATTCTTAACCCAAGATATTCAGGGGGGGAAACTACAGGGAAAATCCTGATTTAAAACAGAGTATTCTGTGTGATTGACCTTTTAAAATGGTTATTAATAATATACTATCCACCTTAATATTACTTTTGGTTGGTCGGTTTGTTTTGTTGACTCTTTTTTATCATTATCATAAGGTGGATTCACTCAATAAGCCAAATACAGGTTGTATTTACTTGAACTATGTTTTTCTTTCCTGCTCTTCCTGAATGTTGTCTTTTATTTTAAGTAAATGTCCCAGTGGAGGCCAGTGACAAGTGGAGTCCCTCAGGGATCAGTCCTGGGACCTGTCTTGTTCAACATCTTTGTGGGTGACATGGACAGTGGCATTGAGTGCACCCTCAGCAAGTTTGCTGATGACACCAAGCTGTGTGGTGCAGCAGACGCTGGAGGGAAGGGAGGCCATCCAGAGGGACCTTGACAGGCTGGAGAGGTGGGCACAAGCCAACCTCATGAAGTTCAATAAGAGCAAGTGCAGGGTCCTGCATCTGGGTCGAGGCAATCCCAGGCACAAATCCAGGCTGGGCAGTGACTGGCTGGAAAGTAGCCCTGAGGAGAGAGACTTGGGGGTGCTGGTGGACAAAAAGCTCAACATGAGCTCTCAATGTGCACTTGCAGCCCGCAAAGCCAATCAGATCCTGGGCTGCATCAGGAGAAGTGTGGCTAGCAGGTCGAGGGAGGTGATCCTCCCCCTCTACTCAGCCCTGGTGAGACCCCACCTGGAGTACTGTGTCCAGTTCTGGAGCCCCTATTACAAGAGGGATGTGGAGGTGCTGGAAGGTGTCCAGAGAAGGGCCACAAGGATGATCAGAGGGCTGGAGCACCTCTCCTATGAGGACAGATTGAAGGAGTTGGGGCTGTTCAGGCTGCAGAAGAGAAGGCTCCGAGGTGACCTAATTGTGGCCTTCCAGTGTCTGAAGGGGGCCTACAGAAAGGCTGGGGAAGGACTTCTCAGGATCTCAGGTAGTGATAGGACTAGGGGGAATGGAATGAAGCTGGAGGTGGGGAGATTCAGGCTAGATGTGAGGAGGAGGTTCTTCCCCATGAGAGTGGTGAGACCCTGGAATGGGTTGTCCAGGGAGGTGGTCGAGGCCCCTTCCCTGGGGTTGTTTAAGAGCAGGCTGGATGAGGCTCTGTCCAGCCTGATCTAGTGTGGGGTGTCCCTGCCCATGGCAGGGGGGTTGGAACTAGATGATCCTTGTGGTCCCTTCCAACCCTGAAGGAAACTATGAAACTATAATAAATAATAAATGGGAATTATTCACTGGACTTAGCATGGAGGAAAATGTTGCTTTGTGGCTGTTGGTTTTCTTTTTGAATCTTTCTCATTGATGCAGTCTTTATTTAAAACTCACTGTTGCCCTTACTCAGCACAGCACTTAAATGCATGTATAAGTTTAATCACAAGGGAACCCTCTTGCTATTCAGCAAAGTGTCTGAGCATTTGCTGTGTTTTAAGCACATCAGTCAGTTGCAGATTCTCATTTGAGTACAAGCTGTTCTTGATAGCTGTGTCCCCGTTGGTCCCTTTGTACAGGGTATGTGGGAACTTGCATCATCTTGTCGTGAGCCATGGCAAGTCCTGTCCCCTGTGGATGAGAGGCCACCTGCATAACTTAAGGCCAAGTGAGGTGACAGTTGTGGTTGCATTGATTACCAGAGGTGATTGACATCAGTCAAAAAAAGACGGAGAAATCACAGTATCACAGTATAACTAAGGTTGGAAGGGACCTCGAGGATCATCGAGTCCAACCTGTCACCATAGACCTCATGACTAGACCATGGCACCAAGTGCCACATCCTATCTCCTCTTGAACACCTCCAGGGACGGTGACTCCACCACCTCCCTGGGTCGCACATTCCAATGACAAACGACTCGCTCGGTGAAGAACTTTCTCCTCACCTCCACTCTAAACCTCCCCTGGCGCAGCTTGAGACTGTGTCCTCTTGTTCTGGTGCTGGTTACCTGGGAGAAGAGACCAACCCCTTCCTGGCTACAGCCACCTTTCAGGTAGTTGTAGAGGGCAATGAGGTCACCCCTGAGCCTCCTCTTCTCCAGACTAAACAATCCCAGCTCCCTCAGCCTCTCCTCACAGGGCTTGTGCTCAAGGCCTCTCACCAGCCTTGCTGCCCTTCTCTGGACACGTTCAGATAACCAAATAAGGTTGATGCAGTTACTGCCTCTTGTGCCTGGCCACTTTTCTTAGCTCTCCCATCCCATTCTCCTGTGGAAAGGACATAGCTTAAATCAAAATAAGTGCATCAAGGTGATATTTTGAACCTTGTTAAACACACTGACATCTCTGGCTCTATATGCTTGCTGCAGGGCACTATGGAGTTACGAGCAAGATAGCAGGGAGAATTAGGTTTTGGGTAACCTAGAATTTTTATAATGGTCCTTTAGCTCTGTCTGGCCACCTGTCCTGCCTACATGGTGCTCTTGCTTTGACCTTGTGGTACTGCTCCCAGCATACATCAGGCCTTAGCATGGGCTGGTTTAGCCAAAATCTAAGCAGCAGTTGAGTGAAAAGTCACAAACTGGGTATGAAAATGCTCCAGGCTGACTCCTTAGATTCAAGCATACATTTGTTTCAAAGAGTCTCACCCTGTTTATAGGGCAGGACATCCCTAGCATGAAGCAGAAGTTCATGTTTTCTTTGTCCTTTCTAAATGAAGAAAAATTATCCATTCTCTGGTCATGGTCTTAAGGAATTCTATCATTTGTTTGAAAATGGACACAGAAGTTGGAAGAGGTTTAACATAATCTGTTGCAGCCTGCAGCTGGTTTCCTTAGCAACTTTGAATGCACCCTTTGTATACTAAATGGGAACTTGCAAAGACATATGACTGGATGGCTATTACATACTCATGTGGGTAAGGTTCAGAATTTGGCCACAGTGATGGCAGCAGATCTTGGTTAGGTTAGTCCTTCTATGAAGCCAGGTTACTCTCTAGAAAGCAATGCCGGATTTCATTCACTTTCTCCTCTGAGAGAAAAGATCAAGATGTACTTGCTCAGGAAACAGAGCTATAAGACAGGAATATCCATAGGAAATTTTATGTGGGGGCAAGTTGGGGAGCTGGAAAGTGCTGAAGCTGGCAAGAAGCAGCAATTTGTGGGATTGAACCCTACATTCCACCTGAGCCAGCAGATTGCTAGGATGAGACAGGAGCATCTCTTTGCAGGTTACTTGGCTGTTTCCCCTTCTCACTGTAGGCAGTGATCTAAACAAGTATCCCTTGGCCCTGCTCTTCTCTTACACACATGTGTGTTGCCACCTGTTTTGGCCATGCTGAAATGACCATTATGACAGCATGAAGCCATGCCCTTGCCATACCTTAGTTCCCCTTAGTCTGAATGTCACTACTCAGTTGCAGTCAGGCTGCCCCAGCCCTTGGAACCCTACCACCAAGGGGATCTTTGTTAAGTATTGATAGGATATTTATCTTCAGTAGTAGATATGTGCACCAAAATGCACAAAAATGAGATTTGTAGGTGGGCCTCAGCATTGAGCACAACTTAAAGTCAGCACTAGGCAGCTGTCAAGATTCTTCTGGAAATCCTGCTAAGCATTTTTCTTCATCAGAAGTGAATAAGTGAAAACCTGAGTCCTTGATTTCCAGTTACACCTGAGTTCTCAATGACTAACACTTCCAATTCTGACCCCAAGGCAGTTCTGACATTGGGATAAGGGATGTGATGGGATTTAGATGGGGTTTAATTTAGGGGGGGGTGGGAGGGGGCGAGATTGGGACGTTTTTCTGGGTGTGCTTTTGAAGAAAGTTGCTTTAGGACATTTTGCATTGATTGAGTCACTTTTGAAACATTTTTATCAGCAATATTTTAGCTTTGTGTGTATTTGAGCTTTGTTTTTTCTCTTTTTGTGAGAGCCATAGTCAATAGCCAAGCCTACCAGCAGCACTTGCAGTGGGTCATGATTGTGTTGTTTAAACTGGAAACAGTTGAGGCTGCATGGAATGACAGCAAATGCACTGATTTGGGTTCTTGGCCGTGGCCTGCATAGAGGCTTAGTTGCATTGTTTCATGTTTAAGGTTTTGCTGCTTGCTGTTAGCCAGTGTTACTTTTATGCTGCTTTTTATTTGTGCCATTTGCTCACTTGAATGAGGCAGAAAAGCACAAAACATCTCATGGTCATGTGTTTTCTGATGTGTTAGGGCATAAATAATATCAGCAGAGCACAAGAAAGAAAGGTAGAATTAATATCATAAACTACAGAGGACGAAACAAGACCTAAAGATCTTTTCCATTTTTCTTATCAAAGTTTCTACTTGGCTCTTTTTTATTGCCAAAGAGTTGCCTTAGTCCAAAAGTTCTTACATGAGTGAAGAGACAATTTAATGTATGACACATACTGCCACCATTTATTTTTCCTACATCTCAGTACAGCTACCAGCATATTATTTCAGTGGCTAGCACATGCTGCTCATAACATGAGGCCTTGCTTAGGGAAAGAGCACCTCCTTTAGTCTGTTCCTTAGAGAATAAAACAAGCTAGTGATATATATATACACCCATGTGTGTGTGTGAGGGAGAGTTTTTAAATGCTCTTAAGCTGATTTGGAATGTCTGGAGGCTAGTTAGGTTTGATTTCACTATAAATTTATCTTATTAAAGCAATTATTCTCACTACCTAAAGCAGGTTTCTTAATTTTGTTTAAAAAGCTTCCAGTTCATTAAATCCTGGCTGATCTTTAATTATGCAAATGTTTGGAAGGATCATATCCAGTCATGAATCTACTGGCTGCAGGAATGGAGTTTTGAAATATTGTGGGATTTTCTGGCAGTTTTTTTGTTGTTGTTTTGTCAGAGAAAATAATTTGTTCTGAATCATGTTTTATTTTCACTGGATCAAATAATTCTCAGACTAGTCACTGAGCTCTATCAGGCTTCTATCTAATTAGAGGTAAAATGGTTTAGCACACAGCTAGGCTTGAGTTTGGTAGAATGGCCAAGTGAAAGAGGAGGAAAAAAGCCCAGGTAGAGTAATTAGCACTGACTCTGTAAACTTGCTGTACTAAACAAAGCATAGAACATTTAATCAAGTAATCCTGGGAAATGGCCAAGGGAAAATAAAGGAAGGAGGTGATGATGTACCTGAAGGGTTTTTGTAGCTTTGCCTAAAATCAGTAATGGATAGATCTGTGAAGAATTCCAGTGCTGCTGCCCCTGATGTTTTGAAGAGACATTGTACTCCCTTGCTGTGTGCTGAGGGGAACTGGGAAACACAGGTGATCAGCTGTTCTGAGCGACATGAGCAAAACCAAAGCACCTCCTCATTTCTTCCTTCCAAAATGCCTCCTGACTCCTTTAGGAGGTCATCTCATTGTGGATGAGCCCTAGGCAGAGATCTAGAGCTCAGCAGCAGAGTTTGGCTCTCAGGCAGTTAGAATGGCCTCGAGTGGGCACCATTTACTATTGTTGCCATCCTCACATCCCTGGCAGCAGTTCAGCCCGACATTCAGCATCGGCCAGCCGAGCCAAAGCCATGCTTTGGCTTGGGCCGCACCACCCCAGAGTGCTTCTGGGTTTTGCCTCTTAGTGCTGAGCATAGGAGAGCAGCTAAGAGGATGTCCTTGCAAGAGACTTAGAAAAAAAATTACATGCTCTAAAACCTAGACAGAAGCTACCACACACAGAGATTGTTTTTTTGTGAGTCAAGGTCTGTGTTGCCCCTGCCATTTGTTTTGTGGATAAATTGCAGGCATAAGCTGTCTCCCATATCTTCTTATCCAGAATGTCCTTCTGAAGGAAAAGGAAATGTGTTCTTTACTTCACAGTCGTATACAATCCAGCCTGCCTTGCCAGGGGAATTTAAATCACTCTGCTGCTCTTTGGCCAGTTTCTAGCACTTGTAAAACACATTACAACAATAATGTGCTTGTCCGTGACATGATGATTTGCCTCGCAAACCTCACACCCTGGAAAGCTGGATTCAATTCTGCAGACAGCCTGTAGAATACACTTATTGAGATGTGATAAGCAGCCTGCCTTTCTTGTCCTCTGTCTGAGCAAACTAAAGAAACAAAGCCCATGAAGTGCTGGTGTAACATCTATCTGCATGTCTTGAAGGTGGGAAGCTGCTCCTTTGCAAACACTTCTCTCTGTCAGTGTTATAGGGAAGGAGGCACAGTCAGTGTTGTGAGAGAGGATGTGCTGTATATGCATCAGTCAGAGAGACTTGGAGTGATGGAACGATTTTTGGGTGACAACATCCAGTCCTGAAATAGATAAAAGCAATGAGACTACAGTCAATGGCTTTAACACCTGTGTGGAGCTGAACCTGCAAATCCAGCTAGCAGTGTGTGCAGGATTGACTTTAATTTTGCCTGGTACAAAAGGAGGTGGTCTTTTGGCGTTTTCACTTCATTCTGCTACTACTTTGGAAGGATCACCTGTGTGAATTTAGGCTTGTTGAAAGTGTTGTTGTATCCAGCACAAAAATGTAAAAGAACTTGGGGGGGGGGGGAAATGTTTCAAGCCACAGTGGAAAAAAAAGAAAAGAAAAACCAAAGAGGCCCCATTCACAGATTACTTTGCCTTGCTATGCATGCTCTGGGATGATTTGCTCTGTGACTGAAAGCCTGATTTGCTGTAAGAGCAGAGCACCAGTGGGATGTGGACAACAGAGAATACAAACTCTGTGTTGAACCTTTGAATGGATGCTTGCAAATAAGCCACAAAATTCCCATACATGTGCAAAATGAGTTAAACAAAGCAAATAATCCACACTTTGAAAAAATATCCCTGAAAAATACCTCAGCATAAGCCAGATCTTGTCTGTCAACAGCTTTTGTGTGCCGGGCTGGTCAGTCATCTCTCCTTGGCATTGAAGTTTTGAAAAGACTGAATATCTTCATTTATTTGATGCTTAGATCATTCCTCATTCAAGAGAGATTGCTGCAGGATTTATCATTTTCTTTCAAAGCAGGTTGGACCTGCAGTAAAGCACACTCAGAATCATACCTGGCTGAACTCTTTTGCAGACCCTTTTTGCATTCTCAGCCAGAACTCCTACTGGCAGCTATTTTGCTGGATTAATTGTATTTCTGTGGAAATTTCTGATTTTTCAGAGAAGGACAAAAGACACCAACAACCAAACTAAAATGTAGAATTTTAGATGGTAAAACGCAGTAGAGTTCATGTAGATTTATTGTGGAAAAGGTCAGGTTAAAAAGGTAAAAGAAGATTTAGCAAAAAAATGTGATTCCTGTTGCCAGTGTTGTGGTGTGTCTTGTCAGTGGGAGTTTGCTACGAGCCTGATAGAACAGGGAAGAGACCTAAAGCAGAGGCTTCTGAATAGAATAGAATAGAATAAACCAGGTTGGAAGAAACCTTCAAGATCATTGCGTCCAACCCATCATCCAACACCACCTAATCAACTAAACCATGGCACCCTGTCAAGTCTCCTCCTAAACACCTCCTATGATGGTGAATCCACCACCTCCCTGGGCAGCCCGTTCCAACAGGCAACCACTCTCTCTATGAAGAATTTCTAACATCCAGCCTAAACCTCCCCTGGTGCAGCTTGAGACTGTATGCTCTTGTTCTGGTGCTGGCTGCCTGGGAGAAGAGACCAACCTCCACCTGTCTACAACCTCCCTTCAGGTAGTTGTGGACAGCAATAAGGTCTCCTCTGAGCCTCCTCTTTTCCTGGCTAAGCAATCCCAGCTCCCTCAGCCTCTCCTCATAGGGCTTGTGTTCCAAACCCCTCACTAACTTTGTTGCCTTTCTCTGGACACACTCCAGCAAGTCAACATCCTTCCTAAACTGAAGGGCCCAGAACTGAACACAGGACTCACAGTATTCAAGGTGTGGCCTCTGCTGGAACCTGAGGCTTTACTGTAACAAGGTGACCCCTGCAAAGCAGTAGACTCAATGACATATACAAGAAGGCTTCTCTACTTTCTTTCCTTGTTTGTTAAAACGTTCTCGTCAGTGTTGATTCATTAGAAGCCTCACTAATCATTTTCTCTGCTTCTCATCAAATTAGTAATTAAAATTGCAACTGAAATGCTTGTCTGATTTGAACAGAAACCATTTATAAATGGAAAACTCTGAGGATACCATTCACTCTAGGAAGTTTGCTGTTAATTAAATTATTCAAGGAGAATCTTTCCTAATAAGAACAGTTTGTAGTGGAACTACTTAGTGTTGTGCAGAATAGTACTACTGATATGCAAAAGTTTAGGCCTTACACAAACTGTCTGTTAGTGCCTTCTGCCTTGGTCCATGGCACAATATGATACCACAGAGCTCAAAGCCAGCCCTAACGTTGTGGCTTGCAAAGCCTGGTTCCATGTTCAGTGCCTGTTTCTCCCATATTCAGGGGTACAATATTGATCTCAGAACCTGGAGGGAAATGTAATGACACGTGCTATGTTCTGGATGGGAATTGGATGCACTTCACTCAAAACTAGTAGTAACAGGCTGCTGCTGTGGCCAGCTGTGTCTTAACATAGCAGCAGGAGGGAAACCTTCCTCCCTTTCTGAAATTGTTTCTGCAAGGAAGAACCAGTTTTAGATTTTCTGGCTTTGTCCTGCTTCCAGAGTCACAGAGTGGTGAAAGTTAAAAAGCTGCTTCAGGCAGCTACAGAAGAGCAAGACGAGGAGTAGAAGACCTCAGTGTAAGAGTTGGGGTTGGATGTCACCTTGAAGTGTCATCAAGCCCCAAGCCCTTTCCACCCCAGGACAGATCAGCTCAACACAGATGTTGAGTGTCACAGTGATAATTTAGTTGTTCCATGAGAAACAGCTGCTTATATCTCCCTCTGATCAGTGGTGGGTTTACAGATGAGATGGTCTGTAGTTTTTTTGTTTGTTTGTTTTTTTCACGTGTGGCCAGTCCAAGATATTAAGCTGAAAATGCTTACTGCCTCTGAAGCTTGCCTTTGTCAGTGTTAGTTTATTCTGCTGGTTTTCCCTGGTGGTAATGCTGGGAAACATCTGCTGGGGCATGTTCAGAGCATGTAGGCTGTCACAGTAAAGGCTACTGATGCTTTCTGTTGGGTTCCTTCATTACAGAAAGTGCATACCAACAGTCAGAGTTTTTAGGTTTTCCTATTTGTATAGAAAACTTTTTATTTCTTCAGACCAGAGGTATTACCTCAGGATATTTACTCTGTATGTATGGCTATCTTCAGGGTTTCTTTTCTTAAGTAAAAATCTGCTGGTTTGAGGAAAAGCACACCTTGTAATATATTTTTCCTGTAACACTTAATACCCAGCATAGTATGCCAGGAAGAGGGCAATACTGTCAATGCTGAGAGGCCACGTCTAGCCCTGTTGTTTTTTTGCGTTGCTAGAGTTGTCTTTTTCCATCATAATCAAAGCTGGACTGAGCAGACACATGCTAGGAATCACTAAGTGGTACTTAAATAGATGTGTATCATGACTGTGAGGCAAACAGCACAAAAGACCTCACACCACACAGGCATTCAGCGTGCTGGGAAATGTGAGATGGATGTAACCAGAGGATCCAATTCTCCCCTCAGTCTGGGACAGGGGCACAGAACCTCACAGGGCTGGGTGAGCAGGTTAGAAGCAGGAGACAGAAAACTCCAATATTGTCTTGTAGGGGAATTAAATGTCTGCCTAGGAGTATTTCTGAATCTTCATTAGTTAATGAAGTTTGGAACTTCCCTATGATGGTGGTCAATGTTGTGGGGTGAACAGACAACTATGAATATTCACCCCTTCTTTTGTTTTGAATGCTTGAGCTGCTTGTATATAATCTGTCAGCATCAGCACGTGTTCAGTGGCCAGCTGTGGTACCAGAGTGTGTAGTGAATATGGAGATAATGAAAGATTCTGTAAAACATTTCCAGGATAAACATTTTCCATTTTTGTCTTTTGCTATTTGAGAAACAGAGACTGAAGTGCAGCCTTTAAATGTTTTCTTGCTGTTTCCTAATGTTTCAAAAGGATTTGCAATTTTGGGTGTTGGAAACAATTTAAAGGGAGCTGATTTTCAGTGGCTGGGCGTGCTGCACTTCCTGACTAATCAGACTCTTTTGACATGTCTTAAATTGGGCCCTGAAATAATGGCTAGACAAGTGCCAGTATTTGACTTAGGACAGCTCTGGGGGGTGTCCAGGCAAAGATGCTGTAATACACAGCTCTGATATGCTTTGATACATTCTCAGCATATGCAGAGAAGATATCGCTGCTGAGCAGACAAGAGGTAACTGATCCACCCAGTGAAACCATTAGCCCATGCACAACCAAGTGATGTGCTCCAAATGACCAGCTCTTTTCAAAAAGTGTAGGCCTGTTCTGTTTCAGTGTCAAAAAAGCCTCCTGGCACTGAGAGTGGCTGGCATAATAAAATATTTCCTCTAATGCGGTATTTGGATTTGCCGTGCTTGATCCAAGTCCTGCAAGATTCACCAGGAGTCACTGATAGTGATATTACATGAGGTCTGTCCTCCCATGTAAGTTGGTGACTCTACAGCTGATTTGTAACCTGGACCAGCAGCTGTATTTGCATACTGAGGCAATGGACATAGTTCTGGATTTTCTGGCTTGTTTGGAGGTTTTGTTCTTTTTTTCCTTCTGCAGGCAGACGACCATCTGTCCTGGCAGTGTAAGCAGTGTGAGTCCTGGACTAGCTAGTACTGCTAAAGCCATAGCCAAACAAAAACCCATCTAAATGCTGAATTCTTGGAGAGAAACGAAACCTGATTCGTTTCCAAGTTTTATTTTCTTTGTTTTGGAAGTATTTTTGCAGAGCTGAAAAGGAGAGTTCTTTATTGCTTAAATAATGCTTTGAAGTTTGGTCCTTTGCCAAAAACCTATTGACAGTAACGTGAGTATGGGTGGTGCTCACTGGCATCATGTATTACTTGGGGATCTTTAAAAGCTCTCTGAATAGCTTACCAAGACTTCATTAACATTTGATTTCTGTCTAAGTGAGGAAGAAATTATTACTGTGGCTTTTTTATGGGTGGCTAGGCAGCAGTAAGCAAGTTCAGTGATTTACCTGCCTCACAAGGCACACTCCCCAGCCCTGATACAGATCCCAGGAGTCTGACAAAGTAACCTCTTTTTTCCTAACATCCAATCTGACATCACCTTGTGTTGCCACTGTTTCCATACCTCCCTCTCATTCATGTAGTATATATCTGGGAAAAATGAAATTATTTATAAGCTCAGGATTTCATTTCACAGCTATTTCCTGTAGATGATTTATTTTTTCCCAGTTTTAAACAGGGAGGTTTATCTGAGCTGCTGGGATTTCTTACAATCATTCTCTCAGTAGTAGCTATAATGAGGTGTCTAAACTTCTCTTTTCTTCTTGTCCTCAGGAAACCCACTGACAGTGGCCTGCAAAGCCTTCTTTGGATTCAGTGGAGAATCAGGCCCCATGATCTACTGGATGAAAGGGGAAAAATTCATAGAAGAATTAGAAGGTCACATTAGAGAAGGCGAAGTCAGGTACTGTTTTTAGTGTTTACTCCCCAAAGCCTGGGTTTGGTTTGGTTTGGTTTTTAACAGGTTTTTAATTGGAAGTGGAAACAGTTTTATGTCTAAAGAGTGATGGATGACTTGGAACCATTGCAGTGTCAGTTTCTTCCTCTCCTTTCTAGGGAATAAACTTCAGAGAGTAGCTATCAACATGCCTGAAAATCTGTTTTCAGATTCTCCTGATGGTGGCTGAAGCATCTCTTGAGTGTTCTGGGGGTTGATTTTAACCCTGGGTGGAAGCAATGCTGACCACTGCAGCTGCCTTTTGTGGGAATCCTTGTCAAGATGACACTTGCTTCAGCACCCATGTTAATCCTAAAGATGAATAGTCTTCTGTCAAAGTCACCATACTTCTGTTCTACTAATTGTGTTGTCTGCATGACATACAGCTCTCAGTATGCGTTAACCAGGGCTTTCAAGGAGTAGCATTTGTTCCTTCATGCTTGTAAAAGGATCAAGACAATGCTTAATACTTAAGGAAGAGAAGGAAGTTGCTGTGTGAGGATGAGCTTGTGCTTGCCTTGTTCCAGGTGCTGGTTATCATTTGTTGCACAAGTTGTAAAGAGAACACTTGTATCACCATGAACTTAAATGGAATTTGTGCCTGACAGCATCATCTTGTCTTCCTTGTTTAGTTTTGTTCTCTGGACAAAGACAAAACCACTTATACTATGGACAATGTGGCCCCAGCCCCAACAGAAACCATGAATGTAGATTATAAAGCAAGCCTGGGTCTTTGCACCTCCCATTGCACATTATTTCGTTGCCATTTTTGAGTTGTTTGTTTCTTGTACATGTGATTTGGGAGGGGCAGGCAGAGAGAGATTTCACTGCTTTACTACTTGACCAATAACTTGAAGTTCATCTCTTTAGCCACTATTAAGCTATACTGAAATAACTGACCCAACATTGCACGTTGACTGCACACAGATGGAATTTATCATGTGTTGACAGAAAGGCTCTAAGTGTACAATACTATTTTGGGCTTCTGGCCACAAAATACAGTTATTGGAAACTTCTGTCATTGAATCTAATCAGCATTTAACGATGCTGTGCACATATATGAACAGAGTGATTTTGTGCATGTTCTTCCTCTGCATCAGAAGGCCAGTGTGAGGTTTGTATTTAAAGACCTTTCCAGCTCTAGCACAGTTCAATTTTTTTCCTTTATGTGTTAGTGAAGTTGTTTGAAAAAGCTGAACCTGTCCTTCATTTTGCTATCTCATTACACATTCATGTTTCAAATTAATTTTGTGACAACTCCCTTTTCTCACTCCATTAAAATGCTTTGACTCAGTTTACAAACCTATGACAGCTCAGTGAAACCTTCCCTTCAACAAAGCTGTTTATCACATACCTAATCTCGTGCGCTTCACAGCCAGCATGAAAACAGCATTTACCAAAACCTACTGCATCATTACCAGCAGTGCCACAGCCCAGCCCTTCTTTCATTTACAGGTAGCTATGGCAACTGTAGTAGTGACTTCTGCAAATTATTTTTTCACAGTAACAGCTCTTGTTTATGTGTCTGTCATGGATACCCCTTACGGGTATGCTGCTTCAGGGAGACTGAATAGCACTAACAGTTCTGTCAGTGCCCTGAGCCAGCCCACAACTTCTACCCACTTGTATTTATTATTCCCATCAGTTTGTTTCTAGATGATATTACCAACATGTTTCTCCTAATGTTGAGAAACTACAAGTAATTTGGAATTATTCCCACTGGGCTAAGATGTGCTATGGGTTGTTCCTTTGGCAGGCATCTAATATTTCAACTCTACATCCCATGTCTTAAATGAGTTCACAAATTTGGTAGCACTGAATTTTTGTTGCTGTCCTTACCCTGGACTGTAGCCATCCATTGTGTTACTGGATTAGATATAATAGGTTTAGGTTTGCAGATGAGTGCAGTGTGGGAGTACAAAACATCCATCCTTAGTTTACGTCCTTTGGCATGCATAGCTACCAGTCAATTAGTGTGCTGTTGTGAAAGCACTGAAATGAGGATGCACAACTTGAGCATTCTGTGATCCTGAAACAGTTTGTTTTGGTAAGCAGATATCACCATGAGTAAAATATCTGTAGCTCTGGGCTTCTTGTTAATTATTAGACCTTGTTACACAGCCTCATAATAAAGAGTAACTAATCAATGTTTCAGGATTCAGAGGGAACGACCCCACCTCCCCTACTCCCACCTCCATGCCTACCCTTGAATTAAGATTCCCAAATGTTAGCCATGAATACAGGGGAAAGGAGAAAGATTTTGTCTGCTGGGTGGGTTATTCACAAGGTAATGTCTTGTAGATTGAACCAAGGGTATTAAAGAAGGAATCAGAGTCTTTAAGCCTGTCTGCAGAGCTGTCAGTTGTACCTAATTATCAAAGGAGCCCACGGTGGATTTCAGCACTGTCTCTTTGCCATGGCAAAGTAGCATTTTCAAGTATAAATCTTATTCTCCCAGCAACCAATGAGTTGTTTCTTTTTCTTCTTCAGGCAACACTGCAGAACAGGTTGCAGATGCCTCATGATACTCAACTTTTAGAGCACGTTTGTTCTTTTTCTCCTCTGTTCTCCATTTTTTAAAGTGGAAATATGTTCACTTGTTCTAGATGCACAAGATGTGAATGAGGACATTTTGGACTGCATCCTTGTTTCTTGTTGCTGATCAATTGAACATTCTGCCTTTTCACCTGCAGAAGTCAGCTGATGGTTGCAAAATGCTTAGACAAGATGAGTGTTTTATTCTGTTAAGAGGGGATATTGAGGGAGGGAGGCAGAATTATCATCACTTCCTGGCTAATGTGCTGGGTACTTTGCTGCAAAGTGTGGAAATGACATCCCTCTCCTGGAAATGACAACCCTCTCCTAAAAAGCTTATGCTATTCAAGTAGACATGAGAAACATGGTGCAGAAAAGTGGGCAGGAAGAGCACTGTGAACTGCTTTTCATTGGAGAGGTACTTGTGTACACACACATCTGTCCTTTCATCTACAGACTATTGTTAAGGCCTAGAAAGAACGGAATAGAGTTTGCGTCTCGGTTCACAGTCCAGGTCCTCAACTATATAAAGAATAAAAGTTTCCTTTTTGTTAAGTCTAAGCTTACATGCAGGCCGTAAAGGTTTGGAAGTAATGTCCCAGTCTTGCAAAGAGGCCCAACTAAAGCTTTCCTATGACGTTTACACCTGTGATCATACAAAGCCTGAAAACCTTAGGAAAATGTGATTTCAAGGGAAAAGTATTTTAACTTCACTTTCAACTTAGTGCACTGGAGGAATATGACAACAGATTTGAAAAATCTGAAACATTAGATATTTTTCAAAGCACAAATTTGTATTTGGAGATGACACTTGGTAGTAGTTCATATTTTCTGAACTGAAAAAAAAACAACAATATAAAAAATCAGCAAAATGTTTTGTTCCAGATCAAATAAAACTCTTCAGCTTGAACAAAAAGAAAACATTTGGGTATTCTTTTCTTTCACCCACCTCTTCTTCCCCTCCCTCCCTCCTGTTCGTTGTGAGTTGTCAAGCACTATTGATTTACCTGTGTATTAAATGATGTAATTACTCTTACAGTTTGTTCATCAAACCAGAAAAAAAGGAGCCATTATTTTTTCAACTTGTGTGAGCTGGCATGTGTTAGCAGTGTTGCTGCCAAAGTTTCCTTTTCCAGCTCAGACAGGCACAGAGCTTCACCTTCTGGCTGAGCAGCAAATACTGTTGCAGCTTTAGGGTCTTGTTTCTTGATACTATATTCCATTTCTTTCCAAAAAATGTTGTGCTCAGGTATTCTCTAAGCCAACTACAGTTGAAAGCTGCACATGTATTTTTTTAAATGTAGATGGCCAACTGTGTATTTCTATGGCAGTAATGAATCATTAGCTTTAGAGTACTGCTTAAAAGAAGAAGTAGGGGAAAAAAAGACAAAAAAAGGCAATAATGAACAGTTTAACACCATTAAGAGCTTTCCACAATTTGCTACCAGCATAATGTTTAAGTGCCTGTCAGCATTTTCATGATAGATCCCATTCTAAAGAGTTCTCTTCCTGAAGATTGAAATTAGCATGAAAAGAAGCGGCAAAAAAAAATGTCTCAGTCCAAATGCATATTCTTTGTTTTATGAAAGCTCCTTTTCAGCTGATATTAAAATTTAGGTTAAGGGTTGATTATTTCATTTTAAGTAGATTTAGAACAATATTCAATCTTCATTGCAATCTGTGTTGGTGTTTTGGGTTGGGGTTTTTTTTTCTGCATAAAATAACACTGGATATAGTAAATTTGCTCCAGATTCATGTCCCAGGTATCTTCTCTGTTAATGTTCGTATTTGTTCCTTGCAGCATGGTTTGTAGGGCAAAACATTGTGGAGCAAGTTAGTTACCCACAGAGCAGACAGACTTTCCAGAGTTTGAAATATTTTGCTGCATGTGCATGTGGAATATTAATAGGTAAATGAGAATTGATTTTTCTGAGTGTAAATGATTTAGACGGATTTGAGTCTGCAAACTGATCAGGCTCTCTTGAGAGGTTTCTTTTCTGGCAGAAATAATGCAGCTTCAATCTTTGTTGCATTATTTTCAGCACTTGGACTCAGAGGAAAAACTAAAACAAAAACCTACAAAAGCACACAATAAATGAGAGTGCATGCACAAAAACAATGTAATCCACGTTTCCAAATACAGCACCCATGACTGCTCCTAAACTGAAGTGTTTCTACTTGCTTTTCTGCAAGTTACTAGAATAAACCTTTATTAGAATAAACCAAACCAGGTTGGAAGAGACCTTCAAGATCATCGTGTCCAACCCATCAACCAATCCAACCCACCCAAACAGCTAACCCATGGCACCAAGCACCCCATCAAGTCCCCTTCTGAACACCTTCAATGACGGCGACTCCACCACCTCCCTGGGCAACCCATTCCATAGCGCAATCACTCTTTCTGTATAGAGCTGTATAGAGTTCTGTATAGAGTTACCGAGCTGTAGTGAAAGAGGCTGAATTGGGGTAAATGCTCTGACCCATCTTCCAAGTTCTGTCAGGTCACACAAGCCTTGAAAGGCTATGTGCTCTAGGAAATCTTACCCTGACTGTGTGGTTTATAGCAGTCAGGCTTGCATTTTTGACTGTCTTGTGCAATATGTTCATAGTTCTGATCTGTTTTTCAAATTTGGAGTTCCATGTTTGTTGTATGAAATTATGTAAATAAGAAAATGTGTATGCACACTGGAACCCCCAGAACAGTGCTGGTTTATAATACAAAGCTTGGGAGTTGTTACTGAAAAATTTCAGGCTCCCCAGAAGTGTTTCCACCCAACACAAGAAGCACTCTGATCAGTTACTTTGTGCCCAGTTGCCTCCCTTCAGTGTCCAGAGAAATTATTTCGATTTTTGGTGAACCTGGGTTGTATTTATACTTTTATCTTAAGAGATAAAGAGTATTTCAGTGAGAAAAATATACTGTGTGCAACAGGGAGTTCACAGGCAACTGAGAGGGCATCACTCATTTTGTGTTTACCCCTTACATGTTATGCAGCAGCGCACTTAGAGCATCAGATGAATCCGCTAGACTGTACTTATATCACAGAATCACAGAATATAAAGGGTTGGAAGGGACCTTGAAAGATCATCTAGAATACTTGATGTTACAGTTCCTTCTTCAAAGGACTGGCAACTTTTTGTTGAGCAACTGGTATTTGGGGAAGCACTTTGAGAGAATAAGGCATTGCATTTTTAGACTTAGTTCCAGTGTCAGTATCAGAACACACTTGCATTTACTTTGCATTCTTTTTAACGTTCACAATAGAACAATGACATGAAAAGCCTCTACCTCTGACCTGAAAGTCTGCTACAATTCTCTATTCCCTTTGTGGGGATTTTGCATGTCTCCTTTCATAGGAGCAGAGAGCTCTTGTTCTTGACTCCATTCCCTTTTAAAGTCAGGATCTAGCCCTAAAACTGAAGGGAAATTCCACATAGTACAGCTCCTTTCCATGGTTTTCCAGAGTGCATTAAAATGCATCACAATATCCAGCCTTTAAAATACTGCCTTACAATTTACTCAGTGATGGCTTAGTAGTGCATATTCACTTCTCTGGGAAGTATTTATTGCTGCTTTTTAAAGAAACATAGTTTTTAGCAATTCATTCTGTTGGAGCAGAGGTGAACAAGCCACATGCAAATGTTGCACTTGTAGCTACTCTTCCTGCAACTGATTCAGTTCTTTGCTGCAGATGCGGCAGGAGAGAAAGGCCTTTGGGTGTCATGAAAGATGCCTGGGTGAAGTCTCTTTTAGGCTACTCGAGTCTCCTTCTGTGTCCTTCTCCAGGAGCAAAGTTGGCCAGGAATGCTTTGTATCATGTGCTGAGAAATCATGGTTCTTTTGGGAGTATTCCACTCATTCATTCAGTAAAAAGACACTATCATTCCTTTCAGACTCCTCAGAGAACATCTTGGAGAAAAAGAAGTTGAGTTGACCTTGATCTTTGATGCTGTAGAGGAGGCAGACCTGGCGAACTATACGTGTCATGTGGAAAACAGGAACGGACGGAAACACGCCAGTGTTCTTCTGCGCAAGAAAGGTAGTTCCCTTTGGTTTATTATCTGTACTCTTGCCTGCCTCAGCAGCAACAGCTCAGCAAAGACCCTGCTGACTTTCCTGAGCCATGTTGGTCTCCTGTGTGCCTGCTTGGAGCTGAAGTATGTTTGTGGTACCACTTCAGTTAACCATTGGTGTAAGAAAAATAAATCATGAATGTTCTGTGAATGAGCCTTGCAGATGATGCATTTTGCCTGGAATGCAATCACCCATAAAGCACCAACGTAATCAGTGGAAGTATTTTAGGCCAAACAACCTATGAATTTGACCTAGAGTTGACTGACTACACCTGAGGTAATTGTGTGATAGAGTTAAAATGTGTGTATCTTGGAATAAGTGCCTCAGCAGGGAGATCAGATGTTCTTGTATTTCTTCACTTCCTGGCTTTACTGTTTCAACTGAAAGCTTTTAACAGGTGACATGCATTTTGATTTCTAACTGCACTGAGAATGAAAACATTGCAATGAGAACTACAAATCATCAGAGAATTACCCTATCATGTTTGCTTTGCTTTGTGCTATACCTGGAATTGAGAATACCATTTCTGACAAGTTATCTGTAGCAAAAAGATAATTGTTTGGGTTTGAGTGTTCCAAATTAAAAGGTGCTACTATGCTGTTTGTAGAAGTCATTATCATAAGAAGTGTAACAGTGTCTCATTACTGTTCTTATGCTGTTTGCTCAATTACCTCTTCTGTTCATAAGCAGGGTAATGTTTAAATTTGATCTCTAAGATTCAGTGTTTGGGGTAGTACAGAAGCTATAAGACAGTAACTGTTGGGAAAGCAAAGGAAGGTTACACAGGCAGGATAAAGATGTAATGTGAAGCCCCAGAGCCATCAACACAGACTGACTAAATAGTTAACATATTGTCCAGATCTCTGCCATTATTCTTGGCTGTAAATTAATTTATCAAAAGAGAAGAAATGTTTTTACAAAGCACACCTGCATACGCTGTTCCAGCCCTTTGTATGCCTTCAGAGCACTAAGGCAAAGGATGTGCTTCTCAGCAGGTTACGGATTGCAATGTTAGTGTCAGTTAAAAATCCCAGTGTAGCAAAATCTCATGGAAGTGTCACCATTTGGAGAAGGTTTAAATGTACTGTTAGTATCTTCACATGCTGCAGATTGACCTCTGAACCTGGGGTAGATATCACCATGGGACAAACGAATCAAGAGCCAGGTAGAGGAACAGGAAGACCAGCCAAGGTGTCTGTAGGTGGAGCAGAGCAATTCTGGCAAACATCCAGAGTTCATCAGTTCACCTAAAGGCATGCTGGATGCTAAGTGCTGTGTTTCATGGCTATCATCTGTATAACATGACAGCTGAGATAGTGGGACAAAAAGAGGCTACTAGGGAGAGGAAACTTTTGGGTCAATGTCCTCTTTTTTTTTTCTCCTTTTTTCCCCCCCTATTCTTCCATGTGACTCACAGGTTATATGTGTGAAAGTACAGTATGCAATCTTGTCAAAATTAGTTGAATCAAGTCCTACTTACACTCTGTACATGAGAGTTTTTATCCTCTCAGAAAGAAGGGCATAACATAGGGTATATTTTAGACAAAGTGCTAAGGGTAAAACAATAGGAAAGGTTCAAACCACTCTGAGAAACAAAGGCCTGCAGTTGTGGTGTGGAACACAAGTGGATGTATATTCAGCATCTGAACTGACAGGATGTCACAACTTTAATTAAGCAATCTGGTCATCATGATGAAGGATTAGCCTCTTTACTGCAAGAAGCATTCTACCTTTCCACCCACTGAACCTCATAAATATACCCCTGATAGTAAGTGTATCTGTGTTGACACTGTTAAATGTTCAGCTGTGTTGCATATATTAGAATAACAAGCCAGGTTTATTTATAACAAGAAATTGCAGGTATTTCAGAGCTCTGCTGAAATTATGGAAGAAGCACTGCTGAATACAGAATTTGGAGGTGGAAAGGATCACTTCTCAGCTACTATTTCTTTTCTCTCTGCATTGTGGCTGTGGAAAGCTTATATTCCCCTCAGGCGTTCTCAGTAGTTGATTTTCAAGCTATTAAAGTGTAATTTAAAATAACCACAGTATTTTCACTGTGCCCTTTGACTGCCTGTCTCATTGTCTTGTTTGTTATTTATAAAGTTCTTAGAAATACTTGGCCAAAATTTTCTTTTCTGCAGCTTGATATAATTCTCATCCTAACTTTCTCTAGCTTGGATCTGACTGTTCAGTATTACTGAGTCAGACAATATTGCTTACTGTATTTACTGACTTGTGACAAGATGAAGGGCAGGACTGGTAGAAAGCTGTTGACCAGCATCCTTTGTGCAGCTCAGAGAAGAGATCATGGCTTGCCCTTGTAATGTGCTGCAGTTTTCCAGATACTGAGGAATTTGGGATTAGCTGAAGCATTTGGGAATAGCAAAGATGAAGCACAGATCTCTCAGCCAGAGAAATCACCCTTCCTCCAAAGTCTTACCTGCTAAGGGCTGCATTACCCCCATTTCCAAGGGTTGCCTATACCTGCATTTTGTCTCTACGGGTCGAAGTGCTGTGTAGGTTCTTTCGGCCCTTTGCTCAAGGTGTAATTGCAGTGTATCAGATGTACACAAGCTAGCATAAGTCAAGAGTCCTGCAAAACTAGGAAAGCTTGGATAATAATTATAATACATATAAATAAATAAAAAGGAATAAATCCCAATCCAAGTTACAGCTGTGGTGTAAGGTTTCTAGAGTTAGCTCTCGTTTTGACATCACAGTTATTTTTAAGCAGACATTTTGCTTTAAGGAAGAAAAAAAGAGCTGTTCAAATATTTAAGGTAAAATATGTTGAGGTCTTCTGCTGTATTAATGGTACAGTCCTCACAAATGCTGTCAGAGGATACAGGAGTGCTTTCTGTACTGATAGCCCCAGAGCATGCAGCAGCATTTAAGATTTTTTTGTATTTGGTTTATTTTTATTGGAAAAGGACCAAATTCAGTTTCAAACACCCAAAGTTACCAATGCAAAGGCAGAGTCAGGCATGGCTCTGACACCTGAATACTACTGTCTTCTATCACATTCTTCTTTACTGACTTAATTGAAGACCAGATTGTTATTTGCTTTCAAGTAGTTAAAAAAATTAATTCTGGGTTTGCTTTTATTTTGTTTTGTTGGTTTGGGGTTTTTTCTTTGTTTGTTTGTTTTGTCCATGCTACCCCAGTATGTTTGCTGTTCACATTACTGGGAAGCACAATATATGCCCATTTGTCCTTTAGTTGTGGAAAGAGGCCAGGGTTCCCTTCAAATGAATTTTAAAACAGCCCAGTGATTGAAGTCTGCATAGTCTGTAATAGAACCGTTCTGGAGTGTGAATAACTTACCAGGAACTTCAGGACACCTTACTGGAAAGAAGCAGTGAATTTAGATAAGTATTCTAATGATATTTGCTCACCATTTACTTTGAGGAGGCTGCCTTCATTCAAAATATGCCAGAAACTAATTTGCAGTTTGTTTTTTTAATGCTGATACAGTACTAAATGATGGGGAACCTTCTAAAATATGTTTGTCTTTCATTTATTGGGTATGTGTGATACTTTTGGAAAAGGCCATAATCCTCTGTGCTACGTTGTAGCTAAGTCCTTTTACACTATTTCACATTAGAAACTATAAAAATAGTATTCCTATTTACTAATTTTCTGTCATTGTTATAGAACAAAACCCAGATTCAGCTTCTTTCCGAATGCTGGCTGTGCTGCCTTCCCTATAGACCTCACTAAGCACCACTTGAGGAGGAAGGCATTAATCAGAGGCGGAGATTAAGATCTGAAGTAGGCAAGGAAATGGAACATTCCGGGGTTTTCTCCATTGGCTCCTCCTTAGAATGGAAATAAGGAGCCCAAAAGCCTTGGTTTTGTGTGCTCTGGGAGAGTTTATGAGGCAGTAGGACCAATACAGAGTGTGCAAAAGCAGATCTGTTCTTCCTTTTCTGGGCAGGATTTTGTGGGTTGGTTTGATACCTCACCATTCCCCCAGCAAGTGAATGCAAGTCCATGCCCCCCCCATTGTGGTCTGATCAATGCTCAGCATTTTCTTACCTTCCAAACTGGCATTTTTGCCATCATCTCTCTTTTCTAGGAAAAAAGATTCAGTGCAACAACCAAAAAAAAAGGTTATTTTCCTGAAAAATGATTTTAACCAACTCTGTTCTCCACTTGACCAGATTTGTCCCCAGAGCACATGCTAACTTCATCATGCGGTATAATAAAAGTCCCATGAATTCCCTGTGTTCTCAGAGAGATTAAATAGCTATTATAATATACATTTCCCATCTATTAGTCCATGGCTTCTTACCAGGCAGCCATCAGAGATACTGTAAACTGGGAATAACTTGACATCTGATGTTAATTATTGAAATACAAGGCAAGCAAGGCAAGAAGAACCCCAAAAGATACACAACTAATTTGCTTTTTATCTCAAAAATGACACAAATTACATACCAGCAGTTTCTTCTGACCCAAGTTTTAGAAGCAAAAAGATCACAAAAACTTTGTCTTGCCTTTATTGCAGTTTTTAACATCTTCATGCTGTATTTATCCCAGCAGCAAATATCTTCATGATGTCTTATTCTAAAGTAATGCAGGCTGTTAGAGGTGGCTATTGTCAAATTGTCATCTTTTATCTTTTATAGCTAAGTAACATGTCAAGTGATGTTATAAGCAATATTGTGTTCAGAGGACATTGCAGGCTAAAGACCAATGCTGTTGGAGTCTTACATCAGGTAGAGCACTGGACTGGTATTCAAGGGGGTTTTATCCCATTCTGGCATTGTTTTGCTGAATGACCTTGAACATCTTGCTTTGCTTTTCTATGCCTTTGTTTCCCCAGCTGTAAAAGATGGATAATTGTGTTTGGATGAATATGTGAAGTACTTTGAGGCAGACTGCTTGTGATGTTTCCTAAAAGCATCCCAGTAGGAAATTTTAACGAGGACTAGTTCCCATTAAAGTATAATGTGTACTAAACAAACATGTGAGAACTCTGTTAGTAGCCATTACAACTCAGTGTGGCTCTTAGCAGCCTGGTGTGTGCTCCTGGCTTCACACGTTAGCTTGGGCAGTCTGGATGCTGAGCTCATTCTCCAGTGATTCAGCTGAAGTCCTGGCTTGGCAGCTCACATCAGCTCATCTGCTGGCTTCACAAATGTAAACCCAGAGTTAAATAATTTTGAGGGTGCTAGAGTCTGCCAAATGGGGTACAAGGTATCTAGTATAGCAGTTCTCACATGCTGCACACAGCATTTGATACGCTTTGCCAACACAGGAGTTTCAAACTGCACCAGCTCATTAAAAGTTGATTAATCCTCTGTAAAGTCACTACATAATTCCCTTGTAGAATAATTATGATTATAGCCTCAAATGGATTTTGGATGGTGATTTCAGATGGACAGTAGATGGAGTAAATGGATATAGCTAAGTAATAGGTAATGATTGAAAAAAAAATGAGGCATCCTTAATATTAGAGTGGTTATAATTGGAAATGCATGATGTGGAATTGTGCAATGGATTAGAGCAAATAAAGCTTGGAAAGATCATAACCTTTTTGTCTTTCCTTGCTAATTTTAGATTTGATCTACAAAATAGAGCTTGCTGGAGGACTGGGAGCCATCCTTCTTCTGCTTATTTTGCTCGTGACCATCTATAAGTGCTACAACATAGAGTTAATGCTGTTCTACAGACAGAACTTTGGAGGAGACGAAGCAGCTGATGGTAAGCAGTTGCTCAGGAGACTCAGTATGTGCAAAGGGAATATTTCAGAGACCCAAAGTGATGCAACTTCTAGACTGAAATGAATCCCAAAAGATACCTGCTACTGGGCTGAGTTCAAACTACTAAGCACCCAACAATGTAAAGCCATAAGACTTTCACCCAAAGCTCTCTGAGATCAGTGAATCTTGCCACTGAAATGCCACTGGGCCAGGCATTAAGCAAATGGGAGTCAGAAGAATTGTTCACAAGTGTCTTACAGAGAATCAAATGTAATTTCTGAACTGACTCCTCTGGAGACCTCTTCATGTTCACGTGCTCCAGTGCCATACATACCCAGGCTCTCTTCTGCTGAGATCCACAGAGTATGTGGGCAGCCCTTTCATCAGGTATTTTTCATTAACCGCTTCCATTGAATTGTCTTCAGGCTGCCAACTAACTCCTGTAACTAGTGAGGGGTGATAGTTATTGAGGCTAACTAGGTACCTCAGATAATTGGGAGACTATGAACAGCTTAGTGGAAATGTACATCTTGCCTGGGGAGTGTGTTTAGGAATAGACTAGGCTGGTTTTCAATGTTTTCCCCCACCTTCCATGTCATTAGCATACATTCTGTTTGATGCCTAAAGCTAAACATGTATTTTTAAATTGAAGCTTTAATTCTTCTGAATATAGATCACTTCTGCTCCTGTGAAGCTGGAGTAGGCCTTGGGAAACCAAATGCAAGTGCTTTAAATCCTATTATTATATTCTTAATACTTAGAATGCATTATTAATAGGCATTTAACCAGTATCTGCTAAAGATCTGAAGTGCAGTGTTCAATTAGAGGTACTTTTCAGAGCCCTCTGCAAAATTTGGGAGTCATGTAGGAAGCCTGAAAGGGTCTATCTAGAAACAGTAAAGTGTTTGAGAGAAAAGCAGGGAAAGCCTGTCTCCCATTGTGCCAAAACAATGTGCAGTTGCACAGACATGTTAACTTTCTGCAGATAGCATTACTGTTATCAAAAATAATGTGTTGCTGTTTAACACTGGGTAGGTGTGGAGTTTTGGAGAATGGCTGGAATGGCATCCAAGGGATTTTAGAATGTGGAATGATAAATGGTAGGAATAGAGGGGAGGAAACGTCCTCTTTTTCAATCTTCACATGAGAGTGGGAGAACCTTAAATTATGCTTGTGTTGTACTATACAATACTGCACAATATTTATACTGATACCTAGGAGAAAGTGAAGGATGAAATTCTGTGAGTTTGGAAGTAATTTACCTCTGACACCTTGGGATTGTACTAGCATAACATCCCTGGTTCACACCAACAAAAAATGTCCCAAAGTGGTAACTTCTTCCAGATTGCTTTGATTCATTTATCTCATGTTTTTAGTGTGAAGCTGCTGCATCTTTATTCATGTAACCTCCTTGAGTCAATCACTTTTTAATTTATGGAGCAGTATTATTTTCTAGTTGTTTGGAGGACGCCCCCTGAGTACCTAGGGGATTTTGTGTGCGTGTTACCCTGAAAACAACCTTTTATTTTTCCAGTGCATTGTTTTGGAACTATTGCAGCTTTGTGCCTGATTCTGATCCTGCATAATGAAAGATGGAGACAGAATGTTACTGAAGTCAAAGTATGTAACAGGGATGTTTCTTCTTATGTAGGCTACAGTGGGAACATGCAGCGCTCCCATGAGCAGTCAGCTGCTGAGGTGCAGTTGCAGGGCCCATACATTTATGACACACACTTCTTTACAAAAGAAGCTTTGCAACTCAGCAGATTTGCTTTATTCCTATTTCTAAAATAAGCAATGCTGGATGCATTCACTTCCTGTCTTGTACACAGCATTGTTTTTAGAGAAAATGACACTGAGGGTTAAGGGAAACCATTTAGAAAATGGATCCAAACAGTGCTGCATCCAAAGCACTCAGAGCAAGTGGTGAGCAAGCATGGGTAGATCCTTCTGCTGTCTTGTGTGTGTCGAGCTTGTGAAGAGGGAGTTGAGTCCATAGAGATGTAACACAGAGTACAGACTCACAGCAGCCCAGGGGAACTCATTCAGGGTTACAGATATTGAGAATAGAAGTGACTGGGGAGGGCAGCTGGAAGGGGCAGGAAGCTCAAGGGCTGCCTGCACATAACCCATGCCTGGTTTCTATGCTGCTTTGCAACCAGGCATGTCAGCGCTCTGGGGCTTGCTTTGCTGCCTTTGCAGAGCTCTGAAATGCTTGTGGGAATGCTCACCTGGTGGCTGGCTTCTCTTAAAAGCTTTTGGCAGGCTTCATTACAGACAAAGTAACAGGTATTGGACAGATCTCCAAAGCTGACTTGCCTTTGGTTTTTTGCTGTTCTTTTGTCATGTCTCCACCAGTAATTACTATTTTTATAGGCTGTTGATTTCAGATACATATCAACAAGCCAGGTGGGCATCCTCCTGTACAGCTACAGTGACACTGGGCAAATTGCCTTGCGCAAACATGTAATTACTCACATGCTTTGTCTGTAGCTCTGACCCTCATGGGTCTGGCTTTGCATCAAGAATTACAAGAAAGTAGCCATCCTTTCAAGGTCATCAAAGAATGTATTGTATTTTTATTAGCTATTCTTTTTTCCTTTTTATCAGAGTATATTGATGATTTTTTAGAGGCCCTACAAGAAATCTGGTGAGGGACCTTTTAGGGTGTCAGGTAATGATAGGACTAGGGGGAATGGAGCAAAAGTAGAAATGGGGAGATTCAGATTGGATGTTAGGAAGAAATTCTTCACCATGTGGGTAGTGAGGCACTGGAACAGGTTGCCTGGGGAGGTGGTAGAAGCCTCATCCCTGGAGGTTTTTAAGGCCAGGCTGGATGTGGCTGTGAGCGACCTGATCTAGTGTGAAGTGTCCCTGCCTGTGGCAGGGGGTTGGAACTGAATGATCCTTGAAGACCCCACCCAAGCCTAACAATTCTTTGATTTTAACTGCATTAATCATCTTCCATGTGCACTGTTGTGTACAGATAATTGGTACTCAGCAATCTTACATTCATGCAGTTTTGTCCTCACAACATTAACTATTTGCTTTTTCATTTTCTGTAAATAATGGCAGCTGTGCTCTACCCTGGAGACTGAATTGCTGAAGGTTGGCTTTTGCAATATACTGTTTTTCATTACTGTAGATGAATAACACAGAAAATATCACTAAGGTGGTCTGATCCCAGCAGGGATCTCAAGAACAACAGTGGTGCCACTTCTAACCCATGGCACCAAGTACCCCATCAAGTCTCCTCCTGAACACCTTCAATGATGGCGACTCCACCACCTCCCCGGGCAGCCCATTCCATAAACCTTTATTAGAATAAACCAAACCAGGTTGGAAGAGACCTTCAAGATCATCGTGTCCAACCCATCAACCAATCCAACCCACCCTGTTCCTGTCAGAGCTGCCAGCTCTTAGATCTGTGTTTCACATGCAGAAACTTGGAGACATCCATCAGTGCTGTACAGGAGGAGGAGGACTTGTGCTGCTCTTTCTAGCCAAGCCACTGTATTGCAGCCCTGTGGTTCTCATGTGGCATTTCCTTGGTCCCCTTTGTCACCCACTGCCTGCCTCCACCTTTGGATGAGGCTTTGCCTCCACCCCTCAGCTGCAGACAGAATGAAGGGGCAAGTCCCTCTCTGCACCCCATTTGCTCTCGTTACTTCTCTCTTTCATGATCCAAACCCCAAGTATTTCCAATGTCCCAGACCATGTGATCTCTGAAATTCTGATACTGATTTTTAAAACTACAGGGCTTTCAGGAAAAAAAAATATGCTTTGGACTAGTTTGTATCTTGTTGTTTTCTGCATAATCATTATCCATTTAAGTCATGTATTTCCTCACAGTTACTTGTGCAAGGAAGTTTTCCTTACTCAAAACTTTACAAACTTCCTAAGCTCAAGAACTTTTCCAAGCTTAGAACTTTCACATAATCATAGCACTCTTGAGGCATAGGAGTTGAAAGATTTCCATTGCCAATATGTGAAGGATTAAAGTGCAAAGTTCCAGCTTTACTGTTTGTATAGAAATTTTGCCCACGACTGTTTCAGACGTGCAACGAATACATAAGCCACACAAAGCAGAGTTACACTAATGAGCTCAACGTGCAGAAGAAAATGGAAAGGATATCCTTTGGATCTGAAAAATCTCTCTGTGGAAGACAAATTGTATATTCCTCTGAAAAGTCCTGATTTTGTTGGGACATGCTTGATCCTTTCATGAAATCATACAGTTTACAAGTACTTCCCTGCATTCTTTATAGTGCTCTTGCAAACGGCAAGCTGAACATGAGTTTGTTTTCTTGCAGACAACAAGGAGTATGACGCCTATCTTTCATACACCAAAGTGGATCCTGATGCATTAGATTGTGAGAATACTGAGGAGGAGCAGTTTGCACTTGAAATTCTGCCAGATGTTCTAGAAAAGCACTACGGATATAAGCTCTTCATCCCGGATAGGGACCTGATCCCTAGTGGCAGTAAGTATTTCTGACCTTTCAGTTTTAACTCTTTCATGTGCCATAAAGGTCTGGACTGTGTGATACGTACTAGATATGGGAAACCTGCCTTTGTGTAGTGGTTGTGAGGACTGGAATTTTCCGCAGTACTGCAAACTGGAGCTCTAGGTCACAACTTGTTCCTGCCCCACTGAAATGGAAGAAACTGCCACTGATTTCAGCAGAGGCAGGAGCTGGACCATTTTACAGGGAAGGCTGCAACACTGGAAGCCATGCTGTAGTCCAAAATCTGTGCATCAGACACAGGTCACTAAGCAGGAGACTTCTAAAAAACATTTTGTAGTCTCTGTTTTATCATTGAAAACAGGATTCTTATTTTTCCAGTAATTGTTTGTCATCTACAGCAGCTTTACTGGGGCAAAATCATCTTTCCCACTGGCTTTTGGGTTGTTCCTAACTTCAAAGTCTCATTAAAAGCTGCCATAGTTTTCCAGTTAATATTATAGGTGCCATTTTTTCATTAGAGTTTTGACCAAGTGTTGTATTTCTGAGCACTACTGTGGAAGTAAGTGATACTAATTCTTCAGAGGACTACATACAGCCCAGTGATCTGATGTTTTCTATGCTGGCAGTGAAATACAATCATCCATTTCAAATCAGTTTTGCTGCCATGTCTGAAGATTCAGCCTTTGGATGTCTGTACCAACAGTTACTACCTTCCTAGCTGTAGTTATGGCATCTCTTCTTCAAGACTCATTTTCTGACAAGTCAAAAAGGACCATGAATCCTATGCATCATGTTGATGAATTTTTAATGCACAATATGTTTGCTGTAATATCACATTTATTTGAAATACTACCCTTGTGAAAAATAAGGGGGGTTATGAATTCTCTCTGCAAATGACTTCTGTGAAAAATCTACAGAAAGAAGGTCATATTCTTTTCTAATATGCTGCTGCACAGGAAATAGGAACAAGAAAGCAAAGCAATGGCTGTGCTGGAGCAGATGTCCCCAAACGTGAAACAGCTAGAGCATGGCTGCATTAGCAATCTGCCTGCCAAAAGACTTGAAATTGCTGCCTTGCTACTGCCAGACCCCAGTGCCTGTCCCAGAAGTTCCCCCCTGACATTTGAGGGTCCTGGAAACAGTATTCTGAATCCTATACCCATTTAATGCCTTGAATTGATCCATGTGCCTTTGCAGCTCCCAGGTTAGAGCTGCTTCCCTTATTCTGCTGCCCCTACAAGATGTGAGTTTTACTCCCTTAGTGACATATTCCAGAAAGAGGACTTGACTCACAGCCTTCTTGTTTCTCACAGTACAACCGATAGCAATGACTTGTTAGATATTATTAAGAGGAAATGGATCTTTTTGTGTTAAAAATCACAGCTGTTGTAAGTAATTTTTTCATATCCAACAATATAGCAGGGGTACACTTAGCAATTATACAAGGGAATTAGAGAATTTAAAGCTAGCCCTTCAGTGATAACTACACTGAAGCATGGATTAATCTGAAATTAGATTCTTTCCATTTGCTGTACCAGCCAGCATGGTATTTTGTCTATTTTTGTCAGTCAGACATGCAGCAAATACTTGTCATCACTTTGGGTATTCATTAAACCTCTCCTGAAAATGTAGGGTACCTGAAAATGTCAGTTCTCATTTATGAACATTCACAGAATTAATACCTCTTTTCTCCTCTCAAACTCACTTCTGCAGCCTTATGAAAGGGCCTGATTCTAGCACATGGAGCTTCAAGAACGCTTAATCAGACATAATGACAATGCAGAATAAAATGCGGAAGTGAAATGAGTGTGATTTGCATGCTTTAGCTTTGAAAAAGATGTGGGTGAAGGTACTTTATTTTGAGGGGGCAAGAGGGAGGGGGAGATGCTGGGGAAGCGGAGAAGACTGAGACTCCTGTATTTGTAAGCTCTCCATGCGCTCTGGAGAAGTGGAATGCAGCTGTGTTCTGCCTAATGCTCATCAGCCTTACAAGGACTTGCAGTGCTTAGTGAAGAGAGAAAGCAGTGGGATGTGGTGTGGACCTGTTAGAAACTTCAGAGGTAAACATAACATATTTTAGAGTGGCTCTCTCAAAAAGTAGCACATATGAAAAAATATTAGACTCTTCATATGACAACAGGGTGGATCACAGTTATCTTTTTTCTAGGGTTTATCTCTTCTGACGTGTGCTGCTTTTCCTTGTCTTTTGGTGTAAATGACTTTCGGTGTGATGCAATGCTTTCCCACTCTCCATTCTGACATATTTCCTTCTCTATCTTGTGTACTTAAATGTGTGCCATTCCATCAGCATAGCCAATAATGTGTGTTTTGCAAGGCTGGTTGTTTCATACAATGTCTGCAGTGCCAAGGTGCTGCCACAGGAGGGTGTGCATTGTTGTGCTTCCTTCCTGGCATGAAGCTCTGCGTACAGCTGCTACTTGGGTTTGAGAGCAAGCAAAAAATAGATGTTAAGTAGTATTTCATTCACTTTCTTGTGTGCTTCTCTGAACAAACTAAAGAGCTGACTTCAGAAAAACTCAGCAGCAAGTTTGATTATGTCTTTGTCCAGCTGGTTCATCTTTAACCTCTAGGGAAAAGCTGTGATAGGCTCTGCATATCCCTGTGCAGCCGAGGGAGAAATTGCAGCCAGACGTGGCTTCGCTGGGATGTGCACATCCAGCAGCAGGCTCCTTCACACTGCATATCTGAGCTCTGTGTTACTGCTCTGCGCTGAGGACTGTCTCTGTCAGGCGTGCTCATGGACTGACTGTGCTGCCCTGAGGACAGAGGTGACTGGTGTGGGGAATGAGGTCATCTCTTCACCATTGGGAAGCAGACCCGTGGCATCTAGAGCTCAGGTCAGGTGGTGCTGAGTCATGTTTCACAGTAGATGTTGGTTTCTGTGCCCTGCTGGGATACAAATGTTTTGTATCCGGAGGAGTGTTTTGCCCTAGTGGTAGAATCGCCATGAAGGGGATGTCAGGGACCTTGGTGCTGCCTGAGAGCAGCATAGATGGATCCGGCTCCCCAAACTGGTGAGGTGGAAAAGGGGCTCAAAGCAGGGGCTCTGCTGTTTCTCTGCTCTCCTCATGCAGAAGTCCCTGTGGCCATGCAGGCTGGAAGATGAGAGGGGTGACAAGCTAGGGAGCTGTGACATGCTTGTAAGTGGCAAGACCAAGTTTGTAACCTAAGATTTGAGTTGCATGTTATCCTAAGTACTACAGTAGCTAGTCTTTATTTGGGCTTAGCTGAGTGTTCTTCATTCTGTCAGAGCTGACAGCACATGCACCTTTCTGCCCAGGTGACTAATGCATAATTGAACATGCCAGTCTGTCACCCCCTAAAATGCAGTTGCAGTTAGTGAAGTTTTAGAAGTTACTTTTTTATTACTAGTTTTCAAGGCTTCCCCCCCCCAACGTTTTCCCACAGCAAGCACTCTCAAGCCCTGTGAGCTTTTTAATCCAGTGTTAGGAGACTGAAGAGAGATTGGGGGAGAGGAAATAAGAATAGCTGTTTTAACCTGAGCTATTTTCTTTCTTGCTAAGAACAATGTGTCTACAGAAAGAAAGATCTATTTGAACTTGACTCTGCTAAAACTGGGACTATCAGAGGAAGATATTCTTCTCAAATGGTTTCTGCAAATTACTTTAAACCCCAAAAGTGAAGAGATCAAAACTGTGCAGCTGCATTTTTAATACCAACACTACAAATCTATTAGAGCATCATCTAGATGCTCTGTAAGCATATGCGCATTTGATCTTAATGGGATTGAAAACCCACCAACAATTCACTACAGCTCAACCCAAGTTACAGAGAGCAGGCACTGGAAGGAGCAACTGAGATGAAATAAAAATCCTTGCTCTTACCTGAAAAATGAGAGATTGTCAACGCAACAGGAGAGTGCCTAAGGCATATGATAAAAAGCACCCAACAGTCAGCATTGCACTTCTGGCCCTTTTTACTTTTGTCTGCCCATCTGTGTGGGGTTTGCCTGGTGAATTCCAGCTTCCTGGCTGCCTAGATGAAGACAACACAGATGGACTGTTTTCCTGGGATTCCCAAGGAGCTATAACTAGGTATGGGACATCATTTATGTGGAGTGGGAGTAAAGTACCCAGCTCCATTAACTCCTTTTCAAAGTTCCTTGTTGTTTACTCTATGAATCTTACACTTCCCGCCAGACATGGGTGGAGGTGGCAGGGATACAGAGGAATTAACAGCTGGATACAGAGGAATTAACAGCTGGAAGTGTAAGAAATCAAAACAAAAGCCAGAAAGGTTGGCTACCCTGCAGCAGCCCACTAAAGGCCACCAGGGAGCTGGAGCACACAGTGTAAGAAGAGAGCCTAAAAGAACTGTTCTTCTCGAAGATAAGACCAACAAAGACAAAGCCAAGGAGGAAGAATCTTATCATCGTCTTTCCAGTGGAAAGCACAAAGGTAGAGACTGACTCTTCCCAGGGGCATAGTTGTTGAACAAGAGGCCAGGAGTACAAACTACAACACTGAAAATTTTGTGTAAGATTTAGAAAACTTTTCTCACTGTGAGAATGATTAGATGCTGGAACAGAACCCAGAGACACTGAGAAGAAACCTCTAACTTTGGAGGTCTTGGAGTACTGACAAGGCCCCGAGCAATCTTGGTTGGTCCTGCTTTGGGCAGGGAGCGTATTGACCTGGAGACCTCAGCAGCCCCCTTCTAAGCTGTTTTATGAATTTTTTATTCTAAATATCCAGAATTTTTATTCCAACATCTGTTACCAAAGCATTTTCACCAGAATCACTCACCTCAGACACTTCAGCCTGCAAGGAGACATCCCAAAGCTCCCTTTTCCTTCTCCATTAACCCTCCTTTCTTTACCACATCAAATACAGCAAGTCTGGCAATGGCTGAGGGAGTGCTCTGCTGAGAGGGCAATGTGTCCTGCTGATCTACATTGCTTATTTCTTCATGTTGAGCTCATCAACTGTCCCTTAGCTTACACTGGGATTGGACCCTCTATGGTAAAGGGCCACCAGGAGTACTGTGGCCAGCTCTGGTGCCTCACACAAGAAGGACGTGGACCTGATGGAACAGAGGAGGGCCACAGAAGTGATCAGGGGGCACCTCTCCTACAAGGACAGGCTGAGGGAGCTGGGGTTGTTCAGCATAGAGAAGGAAAGGCTCTGGAGAGACATTCCAGTACCTGAAGGGGGCCTACAAGAAGGCAGGAAAAGGACTGTTTGCAAAGGCTTGTAGTGATAGGATGAGGGGCAATGTTTTGAAATTAGAGAAGAGTGGATTTAGATTGGACATTAGGAGGAAGTTCTTTACCATGAAGGTAGTAGAACACTATTACAGGTTGCCCAGGGAAGTAGTTGAAGCCCCATCCTTGGAGATATTCAAGGTCAGGCTCAATACAGCTCTGGGCAACCTGATTTAATGGAGAGTGTCCCTGCTCATTGCAGGGGTGTTGTACTAGATGACCTTTGGAGGTTCCTTCTAGCCCAGACCATTCTATGATCCTGTTGCCACTCTCCTCTGTGTTTTTGCAGTTCCAGCTGCATTGCTGTTCTGGTCTGACCAAACAGATTAACAAATAGGAAAAGGAAGACATGCAATTGTTTTTGTTATAATAATGTAATCAGAGTAAGAGTTTGGGAACTATTCAGCTGGGAAACCAGGACTAAATTATTCTTCTATAAATAACTTTCTCAAGTGATAGTCATACTGCCAAAAGCAGAAAGGGTGGTTATTTTCAGACTGCCAGGAACCAGCCAATATGGGGTTGATAATAAGGATTCTTTGGACCTTGTAGTGCTGCAGACCATGCTTCCCAAAATTATCCCTAGAACTTTATATGATTTCTGATGTTCCTTCCCTCTCCCTCAACTGCTTCTGCAGATCATCTGAATTTGGTCAGTCAGTCATTTCTTTGTGTAAGCAACTCAGTGTCCGTGGTGGTCATTCATTTCCTTGTTCTTAGTCTGTTTTCATACTAGGTTGTCTGGGTTTCCTTCCATCCTGTGGTTAGTGCAGCTCATTCAAGATTCAACAGGCAGTTCTGCATGATTTAAATGCAAATGGGATGCATGTCTTGGACTTCTCTCCCTCAGTGCTTCAAACTACAGTGCAGCATCATTGCATGTTGACTGTGTTTGGTGAACATATATTTGCTGTTGGGTGATCTGTCTTCATTACTAAAGGCCAACCACACAAAACCTGTTTGTTTATGAGTCTGAAGTCTCGCTGTCATTACCTCCTTGGGCATTTCATTGAACATCACACAAGTATATTACTGATAGAGCTACCTTTTTAACAGGTTTTGTGCCATATTGCAAAATGGTGCTTCAGGGGTGGGAAAAGAATTAAAGTGTAAAGTATTCTTTTTTTAATAAAATCTAGTGGGTTAATTCTAATGCTGACATTTTATTTCTACATTCTAGTTTATGATAAAGCACAACATGAATAATTCTATACTGATTCTCTCAAGGTTATTTTTCTCTCCCCTCACAATGACATGTCATTGAAGTTTACACATCCTGCAGCAAAAGTGAAGTTTCACCAGCATGATATTTATCTGATGGAAATATGTTGTAATCTTACAGTTTATCCTAGCTGATGATGTCATTCGTGAAATCCCAGCTCTGTTGTTTTTCTCTTGAAAGTGAACCAGAGCCATTGCCTGGTAGTTATTTCTTAGCTCACTGGAAAAGTGAAAACAACCCTTTCTCCATTGTTTGTGGCAATACAGACTGTTTGGATTTAATACCTTCTAATGGACTCGACACTTGAGGCAGAGAACTGAACCTACAGCATCTTGAGCAATCTCACACTCTGAGTGAAAGGGGAGTGAATGATTTAGCAACTCATATGTTTATGCAGTCAGTCTAGTACCACTGGAAAAGAAACAACTTGCATATCTACAGACAGGAATCTGTGTCCCCTCGTGCTTTTCCTCACAGAAATGTTGAACACATTGCAGAGTGCACCCAATGGAACCACATGCTCCAGCAAAGTTGTCACCTGCCTTTAGTAGTAGTCCCAAGCTGAAGTTACTGGGAGTACTAAGTACTTCTGGGCCAGATGGCTGAGGAATGCATTTGCCTTTTCATTTGGGTTTCCAGTTTCCTGTAGTACAGTGTATTTTGTCCTCAGTGCACCAACAAACCCTCTGTACATTGGCCATGTCTGTCAGTGAAACACAGCTGCAAACTTGGAATTTGAAGGAGCACCTGGTGGTCATTTGTGAAGGTGTCTGTTTGGTAATCTGTAGAAAGAGATCTAACTTGTTGTACTATCCAGTGAGGAAGGTGAGCGTGCCCAATTCTGGGAGAGGCACAGAGGGGAGAAGTATCCATCTGAGAAAATAGAGACTTTTTCCTGTCTGCTTCACACCTCATTCCCTCTTTGACTAAAGCAAAGTCTGGTGAGTTTTTGATGGAGATGGTATCATGGATTATTGCCGGGTTCTTGCTGTTGAAATTATTGCCACTGGATATTTGAAGAGATGAAAGTGGAGTGATTTTTTTTTTGCCTGTTTTGTTGTTGTTTTTAAATTGGATGCATATAGGAGGTGCATGGCTGTGCTTAGCACTAACCTGGATGTGTGGTGCTGACCGGTGCTGTGTCCTGCAGAGAACTGTGTTCTGAGTTGTTTGAAGGAGGGATGAATATGTCTCAGGAAAGATGCATGATAGTTTGTTGTTTTACTGTATCTTGCAGATTCAACCTCTAATGATGAAGCTTCCCACCTAAATTCTTTCTTTTTGGGAGCAGAAAGAAAGGAAGAAAATGAAGAGTCTGAGCTGTTGATACATTGGGATAATCTCTTTCCATTGTATTGAACATTTCTACCTTTCCTTAAGTTTTGTTTCACCAGTTCTGCTTATCATTTTCTCATTGTTGCTGATCCTCTCCCCTCTCCGCTGCCTCTCCCATGGATTTTAATGTTGGATCTTTTTCATTAATGAGTAACTATTTTACCAGAGCAATGTGGGGGTTTTCCTCATAAACTATTTTAAGAAAACAAAACAAAACTGTAAATGCTGCATGATTAAAGAGTCATAAAACATTAACTAAAAGTCAGGATTGTTGCATAGACATTTGTAATGTATGTGTATGTCTTAAATTTCTGTGTGTCTGTGGGATGTTTGCAATTGCCTCTCTTTTCCATTTGTGAAAGAAACTCTTCTTGCTGCTAAGTGGTGAAATACATCATTGGTTAAGGCAGATTTGATGCTAACTATGCCTTCAGTCTCAAGAAAATAAGCTATTTTAGAATGTTCCTGTTGGCCTATTTTGTAGCTACTTACTTTACTGGAAGTGGTGTGAATACGCATGCTGTGGTACAGTGCCTGGACTATAAAAATGAGTCTTGCAGTAACAGATGTTGATTAATGATGTTATTTGTAACTGTTGTTCCTGCTAGAGGGCAGTGTGTGTAAGAGAGGCCCTGCCCTGTGCTGAGTAAAGATCTGTTCTGTGCAGCTCTTGTGTCCAAGTCTTCATTTCTAACACATGCTTCTCCTCTGTTGTCAGGCAGCACATTCTGAGTAGCATGGTCGAGAGGTTCATGTAGTTTAAAAAAAGCACAACTGTATCCTGTCTCTGAGCTCACAATCATCATGCAGTACAAACAGTGAACACTTTTCTCACCTCGGTGGTTTGATTCCAAGTGATTTAATTTTTCTGGTCTTGACCCAAAACCCGTTGAAACTTGTTGAAGTCTGTTCATTTGAATGGGTTTTGGATCAGGTCTGTAAGCGGATCTCTTTCCCATCCTGTTCCATGTCAGACCAGTGTAATTTGCTTGTCTTTCCTACCGTCCCTGGGACAAGTGAAATTCAGGGATCCAAGTCCAAGAATATTATATACTTTAATAAGCTGACATCATGGAGCTAATGATGGGGCTGGAAGTTCTGCTTACACTGATCATTTGCAACTACTTGGCATGCATGAATAAAAGAAGAATGCCGTTTCCTTTGTCACTGATGTCTCAACAAATAAACACCTCCAATATGTTTAAATTTTCCATTTGTTCCTGTCACTTGTGGAGTTTCTGTTAACACCTTGGGGTACATAGAAGCACAGGTTTGTGGTATTAAAACAGACCACTAGGCCACAGACAATGTTTTTGTGCTTTGGTGGTCAATACCTAACGAAGAAAGAGTTACCGTGATGCTTCTATGCAATAGCACAAGTTCTGCATGTGATGAGGGTTGATTTCTTTTCGAGCTCTTGCAAGTTGCAGTTCATACACCCTGCAGCATCTTCATGTCCTTGCATCTGAAACACAAGAACTGTTTCCCAGAGTGTGCTTCCCTCAATGCAATGTTAATCATAACCAGTGTTAATGTGAAAATTTACACAAACATTACATTGATCCTGACCTATATTTTTTTCAGTAAGTGAACTGTGTATTTTTAGTCCCCTATGCATCTACACGGTGAGGATATTATGCAAATGTCATTCTGTTGAGATGAACAGGGAAAACCAGTAAAGGATGGAGGGTGTTATTAAGGAGTTTCCTATATGTACTCCATAAATAGAAATGAGTTGTGACACACAATCCTATTTTTGTTAGCGTATATGTGAAATGCCCCTTGTTTTAATTGGTGTGGATCAGTAACCTCTAGGATTTTGTTGTACTTGATTGCAAGCCTGATGTTTTGATACAATAGACTTCTTTATTCTTTACTCTTTCTCTCTTTCTATAATTTGTAGCCTACATTGAAGATCTCACAAGATGTGTTGAACAAAGCAGAAGACTCATTATCGTGTTAACTCCAGACTATGTTCTCAGGAGAGGATGGAGTATTTTTGAGATGGAAAACAGACTCCATAACATGCTAGTCAGTGGAGAAATCAAAGTTATTTTGATTGAGTGTACTGAATTAAAAGGGAAAGTGAACTATCATGAAGTGGAAACTTTAAAGCACACCATCAAACTTCTCTCAGTGGTCAAGTGGAAAGGACCAAAAAGCAGCAAACTGAATTCTAAGTTTTGGAAGCGCCTAGTCTTTGAAATGCCAGGGAAGAAAAAGGAGGTGGTGTCTCGGCATCAGGTCCTGGATTCTGCAGAGCAGGGACTTTTTGGAGACCTTCAGACTGTACCCTCTCTTGCTGTCACAGGCACTTCTGCCACGCTGGTAGAATCGCAGGCTGATTTAGCTGATTACCATCAAGCAGACTCTGTGCAAATGAGACATTACTGCAGAGGATATGAATATGATGTGTCAGCAGCAACATTGCCAATAGCTTCCATAAGCAACCATCACACATACTGTAACATACCTTTGACACTACTAAACGGACAGCTACCTCTTAACAACACCATGAAGGATTCCCAAGAGTTTCACAGGAACAACCCGTTGCTACCTTTATCAGCAAAGGAACTTAGCTTCACCAGTGACATTTGGTAGTGAAGATCAGGACTCTTTTGAGATGCTTCATGACGACCATGAAGATATGTTTTTAAAGAACTTTGCCCTAACCCCATGGGGTGAGAAAACATATTTGAAGCAGCAGCAGCAGCAGCACACTTGTTTGCTTTTCTACTTGAACTTTTTTGTTTATGTTTACAAATTATTGACAAAGGGGGCATTCTTTTGTAACTCAGTAATGTCCTTCCTGTCTTTTAATGTACAGTTTTATTGCTTCTTTAAAAAGGAGGGGGGGGAATAGGAAACAAAAAAAAAAACCACCATCATTTTACAGTAGGTTTACAATCTGGGGTGGATAAAAGGTCACTGTATATGATCTCCAACGTTCATGCATATTTACGTAGTAGTATTTAAAATCCATGGAAGTTGTTGGGTTATTCACATAGACTTCAGTACAGCTTGAAAGTCTAATCATGCTGCGAAAATGATCATCTCCTGCACAGACCACAAGAGGTAGATCATTCTCAAAAGGAAGGAGGAGGAAACCTTCCCAGTACCACTGTCTCGCATTTTAGAAGATGACCAGCTGAAACAATGCAGATGAAGCTTTATCAATAAAGTGCAAAGTAACAGTTAACTGCAGAATTAAATCACCTGCTCACATCAGCATCTCTTCCTTTTATTATTGAGGCACGTTTGTATTCCTGGTCAGTGGTCAGCAGTGTGGTTTGATGAAGCAACTTAGTGGAATACCAGAGGATGCTTAGGAGGATTTTAAACAGTTTTTCAATTGATCATAGATTATTCCAGACTTTTTTGCAGATTTAAAATGCCTTTTTAAAACCAATTAAGTATAAATTTATCTGACAGTTCGTTCATTTGAAATTTCTTAAGATCTCTTGAGCTCTTCTAAGATTTGTAGTAAAGGCAGTGTGATTTTGCATAGGAATTTTTCCACCCCCCCCAAACCCAGTAGTTGCAATTTCAAATTAACCTATTTCTGAGAACATCAGCAATAGAAAACAATTACTACAGCAATATTCTTAGATGAAGTGCTAAATTATTCAGGTTTACTAACGTCAATTGCAGTGATAATCACCTAGGACAGTTCTTTCTATTTATTTACCTGTCAGTTTATGTACATTTTTGAATATGGCTGAAGCAGGAATGTTTCTGTTCTCTCTGCAACTAGCAAAAAGTGAGGTTTTGAAGTAGCTGGTAAGGTCTTGCATTTTCACTCCTGTGAGTGATCCTGTCAGTCAGATAGGATGCTCTCCTTCATCAGCAATGGAAGGCATCCTTGCTTCTTGTGAACGAGAAGTATACAGGTACTCAGCATCAGGCGTTACTACTCAAGAGAGCTGAGTTTTCTTTGGGCCAGTATGCTTCATGGAGATTTCCATACTCACTTGATTAAGGGTTTCAGAGTCAGACCATGGAGACAACAGTATTCAGGGGAAAAGCTCTAAATAATCAAGGCAGAAGCCAGTTTTGCAGGTTTTGACTTGGCTTTAATGAAAATACAGTAGACATGAGAGTTTTGTCTCAGTAAGATCTGCCAGAGCAAGTTCTCCAAAATATTTTTGTGGCAGGCAACCTTGCCTGTATTTCCGTATGTTTTTAGTGTTGTTCTCTTTGATTGCATGAACAAAGTTAACACTCTGCACTCAGCTGCCTGTGGTTTCATCAGCAAACAAGTTTGGTAAATCCTTGACATTTTGCAGTGGTTCCTAAATTGTACCCTACAGTCAAATGGAAACAAACACTGACCTAAGACTTTAAAGTATCCAGAATTGGCCCAAAGGCCATGAGAATGATCTCAAACGTGCAATAATTCATAGAGGTCGGTATTTTTCCATTGCTTCTTTCCCCCAGCTCTGCATTCTGTGCCCTCTTACACCAGTTATTATCTGTAAGGTTTTCATTAGGTTCTAAATAATACATGTTTCTCTTGTTTGTTTGGGGTTGGTTTTTTTATCCCTAGCGTTATTATGCATTTGACACTGACACTGAAAATGGAAATCTAGAGAAGAATATTAATTTATTACACAGCATAGGACTCTAACTTGCTCTTTTGTGAAGCTAAGTTCTGAACATATAGGTGTTTAATAGACTTATTTTTCTACTGAGAAAGAGAGAGATTTAACCTTCCTTATAAATCTATGTATTTCAACCTCCTCCCAGAAATTTACTAAACTTGCACTGTTTTCTAAGTGTTACAGACTGTGTTTACACTGGCTATGTTCTTTAATGCAAAGTGTAATTTAAAGAAGGAAAAAAAAACAAAACCAACCTAAAAGAATACCCTGCATGAAAAAAAAGAGCTGCATATGTTGAAATGAAAAGCTGTACTTTTCATTATTTTCCTTTCTCCACATTACTCTAGAATCTGGTTAATTCACATAGAATGTTCAGTGAGGTTTTAAGCCTACTAGTTCTGTATGAAGCATGCAAACTCCAGAAAAAAGAAGAAAAAGAGAAAAAAAAAAGAAAGAAAAAAAATATATGCAGGTTGGTCTGCTTCTTTTATTTACAATGATTAAATATGGGTAGCAAATTAATTTTCTGGGTGGCAATAGGGTCTCTTAGAGCGGTAGCTGTTGCAAAGCAAACTGCAGTCATGGCTGCATTGAGGTAAGATGAAAAGAACAGTTTTTCTGTCGTTTTGCAGAAGCACATTGTGTGTGTGTGTGTGTCTGTGTCTGTGTATCGATATCTTTTAGTTATAGATGACAAGTCACAAGCTGCTTTAAGATTTCAGAGTGTGTATTGAGTGCCACAACAATATATACATGAATCGGAACCGCCTGTTCCCCTCTGCTTTTAGTATTCGGATGAGGGCCTGAGCTCGGGAGGCCTCTTGTTGACTCAGTTTCACCTAATACCAGTATGATATGCTAGAGGCCAAGCGTTTCCCTAAGTAGCACTTAAGGGTCTGAAAAAAAATATTGTGAAACAGAGAAATGCATCTGTCAGTAGGACTTGGGTGGCACAGGCATGGGAGCTTGTCCCACTGTAAAAGTCATCTCCGTGGCAGCTCTCCAGCAGCTCTCTCATGATGGTAGTGACAGCTGGATCAGGGCCTTGGTGGCAAAAATGTTCCAGCTCATCTGTGTGAACGTTGTTAGCTGAAATGGAAGGGCATAAGGGCATTTTATGTTTCTCTCTCACGCCAAAGCCATGTACATATTCAGCTGGATTTATCAGGGCCAGGACACTCCCATGTGTGCCTGGTGCTGCATCTCACTTGTGTGACTCTGCAGCCCTTGCCACCCCTGGATTGTTTGGCTGTGCCTTCCCCAGCCACAAAATCACCAGCAGCAAATGTCCTTACTGCAGCCATGTGGGGCTTCTAATTTGGGGCACATTCATTTTAATGATGGTTTATTGTAGTGCTTGGAAACTGCTGTTTGTGTACTTCCCTTTGTGTGTGATGTGCTTCAGAAGAAGTTATGGTTTGAAGGTTGTATATAAAATGAGACAGAAACTGGAAATCTGTTCAGCCTCTATAGATTTTATGTTCCTAAAGAGAGTTCAACGAGGAAACAAAGTAATTTTAAGTTAAGAGAGTGAATATTGACAGTTCTTGGGTACTGTGTGCTGGACCGGTGTTTTAATAATTAATATTGCTTTCTCTAGATTGTGGATAAGAAACCTTTATAAAGATGTTGTCACAATCTGCCTACAGGTCTGCTCCAAAGCCCATTCAAACCAACAGAAAGAGTTCCATCCAATTCAGCAGACTTGGGATACGGTCATAAAACCTGAGGTTGACTGTGTACGGCTGAATAAAAAAGACAAAAGGGAGAGAAAGAAGTCAAGAGACTAAGAAGCATTTACTTATTTAATCTGCCTATAATCAAGCCTGGGTTTGTTCCTGTTTGGTGCAGATATGCTCCAAGACCATCCAGCCTTGGGAAAGGAATTTTGTTCGTTCTTTGTTATAAACAAGATAAGGACATGGGAACAAATAACAGATACTTTCGGGGGCAGGGGGGGAAAGGGAAAAACAAAAAACCCTAACCAAACATGATTTTTAAGGGCTTCTGCTGTGCTCCCAGTAGTTCCTTTGATTCAACAGGCTTGCTTTATTCACCCAAGGCCTAAGCACATACTTACATTCCCCTTAATTCAGTGAGAAATACTCTACTGAGCAGGGGCCTGGAAGGGTAGTTGAGCAGCAGAAATCATGGCATTTAGCAGCCTTTAGAATTGTGCCCTTACGGAGAGCCTCAGAGCAGCTTTGCTGATTCAGCCTCTGAATAGATGTGTCATGGCAGAGCAGCTGTCAGGTCTCTCAGTCCTGGTTACAAGAGAGAAAGTCTTTAATGCTTGGTAGTCTGGCAGTGACATCTCCCTGGGAACTCAGTCAGTGGTAGAGGGGAGAACAATGGCCTTTTTCATTGTGTCCCAGTTGGGCAACTGGGAGCTTAACCCATGTGCAGTGGCCATGGGCTGGCTCGGTTAGAAATGCTATCTGCAAGAAAGCTCTACCTCCATGGAGCTATTTGTGCATCTTGTCTTGCACACCCTTCATCTTTTGTGTACCCTTGGAGGTTCATGATAGGCCTGCAAAGTTACTGGGACGCTAAGATATAAGCAGAAAGCATGAAGAAGGGAAGGAAGAAACCAGCAGAGTCCAAGGGTTTTCCAGGCAGAAGCACTGATTCAGTACAGCACCATGACCGCTCTTGCATGACTGCATCATCTTTGTCCACTGTTCAGTGGATGCTGAGCAAAGTTCCCCAGAGAAGTCTCATTTCTTTCCACATAATTTCTTTCCAGCTCAGTTGCTTCAGAATGCCTGTCTGGATAACGTTAAGATTAAATGTCAGTTTCCTCTTGGATGAGAAACTTTTGTGGTTTCTTCTTTACATGTGTGTAAAATCCCCACAGAGTAAAAACTCATGCCTTTTCTGAACCTGTGGCTCTGAAATTTGCATGTAGTGACAGATGTGTTACTGGACCACCGCTGGGATGAGGTGACTGGTTTCTGTGGTACAGTGCATCCCATCACTGGAGAGTATAACTTCTGGCTCTAGCATTTCAGCAAACCAGCTGCTCAATTCTGCATTTGCAGGGTTCTACCAGAAGTACATTTTCACTAAGCCTGGTCCAGAGTCAGGAGGGAAATGGATACCAAATTATGCTGCTTGGGACTGTCCCAAGTTCTGCAGCTCTTACCACAGGTAGTTGCTGGGTGCTCTATCAGTTTGCATCGGTACTGTTGCCAGGGGTCTCAGTTTTGCAGTCTGCTGAGTAGTGTGAGTACAGGCAGAGCCTGTTTCACCAAAGTCCATGAGAGTTAGTCCTGGCCTTTAGCTCTTGTACTCCAACATTAGTTAGATATGACTGTGAGAAATAGTGACTGCTCTGAGCAGCTGAGCTGGAGGGGCCCCACCAAGGTGGCAGGGAGCCGGTGTGCCCTGCCCTCGTGGGTACCTGAACATTATGATGATGTTTGTTCAAGGCAATCGGTGGTGGTCTATTTGCTTATAAAACAATGAAAGATGCATAAATGTGTCTTCCACTGTGGTCTTGAAAATATTTAAGGTTTTGGAATTCCATAAGTAATAGTGATTAAAACAGCTCTGTTTTGGCACTAGTTGACACAGCAAAGGTTAAAAATGAGGAATTTTGGAATACTTTGTTATAGGAAGAAAGCAAAATTTGAACATGGAAAGTAATGGCACATATGTGGAGCATGTCCAGAGAAAGGCAAAAAAGGCTGGTGAAGGGCTTGGAGCTGGGGTTGTTCAGTCTGGAGAAGAGGAGACTGAGGGGAGACCTCATTGCTCTCTACAACTACCTGAAGAGAGGCTGGTGCGAGGAGGAGGCAGACTTTTCTGCTTGATCACAAGCAACCAGACTAGGAAACAGTTTCAAGCTGTGCCAGGGGAGGTTTTGGCTGGATATTAGGAAATATTTCCTCACTGAAAGGGTTCTCAAACATTGGAATGGTCTGCCCAGGGCAGTGGTGGAGTCACTGTCCCTGGGGGTGTGAAAGTGGCATGTGGACCTGGTGCTTAGGGCCATGGTTTAGTGTTTACCCTTCAGTACTCGGTCAAGGGTTGGACTGGACGATCTTTGAGGTCTCTTCCAAGCAGATATATTCTGTGATCAGTCTTACAAGCGGGAAGAACTATGGTCTGAAATGTGCTTTGCTTTGCTGAAGAAATAGCATGAAGTGTTAGTGATGGTGAAGGAAGGACAGCTTTGCAATGCTTACTGCAAGAAGCCATTTGATCATTTCGCTGCCACTAGAGAAATTCAGAGGTTAACAAGGCTGCTCCGAAGAGACAGTGTCTGAAAAAAAAAAGAAGGAAACAAAGTAAAAGTTCCTGAGCTTTGGCAGGGTATTTGTCATTTAAATATAAAACAGTAGCACTGCCAATAGAAGCAGAACATGACCTGTCAGCATTTTCTCTTCACTGGAATACCATTGTACAGCTACAGACCAAAGCAGCAAAGCAAATAAATAATAAAAATACAGTTTGTCAAGCTGAGCCAGATTCTCACGGTAGGTATTCTATAAACAACTCCTCTAATTCATTTTGATAGAGCATAATTGGCTTTACAAGCTTTAAGAGCTTTCTTCTTTTCAGGAGGAACACAAAGACAAAACAATGTATTTTATACTAGATGAGTTTTGCAATTTCTTCTAAGGCTGTAAAATAATTCCTTTGTACACAGCAGCGGGTGGTGAATGTTTTCCTGGCTGCAAGTTTCCACTATGGGCATGTGAAGTGGTTTGCTGGAGTGAGATTGCACCAACAGCTACTGGTCAGAGCTAGCAGACCAACAGGGCTATGTCTGGGTGCAGTGGGGTGCCCACCACGCTCATGCACGACAGGGTGGGCTCAAGTATTTGGCTGGGCGATACCTAGAGAATATAGCACCGGTTCAGACTGGGCTCCTGCCAGCTGGAGGGATTTGCCAAGTGTCTGGTGCCTGCTTTTAATGGAGACAGGTAGGCAAACCAGGGTGGAAATGAAAATTGTTGAAGGAAGAATTGTGTGCCTCATTTCTTTTGAACTCTGAATTACTTGGGATTCAGAGCATGCCCTGGGATTTATGATGTGGAGGAAACAATTAGTGATGCTCATGCAGAGAGAACAAGGGGCTCTGCTTTTGCTACCAAGACATATTTCCATGAGAAATCCAGACTCTGACGTGGCCTGGACTTACTGTAAATTAGCCTCTTATGAGGTGACTCAAGAAGAGAAGGTCTAATGAGATGTGAAGAAGCTTTTAAAGCATGATATACTCTAATCAGTGCGCGTATGTGGCTTAAAGGTAACTTCTGTCAGCACCTAAAAGGGAGCATTTAATGCTTAGTCCCTGAATAACATTAGAGATTCCATATTCTGTGTAGACTGCACACAGAAAATTGCCATCTATTCCACAAATTATAACAGCCTTAAAAATCCTTAACAGCTCTTTGATTAAAGCATATCAAAGGCTTTATGATCATGAAACAATTAATCTAACACCTAGCTCTGCTGGGAAAGTGGTTTCATCCTCTCTTTAGCAAATGAAAAACAGGGTTAGGATCCATTTTGCCCAAGGTCCTACCGAAAACCGAAGGCAGAGCTAGGGCCATACCCAGTACAGAGCTCTGACCAGTAGCCAATATTCCCTGGACCAGACTGGCAACTTAACGGCAGAATGCCTGGGCTTGGCTCAGTGGCCACATCGCCTCAACCAACAGAAAAGTGTTCCAGTTTGCATTAACAACCTCTGAATGTCCCCCAAGTGGGTAGCACCATAGCCGTTTTGGGGCACACATCTCCCAGACTGAATCATGACGCTCCCTTGTGGGATCAGCAGCTCACTGCAGAGGTGCAAAGACAAGCTACTCATCAGCAGTGAAGTGACTTTGGAAGGACACAGACTGATGAGATGACAGGAAGTCTCTGTGTTGTACCAAATTATTGGCAAAAGGAGACCATGGGGGAGAGGCTGGACTGACAGATAATTTGTACCTAACAAGCAGCCTGAACCCAGATCAGAGCTCTGGCTCTTAGACTGCCAGACTTGAGGAAAATCTGAACAAAGTTCAAACTTCATTGCTATCACTCATCAACATAATGAACAGAGTAAGCATCTGTGATTTGACAGTGCCAGCTTCAGTCCAGGGCCAGGTGCTCACAGTTACCCTTCTGAACAATTTCTCCTTGCACAGGTGTAAGTACAGCTCAGGGCACGGACAAGTCAAAGCAGCCCCTTTATTGTGGAATGGCAGAGAGGAACCTGAGACAGCAAACTAAAGGAGAAAATTCATGAACTTGATGGGCCTTGCTTGTTCTTGGCAGTCCCCCAGCTGTGATTGAGCATGAGCACCCTGTAAGAGGAGTGACATGGTAGAGGCAGTCAGGCAGAGAGAGTGTGTCTGAGAGCTGCTACAGAGCAGCAATTTGGGGTAGAGAGGGGCAGGAGCTGAGTGTGTGAGAGGCTGGAGCCCACCACTGCCTCCCTAAAAGACATGCTTGTGCCAGCAGCCAGTGAGGCTTTCTAGGGAATAGGCATTGCTTGGAAGCACTGGCATCAGCATCTCATGGGCACTGCAGCCTTCTCTGAAACCCATGAAAGGGCTTCTAAAGCTATTTCTGGTACCTGGTTCCTGAGCTCCCCAGGGTCCAAGGAGAGGTAAATCCTATCAGTTCTGCCCCTGGGAAACAGGTTAATAAGAGGCTAATATAGGAAGCAATAACAATAGTAATTAATTCAGCAATCCGTTTTAAATAGCTCTCTTAACCCATTAACTATATCTTATAAACTCATCGTCTTACTTGTCTTTAAGATACTGAAGTCCCTGGAGGGGTTATGGAAATAGCATTGCCTATAGCAAAGAATGTTTTCTGCACGGTATAAAGCTGGGCACAATCATATAGATGAAGTGGGACACAAGGCCTTCAGTGGCCACTCGCAAGGTCTGGGTACCCCTTATCATGTCTGTGCACTGCCATCCATGGGAGGAGGAGAGGACACACGTCTGGAGGACAGTGGTGGAACTCTCCCACGCTTCACCACAAGCGTGGGATGGAGAGCTGGAGCAGCACAGCCTGGCAGGCAGAGTACCCTGGCACCCCGCAGGCAGCCAAGCATCACGGCGTGGCGTCCACAGTCAGCAGAGCAGAGGCAGCCCATGACAAGGGCTCCTCTTGCAAAATGCAGCAATGTAACCTTTGAGCTGCTAATCGTTTTTCCTTTTTGGCAGCCAAACCAATCTTACGAAAGAGTAGTTCTCAGCATCCATTGCACCCTGAGGGTTAACAAACATGTGGAAGAAGAGCCCCAGATAGGGAGCTGGCAGCCTCTGCTTCTCCTTCAGTGTGTGGAGAGCTCTACAGAGACTTGAGAGATGATGGGAGTTGCCTTTCTTTTCTTTTTTTTTTGAGAAATAAGGTCAGAGAAATTGTCAGAGGAGCGTGTGGGACAATTATAGCAAAACCACAGAAGTCTGTTACAGAAACTTCCTGATTTTAGAAGCCTGCTTCTTGTTATTTTACAGTAAGACTGTAAAGCACAAACTCTCTCCAAGAGAGACAGGGAAAAGTGTGGTGCTTTGTGCAGGGCAATGACAGAAGCTGAGGCACAAATGGGCAGAAGCACAGAAACCAGCATGTCCATGTGAGATGGCTGATGCTAATCTCATGCAGTACTCTGCAGGGACAGAGCCAGCAGCCTCCTTACAGTGGGGGAATGCAGCACCCTGCCATGGGCTGGCTGCCCAAAGCTGCTGTCATCCAGTGGTCACTTCTCTGTGACACTGGCTGGTGATCCTGGGGTAGTTGCAAGTGGACAGAGGTAGGGGAACAGTGTGCAAGGGGTGGCAACAGGGATGCCTGTTCAGGACCAGCATCCAGGGCACAGGGCTTTGAGTGCTGTCACTTCCTCACCAGAGGATGCAACAGCATTTCAGTACACATCCTCCAAGTCTTACTGGCCCTCAAATCTCACCAAAGTGTCTGATCTTTAATATTTACTCGCCCTGAGCCAGCACAAACCACAGGAATAGCATGGTGGCTAAACTACACTGTCAGAGTGAGACTAAAGTATAATCAGGTAACCCAGTCAGGACCAGTTTAACTTGTAGCAAGTTATTAGTTTCTTAAATAGTTGTCTAAAATTGTGATGTGGAAGCTGTGTTTTCACAAAATAACTGAAGCAGAAGCAGCTCACATAGTCAGCAGCCTCAACTGTCTTTATGGCTTGGTCAGGCACCACTGGGAGTGAAACCTCTCCCTTGCCCCAGCCCACTCTGCCTTTCCCCAAGCTTAACATGCCCTGGGGGTGTCACTGCTAACCCGTTGGCCACCCTGCACAGACACTACAGCATGTGCCTGATGATTCCATGTTTCACTTGTGCTTTGCACTGAGCTGTGCAAGACAGTTCCCTGGGTGTAGGAAGGGAAAAGCTCCTATACAGGCAGTTTGAAATGCAGCACTGGGACACTGTCACATAGAGAAATTGCATTTTGTGCTATGTGACTAATTCAGGAGGTTACCAGGTAATACCAAGAAACCAGGCAAAGGCTCTGATGGCACCGTGCTCAGATTCCACTCTGCACCCTGGGCAGCTTTCTTATGGATTAAAATGAATTCAGTGTATGTGTGAGTGATGAGCTGCTGACAATAAACTTTGTTAGAACAGAGCAACATTTCTTTAACTTTGCTGTCTTCCCTACAGGCTGTGGAGGAAGTGACTAACTCCTGAGCAGGCAGTCGTGGACCTGAGGAGAGATTTCATGTACGTGTCGGAAGGTAAAAATGTGCTGGTGCCCTGTCTGGTGTTGGTGATATTAGTCAAGCATAAGTCATAGCACTACACCTAAGACAGGCTTCCCCAGGGACCTGACAGACTGCTAATGTGGAGGGAGGAAGCAATGGGGATTTTGTACTCTAAGATGATAAAATAAAGGTCTCCAGCTGAGATATCCATTTTGGGAAATGGATGATAATTTGCCAGAGCAGAGGACAGCTGAAATTAATAACCATACTGTGCTGTAATTTGTACTGCTCAAGAGCTAGAGTCAAATCAGCGCAGACGCCAGGGATCTGTACCTGATTTCTCTGAATGAGAATTTGTTCCATTAATCTGAGCAGCTTGCAAGGAAGATTGTAATAATGCTGAGCATTTGGCTTCAGCTGATCCAACAGCTTCTACTGAAGACATGAGAAGGTCTGTGAGTTACAGGGTCTGTGTTTTTGTAACTAGACTAGTTAATGTGATGTGGCTTGGCACAACCTGTGATTCCTTCTAGCATGGAAGTGAGTTACCAGATGCACTTTCAGTTTATCATCTGAAGTACACAACCATGCTCCCCCCCTTCCAGCTTTATGTGGGTAAGAGATCAAGCACTGCAACAAATTTTAAGAAGTGAGCTGAAACCACACTCCCTCCTCAAAACCAGCCAAACCCTCCTACAGTCAGCTGTACTGTAGAAGACCACAAAAGTCACAGTGTAAAGTTAACGTTGCCCAGAGGCCAGTATTGTCCTTCCTGACCCCAAGGGCAATCAGGTTTCAGTTTGACTAAAACTCAGCTACTTTTCTCCTAGCCTGTGTCTCTGTGAAGGGCCTCAGCGCATCTCCAGTGCAGAGTCACCCTGGGGGCCAGCCCCCTGTCAGCCCACTCTGCCACCCCTGGTTTTCTGTCTAATCAGGTGGGGCAGCAAAACTGCAGAAAATGCTCTCAAAAGATTAAACAAAATGGCACCAGAAATGCTGGCCAAGTAAGGATCAGCCCTGGAAGTTTCCTAATTCTCAGTATGAGTTTGGACATGTGGAAAAAATAATAGTCATGAAAGGACTTGCAGGCCCTCCCAGGCTAGATGAAGAATAACCAGGACAAAGGACACAGAGGAAAAAGAGAAAAGGGGAAAAAAAAAAAAAGAAAACCACTAAATTATGATTATCATCCCAGAAGTTGTAAAATGGAAATTAGGACAGGATAAGAGACAGTTTCATGCCAGCATATGCATTGGAAAAGTGGAGGTGGCCACAAAGGGGATTAAATATGACTGGAAAAACAGGTAGTGTCAGTGTGGGAGAGTCATCAAAATAAGCCAAAGAAAGGGAATGGGCATACCCCATACTGACCTGTGCTATGTTGTTCACAGAAGGGTCAAAGGAAAACACAAACCCATACAGCCACACAAAAATAAAGCAAATTGTTATCTGGCTGAGCAGGAAGACAAGTCTGGACAAGAAAAAAAAAATAGAACATCTATGGGGTAACCTAAGTCCAGCAAAAAGAACAAAAGGGGTTGAGTATTGCAGAGTTAAACTGAAAGCTTTTCTGGTTTGTTTTGGGGCTTTTAATTAAGGAAAGAAACACCTAGCAAAACAAAAAAAAAGGGAAGTGCTATTGCTACTTCAAAGCAAGAGGTGGTATAACACATGCAGCGCAGAAGAGGAGTGTGAGTACCCACAGTGCCTGCATCTGTATTCACAGCCACCACAAGGAACATCTCTGGTTTCAGTGAGCAGATTAAAGAAGAGAAAGTGCACAATGCACTGGTGTTAATCTGCTCCAGGGGAAGTCCACAGCACAGCCAAAGATGGTGAGCCAGCCCCTGCTGCATCCTGACCAGCTCAGCACAGGTCAGGGCCACAGAGATACAGTGCTGGGCTGGCTAAAACTATGAATCATAAAATTGTTAAGGTTGGAAAAGACCTTCAAGATCCTTGAGTCCAACCATTAACCCAGCACTGCCAGGTTGCCACTAAACCATCTTTCAGCATGACATCTACATGGCTTTTAGCAAAATAACCTGTTGCTGCCCTCCCACTGCTGCACTGCAGTCTGCTCCAGGACTGCCAGTCTGCCGGGCTTCATCCCCATGTGGTACAAGGGCACAGGAGGCACTGCTGCTGCTTGACACTGCAGGTGAAGGAGGTGGCTCTGGCCAGGGCTGTGTAGGGGACAGCTTGCCCTACGGAGGGCCATGGGAGCTGTGGTAGTGGTGGGCAGCCCATGGCTTAGGGCAGGCCGTGCAAGGGTACAGGGCTGAGCAGCTCCCCACAGCACAAGTGCCTGAGCAGAAGGAGAACAGAGTGTGGGGAATTTTCATTCAAAATGAGGCAAGTTTTTCAAATACCATCTGTGTTTGCAGGGAGTGAAGAACTGCTGGGATGCCTCCTGTTTGTAAGAGGTTTAGGCTGGGAAGTTTCATGGTTAAAGCTAGAGTTGGACCTATTGGTGTCAGGTTATGAATTGCACAAAACACCTTACGAGGACAGGTCTGATCTTGGCAAGCCTGTGCACCTTCAGATCTGCTCCAGGGGCCAGGGCCTATCCCTCAGAACCATGTCCACTTCAGGTGAACCTGAAGCAGAGGGCAGCACCTGGGTACTGAGCAGGCAGAGCTGATGGAGGGGGCATTTCTGGGATGATTTGTTGCTGGTTTTGGAAGAAACAAAGGTGGTGACCTTGTAAGCAGCAAAGGTGGTGACCTTGTAAGCAAGCAGCAGCAGCAGCTCCAAGAGCAACAGAGCAAGGTCTGCCTTTCACATAGCGCTCATACAAATGCTCCTTTTCAGGCATAAGCACATGACTGACCTCAAGTAAGTGGGCAAACTGTATTTTTAATGCTATAAAATGACATAGAGTTTACTTAGAAAAGCAGACTGGGCAGCTGGTGGGGATTTTTAATCACAGAGAAGATTCCCTGGTCGCTGGATGTTAATCCACAACTGTTTACAGAATCACATTGTTACCACGGGATGTTGTTTTTTCCTGTGCAGGAGTTAGCAACTGTATTTTAACACAATGTAATGATGTATGGTTATTAACTGACTGGAAAAGAGCATCTATGAAAATTACAGCATGTAGGAGATACACAGTAATTTTATTTATGTATATATAATGCAAAGCCAGGTGCTTTATATATAAATACATCTAGCTATGCAGGATATGTCCTACAGGAAATAAAGGGAGCTGGTGATAGAGTCACATCAGATTTTATGATGTGATTCTCTGGTTTTCAAGATATTGCTGATTTGCCTACTTAAAAAGCAAAACCAAATCTAAACAAATAAAAATAAATAAAAAAGCCCTAAACAGTACTTCAGAGATTTGCTTGTGAGATTTCACATTCAAATATGAAATGACTGTATTAGCTCTCTCCTTCTTTTAGTGTTAACTAATCCAGAGGAAAATGACAGGAAGGGCAGATAAGGCATCGGGATGGGACTCAAGGGGGTGACACACCAGTTATGTCTGCCTACACTGCTGCAGTGGATGTGCAGATGAGGTGATAGCTGTTTTACTCCCACTCATAGCATGTAAAGTTTATGAGCTTGTGGGCCATCTATTACTTTATAACCTAGAACTGGGGCTTGCGGAAGGCAAAGAATTAAAGTTGAAGTTGGCCTTTTCCAAACCTGTAAGATTTTTCTTGCTGAAACGAGGCCACATGATTGCAGCACCCCAGATTTGGTCTGCAGAGGATTCCAGACTCACCAACTGCTTAAGATAGCTCACCCCATGACCTTGTAAGATGCTGGGGTCTCAGCTAGATGAAATCAGCTTTCACCCTCTAAAGCAATGTAAGCACGCAAACTGCTTCAGAGAGGTATGAGAGCTCAAGGACTTAAAGATGCCTAATTGGTTTATGGAGCTAAACTCTTTAAAGAACTTAATCTGCTGTGGAAAAGGAAGCTGGTTTAAATCCCCTACTCTCCCTGCTGGAAGGCTAAGTCCAAGTGAGCTGTGGAGTGCCAGTTCTGGGCTCAGCTGCAACTTGGCTACGGTAAAGCAGGCAGGCAGTCCTCTGGAGGGGATGGGTTTACCGGGTGGCACCGAAGCTGCTATGGTCAGTAAAACCAGTTACTCTGGGCTAGTGAATCAGTCTGAGAGGCTGCTGAAAGCAGCTGCAGTTTGGGGAAGTCTGAGCACTCCTTCACTTACCCTAGGAAGCAGAAAGTTGGAGACCCACAAACAATGGGAATGGTGGGTCTGTTGATGTGATGCCTTTGTTCCTGCATTGTTTGGGCTTGGTGGTGGTGTGTTACTGTCTGATTTTATTTATTTTTTTTTTTTTGCTTCTGCTGATCTCTCCTGTGACTAAAATGCCTACTGCTTTCTCTTTTAGACACAATATAAAGATGCTTCCCTTTTAATAAGGTAAGAGTTTTAGGGTGGGTACAGTAAGGCATTTTATATTCATCTGCTAATTTCTGCACCACTTGTGACACTGAATCCAAGTCCTCATTGCCACTCTGCATGTTATCAGAAAGATGTTCCAGCATCCATCTCAGCAAAGCCATGTGGGAGGTGAAGTCCCTAGCCCTACTCTGGTTTCTCTGCTTAGGCAGCTGTGATCCCATCAGCCCTTTTGCCAGAGTATTGCACCAAAGCATTTCCACAGACCCATTCGGTCTGATGTAGTTTGTGAGTGTGTCTGGGATTCGGTGCTCTGGGCAGTGTCCAGGCTGCCCTGGGTGCAATCTAGCCACCATGGTAACCAAGGTCTGTGCTGTAGCTCTTCCACCAGATGCAAGCTGGGCTTGCACATAACCTGGCAAGAGCTGCTGTTAGGACAAATATTGTTTAAATGAGTTTGGGTACTGAGCCATTCATGCCACACGGTGCAGCTCTGTGCCACTTGCCACACTGCTTCTTTGTGCCCTCTGTGAAATAAGAAGTGACTATTTGGTATTTGTTTCCAGGTTATCAATAAAAACAGTGAATACACCCAGCCTTATTCTTGCACAGGCACATTCCCTCCCCTCCAAACTTCCTTGACTAAATATTGGTGCATGACTGGCAGCTGTACAGAGGCTCCCTGTTCTTCCCAAGCCACTAAACAAGTTGTCAAATTTAATTTTTAAAATGTTTACAGCCCCAGCTGACAGCTGTGCTGTGCAGCAGCAATATCAAGGCTAGTGCACCTACCCACTGCTTCTCCCACTTAGACTGTAAACTGCAGTGAGAATGCTGACATCTTCCTGAGCTGCCTGTAACCAGCCTGAGCAGGGTGTTACAGACATAATTGAAACTTGGCTGGAAGTCATATGCTGGTTATTAATATACAAAGATAGAGAATGTTTAGATAGGTCTGGCCAGGATACACAGGAAAAGGCATAGACTTATTCACAAGTTAATGCTGGAAGAGGACTCTGTTGCTCAAGGCTCAAATGAGCTTCCCCTTGTCTTTCCATCCAGCTGTCATACACACACACACACAAAAATTTAGGCAACATCCCAAAGACAGGATACATTTCCCTTGAGGAAAAGAGGATTTAAATTTAAAAGGCTCAGGCACTGTGCTGGGGCATCCAACCATGTTTGAAATGTTGAGAGCTGACAAACGACTGAGATGAAAAGCAGCTTGGAACTAAATAGAAATTGGAGTGAGAATAGAGGAGACTTCCCTGAAGATGTTTAATAGGTCACAGAGGGCAGGTTTTGTTCCAGAGGGCTGGATAGGGGCTCATAAATTACAGTTCCTCTTTTGCCTTTTTTTGTCCCCCACAACCCCACACCCCACCCCCCCCTAAGAAAAGGAGAAGCAAGGGGCCTGGGAACTGCAGATATGTCACTGGGACTTAAGCAACGAAGTAGGCTTTTTTCTGTAGCTAAAGACAAGGTTAAAATTGTGTAATTTTGTGAGGCACAGGTTAAGCTTGCCACATGAGTGAAAAAAAAATCTCCCTAATTTACTGAGAATGTATCCAGACTGGCACATGACATTGAAAAGGTTAAAAAAAAGTAGGATACATGGAAATTTGGTTTGGTTTAGTTTGTTTTTAAAGTACATCGATAGATGTCCTCACTTCTAAAGCTGTTACATTTGTTTTCTTTCCTTTGGGGAAGAGGGGGACAAAAAAACCCTACCAACACCCTGCCCCCCCCCCCCCCCCCCCAACCCCCCACACCCAAGACTTTTATCTGACAATTCCTCTAAACCAAGGGTGATTCAGATGCCAGTTCCTTTTTAGCTAACCACCAAACTTCAGTGGTTTGGATAAAAGGGAACCGTGGTCTGAGTCATCCAAAGTTAGCGTTTGGTTGGCAAAACCAAAACCATGCCTGCAAGATGTTCTAAAAGTCAAAAAGCCTCTGCCTGTCTGCTAGAGAAGTTACCACAGCTTGCCTTGCTTTCACAAAAAGCAAAGCATGAACCACATGATGTTTTGACTGATAAATTTTATGGGACGGCAATTACATTATGCCATGTCAGTTTTCTTTGTATTTTGGTTTTTTTTTACTGAGAGATCTGCCTGTGAAGAGGCAGCAGCTATTTTTTTTCCCATAACTGCATCTGTTTCAGAGAGCAGACAGATGTTGGGCTGAAATTCATTATGGTATTCCTAAACCCCATTGGGATCTGGTGACCTAGTAACATAGAGCTACTGTTCCTTGCGAAGCGTTTAAAATGGTTGCCACTTTGAATGAAGAAATAACTTTGTAGGTGAGAGGGAAGGAAAATCCTTCTCAGCTCGGCAGATGGCTGCACAAGAGTAATGTACAACAGTAGTAAATGTGTGAGGTCAGTTTATTTTAATAGATCACCTTCCTCTTAATTCTGCAGAATTGCAGAACAGCAGCCCTTGAGCATCGGTGTTACCCTAACAGGCAGGCACTGTGTAGGTATTCAGGTACTAAGCATATGGTCAGAGTGAAATAGCTGGTGACAGAGAAAAGAAAATCAAAGTAGAGAAAACTCTCATGGCAAAGCAGTGTAATTGAAATACCTTTCACAGAGGGAAGCAGTGATCTCTGTGATTTGTGTATTACTGCGCAAGCTCGCAAATGAGCGTTCAAGTGGGTGCTGGAACTGAGGAGTGCAAAATACCTTCAGTCCAGAACATTCAACTCCGCTCCCTGAAAGTGCTTGTGTGGCTCCTGTCAGGGATAGCAAGGATGTGTGCTGGGCTAACAGGAAATGGGAAATTTCCAGCAGCAGCCTTCTTACTTGAGAAACTCTGAAGTGCAGTGCTGAAACAATGCTGTGAAGTCATGGGTCATGCAGTGGAGAAATGTTATCAGTCCTGCAGGGAGAGGGTTCCTGGGGCTTTCTATGTGCACTGCATTGGGCCGTGCTTTGCTCAGGCTCGTTTGTGTGCAACTGAAAAGAAAATAAATGTCTAGAAGGGTCCCAGCGAGTGGCATTTGGACTAATGCACATTTGGTGGGAGTCCTGTATTTTAAGTCTTACCCTGGGAAATGAGGTGGACATCCTGGCTATGATTACAGTGGCGAGAGGCACTTTTTCCAGCTTGCCTGTCCTCTCAGGAATCCTTTGGGAAGGAAGCTGTTTGGTCTCGTTTTGGATATCCTGTGAAACTGAACGAGCACGGCTGCCAGGAACTGAAAAAAGTTACTTAATTTTTAAAGGGCTGAAAAGTGCTGTATGTGCTACTGCGTCCTGCACGGGAAATGACTGCTCTGCTTTGTTTGTCTGGATTGCTGGTATTCTCAGTTTACTCAATCCTAATGCAGCAGCCTCTGCAAAGTGCAAATCTGAAGACAGATTCAGGTTTAAATATGACTTTCTGGCCCTGACTCAATGTGTTTGGAACAAAGTGGAGTTTTCTTTAGTTCAGATAGGAGAAAGCATGAGAAATATTCAGAGCCTGATCCAACAAACCATTGAAAACAATGTGATTTCCAGTACTGCAGGGATGGGTTGCAGAAATACTGAAGTTATGAGGGGAATTGGTTTGGGGGAGGGATTGGTATAGATCATCTCTTTTAGCATCTTTTAACTAAACTGGAACGTAAGTAATTGAAGATGATCTTTGGGGTGTCTTCCAACCTTGGTGATTCTGTGTGATTCTGTGAATGTCCACATCCTGAAACTTAAATCTTTCCTCTGAAATCCAAAGAAGTTTTGCAGCAGCTGCACCAAGTCATACTGGTATTTTCCAAGGTGTCACCTGATGAAAGTATTCTTTGCTTTTCTGTGTTCATCAGATAGTACTCATGTCATTGTGTGTGACTGCCACCCGGCTAGCATGAAGGCATACCCAGGCTGTCTGCAATCCTAGACAGTTTTCAAATGTGCAGTCTTGTTTCCTGACAGCCTAGCAAAGCCACCCACAGTCCTAAACCAGGTTATAATTGGAAACTGAAGGGGACAACTTTCAAGTTGTTGTTGCTGTACTCGAGGACTTCATAAAAACCATTAGTTACAATAAATCACTTCCAGAATGATGCTGCAAATGGTAATTCATTCAAGCAGCAGCCAAGAGACCCTACTCATGGATGAATGTTGGGCTTAATACCATGCTGGCTGTTGCCACCCATTGACTCTACTGTAATCAGCTTTTAACAGCTGCTTATCTTCTGGTTCAACCAAATGAGGATAAAACGTTTTCTGAAAGCTTTAGGCAACAAACTTGGCCTGCCTTTTTGGACAATCCAGAAAGAGCTTCTGGAAGGTGAGTGTGCAGTCTGTAATTCCAAGCAGATTTCATGGCCTTTGCATCACTTTGCTGCCTCTTGGCTGAGAGCTGTGCCCTGAGGAATACTAAAGAGGTACCTAAAATCTCTAATTCATATAATAAACAAAAGTCCTGGAGATTTTTGTGGAGGATTCTCTAGAAATAGAGAATACTCCTTGCTCTAGGAGTAAGGTGCAGATGTCTGAATGTTAGAGTCTGTTTCCATCCAAATCAGGCACCTCTGGCTCTTGCAGAATGCAGTTTCCTTAAAGTAAGAAAACTTCCAGCAAAATAAACTTCCCAGGGAAGGTTTTGGTGACATGGAAAGCTGATGTTTACAGGGATCCTGTCTGACTGTGGAGCAATGCTTGGGAGCCATTGCAGAGAGAAGTCATGGAAAACCATTAAGCTCAAAGAGGTGTTTGCTTCCTATTTCTATAGCAGGGTGCCTAACTTGAGCATTGGTGTTTCTGAGCTCCCTGTTGTGGAGCTGGGATTTGGATCCTGAAAATGCTGGGAGAGCACATGCAGAGGGTTGAGTCTGGAGTTACATGTGTGTGTGCTGGGCCTGGCTGTTCCACAGCCATGGAAGTGGCAAGGATATCCATACCCTGAGCAGTATCAGGGGTATTAGTCCAGAGAGAAGATCCTGTATGTCTGAGTTTCTGAAGGTTCATTTTTCTGAATTTACTATTTGGAGAACTAAGAAATGCTGAAAAGAGTAATTTTGTCCAGTTCAGACTGAAACCATATTTTAAGAAGCTGTTTATTTCCTGCAGACCGGAAATCCTGTTCTCTTATGAGTTATCTTCTTGGGTTTTTTCTCTGCCAGCTTCACACCTGTAGCTGAGCCCCCAGTGTAAACAAAGTTAAAGGAAACAAGCCAGCACGTCAGTTGGAGCCTCAGCTTTGAACACATTCTTCCTTTGCTGATTGTCACATCTGGCAGGGGCAATTTCTACCAGCAGAATTACTATGGACCCAAACCTTAGTTGTAGTTGGGTGGGGAGGATGCAAACAGAAACACTCAGGATTAGGCCTGTACTTCTGGGGTAAAATGGCATTTCCTTTGCTGAAACAGAGGAAGCTCCTTCCCCCTACACGTTTGCATTTTCCTCTTAACACAAAGCATCCTTTGCATGCACACAGGCTTTGGAAAGGTTTTTGTGTTCAGGTCTGTGGGTGCTGAATTTGGCACAAGGGGTTTGACTACAGCTGGTGGAGAGGAAAGCTGTTCTGAGAGCATTTAATTGTCTCTTTTGCTTGTTGTGGTTTGTATTGTTGTTTATTTTTGGTGTTTGGTTTGGGTTTTTTTGGTTTAATTTATCCTTTAAAGGATCTTGTTCACGTTTTATGATTGGTAAGCTTAATGTGGCTTTCCCATTTATTAACAATCAGATTACACTAAGACCTAATTACTGGGAGCTGTTCTGCTACGTAGCTTCAAGCAGAAGAGCAAGGTGTGACAGCCAGCTTGCAGATCAGCAACAGCTGGTGATGAAGGAGTCAGGGCCTGTAAATCTGGTTCTATCCGAAAAGTAATCTTGTCCTGTCGGCATTTCTGTCCTCAACAGATCTGCTGTGAATATGGTGACAAAAATAGCTGTTGTTTCTGTTAGACCTGCAAGGCCTTTATGGGACTAAGAGGTGCTGCCTTCTTCAGCCAGCGAGGCAAGAGTCATTCATGCATCTTTGCCCACGATGGTGCAAGTGGTACTAGGGCATCCACAGAAAGTCTACCAGTAGCAGGGTTAATTGGAGGGAACACAACAAAAAGTAGTAAGAAAGGCATGTAGCACAGAGATACTGAGACATGCCTGCAGAAATACCACAAGCCATGTTATGCTTCTAAAACCAGATTTTCATATCATTTTAGGATAGAGATTTCTGTCACGAGGGAATTAATCCTCAGCAGAGATGAGCAAGGCAGGTAGGATTAATTGCGGCACAGAATTTAAGAGCTGGAGCAAGACAGAGTGTATTTGGTAGCTGAGAGCTTCACACCAGTTCTCACCAGGGAAATAGGAAGGAAGTGGAAAGTGGCAGGAGACAAAGGACAGCCTGAAGGTTAGAGAGGAGATAAAGAGGGATTGTGAGAAATAATACAAGCAGAAAGGCTAATGATGGATTTATGTAAGGCAGGAAGGCTGTAAAGGGGAGCAAAGCTGTGGCTTAACTTTGTCAAAGGTTTTCCAAATGCTACCCAGGGGAGAGCCAGGGTACTGGGCTGGGCTGTCACTGCCTGTGGATTTCTGCCCTTGTCATGCATAGCTACATTACACACATTTAGTTCTTCAATAAACTTACACTTTGAAGCAGCAATTTGCCTCAGATCTGTTAATGCCACAGTGATATGCTGGCCCACAGATAGACAGCAAGCACAAAGCCAGGGTCACTTTAGCAGATAAGGTCTCCAGCTTGGGCTGTTTAAAGGAATACTCTGAGGTGAGCTGATGCATCAGCATTTTGTTCAAGGAAATTGCCACAGGCCTTGATTACAACACTGCCCTGCCACTCTGCTGCTGGCATTGCATCCACTGCGGCATGCTCATGGGCACCAAAGATGCTTTGACCACTTTGTTTTGATTTCATGTCTGGGACTGTGAAAATCCTGATTCAGAACTTTGGCCCCTTTGCTGTCTGTCTGTGAGAGGGCAATGTCCCAGCCCTGGGCATCATTCAGAAAGGTTTTAAGCACTTTATCTTGGTAACATGCATTTCCACTGTTGGGGTTTTGGGGGTTGGTTTGTTTGTCTGTCTGTTTTTAATATGGTTGGACTTGATGATTGCAATGGACTTTTTTTCCAACCTGAAGGATTCTAAGATATTTTTTAATTTTTTTGTCTCTAAGTACAAGGCCCCAAAATATCCATGAGTTCTTCCACTCCAGTCCACTTGCATGCTGTGTTTTTTCCATAATTAGAGGGTGAAGGAGACTGTAATGAGCAGCAGAGTTTATAGTGATGTGCTTCCTTCCTGAAGCTGACAGTAGTGTGTTGGAACAGCCTTGCCAGGGGGCTGCCATGCTCTGCACCATGCTGCTGTCACCTGTCCCCTGTTACACCTGGGGGTGCGGAGCTGGGCACCTCCAGTGGCGGAGGCTTCTCGCTGCCTGGTGCTGGGAACAGCACCACTGTCACCTCAGTGGGCTCCTGTTTGTCACCCAAGGACCCAGGAGTGTATCAAGAAAAGTGTAGCCAGCAAAAGATGGGAGGTAGTTCTGCTCCTGTACTCAACTCTGGTGAAGCTGCACCTCAAATACTGCATTCAGTTCTTACCCCTCACTACACATAGAACATTGAGTTGCTGGAACATGTCCAGAGAAGGGCAGCAAAGCTGGTGGAGGGTCTAGAGGATAAGTCTTATGGGGAGCAGCTGAGGAAACTGGGATCGTTTAGACTGGAGAAAAGGAGGCTGAGGGGGAACCTCTCTGTTCTCTACAACTATCTGAAAAGGAGGTTTGTAGTGAGTTGAGGGTCAGTCTCTTCTCCCAAGTAACAGGCAATAGGATAAGAGGATATGGCCTCAAGCTGCACCAGGGGAGGTTTAGACTGGGCATTAGGAAAAATCTCTTTACTGAAAGAGTGGTCAGGGATTGGACCAGGCTGCCCCAGGTTGCCAGGGAGGTGGTGGAGTCACCATGGCTGGAGGTGTCCAGACCACGTGTAGACATGGCACTTCGGGATGTGCTTCAGTGGGCACGGCAGTGCTGGGCTGCCGGCTGGGCTCGATGATCTCGGAGGTCTCTTGCTCCCGTGGTGACTCCACGGTTCAAGTGTCCGCGGGGGGAGGGCACACGCGTGGGGCGCGGCGCGTGCCCGCGGCGGCAGGTGGCCCCGGCCTCACGTCACTTCCTCGCAAACTTTTTTTTCCCGAGGAGCTGTCTCCGCGAAAGTTGCTCGGCCCCGGGGGCTGCCTCCATCCCCTCCCTGCTTGTCTCCCTCCCCCCTTCCGCGCCCGCTGAGCGGGGAGGGCTTTCCGGGCGGCCGGGCGGGCATGCCTGCCTTCCTGCGCTCGCCGGGGCACGGCCGGGCCGCCGTGGGCCGCCCGCGGGACCGTTAGCTCGGGGCGGCAGGGTCCGGAGCGCCATGGCCCGGGACTGCGCCGCCCGCAGCCTGGACGGCATCGACCTGGCCGCGCTGCGGGTAAGGAGGAGGGGCGGAGGGTGTCCCGCGGAGGGGCTGCGGCGGACCCGCTTCCACCCCGCGGGGCGGGGAGACCCCCCTGGGTTGGCTGGAGGCTGTCCCAAGACCCTGCGGCCTGCCACGGGGCGTGCAGAAGCTTCACCCCATTGCCCCTTCGCCCTCCCGGTCCGAAGGGACTCCGCTCTGCTGCCGCGAGGACCAGCGGCCGTGGGACAGTCCGGCCGGTGGCCCCGGTTGTGTCCCTGCTGGTGCGGCTGAGGGCAGCGGCGCGATGCCGTCCGTGCACAGGGTAGAGGAGGCTGCGGGGCTCGGGCTCGGCTGGTGCGGGTGGATGCAGAGCTCTGGGCTAAGCGGGGCTGGGCTCCGCCGGCAGCCCGGAGCTCGCCCTGCCGGGCGGCTGAGACTTCAGGGCTCGCTGGGGTGTCCCACGAGAGCATAGCCCTGCGCTGCCAGGACGGTGTCACCGTGAGGTTCGGCCCCTTCCCGGGATAATAAATAATTCCTACCGTCGTTCCTGAGAGTGATGTGAGCGCTGTGAAACTGCAGGAAGAAAAGAAATGAGAGTTTTCTGGAAGAATATACGTTTTGGCTTTAGTCTTGTGGGGTTTCTTCCCCTTGAGGTTTGGGCTTTTTAGCTTGGGGGGGCGGAGGGAAGAAAGGTCATAATTCACCTAGTTTGCCGTGAATTTTGAGCATTGTGCTTTTGTGTTTTCAACATAATCCAATCTTTGGCCACGTTAAAGCCACGCTGTTAGTGTTTCAATTCCACAAAGAGTTAACACAGTTGTATGTGATGCCCCTTAGTTCCACTACACTTTTTTCCAAGGAAGGTGTGTGTTTGTTTAGTTTGGACTGTTGTGGTTTTGTTTGTTTGTATGTTTTTAGTCTGCACAGAGGAGGGAAGAGTTCAGTTGTGGCAAAAAGCAGCCCCTGACAGTGATAGCAAGGGAAGCTGTTTTCTAAAAATATCAGAAAAAAAAAAAAAAGAAGAAAGAGGGCTGGGAGAAGCCCTTGCAATAATCACATGGTGAGGAGGCTGTTCCAGACCAGAGCCAGAAAGAAGAAAGGCAGCAGAGATAGTCAAGTTTGTGACGATGGCACCTGGCTCTGCTCTAGGGAGTAAGGCACATAAATGGAAGCTCTTTGTTAGAGCTTTAGCAGACGAACCTTATCTCCTTACTGTAAATGATGAGAAACCTGTGTAAGCTTGAAAAAGAGTAGTGCTGCAAACCAGGCTGCAGGCTTGATGTCCCCACTGTCCAATGCAGAAACCTCCCAGAAACTGTTAAGTGTTGCAAGGTTCAGTTTCAGCTGAGGAAGGGACAGATGTGTCCTTTTGGAGGATGCATTTTCAGCGTGTCAGCAACCCTAGTCTAGGGTTTATGTGTAGAGGGAAATGGGGGGGGGCTGGGCTGTAGAAATTCTGTAAAGACAGGTGCTCTACCTTTGCCTTATGTGTTCCCCGGGGCCAGTGGGAGCTGGCTATTGCTGTGCTCCTGCCAACCTCACCGTGGCCAGGACCTTCCAGTGGGGAAGCACAGCTGTGATATGGGTTATTTTCAAACTGCATGAGCTGGCCTTGCTCCCCTCCAAATGGGTGCTTGCCAGGGCTTTCCTATTTTCCTGGAAAGTGGTTTGGGCTATAGTTTTCAAATGTTGCCTGGGCATCTTGTTAGGGTGCTTCTGCTCTGGGTTCATTAGGGCAGTCAGATGGTTAAAAAGGCTTTGATCTCTGTATTACATGCTGACTGCAGAGGTCTTGAAGCTTGAGTAGAACTTGAGCTTCAGACACCTGTATCTTGTTTAGCTGCAGTGATTGTGAAAAGTGCATTTCAATTGGGCCCTTGCTGTGTGCACTGTTTTTCACTCTGCCTTGCAGTGAAGATGGATTTGGGTTTGGATGCCTCTGGGTCAGCAGTCTTGCTGTTGCCTTTGAATACTCTGCAGATGACTTGCAGGAAAGCAAGAAGGCCACCATATGGTACAGTGCATTACAGTAATTAACCTTAAAGTGATGAATGTTCAGGCCAGAATTTTGGCATCTGTCAAAAGGAACCTAGCAATTTGGCAGGTGCTGGCTGGTGAAGGGTTAGATGGACCATGGGGCTTAAATGGTGAATGAGAGGAAGCACTACATCAAAGATGATACCCAGCTCCGAGATAATTAAGAAGTTGGCCCACTGTGAGGAGCGCCAGTGAACGACACATTGCTGTTATCCAAGCAAACAAGGGCAATTCAAGGACCAAAGTTGCATCCCAGATTAATATCCTTTATGACTCTTAACAAAGCTTGGTTTACTCTGGTGTCCTAATTAAAAGAAGAGAGATGGCCAAATATTTTGGCTGTGCTCAGAGCTGCAGAGGCTTGAGACACTAATGCTCAGTTAGCAAGCAAGGACAGGGTAGGATTTTCTCTATATTAAAGTTAATGCTAGCATTTATTTAGATAAATGTTTGAGTTTTTTTCTTAGAGAAGCAAGCTATTAGATTGCTAAATCAGAATGAAATTGATTGGATGGAGGAGAAGCTGATTTTGAGGTACATTAGATTATCATAGTTACATAATAAATACACTTAGAGAAGAGTAGGGAGGACAGATAACATCTTTAAGTGAGATGAACAGTTGCAAACTCTGAGTTGAAAATGCAGCTTAGATTCCTCGAGGTTTCTGTGCCCTATAAACACCTCTTAATTCAGCAGCCCTACTTTCTGCAGGAGAGGTTTGGAAATGGGGTGCTGCTCATGCTTCTTGTGGTGGAGTATAGTAGGTATTGTCCACAGAGGCCCTTGTCTGGAACAGTTCCTCAGAGAGATGTTATGCATTTTACTGTGTGGGCCATGTGCAACTTGCAGCACAGCTCTGTGGGATGGTCGCACATGAAGCAGAGGTTTGTACCACCTATAGCTTTGTTACCAGCAATGGATTATTGCTGACTGTATCTCTGCTGAAGCAAAGCATATGTCTTGTTTATATATCCAAGACTAGTGGAAACAAAACATGAAGAAATGAGGAGGAAGCAGAGCACTTCGCATAGGTCCCAATGTTGCCTGCATTGTTGCACCTGTGCTTATTGCCATACGTGGGTGGTGCCATTGATTTCCTTTTGTGTGAGGGCTTTTGGAACTGGAGTTTAAGTCTGTCAGGCTGTGCCTTACTACCTTGTTTTAAAAGCAAGAGAGAAAAGAAATGAAACAAGCTGGCCTGTGCATGGGTCAAAAGTAAGTGTTTTGATCTGGTTTATGCATTGTTAGTTTCTTGATTGGTTGATTGATTTTTTAATAATCAGAGAAAGTCTTGTGAGGCTGAAGTGTAAGGTTAAAATTCATTTAACTTAGTGGCAAAACCAAATAAACTCACTAGTCATTTCAGTTGTGGAAGTCTGTGCTTTATTGCCCTGACTGTTAACCTATTGCCATTTATCGTGACAGTTGTGCCAGTAAAGGCAGAATCTGTTCAGGAAAAAACCTTGTAAGTTTCCACGGGGATTTTGCTAAGGTAAACATTTCTATATCAGATACAAAGTAAGCATTATTTATTTTAAAAGAATAACATGTAAGTGGAGTGGAGAAGCAGCCTGATACCTTAAGAAAGGATGTTTTGCAACAAGGGACGCAGAAATGGTACTTCTGAGATAACATTTTTCTGCATCGCATCCCTCAGCAGTACCAACAGGAATCAACTGACATGGCAGATTGCTGAAACAGATGTGGTTAAAACTGGCACATGGAGTTAATAGTATTTTATATAGATGTCTCAGTGATAGCATCCCAAGAAATGAGTGGACTGATAAATGGCTCAGCCAGAAACCAAGAAACTGGTCTCTTGGGTTCTTAATGTTTTTATATAAATCTCTCAAGTGAGTTTCAGCTGAAGCAACAGATTTCTTAATGTGCTCAGTCATGCAGGAGTGATCATTTGCTCACCCATGCCTTCCAACAGGATGGTCTTCCTATATCTGAAATGCTGCCACATCTTATCACTGGAGAAAGACATTGGCTGCAGTGGTTGGTTTTAGAGTAAATGATGCTAAACCAGTAGGATGAAAGTTGGGTCCTGTGGTATGGTACACTGACACATGAATGTTTAATTCAGCAGCAGTCTAGTTTGAGTCCAAACCGAGGCTTCAATACATCAGTCAATTTCACCTTGTTACATTTACAAAACAGGACAATTGAGTGTTCTCAGGCTACCTGTAGTGTTAAGAATGCCTGGGCTGGTGCATTGCCCTTTGGTAAGGTAGCTGGGCTTGGGTGCCCAGTATAGTATGTTTTTAATTCTATTAGATTCTTTCCTTTGTTACATTGCCAGTGCTAAGTGTATTATAACAGAAGATGCAGCTCAGCCTCCGGGCTGGCTTAGAGCTTTAAGGCTTAGGAAGCCTGGAGTTTATTCCTTATTCTACTGCTAAGCTGAATCAGTGGAATTCTTGTGTTCTTCACACATCTCCATTTATTTGTTGTTTCTGCTGTATTGCCATGCTACAGAACTTCACTGAATTGTTTTACGTGTAGGGTTTTGAGGAGCTTGACTGAAAACTTCAATATTAATCTATTTCTTGCCATGTTATTTGGCTATTTCCATTTTAGTGTGTGATAGAGATCATTAGGAGATGAGCCCCAGACATTTTTATTGTGACTGCACACAGTTATGCTCCATTATGAAGTGGTTGCTTTGCTGCAAATAATGTGATTTAATCTGTTTTTTTGCAGGACCCTGCAGGAATATTTGAACTGGTGCAGGTTGTTGGAAATGGGACATATGGACAAGTCTATAAGGTTTGGATGCCTCTTTAATTTATGATGCTGTTCTTAATAAAGCTGTTTTCCCTAAAGGGGAAATGAGCAGCTTTTAAGAAGATGGACAATATTGTTCTAGCCATAGCCTGGTTTATCTTCTTGTCCTTTCTGTGTAATACAAAATGGTGCCACCTTTGAAACTCTGTGCCCCTTCCTCCTGTCTTCATGTCTCTTTGTTGCCACAGTTTGGATGAGTGCATTAGCTTTTGACTGATTTCCCTTTGCCCTGTTTTTTTCTATCCTATGGTTATTTTCTCTTTTTCAAATTTCAAAACAACATCAGTGGTGGCTGAGTTTGGCCTGGATTGAGTAGTGAGTTCAGCTGAGGCTAAACCACCAATACTCCTCAGGACAAGGGTGTCAGTTAACACTGCTCTGCAGGCAGGCTGTGAAGATTTTGATTTCCATTATTACCTGTGTCACAGAGATACTGAAGCAGAACCTCCAATCTATCTTTAGACTGTCTACTGTAACGTGCTGTGTACACTATGTGTTGCACACCTTTAGTTACAAGAACTAGCCCAGAGAAGTGTCCTTTCACTGTGAAGCCTTTCCTCAGAGTTATTTAAGAAGAGAAAATAAATGTGGTAAAGTAGGGAACTGCATCTGTGCTTTTCTCATTTGGAGAAAGAAGATGGAGGAAGGAGAAGGCCAAGCAGCTGAACCCTTGGAGACTAATGGCACTAGAGGAAGCTGTTCTTGCTTCCCACTCAGGTCCCACTGCTGAAAAGCTCCTGCATGACCAGTTGTTGTATAGGCTCGGGCTCTTCCTGCTCAGATCCCCTACTGCAGGAGGAATGCACAAGGTGACCCCGATGCAGACGTGCTGGACTCTGTCTTTCTCCCATTCCAATGCACTGAACACATACTGTGTTTCAGTGTCCATCCTCTGAGGCCAGTTCTGCTGTGATCCCATTTTGGTTTCCCTTTGTAGCTGTAGATACTCTTTCAAAGATTCTGGGAAGTCCTCTACAGAAGCAGTTCTGGGGAGTTTCTGCTTCCCCATACTACTTTTTCTCTTTTAATTTATTTTGTCAGAACAGGATCTTACTTGTGTAATTATTTGTTGCTGTGATTAAGTCTGTGTTCTGTCTGAGGTTGTCACTCAAATACTAAGGTCAGTGCAGCTAAATTAAAAAGAGGCTCAGGGTTCACATGGACAGATTAGAAGCTGAGAGATACTCAGGGGTGCTGTTGCCAGTGTAATCACAATCTTCTACCTGTGAAAAGATGCTGAGGCTCCCAAATAGCCTCTGAAACAGTTGTCTTTCTCTTCATTCCTGGATTTATTCTATATTGGGAGGGGGGAAAAAAATTCTTCATCTTCTAAGGGTGTTGAGAGTGAATCAGCTGCTTAATCATGGCAAAACCAGGAAGGAGCAGCATAGTTTGCTCCTCTGCTGCAAAAGAAAATGTTTGGAGCTATTGTGTGGTTCACTGGAATGTTAATTGCCAAAATGTGTAAGAAATATTGACAATGACAATTGAAAATCCTACCCAAAGGCTGCTCTCCACTGAGCACAGAAGAGACCAGGGTCTGACAGCTCTGGATAATGGGCGATTTGGATCTCAGCTAGTCTGCACTTGGCATGGCTATGCACATCTATGCAAGGCAGTGAGAGGCAAGGTCTCGCAAGGCTGAGGGGCAGCTTTGTGCACACGCATCACGCGATGGAGCGATGATGGGCTGTGTGCAACCCTGGCTCTGCAAGCACACCCCTAACAAAGGCTTTGTTCATGGAAATACGTGTGAGCACTGAATGTAGGGTGTTTTGCTGAGGCTTGCTTAGGGGATGGAGCTGCTCTTTGTGGGCAGATGATAGTGCAGTACAATGCTAGAACTGATGGAGTGAATTAGAGAATTCTGGAATCATCTTGTAGTTTTCCTGGTACAGGTTTGTGATCATAAATATTTAAGTTATAAGGTAATCTTCGTTATTCCCATAGCATGCTCATGTCATTAGAGCATGCTTTTATTCTCCAGAGGTGTCAGAATCTTCCACGTACGTTCAGAAACTACACCTAGTGGTTTGCACATAATCAAAGCCAAGCTCATTTCAGGCTAAATAAACTACGTCCAAGATTACTAAATAGCTTGCTTGGCTGTGAAGATGATTCATATGGCTATATATTTTAATATATGCAGCCCTATAAAAATGAGAATAAAATTTAGAGGATTCATCATTAGATTTCGAAAACAACATTTAACAGATTTATTGAAGGGGAGTATTGTTCACACTGAATTATTCCAGACCAGTTCCAGTTCAGCGTCTTTTTAAATGCAACGGAAGAGGTATAAATTGTACCCGTGATAATGCTAAAGCTGTCCAGAAATGTTATAAAGCTGAGATTTACATATAATAACTGACTAAAGGCTAGCAGATTGTTTGACAACTTATGAAGTAGTAGGACGTAAATATGCCAGTACTGCCAACTTCAGCCTTTTGGAAAGTATGAATAGGATATTAAAGAATCAGATGGTACCCAGAAGTCGTGAGACATAGACTTTGTTATCTCTTGAAATGAGAAATTAGTTTTTCCAGTTAATTGCTGGCTTCTGGGAGCTGAATTCTGAGGAACACTATGACTATGTAAAAGGTGATGCTGAATGACGTCACTCATCGTGATAGCAGAGCCTTCTCTGAAGGCAGTTGGAAGTAGTATCACAGTATAACTAAGGTTGGAAGAGACCTCGAGGATCATCGAGTCCAACAGTACATTTGCCAGTGGTTGAAGAAGTATGAGTTTTCTCTCTTTCAGGCCTTTGAAGTGCTGAACTTTGAAGTGCTGAAGGTCAGATTGTGTCTAGTCTCTGCAATATCCCCATTGAATGCATATGGGAAAGAGAAGTTCCTGAACTTCCCATGCACCGTTTTTCACAAGGCCTGTGCATCTCCCTGAGAACCCTTGAGGCCAGGGACCACAAAGACTGTGTAAGGGATGTGGAGCTTCTCTCCAAAGCATGAGGGCCAGTGTTTAGGGTTTGTTTTTGTGTTTTTGTTGGGGTTTTTTTTCAGAGCTGCCAATCAGCAAGGATCTTCAGACAGGGCACAGCGGCGGTTTGCCTTGTGTAACTGTTGGTGTCATTGGGGAGGAAGTGAGATTGATGAAGGTGTCACCTTCAAGTTCTTGGGTTTTGCTTATTCCCTGGCCTGCAGTTGTGGTGCCTTGTAAATCCCTCCTGTAGGCTGCCTGGGGAAGCTTGAACTGGGTGTTGTCTGGGATGTGGAAAACAACCTAGGAGATTTTATAAACACCATCTTTTTTTTTTACTCACTCTGCTATTCTGGTATGGCACATTGTTAAAACTGTTAAGGTTAAAAGTGTCATGAAGGTAACAGAACTTGCCTTGCTTCCCTTCCATGAAGAGCTGGATAATGATCATATATCATCCTTGATGTTGTATCTTGGTCTGTCCATGTGCATTTGGTAATAAAAAACTGTAAATTTAAGCAGGTGGGGTTTTTTTGTTTGTGAAGACTTCAGCTGTTAGTTTAATATTCTTTGGGTGGTTTGTTTCAGTAGGACCCTGTCAAATTTTCTGTCTTTTAATTTCACTGCAGGGTCATTTTTCTGATAGATGAATGGGGAAAAGAAGACAAGGGGCAACTGAAGTGGGTGCCTTTTTTGGGTCAAATAGTTTTTCTTGATCTCTGGAAGAGACCATGGCACTCTTGATTTTATAGCTGCTTTGCTGTCTTAGTTATCAAGATAAAGAGGAATTGCTTCTAATCTTTCTCATTGAGCTGTGGTCTAAAAAAGTTTTCATGGGTTAAATGAGGTCATCAACAGCATCTGTGCAGGCTCCTTGTTTTCTAATGTCAAGAGGCACCTGACTGGGGCTTTTGAGTTCCTTTGTCTTGATGTGGATCAGGCCTCTCCTGGGGTCAGTATTTCTGAGTGGCCTAGGGAATGATAGGTCAGTGGTTTTGGCAAGTTCCAGGGGCTGATGTTTTATGGAGTATGATCTTGCAGGCTGGTGATAAACCATTGACAGATTTGCAGCTGCTGTAAGTGCAGAATGGTTGTATCTTTAATGGCGTCTGAAGGCACAGGGAACTTGAGAGAGGTGCTCTGGTTTGAAACTGTGAGAATCAAAAGGGAAGGAGTGCTTCCTGGTAATGCAACTGACGAAGATGCAACCGTGCTGTTGCTGAGGCTTCTTAACAGAGAGTGGAAGCAACCCTGCCTTGCTGTAGTGGCTCTGCACAGCTAATACTTTTGTGTAGTCACATAAGACTGGCTACAGAAAGGAAGCAGGTCTCAGTAATGAAGTGTTTTGGAGGGTTGTTTTTTGTTGCCCCCCCCCCCCCCCTTTTTTTTTAAATACAGCTGCTTCTTGGCATTGAATCCTATTTCAATTGTTGACATGAGTTATGGGTTAGTCAGCTGTTGATATACAGTGGCAGGAGTGTAGTGAAGCATTAATATGTCTTTTCAGTTTGGAAGTCTGCTGAATTCTTCATAATTCATTCCATTGAATAACTGGCTGCAGTAATTGAGACCAAGTTGGGAGGGATGATGGGAAACAACATGATTTTTCTTAGTCTTGGTACTGTGTGGAAAGAATCACAAGACCATGCTAAATTATGAAGTGTTAAAGTCTGTGGACCGTATTGAAAACCTTTATTGATGGCAGCACCTCAGGCAGTTACTGAAAGGTTAAATATAAGAAACATTGCAGCTATGTTCACTGCAATCCAGAAGGTGAACATGTATGAGCTGGAAACTTCATAACCTGTCTGTTCTGGGGGTGAGTCAGAAGAAGACACCTTCTGAAGAATGTGTCTCTGGGCTGAAATGCAGCCAGCAGCAGACGTTAAAATGTCATGTCCTCTTGGTGGATTTTGTTATCCTTTGTGGGGAGTTACAGTCTTCAAGATAATCTTAGCCTTCAAGGCACTGAGATTTTGATGAGTCAAGTAGAGAAATCAGTTGCTCTTTATAGAAATGACAAAATGCTACTTTCTGTTTCACTAGCAGTTGGTGGAAATGCTTGTTTGACTATTAATTTTCTTTATTTGGGCTTTTAGTATTGCAGCTGATTGTCTTGTCCACATGAAAAACTAGTTAATTATTGTAGGCAGCAGTGTATAAAGAAGTATTGCTGCAGTGTACTGGATGGAGTCAACAACTCATTGTGTAGGTCCTTGGTTTAGCAGTGCAAACAAATAATGAAGATTATCTGCTAATCCTGGCAACAGGGACCTCTTTCAGGAATAACTGAGCTAAATGTGTGCTACTGCCGTTGTGATAAGACCAGAAATGTTGTGGTGCTTGTGACCAGGTTGCCTTGAAAGCTTAGTAAATATGGCTGTAATATCATAGGGAGGAATGGTTTGGTGTCTCACTGTTAAACTTCTTCATGCCTCTGATTTTTAATAATGCCTGTGAAGTCCACATACTGCTGGCTGTGTCCTCTTCTCTCGGTTGTGTACAACTCCTAAAGACACACTCATACATGTCTGTATGCTTTCCTTAAAGCTTTCGCACCACCATGTTGGTTCTTTGCTGCCTTCATCAGAAAGGATGTGGAGCTGGCGGTGCACCTTTGCAGCACAGAGGGCGAACTCTGTGTCACCAAGTGTGTAGCAAGCATGTCAGGGGACGTGACTAATCCCACTGCTCTTGTTAGGCCACACTTGACATACTGTGTCCTGTCTTTCCTTCCCTACTTCCAGAGAAACACTGGGAAACTGAAGAGGGTCCAGCAGAGGGCCACTAACACATTTAGAGGGTTGAAAAACTTTGCACATGAAGAAGGAAAGGCTGAAGGAATTGAATTTTTTTCAACCCAGAGGAGAGAAGGCTTAAGGCAATCTAGTCACAATCTTCAAATACTTCAAAGGTGGTTTGTATAGAGGATGCAAGTACAGGGATGCACAGGACAAGACAAACCAGGCATGGGTTGCTCAAGAGGAATTCCATCTGAATGTAAAAAATTCTTTACTGTGGGAAGAAGTCAGCATTAGAATGAATAGGTTTGCCAGCGTAGTGGTGGGGTTACACTTGCTGGAAATATTCAAGTCTGTTTGACATTGGCCTGGCTTTCATGACTTAATGCCCTGGTTTCAGCAGGAGATGGGACCCAGAGGTCTTCTCAAATTTCAATTTGACTGCAGGACATGTGAATGGTGGACAGAAGATGCCTACTGTCACAGAATCACACAGAATCACCAAGGTTGGAAGAGACCTCAAAGATCATCAAGTCCAACCTGTCACCACAGACCTCATCAATCCAGCCTACTAGACTGTGAATAACTGACTTGGAGAATGTGAAAACAAAACAAAGCGAAAAGTAGGGGAATAGGTAGTGTGCTTAATTGTGTATTTAGTTGTCAGTGCCAGGAGAGTTTTGGTTTTCTTCCATAGCGTGAGAGGGTTTTACTGTTTTGTTTTGTTTCGAATCTTGGTTTCCCTGCTTATTTGCATGGCAATGCCAAACTGTATTCAGCACTGGAATTTAAAATAATGGATCATACATGCGAAGTTAATTAGCAAATTGTGAAGCCCTGGTTCTAGTTAGTGAATATTTCAGATGGTTTCAATTAAGATTCTTAACTGTAGGACTAGTTTATCAAAAATAGAAGAGTAAGGATGTGAAAAAACCTCTTGGCTGTTGAGCGCTTCTATACAATAAAGGCTCTTTGACTAAGCAGAGCAATGTACAATAATTAGATGTGCCATAAAGGCCATTAGAGAGTAGTAAAATCCTTGCAGATAATGTGTTGGCAGGCCTGCCACTTCCAGCTCCTCGGTGTTTTGAACCTGAATGTCCACATGGGAGAGTGCAATGTATTTTCAGCCTAAACTGGTTACATTGTGAACTCATGTTGCATAACGCTTCAGATGCTGGCACTGCCACATGCTTGTTTTGCAAGTAAGAGAACATACTGAAAATGCACTGGTGATAACATGACCAGGAAATAATTCAAGCTCTTAATTCCCCACTCAAGCACTTTGCTAGCATTTTAAGCACCTGACTAGGGACATTGTTTTCAATACTCCTGACTGATCAGCAGCATCCAGCAATGTGCCTATGTGAAGATGTGCGACAGAGTGAGCAGCACTTTTGCATGCCTGAGTTTTGCAGTGCCTGACCTACTCAGAAGTATAAGCAGACATTGTATAAGTTCTCTTTTCAAAATACATTGGTGAGATTGATGAAAAGCTTGTAAGAAATTGTCTATTTGCAGTCCAAAAGCCCTCCTGGTTCTGTAGTTAGTTGCTTGAGCTAATGAATGAATGATAGGATATTCCTTGATTTTAAACAGCAGAAAATTTACCATGCTGTTTATAGGTGTTCAAGTCAACTCTTGTTGAGGTTAGCTTTAGTAATCACCTTTTTCTGAGTGAATCTCAGAACTTTAGTGCCTTGCAGCACACACCACCTTATTATCTCCATGTTTGATTCACTGTTACAGCTCCAGGTGAATAGTATTTTGAAGGTCTGCTTTAATGATCTGGAGGGTGCACATACATTTTTTTTACGTCCCTCTTTGGTACCTCTGGGCTACAGCTGGTAGAGTATAATCAGAAGGAACGTGTCTGTTGGTTTCCTGAAAGTATTGATAGCCTGATTGTCTTTTTCTGTAATTATTATATGTATTTCATGGATTTATCCAGCATTTAGTGCTCTAAACACGACAGTGTGGTGAATTGGTCGAAAGAGCTGTGTGGAGAGTGTTGCTCTTCTTTTCTATTGTCTGCATAGAAAAGATGTTACCACTGTCTTCAGCAGCAGTAAGTGTTTTCTCAAATTTCATACCCAGTTTTCAGGTATTTTTCCATAAGAATTTGTTTGTGCCTGAGGAACCCATGCTTTTGTACAAGAATCATCTGTAGTAGTGCTTTATAGTTTGCTCTTCAGGTATTCAAAAAGTTCACTATGTTGAGCCAAGCAGTTAAGTCCTGCAAACTGAGATCTTGGGGACTGAAAGATTGTTTCTGGGATGTTTTAAAATCCAGATTGTGATCCTCTTTTGAAGGAGGCTTTTTTACCTTTGTGCTGAGCAGATTGTCCAGTAACCCTGTAGCAGTAGTGATTTGTTGCAGGCCTCTCTGGGATGCCCAGTAGCAGAAATGCCAGTCTACAAAGAAGCAAATTCTCCTGCTGAGGTCTGTACTGGATTAATATTGTCCATCGAGTTGGTCGAAGTGCAGCATTTCCAGTGTGCACAGCCCAGAGATTGTGCACAGTGGGACTGCTGCAAAGCTGGTTGCTTTAGCTCTCGCTTCACTTCAGCAACCTGAGCTCTGAAGCCTGCTGCTAGAGTGTCTGCTCTACTGGGACAGTGACCATGAATGAGCTGTTTAACTTTGTCCTGCTTCTGACTTCCCCACCCTCATCTTTTTCTGTCTTGTACAGTAGCTGATCAGTCCCTCTGGTGGGTTTTTCCTTCTCTAAGTAGAATGGATAGTGGTTGTTTGAACTGCAGAATGTATCTATAGTTCATTCTGCCCTCAGTTAACTATCTTCACTCCAGAAGTGAGCTTGCATTAACTCCTTCTGGGCAGTGTGACTTGCGTGAGAGCAGACACATAATGAAATAGTGCTGCAACAAACAATTGTGTTAGCAGCTGCTGACTTGTAGCTGTGGAGATCCAACTCTTACCCTACGAGGGCCATCTGGGAGCAGTTAAAAACACGATCATGCTTGTGCAAGAGAGATTTCTTATGCACTTGGTGTTTCAGCTTTGGGCAATTCTTGGGATAGGGCTGGAGCTGTGTTGTGTTGCTTTCCTGGAGCAGACAGAAGTAAATAGCATTAAGGAATTGTTTTTATTTGTTATGCAGGTGAAGCTGTGAGCCTGGTCATTTGCTGGCCTGCAAACCACATGCTGATTTATGTCTGTGTAAAAGTTGTTCAGAAGCCTGCCAAGTCAGGCAGCAAGACTTTTAGCACTGGGGATGGGAAGTGCTGAAATGTGAGAGATGTTCCCACAGCTTTACCTTGGCATGGTCAGCTGCTGTGGATGATTGCCACAGCTCCTCTTCCACAAGCACTGAATTACCTCACAAGGAAGAAGCCAGCACTGTGCAGGGCATAGGGGGTAAGTAGGGGTCTGGACAACCTGCCAACATAGCTGGCAGCAGAGCCAGTGTCACTAACAGCATGGTCCTTGTGTTGCTGCTGGGCAGAGCTCCACCTAAGAGCATATCTCATGATGTCTCCCAATGCCATTTGGATGCATGCTGGGCTCTGTGACAATACTGATGGGTGCACTCCTTGGTGTGCTCAGCTCCGGTGCTCTTGGGAAAGCAGAGTTTGTCCCAGCCATGATCTTCTTGCTAGTTTCAAAGCCAGGCACAGCTATGTCTGGTGGTCACACAACTATTCAGACTGCAGCTGCTTGGATGGACAGCAGCAAAATCTGGTGGGACAACTGTTGCTCCTGCCCTTCCAAGGCATTTGTGGGGAATTGGAGTTTAAAAGCTAATTTTCGTTGTTGGCTGGGGTCAAACAGCTTGCTCAGTAGATGCAGGTGTGGGTCAGGCCCTTGTCCCATCATAATGAAATTTCCAGTAAGTAATTTTAAATTGTAGTGTCCAATTTAATTGTAAGATCCATAAATGTGATAAAGTTGTGCTTTTCCTGTCTGGTATTCAGCTGTTCTCGGGCTGCTGGCCAGCAGTAATTTTCTTGGCCTGTGCAGATCTGCGAATATGGATCTGGGGAATAAAAGTGAAGAAGAAAGTATTTTTCAGCAGTTTGTAGAATACTCATTTATTTTTTAAATCCCTTGTGTGTTGGAAGCCTGCCCCTGTAACCTGCTGACTTTGTGGGATTCCCAAGAGGTTTTTCAGATCTGCTTTAGAAGCACCTTTTCAAAGCTCATTGCTTCCCTATGAAAACATGAAACTTTATCAACTACTTTGTAGCAAACTGTGGCCTTTTCAGTGCCCTAAACAAATGTCATTAGCTGATATGTAATAGCTGGCATGCAGTCAGTAGCTGTGCTGTGAGGTGCCCCCATCACTTAAGGAACACACTTTCCCATGAAGGTAAGAGTGGAATTGGTGTGGGCAGCTGCAGGTCAGGAGAACTGGGTTTTCTTCTTGCCTCTCCCTCTTGTCATTGCTCAAAACCACATGAATTCGCTGGAAACAGAGCTCTCCTTGTGACTGTAGCTGTTAACATGGAGGCAGACCTTGTTTTTGTAAAGCATCCTGGGATTCTGGTGAAGAGGAATTAGCGTACTGAAGGAGGTGATTTGTGAGCATTGGTTAGCAGCCACTCGCAGAACAACATGCTGTTTGAAAACAGTTCCCCTTGAATCCAAACATGTTGAGTTCAACAGGAATGTTAGTGGGAAGATTTTTAAGAAATGACTTGGCTTTTGTTTTCAGATTTCTTTCAGAAACATCAAAACATCACATTTCATTTGCTGCATTTGAACATAAGTTTTACTTTAGCAAGGACTTGTAATAGATATTTAGTGATGCATACTGGGGGGGGGGGGGGGGGGGGAAGAGGGGGGAGGTACTATCACACTGAAATGATATGACATTAACAAAATAAATGTGAAGATTAATATGAATTCTTTCCATTCTGTGATGGAGAAATTTTTTTTTCATGGCAAGAGTGGTCAGGCATTGGATTGGGCTGTCCAGGAAGGTGGTTGAGTCACCAAGCCTGGATGTGGTGCTTGGGGATATGGTTTAAGGGTGAACCTTGTAGCGTAAGGTTAATGGTTGGACTTGGTGATCCTTCAGGTCTCTTCCAGTCTGAATGTTTCTGTGATTCTGGGTGTTTACAACCAAAATGAGGCCAGCTGGCAAAATCCTGACATTTTGTTGAGGTTTCCTGAATCCTGGAATTGACTGAATGTCATTTTCCTGACTCTACAGTAGAGCGATGGCTGCATCTGATGTAAGCATTTTCAGTGCACATTTTTCTTGTGTTTCTGCTGTTAGAAGTTGAAACATTTTGCGGAGAACATTTGGTGGCTTTCTAAAACTGTTTGCTTTACTGAACCTGTGGATTTTTCCATCCTGTTTATTATGCTAAGTTTTAGCATGGATTCTGTTCCTTAGTGTTTAAAAATAAGTTTTTTAAAAAGAGTAACCAATTTACTGGGGTTTTTTTCCCCTGCTGTAGTAGATTTGTCTACTCTTGTTTTACTTTGGGCTCTAAACCTATGAACAATTACACTAAAATATGCAACAAAACCAACATAAAATAAATATGTATATGGCTTAGATAATGGACTCTCAAATGTATTATTTACACAGATTGTCCATGATGTTGTCTTGTTATATGGAAAAAGGGAAGAGCCAGGGGGGAAAAAAAAAATCAAACCATTTTTGCTGTAATATTTGCTTTTTTCAGTTTAACATGAAATATTTACTGTAACAGGCTTCTTGCAAAAGTTTTGTCCCCCAGAAGCCAAGTTACTTCAGCAGATACTCTGTTGCCTTTTATTAACATCAGAGCATCCTATCTCTGCTGCTCAAAGTCAAATGGCTGTGGTAAAACTTCCAGTTATTCATCAGTTGCTGGCAGTGGGAGATGGTCTTGTGTGTGCATTTTGACCTGCAGAAGAGGACAGGCAGTACCAGTGCAGGATTTGGGTACACCAGACCATTCCTCCTGTTGGATTCCTTTTTGATGAAGGGTGATTTGTTTCCAGAGACATTAGGATAGGTTTTGTCATCTCTCTGAGTGGAAGGTTGCCAAATTTCACAGGCAAGCACATTAAGACTTGAGGCATAGGATGTGCCCACTGAACCCAGTAGTTGGAAAGCCTGGGACAACTTGGACATCACAGAGGTGGTATGTGCCAGTAAATGTGGTACTCTCAGGATACACTGGGCTTTTTGTGCATGTGCAGATCAGCCTAAGTAGGTCTGACATTTCCCCAATGTGTTGAGCTCCCAGCTCACATGCTGTTGAGTAGGTGTGCATGTGCATAGGGCATAGCGGATGGTTTGATGCCCAACTGGGACAGTTTCTTTGGCCAAAAAGAGTTTTGCATCTAGAGAAGCTGTGTGTATTGTAGCCTGGAAATGGAGAAGGGATGAAGGAATAAAGAGGTTGTCTAACTTTCCTTTCTTTTGGATACTTGAAAGATTTCATGCAGAACTGTTCTGAATAGAGGAAGTTGCAAACAACAGCTGGAAACTTAGGTCTCCTATCACACAGGCTGAAGGCTAAAGGTTAGAGAGGATTCACCCTTTCCTATGTTCCTCCCATCCTTTCTTCGTATCATGTACCCAAGATACCCACCTGGATGAAGACTTTACATGGCCTGTATGCTTGGCTTGCATGTTGGAGTTAGGCTGTTTTGATGTTGGCACAGAAATCTGCACACACAGATGTGCATGAGCGGTCAGGTTTCTGGGGATGTTTGCAAAGCACCTAGTGCATTCATATAGTCACAACAAATTCCTGGTTAGGTTGTGTAATGTCATTTGGCTTCTTGCTTCTGCCAAATTCACAGTTCTCTATCCAGGTAAGAAAGAAAATAGCTTTATCAGCCTTAGGTGATGCTTGGAGCCTATGTGGCCCTTGTCCTATCTGTCACACAGATGGGGTTCAAATGTCATAGTAAGCAGATTAAAACCAACTTGGCTTCATGAGTTTTTGTGGTTGCTGCTTTCTGCATTGTTTACGTTAGAGTTCTGCAGAGCTCTCCCTTTTGATGTTATTAATATTAAAATACATGCTTGACTGGGGCTTCAGGCACTGTCCTTGTAATGTAGGCAGTGCTGAGCCTTCCACAGGAGCTGGACCAGGGCTGGGGATTGTAGAAGTCAGTGGAACACGGAGGGGAGGTGACACTGTGATATATAAATTGTTATTTCTAATGTGGGACCTGTCTGGTCACTATCTGAACTTCCAGAGCATTTGTTTCCTCAGGTTACAGGAGCATATGCCAAGAGTGGGTTTTCCTTCCTTTCTGGCTTCCTCTATTGCCAAGCAAGTAGCATGTTTGTCATTATGCAGTGCTCTGTTACCTAAGGTGTTCACTGCTGATAGTCATTGTAATATGAAAAGTCCCCAGATATTGCATGATGCATTTTCATTCCTAAGGATCTCAGAGCATGATCAGAAAGAGAAATGAGGAAGCTGCTGCCTGTGCATTTTCCCCACCCTGGGACAGGCTGCTAACTGTGTGGTTCACTAGGTGTGTTTCCAGAAGTCAGTTGTGATCTGTTTGGCTTGTGTCCTAGGTGCTGAGGAGGTATCCATGCATGAGCACTGGCTGAAGGAACTTTTATTAGCAAGCAGTTTTTGAAAGGCATGAGATAACACAGAGGGCTTTACATCTTGTTTTTTGTATTTTTCCCCACCTTGGATTGTATTTGCCATCTCCATCAGTGCAGCCATTCGTTTCTGTGGTGGTGCTTCTGAGGTCTAGCTTTTCCAACCTGCGTGCTCTGGATCAGGCTGCATGGATGCTCCTGTGGTTACGTAACAGGGTGTGTGCCTGGAGCTGGTCATGAAGCAGCGCAGCAGCTCTCTTGAGGTTTGGCAGAGAACGGTATCTTACATTATTATTCTTGACTTCTTTTTTTTTCTTCTTGGCAAAAACTAAAGGAAGCCTTAGCAGGTAGAAGGTGGTTGCCTTGCCACGGAAACATGTTCTTGCATATGCCTGCTGCAAGGGCAAAACCACCCCTGACTGTGGCCAACATTTGCTGTCCTGGTTGGTGATAAGCCTCCTGTTCTCGTTGGATCATGAGACATGAGTGTTAAGCTTACACCAGTCAGCTTTTTAATCAGTGTTAATTGCTGACTTTCCTAAACCATGTTCTCTTAAAAAGAAAAAGCTGGTGGCAGAAATAAATGGGTAATGCCAGAGAACTCTGCGTTAATCTCCCTCTTCTTCTGCTAAAGCCCCTGAAACTGCATGGATCGAGATGGAGTTATGAAAAAGATGAGCACTTTGGAAAATGATGTCCAGTGTGACTGGATGAATTAAAAGACAGTAACAGACAAAACTGATGCAGGCCAGTGAGCATGTCCACACTTCATCAACCTGAGCTGGAAACACATTTCTAATTAAACTGGGTCAATCCATGTGTGCAAACCAGGTCTTTAAAAATCATTATTTGGAACCTCATTTTTTCCAGTCCTTTGCACAGGATATAATTTGTTTCACCTATTCAGACTGGATATAAAATGTGAACAGTTGATGTTTTATGCTCACCTTGCACTCATTTGATGACAAGAATAAATGGCAAATGAGAATCAGTCAGTGATGGGGTGCCAATCCCTGAAGGTGGCCCATTGACTCAGAACCCCTTCCCATTAGGTATTTGGGGTTTTGTAACCTTTCTATTATTGGATATAGTTATTTTTCTTGAGTAAACATATAAAAGTTACATATTTTATGCAAGCTCCAGTGGTGCAAACATGAAAATGCTTTTGAGCATTGATGGTAAGACTAAAGGAAAGCAGCCTGCAGCACTGATGAGAGATGGGTTTATAGATCAAGATGAATTCCAAAGCTGTTTTAACTTCCTGTGTTTTGAGGAAAACCTGCGTAATAAAAATAACAAAACAGAGTTGTTTGCAAATGTATCCATTCTTATCCTGTCCTGCACCTCTGACATCAGGAGTCCTAATTCCTTGCTTGAGTCCTTTAGGATCTCTGCTAGCACACATGCCCATGGTCTCTGCTTACTCCTTAGCCACCTGCCCTGAGCTGACACTTCAGCAGCAGCCTCCCATGGCTACCTGCTTCTTATGGGCATGAAGCTGCCTGTGCTCCAGCTGGCTCATGCTGGCCAGCTGGCAGATGGTATTGGCTGGGAAACCACAGAGCCCACTCTGGAGCCCTTAGCTCTTCAGGAAGGCATTTTGTCTCTGTCTCTGATTCTTGCAAAGCACACAGGAACTGAATCATGTTTGAGACTTCTATCTCCCTGTTGGCGTGGGCTGGAATGGGCTGGCAGGTTAAAACACAGTTGGATGCAAGGGCAGCTCAATCATGTATGTCTTGTTTTCTAATGAAGCCTGGTTCAGCTTCTGTCTTTCATAGTGGAGGAGAACTTGAAAATTCCTTGTATTCCCATGTCCCTTCCTGAACCTAAAGGTTCAGAAACTAGAATGTAATAAAAGCACTGGGGAGGTAGGTTTTCTGGTATGGTATTTTTCTATGCACTTTGTTTATTATTATTTAAGACACTTTTATTGTAAATAAAGACCTATGGATTGAAATTTCTTTTATTTACATATGTGCATTGGCAATTCTGTAGAGGTTTAGCTGACCCTGTGAAATTTCTCTGGCATGTGTTGCCAGATCTGTTCTAAGGAGCAATGAGCTGTTGATGTATTTTGGCATCTGGATGACAGAATATGCAATGAAGCTACAAAAGGAATTTATTTAGAAACTTGTGGATGGCTAAACTTTTAGAGTAAATTTTAAAGTGAATACAATTTAGATGAGATGCCAGTGTTTAAAACTTATATTGCACGTGTAAGCCATCTATATGCCTGTGAATGTAAGCCTATCTGTAAGCAATCTGAATAGCAAAGAGCTTTCTGTTTCCATCTGGCCTTCATCTGCAGCTTTATGAAGAGACTAATTTCCCACAGGCAGTGAACTTTGGGTAGTGGTGTTGCAGTTGATTGTTGGGCACTTTTACACATGCTGCAGTAATGGCATAGGTTAACTTCTGTCACAGACATCTGGATCAAACCCGTGACACAATAGGTGTGAAAGCACCTTCTCTGACAAAGAAAGCACAGAATACACACCCACCCCCCTTACAGTGGAAAAGCATTGGTGTAAAGCAGGGTTTGTTCTGATAGAGAAATTTGACATTTTCATGGGACAGCTTCAGATCCGATACATTCAACAGCAGAAATCACTGTTGACATCAGAGGAGCCTCAATTGTCTGCAAACCCCCAAGCATCAGGAGAAACCATCAGTAGCTCTTGGTGTGAAGTCCTGCAGGGAACTTCTCAGAAATAAAGCCAGCAGTGCATCTGAGGAAGGTGGGGGCAGTTGTGGGCTCTGCATTTGTTGACTGTATAGTTCATTGTTTCATCCTATACTGTAGTTGCAGGAAACTCTTGGTCCCTTTTGTGATCAGTTCTTCCAATGGTTAGTTGCTGCTTTTGCTTCATATGTGCTGGTCATTATGCCAGTCTACATTGATTAAGGCATTGTGAGTCTTCAGCTGTAGTATGTTTAGCCATTTGCTTGAAATTATTCTGCAGGGGTACTTCTTCTTTTTCCTCTCACTGTTTGTTCTTTCCCTGTCATGATTGACTTCAGTCTCTCCAAGTAATACAGAAAATTGGAAGATAAGGCATTGAACAGTAACTGCTTGTAGTTGTTCAGGAGCTATTACTGAATATCTGAATATTGCTGGAGAGGAGAACCCTTGCCAGCCAGGCTTCTGCTGTATGAAGCTGATTATATCAGTTTAGAGAAAAAAAAAAAACACCAAGGCTCTTCTCAAATTCATAATCTCTGTCCCTGTAGAGAAGTGAATTTGGAGACATGGCTCCTTCTTAATTTAATTAGAAAAGTAAGGTATATGTTACTTTTCAGAATAATTAGAAGTGTAGTCTGGTCTCATTTTGGAGACCACCTTAATACTGAAAACCCTTCCAAATGTTTAAGTAATTTTCCCTTGAGTTTTGTGGACCATCTGGCCAATAGGATTTTGGAAGGAAATAGGAACTGACTGCTGCTGCCATGTAGTGCATCTCTTACAGAGCTCATTCAGAATTCTGGAGACCGATGTGTTTTCTCACAGATTAATTGTGTCCATTAACTCCCTTTTAATTTTTTGGAGAGGATGCATCAAATAGAGCCAAATGAGAAGACAATGAGAGTAGATGCTCTTCCCCCCTCCCCACCCCCCCCCCCCCCCCACCCCAAGATAAATGCTCTGTGAGAAAAACGTAACCTTTCTCTAGGCAAACCTCAGATCTGCTAACTGAATGCTGGTGTTCAGTTGAGTTTTTTGACTTCAGGATTCACCTCAGGTGAAGAGAGTTGTAGGGAAGCTATTTGGCATGAAGTATTGAAGGAAAGGGCTTGGAGTCTCAAACAGCACCAGGGGAAGTTTAGGCTGGAGGTGAGGAGAAAGTTCTTCACAGAGAGAGTTGTTAGCCACTGGAATGTGCTGCCCAGGGAGGTGGTGGAGTCCCCATCCCTGGAGGTGTTCAACAGGGGATGGGATGTGGCACTTGGTACCATGGTTTAGTGGTCATGAGGTGTTGGGTGACAGGTTGGACTGGATGATCTTTGAGGTCTTTTCCAACCTTATTGATTCTATGATTGCATGGCCTCTAAGAGAAACCTATTCAATGCCAGTTGTTAGTGCTGGGCTGTCCTGTGAAGTGCAATGTGTACAGTCTCTCACGGTCATCTGCAGAGATACATACCTGCATGGTATTGCACTCTGTGAGACAACACCACCAGCAGAACTGGAATGAAAAAGTAAATCACTTTAAGGTTGTTTTAGCCCTCATCATCTAGGCTGTAACTTAGTCCCAGCTGCGTACCTTGCCTGCCTTAAAGCCTTGGGGGGAAAAAAAACAAACCAGCACCATAGTTTTAACCCATATAGAGCTGTGTCCATGTTCTGAATTACATACAGGAGAAAATTCAACCATGTTACACTTACTGTTCACAAGGATACTGAAGGATTACTTTTAAATTCAGTGATAGAATTGCTGACAGTTTAACGTGCACACTAAGTTGCACATGAAGGCTAATAAAGCCTTTCTTTAGCATGTGTCCGGGAAGGCTGCACTGCCTAAACCACTAAAACATGACTCTCATAACATGAAGTTTGTAATTCCTGTGTGCAGCTTGACCTTAAGAGCTTTATAGTGATAGTGAGCCAAAAACCCCTCCTCTGAGGGATTCCTGCTCTGAAAGCCTGGCCACCCATCAGCTGACCTCCTATGGTCCAGCCCTCACTTCCTTTCAGCAGGATGAGGCCGGTGGGACATATTTAACTGCTTATGACTTCATCCAGCAGAGATGTGCTGGGTATAGATTTTCTCTAGTGCTCTGTATTTCTGTAAACGGATGCACATGAGTCAGGCAGCATAAATACACTGGGGTGGAGGGATTTGTATCTCTCCCTAGACTTAGCTTCTTGATGGCCCCTCATCTGCAGAGAGCCTTTCAAAGGCTGAAGCTTTTTTTCCTGAACTGTTTATTTTTCTGGATGAATAGGCTTTTGGCATGGTGGACCTTTGCTGTCATAAATCACTGCTGGGCTCTCCAGGTGCTCAGCAGGACTGGCTCTGTGCCAAGGCTGTGGCAATCCTCCTGCCCACAAGCAAGAGAAGTCATTTAGGCTCAGAGAAATAAGGGTTTATGTCCCAAAAAATGGAGTGTGAGGGAAAAGGGATAACTGCACAGCATGCTTTTCAAACCTCTCCTCCCTTTTACTGTGCTGCTTTCTTGCTTTGTTGACCCACATGTATCCCCAAAATGTTGCTTTTCTTTCCTTGATGGTAGCAACTCCCCTTCAGGGGCCTTGCAGTTATGTCTGAAGACAAGCACATGGGTGGATTTCTGAACAGAGAACACCTAGAAGTTCAGTGTTTGCCTTCCCCTCAGACCCTCCTGAAGTATCTCCAAGTATAACACAGATTGGGCCAGACCAATGTTGTTGGGAGTGTGATGCTTCATCAGGAGCAGCTCTACCTTTGGTAACCTGGTGCGTCCTCAGGCAGCGCTGACTCTGAGCGCAGCAGCAGGCCACAGTTAGCTGTTCCAGCTGCATGCTGTGCTGTGCTGCAGCTCTCCATTACCTGCTGTTACTCACCAATGACCACTGTGATTTTACCTCCCAGGAGGAATCCTCCTACTCTTCCTTCGTGCACATAGTTCAGCAGCACCATGTCTGCATGTTAGATGAACGAGGTGAAGCTGTGGGAAAGCCATACTCGCCTCTAAATGTGCATGGAGCTGCAGAAGATTCTATGAGATGTTCTACTGCAGACACAAATGTGTGATGACACGTTTCACATGGGTGCAACTGTTTAGAAGGGCATGGAGCAATACAGGGGAGGACTGTTTAGAAGGGTTTGTAGTGATAGTACAAGGGGCAATGGTTTTAAACTGGAGCAGAGTAGATTTAGGTTAGATATAAGAAAGAGGATTTTTTCATAAAGAGAGTGGTGAAATACTGGAACAGGTTGTCCAGAGATGTGGTTTAGGCCCTGGAGACATTCAAGATGACCAACCTGAGCTATTTGGAGATGTCCCTCTTCACTGCAGGGGGGGCTGCACAAGATGACCTTCAAGGGTCCCTTCCAACCTGATGCATTCTGTGATTCAAATAAGAGAGGACAAAACTCTTCATATTATGTCTAACATAGTATTTTCAAAAGTGCTTAGTGTTTTGCTTTATCTTGCTAATTGCAGCGTGAGTGACCTCTTTGGGAGCAGGTTTCAAAATCCCAAAAGATCAATCTCTAGTCCACTCTTATACAAATATGCAGTAGCCTTGAGTGGCTTGTGTTTTGCACAAGGATGGCAATCTGAGCGACTGAACAGACTGAGACTGCAGAAATGTAGGCAGTCAAATAAGTGTTTGCAAAAGGGCTCAAATTTTCTCCTTTGTTTCATTTTCTTTTCCCACTGGTCTGCAGTCAGACACAGACAGACATTAGGCAAAGCAAACAATCTGTGTTTCCACTTGTACAATGGGAGGAAATAGGAACTGAAAGGATTAAAAAAAACCCCAACTAAATAATAAAATAATAATAATAATAAAAATAACCTGGACAGAAAAAACTTCTTCTCAGGCCTCTTGGGTTTTGCAGTTTAAGAGGGCTGTGGTACACACACTTGCAGTAAGGGTGAAAATCATTTTTCTTCCAGAGATGAAGGTGATTTCATCTGGTGCCATTGAAATAACTCTTATCTATCCCTCCCTTCTAGCCAGTGTTGACTTGGGCAGAATTTTAAGTGATTAATAGAGGTTAGATGTTTTCATCTCTTTTGGCTAATCTGCTGCTATTTTAGTGTAGTATTTGCTATTTTAGTCCTCCTATACCACTGCCAACTTATTTGTCTTCCACAGTCTTATGAGCTACAGGGATATTTTTGTGTGTTTGTTTAAACATGTAATACCATAAGGATGGATCCTGAGGGGAGAACTTTGTTTGTTTATTGACATCTTATCCCCAAATCATAGACTCATAGAATGGTAGGGCCTGGGAGGGACCTCTGGAGAGAAGTCCAACCCCCGTGTCAAAGTGGGATCACCTAGGGCTGGCCACACAGCAACATGTCCAGATGGGTTTTGAAAGCCTAAATCATCTCAAACATAATTTGAAAATACTAGTTTTATGAAGGTTTTTAACTTTAAGTGCAAAGTAGTTACCTACTTCTGAAATGAAGGAGGGACGAGAGAAGTGGGAGGGTAGAGTTAACTCTTCTGCTCAGAAATAGCGCTCTAGTGTTCACTAGAAACAGAACTTTATTTCACTGAATATTGAAGTAATTTTTTCTGTTTAAATTTGCCAACCTTTACAAAGTTATCCTTTTTCATTTGGAATGCAATATAATGTTTTTGTTCTTAATAGTATTTAATTTCTTTGTAAACTATCTCTTCATTAATGTAATGTGCTCTGTCTTCAAGTGCTCTGAGTGTTATTAATTAACTTTGCATGTAGATATATGAAGAATGAGACACATTAGTTTTCATTGTTAATGTTTTACAAGCCAAGTTCTGGGGCATGTTAAATGGTGTTTGACTTAATAGTATGGTCTATACTGAAAGTGATCTGTTTTAGCTAACTTCTTAGAACATATCATCTAATCATAAAGTAGAATGGGAATTAGCATATAGGAGAAAAAAAAACACACCAGGCAAACCTTGAAGAACATGTCTTGATTATTTACAATGTGCTTGTATTTATGATGTTCATCACTATGACCAGCCATGGACAAAGATGATTGTATTTTGTAGTGTTTGTGACACGCTTTGCCTTCCCTGGTAGGAAGACATCAGTGGGCAATCCTGAATGCAACGTAGATAAGTCTAATTCAAGCAATCCCATTACAACCAAAGGGACTGACTGGCAGAGGCTAATGTTGGGTAGTCTGAGAGCAGCTTGAGGACCTTCATGTTGCTGAAAGTAGTCTCAGGAGCTTGTTCTGATGCTGTGTACTTTTCCTCTTCATAGCAGAGAGTTAATGGCAGAGAAGGCTATCCAGTTGCCAGGATGTTTCTGGAGGTAGAGAAGGGGAAATGCAATGTTTGGCTGTGCTGGACAAGTGGTTCTGGGTGAAACCTAAGACTGTCTGGAAATTGGATATGTAATGTGGGGTGAAATGGCAAAATGTGTTTCATCCACATGGTTGGCATTTTTGCAGTGCAGCTGGGTTTTGGTTTTACAAAGTCCTGCATCCCTGCGCTTCTGGCATCAACACAGTCATGTAAAAGAGGAGGAGGGTGCGCTCCAGCTGGGAGATGGAGTTGAAGGCTACTGGAGAGGTGACTTGGAATGAGGCCCAGACTTCCACATCTCAGCATCTCACAATATCACAAAGAGGAGAAGAAATGTTCAGAGGAATACATTTCTTTGATTTGCCACCCCCAAATAAAACAAACATTCAGAGATGCTGTGACAGAAGTGCCACCAAAACTTCAGCATGCCAATCAAAGTAGGCTTTCTGCAGCCTGAGTTGCATGATTAAAAGGATGAAGCCCTAATCAAAATTATAGTCACATTCCCACCTGGCTGGTGTCCTGAAGCCTTTGTGGGTTGTGTTTTGGCTTGTTTGTTTGTTTCAATATAAAAAAATTACAAATCTATAACTGTTAATTATCTTCCCCAGATACATTCATCAGAACATTAGTATGTTCTGGTGGGGTGGGGGGTTTTTGGGTTTGGTGTTGTTTGGTGTTGGTTTTTTAAGCTATCAGAATTTATGTGGATTATGTGTTGTAGTTTACAATGAAATGAGTCATTTCTGAAATCCAGTGCTAGTAGTAGTCAGTGCATGACTGGCCCTGAGCTCTGCCTCAGACCATTAACCAACAAAAACAAGCTCTAAGCTTCCCAACTTTGAATAATTCTTGCTTGGAATTTATTCCTGTCTCATTTCAAGCTTTGCATTGTTGCTGTATTTTTAGCTGAAGAGTTACAACCATGGCTACAGTGGATTGTCTCACATGGTACCAGTTGTTGAGACAAGGATTACAGGCTGCCCTTCCTGAGGCAGCTCTCCTGCTGTCTTGTTGAGTGACACTTCTCAGCACTGCAAACACCTGCAAACCCAGTCTTTGTTTACATTAGTCAAGACCCCAAGGGACAGAAGGGCACCAAGGGAACAGTGTATCTGCAGGTTTTCTATTCTTGGGGTCCTCCTCCTTGCTATGCTAACCCTCTGGTGTACCCTCAGGAGCGCACTGCAGCTGCATGGGAAGCTGCCCTTGCCTGCCTGAAGTGTGAACAGACAAGCCAGTGTTCCTAGGCTGGTTCTGGAGCTGATGATAGCAAACACTGCTCATCTCTTCTAGCTAGGTCTACATAGAAGAGCCACATGTAGGTGGAAAGGGAAACAGAAGGATCATGACTCTGTTAAGGTCATGTGGAATAGAACAGGAGGTTTCCTGGATCCCTATGCAGAGCATTGTTCATTTGATGCATAGTTTCTTAAAGGCTTTCCTTGTGTTACCAGGATGGAAAGGGTGGAGAGAAGAGAGGGGTTAAAGGGTGGGGTCCTGTCCTTTAGGGTACAGGAGGCTGAGCTGGCAGCTGCAGGGCCACATAGATTTATCTGAGCTGAGCTGAAACTTCAAAGTTCGTAAGTGGGTTTTGAACAGGAAATCTGCTTGTTGAAGTCTTCTTTCAGTAAGAACTTGCAGTGAAGCAGCTGTTCCTACACCTCACTCCCAAAAGGTGGATGGTCACAGCCTGCATTGATTATTCCATTATAAATGTATCTGGGTGTGAAAGTCCTCTGGCCTCCAAAGTCCTCCACTTCCAACATCCAGAACTTACTTTCAAGTACAAAACTTCATAATCCAGACAAGATGCCTAGAGTTAAATGTGAGATATCTACCAGCTTCCTGGGTGCCACAGGCAGTCAGGCAGTAGTGCTGTGAAAGGTCACCCAGGAGTCCCATAGCCTTGTGCAGGTGGTGTGAGTTGTGCCTGTGCACAGAACAAGTGCCCTGCAGACATGCACGTACCTGATGGCAGCATGTGTTTAATGTGAAATTGCCTTCCACATGGGCACAAAGGTGTGAACTGGCCAGCATCCAGGGCCCCAGGCATCTGGGAGGCGTCCCTGCACACAGGCACCTCACAACCTTGCCAAAAATGGTGCTTTTTAAGGGAGAGAAAAGTCAGGTCGTGTGTCTTGTTGCAGACAGGGCATGGACACAGATGGGCACTTTTGCATGATCAAAACCAGCAGCTTTGTACTGCCTTGGTATCCTGCAGCAGGCAGCCCCAGCCCTTCACGTGCACTTTTCCTGCTGTGGTTAAATGGGGACAACAACATCAGACAGACCCAGAAACACTTGGACGTTAATGAGTTCCTGCTGCCAAAAAGGAAGCGTGTGATGGGACTGTCGTGGGCTGCCCTGGCGTGCTGTGCAGCACTGGATGGACAGCTGGGCTGTTGTCTGGACTTGCAATTGTCTGCTTCAAATCTCTAGGATCACAACTGGGGAGAGAAGCTGATGGGACCTGTTTGCCACCCCTAGGAAGAGAGGTGTGTGCAGACTCTGGGAAGGGAACTGCCAAGCCAAGCTCTCCACATGTGACCCGCAGCCTTACAATCTCAACTGTATGTGTTGCTGGAACCTTGGGTCTCTGGTTGCAATACTCACCCAAGCCAGGAACTGCCCCAAATTTTTGTTTGGACCTAATAGGAAAAGGTGTTATACGTGAAAGTTCTTCACAGAGAGAGTTGTTAGCCATTGGAATGGGCTGCCCAGGGAGGTGGTAGAGTCACAGTCCCTGGAGGTATTCAAAAAGGGATTGGACGTGGCACTTGAAGCCATGGTTTAGTAGTCATGAAGTCTTGGGTGGATAGGTTGAACTTGATGATCTTTGAGGTCTTTTCCAACCTTACTGATTCTGTGATTCTATGACTGGATGCATCCCTCTATAAATATACTGAATTCCTGTAAAGCCCCTTGATCAGCTAGTAGCTTGACTGCTAATGCTGATGCTCATGCCTAACATAAATAGAAAAATACATGTCTTGACCTTCAGTAGTGGGCATAGATAAGTAGTTTATCTAACTGAGCTAAAAAGATAAATACCCATCCAATATCAATAATGCTGAAGAATCTTTCTCCCTGCAGAGATAATGCATGGTTGGAGCTCATCAGAACCAGATCTTTGGCATAAAGCATCTCCCAGAAACGTGGCTGCAATGAGCTGTGTGCAGATTCAAAAAATCTGTGTGCTGGCTCCAGGTTTGCTGAATGTTACTGTAGTGACTAACTGGCAACTGCAGCAGACTTTATGCAGAAATATTTTCTGGAGGAGACAAGGAATTCAGCTGGACTGAAAGATAATGGGAGAATTTCTTCCAGCTTGGATACCTCATCAAACTGTAGGCAGGAACTTCAATTTTAGCAAACTATTGAGCTTCAGAATTGTCCACGTCTGAGCTCCGTATGTGCTCGATAGTGTTTAATGCTGTATTTTTGGATAGGAAGAGGGGTGACTTGCAGATGGTGGTTAGATGTTTTGGCTGCATTCTCCAGAGCTGAAACCTGCTCTCAAGCAGAGCATTTGAGTGAAAGATAAAATCTTTTAGTATAGAAATGGACCCACAGACCATTCCTGCCCTCTGCCCAGTTTCAGAGGAAACATGCAACAAAGGATGTTGAATCACAACAGACAGATTCCCCTTAACGATCTGGAGAGGATGGGCAGTGGTGAATTGCACAGAGGGGATGGGAGGGTAATGCCCCTTGTTCTTCCTCCCATTTTGGATTGAATCAAAAAAGGATAAACCTTTGCGTGTCTCATCACTAAGTGAATCTGTTGATTTCATTTGGTTGGGAAACAGTTAAAACAGCCAAATGATCAGAGCACCTAGGAGCTTTAAACAAAAATCAAAACACCACCTCTCTCAAAACAATTCTAACGTGCTCAACCTCGTGGCTTCAGCAGAAGTAGCAGTGTGTGAGTTCCCGTGACCTCTGGCTAACCTCTGAGATTTATTGATAAATGAAAAAATAAGGGGCCAGGCCCTGAAACCCTTCCTTACTTGGGCACTACTCTCAGTGTGCTAACGAAAAGCCCAGGGCCGAGTTCAGGATGTTTACTGCCTTTAGAGATGTTAGGGAAAATGAGCTCAAACCAGTTTGAAAATCCAGTGCAGAGGAGTGAAACCTGTGACTTCTGAGCTGCCAGCACAGTCATAGTCTGTGCATTAAAGGAAGCATAATGTGGGGCAAATTACCCTGCTCAGATAGGCTGCACAGGCACTGATGGTTCTTCTCCCCATGTCCTCTGGAAGCTTCCGCCTCCTTAGCACAGTATCTTGCAAAAGCACGCTCACCTTTCTGAAGGGTGGTGGCTGAGTTCACCCGTGCAGCTGCTCCTTACAGTGACCACTGGTGTTTGGGTGAGCTGCTGGGTAGCTTTTCTTCATCCCTTTTTCTTCCTCTCCCTCTTTTTCTTCTTCTTTAGTTATTTTTTCATGACTAACTAGATAGTGAAGCTCTAGGTGGAGAAAGAATAAAATTCTCTGATTTTTCTCTCCACTGGCTGAACCTTTTCCTTTGGTGTTATTTAGAAGAAAGGTTTTATTTGTGCGTGTTGGGATGGTGCCAGAGGTAAGGAGAAATGCTGGGGTGTGCTGTGTAGTTCTGCCACATTGTTGCATACATTAGCAGGTGCAGAGACACTTGACATGTATTGCTCCACGATAGCAGTGAATCCTTTACTTTGGGTAAATGTAAAACCCTAACCAAAAATAGATCTGCCAGGATGGCAGTAAAATTAGTATTTCATGATGATAGTGTTTTCATATAGATACATAGCTGTGGATACATATTTAGCTACCATCTTCAAGATACTTTCTTAATATATATATATATATCTCCACACATTAAAAGAAATTCATGGCTTTTAGATAATTGATATGGATATGTTTGCATCTTTTCATGAGGTTAACCTGCAGCCCTCACCATTAGCCTGCACAAATGTGCCGGTGGGGGAAGATGAGGTTCTTCATCTTACTGTAACAAAGAGACATAGATGACTCTTTATAAAGGTATATTAACAGCCATTGAAAATAAATTGTTGTGGAGTGAAAAATCAGAGCAAACCTACAGGAATGAGTTTTTACTACTGCTTTCCTTCAGCCCTCTTGGGAAAGGTTGAGATTCTCTGGTGGCTTGAACCACTCTGCTTTATCCAGAATACAAGGGTCTAAAAGAATGTAAGGGTGTGAAGTGCAAGTACTTAACAGAACTTGCTTCCAGGTAAAGGCTGCTTTAACCAGTCAGTACTTATTGCAGGTCAGCCTGTGCAGAGGAGTGGTTGGATGAACCCTATGGAATTTCCCTCAGGCTACCAGTAACTGCAGGGTGTGAGGGGGATAGGGCACTGATACAAGGTACAGGGAATGATCCTGCCCTTTCTCCACAGACTGAGCTCCTCTTGTCCAACAGTCAGCTCAGTGTCAGACACATAAGTGAGAACGCATTTCTTGCACAAAAATGTATCACAACTCACAAAACAAAAGGGCTTGCTCTCTTCTTTCCCATAAATGCTCATACTCTGAAACTTTTGGGGGGTTATTTAGTATCCTCATTTATAATGGTAAAAGTGAGTGAGAGCTTCAAGGTTACATGCCGTGGAAATAGCTGTGTCTGCAGAACAGCAGATCCCTGTCATACTGAGCGGCAATTTGACCAGGTATTCAAAACTAAAAACTGATATATTTTTTTTCTGATGAATATTCAATATCAACTGCAATGCTAGCCTGGTATTGATGGATTTCTTTTTTTCCAGTAAAGGACTGCATCTCTGTGCTTCACTGTAATTATGAAAATCAGTGTGGATTGTTGACATCATCTTCTGCAGAACATGCAGCAGAATGTGCATCAGCCCAGGGGAGACTCATTGTTTTGATGGGTTGGTGTGGCAGGAGACGTGGAATTATCAGTGCATTTGTCTCCAGACTAACTTTGGAGTTAAGTCAGGGTGCCAGCAGGTCTAGCATGACTGTGTGTTGTGGAAGGCCCTCTCTCCCTATATTGCCAAGACATTCAATGCCTGGAAACGTTTGCAAACAATGGCCTCCAACAAAGGCACCGTGGCTGTGCAGAGGAAGCTTGCTAACTGGGATTGACGTCAGCCAGGATGGATGCTGACCAAACACCAGCATCTGTTGGGCTAGCACTACTCACTGCCCATCTGCACTCAGCTACCGCTGGGTGTGTGTCACGGGCCTGGTGAGGGTGTGTCCCATTTGTCTTCCTCCCAAGGTCTGTGATAATACATAAATCCTATCATCATAGTTTATGAGGAAAAGCTTTGCAGTCCCAGGGGTGCTTCAACAGAAGGAGGACACTTCCAAACACACAAAAACTCAGCAGGATTTATTTTTCTGCAGAAGAAAACATGACTGTGACAGATCGCCTGAGAACGAGGAATCATTTTTCTTCGATGCAAAATTGCTTAGTCTTAGAAATAACACTCGCCTGCAGTTTTGTGCAGATAGGAACTGGGTTTTAATAGGACATCAACCCAGATTTAATTTTTCAGGTACAAATTGCACCTGCAAATCATTTTGTCTGCCAGCTGCAGCGACTCATTCTTGATTTCCTGATTTCCTATGGCTTATTTAACTAATGTCAGTTCGGTATTTCTGGGTAGAGCTTTGCAGGCACTACTATTTCAGGAACAAAATTGCAGTCTTAAAGCTTCAAACCCATTTCTGGATGTTTGATGGAAGTGAGGAGCTAGCTTGTGTAATTAATCTACTCTTCACACAAATCTCATCTTTCTAAGATATGTTCTTGTGAACCGCTTTTGGTTAGTTTCAGTATCGAGTTTGCTTTTAATAGCTTCATTCCCTATTACCCTTCTTTCCCTCGCTTTGTTTCTTAATCGGTAATCACTTGCCTAGTCTAAAGTTACCAGTTATCTGTTATTTAGTAACTATTGTAGAGTGTGGGCATTTCAGTAGTGAAGCATGTGTATGTCTGTAGGCACCCAGGGAGAGTTCCTCCACCACCCACTACCCCCCACCACTGATTACATTTTAAATACAAGGCTTTCATGTACCTTTTGGGTGGTAGCTGAGATGCAGTTAACTCAGTTGCAGTAAGAATGTTAAATCCTAAGTATTTCACAATAAAAAGCCCTATTATTTAAAGCAAAACCCAAGAAAGTGTATGCAGCTTTAACTTTCTGGTAGCCACATACAGTTTGACAAACTGATGTACTGAAACCCAGAGTTTTGTCTTTGCCCTGAGGTGAGACAGAACATGTAGGGAGGTAGTGGGAACAGTGCCATCTATCCAGTGCCTTGCTTCCCCAGTCTGCATTAGCAGGACAAGGAGGTTGTTCCAGTTAAGTCACCCTGGACCTGTGCTGAGATTTCCTAGAAGAGGATGCTTGGCAGGGTGACAACACTTGTTGAACAGGAGTTGGATGGAGCCCCATAAACTCATGCTTTAAGCTCTGCTCCAACAGCCAAGGCCTCCTCCAAAGGCTTTGGGCTAAAGGGGGAAATTAATTTCTACAGAGGTAAGTGAGTTAACTTCAGAGCACAGTAAGGGTCTGGATCTGGGTCCGATAAAATATCACCAAACTTCACCTTCACAGTTCTTCCAACATTGACAGGTTGTTGATGCATAGTTGACAGCAAGTACTGAAGCCCAGTTGTTACATGCCTAATTTCTTCCTACATACATCCTTTGCATACGTGTTTTACTTACAGGCTTTTGTTATTTTAACAGGGTCGCCATGTTAAGACTGGGCAGCTGGCAGCAATCAAAGTGATGAATGTTACTGAGGTGAGTGCAGAGCCAAAATAAAACAGTCACTATCAAGGTGCAAGGAAAAATAAACCATCACATCATGAGAAGCTGGGTAGCTTATGAAAGACAGTCCAGTGGTATAAGTGACAGTAGCTGAGCACCAGTTTGTGTTTTATAAAGTACTGAGGGTGTTAACACAACCAGACTTTTCAAGCATACCCAGCCAGTGGTGACAAAACAAGGAGAGAATGCATTGCCATGTGTTTTGATGGTCTATAGTAACAAACAGGAGAACTCTCTTCCTACTAACTTCTAGTTCATTATCTGTTTCCAGTGATAGCAAGTAAAAGATTTCCTGTAGCTCTGGGCTGTCCCTGCTGTGTTTCATCACATCCTCTCCCCTTGCATGCCAGCCATTCCTTAGAGTACCTACCGTGACAGCTAGCAAGCAGGAACATGTTAGAAATGCAAATGTAGCACTTTTTATTTTATTGTTATTTGACAGATGAGAAGAGGAGACAGTTTAATTGGTGTTGTCCCTGCTCACATTTATAAAGTGGTGTCAGTGCTAGAACAGGGTGTCAAAAAAGTCTCCAAGTATTGATTTTTATTTCTTCTGTGAAGACTGCAGCTGGTGGTGAAGCAGTTTGCCTCCTTCGGACCATATTAGCCTGAGCCCCAGAGAGGTTGGGGAGACTCCCTGCTTCATCTTAGTATCATAGTATCATTCAGGGTTGGAAGGGACCACAAGGATCATCTAGTTCCAACCCCCCTGCCATGGGCAGGAACACCCCACACTGGATCAGCCTGGCCAGAGCCTCATCCAGCCTGGTCTTAAACACCCCCAGGGACAGGGCCTCGACCACCTCCCTGGACAACACATTCCAGGGTCTCACCACTCTCATGGTGAAGAACCTCCTCCTTACATCCAGCCTGAATCTCCCCACCTCCAGCTTCATTCCATTCCCCCTAGTCCTAGTCCATTCCCCCTGAGATCCTGAGAAATCCTTCCCCAGCCTTCCTGTAGGCCCCCTTCAGATACTGGAAGGCCACAATTAGGTCACCTTGGAGCCTTCTCTTCTCCAGACTGAACAGCCCCAACTCCCTCACTCTGTCCTCATAGGACATCATTCATGAAATGTGGTTTGGTAGGATGCACCTAGTCTCACTGAAAGGCCAGCTCCTCATTTTGTCACTCTGTCAGCATAGATATGGTGTACAAAACTCCAAGGTAAGGTTAAGAGCCCTCTTGAGATACTGTGGAAAGGTTATCACCTGAAATAAAACCAGGGCCAAGTTCTCTGGGTCACGTCTGCCAGTAGTACATCTACATGTGGTGTTTTTGGCAAGCACAAGCAAGCTTTGCCTGTGTTTTCATATATCTTTTGATTGTCTTGGAAGACAGAAGAACAAGTTGGTGTCTGCATGGGCCTTGTCACGTAGAGCAGATCCAGAACAGTTCTCTCTGCTGATGGTGCAGAAATCCAGCCCTGAGCAGCAAGTCATCTGAATTACACGTTAGGTTTTTGAACTTTGATGCCACTGTAATGCTTTTGCAAAGCATATCTAGGGGCGGGTTTGGCTATGGCTGATACCTTGTAAAATGTGGATGTCTAGCTGAAGTGCCAGTTTTGCTCTTCTCTGTGCACAGAGGAGTGTGCACTATTAAAATGGGTGCCACGTTGCACTGGGGGGCTTTTTGCCTTTACTTTTATAGGTACTTGTATCACTAAGTGCTTTGATTTTGAAGAATGGCAGTCACCAGACCAGTCCCTTGGAAGAGAGCGGGGCTAGAGCTTGAGTTGCAGACAGATTCCTGAGAGGAGAGCACCTCTGTGTTTTGACAGAGGTGTTGACAGGACAGATCCTGGTAAGAACTCTTAAGTGGTCCAGAGCTTCTGTATGGACTGCTTTCATGCTTTGCTGGGTGTGTGAGGGCTGGCCAAAGATATCACTTGTGGGCTGTCATGTTAACACCAGTGACAGTCCCTTCCTTGATGGAACAATTGAAGCAAAAACTGCAGGAAGGAACCTTGGAAAGATTTCCTTCCCTTTGCTATACATAACACCATCTCGTTTGTATGTAAGCACCAAACTGTAGCATGCAGTAATGCCTGCTTGCCTGGAAGCAAATTTAAACGGAGGACAACCTTGTGGTCCAGCTTCAGGAACTGACATTAACAGATCTGCATAATTCTCAGAATGAAAATCAGCTGCTTGGGTTTGACCTGCTGCTTCTCTGCTGGCTGGAGACCCAGCATCACACTGGGGAACCTGACCCATGGCTTGAGAGGCAGTGATAACAGACCATGCTGTTTTCAGGCTGAGTCACTTCATGTGAAAGCAGTTGTGATGATTTGAGAGTTGAGCATTGAGCATGTTGGTGCAGCCACCTGGAGGGGTTTTCTCTGGTGCTCTTTCCCCACTGAACTCTGAACAAATCCACTTCAGCTGCATTTGAATATTTCTGCTCTCTGACCTTGGTGCAGGGTGGGTGGAGGATTTCTTCTGTTATTTCCACTTTCTTAATATGGGGTTGGCTGTGATCCCACTGCTGGGGCACAGGCTGGCAGACCTGAATCCAGTCCTCCAGTGTATCACTGGTTTCCTCCAGGACCTTGTCAGTGCCACTATGAGATGTTGAGACCAGTACAGGGGTGATTCAGGCAGTTGCTGCCAATAGCTGCTATTTCCTCCTGCAGCTGTGTGCTCTGCTCTGGGGTTGTCCTCTCTCTAACCACCACATATCACAGCTAGGTGTGTAGGGTAAACCCTGAATGCTTTCAGCATTGTGTGCAATGGCAGGGTGAGCATGGCAGCTTGTGGTCCTGAACTCTTCAAACACCTTGGTGCAAATTCCCAGAGGGCTCAGGGTGAGCCACATGGCTGCATGAAACGGAATTACTGCTGGCCTCCTGAGCTAATCTGTCTGGCCAGGGCTTCTGCTTCTGGTCTCCTCTAGTGCAGAGTAGATGGGGTGGTAGAAACCAATGCATGGGCATGGCTGAGACCAATGCTGTATGTGGACAGGGCATCCCTGAAGTTCAGTTCTCCTGTAAAACAGCAGTAGCTTTTCTGTTTCATAGCATTTGGTTAATGAAGCTTCTCATGGCATTAGTGGGTCCTAACTGTACTGTAGAAATCATTTCAGTCTCCAGAATTTCAGTATCATACATTTGGAGCCTGTCAGGGATTCAGTAGCTCTCTGGCATTGTTAGTCTGCTCAGGTTTATGTTATTTTCTGATCCTTTGGTCTTGAAAAGCTAGCTTGAGACATTCAATAAAGTCTTTAAAATATTGAAATCTGCATCTCCAATGTCCTGCCTATAAATTGCACCTGAGAACCACATCTCACATGGAGTTTGGCTGGTGAGAAATGGAAGCTGTCATAGTAAAGCTGCTTGAGTGAGACAGGAGGCTCCCAGCCCCTGCGGCCGTTTTTGTCTCTGGGTGGTTATATGATCTGGTGCTGCACAGGGAACAGGTTTCTTAGGGAATGAAAATTTCACGTGGTAGAAAACAGGAAGATTGAAAATATAAAATCAGAAGAAATGCAGTCTTTCCCCTTCACCTCTCTCCACAAAAAGTGAATGCCTGGATTGGCCTTGTGATTTGTGTACCTGCTCAGAGGACTCCAGAGTTCAAGTCTCTGGTAGATCTGTCTCATTCCAAGTGGGGCAAGTCCAGTGGCTGAGTTTGATAGAGCACCATGCCAGTGTAGGTTGTTGGTGGTTTGGTCACTACCTTGCTCTGTGGTCTGTGTGTTTTCTGACTTGGGAGGGGATGGGATTGAGCAATGGTCTCGTATCCTAGGAGTCTGAGCTACTTGGATATTCTGCAGTGGGTTTCTCTTCCCCCGGCATCATGTTCTCATCACTTGAAAATTTCAACCTAAGAAGTCTCTCAGCTAACATTTCATCCTAACCAGTACATTTCTGCTAAGAGAGTCTGTTGCACCAAATCTATGGAGGTTTTTTTCTGGCAAGATATTTCATCAAAAATTCTTCGACCAGCTCCAGCTATGATTGCTCAGCTCACAGATCTGAGGCATACCAAGAGCTGAGCAAATCTGCTCTTTGCTGTCGTGAGCTGCGGTCTTGGGCCAATTTCTCCAGAGTGGTAGCAGGATGCTGTGGTCATTGTGGGATCCCCTAGACATCTGTCAGGAAGTGCCGCTGTGTCATGGAGCGGAGGGAGCCCTTTGAAATGATTGAAGGAGAGCTGATGGCGACGTGTGTTCATGTGCCTGCTTCCTGTTATTTGACAGTGCCAAGCAAGGTGCTCCCAGAGAAATGGGATTCTTTCTGCTTTTCTCTTCAAATATCAGCACAGGTGATCAAAGAGCTTATCTGCAGCAGGTCCTTTCTTTCAGTCTTTGCAAACAGCAATATAACATTTAAACGAGCAACTTGTCATTAGAACTGTCCCAGTACCGAAGAGTCTCTTGGTGAAGTATTTATCAGTGATGATCTTGTTTGCATTCAAGGTTAGAGGTGTGTGCTTTCTAGTTCTTTGCTTCCTAATGTCACTGCAGATAGGCCCACATCTTCAAAAACAGCCTTTGATCATGAACCTGTGATCTTTGTGCATGCAGCCATCTGTGCCCAGAAACACGTTGGCTCGAGAAAGCAAACAACTTTTTGCACCTGCACATCTGCGAGCTTGTTTCATTTTCTTAAGCACTGTGGCTTACAGGCAGGTTTCTAGACCCCCGGGAGATGTGGCTGGTGGTAACACTGACAAGAGGCGTGGTGGAAAGTGGAAATCCTGAGCATGTACATGCAGTGACAAGTTGAGGATGCTTGGTCCCCAGTCACCCTGCCTGAAGGAAGGAGAACAAGTTCCTGACTGGTCTCAGATATGGGACAGAATCACTGACATTTACCTTTTGCCTTGGTTTCTCCATGTGGAAAACAAACAAACAAACCAACAAAGTAATTTTTTCTCACTCCAGCACTGGGAAGACGAAGTACTTTCTGTGTGTGGAATACCCACCTGCTGTCCTGTATAGCCCTTTACCTTATAGACTGACTGATGCTTGAAGCTGCAGCTGGTAATGGGAAAGCAGCATTACAGATGTGCAGCCACACTTTGCACTTACCTGGCATTCCAACTCATTCACAAACAGAGTTTGTTTTAAAAACATGAAGAGGAGATTGCATAGGAATAGAAAGTATGTGGATGAGGGCTGTGCCAGCACTGTTCCAACATCCAACAGATTAACTGGGCAAAGGAAGAAGAGCTGAAAAAGATACAAACAGCTCTGAAGAAGTGATTGAGATCAGGCTCTTTCCTAAGGGGAACTTTATCAAAGCTGCAGGCTGGTGCCTAAGGGTTTAGCAGGGAAGATTTTCATGCAGATGGGCAGAGTTAAAATACCCACAACATTAAATCCAAAGACATCTTAAGTAATTTGGGGAAGGCCCTTACTGAAGATTAATGTTGCCTTTCTACAGGTTTCATTGCCCTAGCAGAAGTGGTCAGGGTGTAGGAAGAAGGACAGGGGGAAGGAAAGGAGTCTTCCCCATCTGTCTCATTTTCTGCCCTGCTTCCCTAAAGATCTGTTACCAGAAACGTGTATCAGTGACAGGACCCTCGTGATCAGGTCCAGGATGGCGGTTTCCATATTATTCTCTGCATCCTTCTCCTCACCTGATTGCTTTCACCCTTTCATGTGCACTGTCTGGAATCCCAAAGGGAGTATAGCCTTGTTTCCCCTCCCAGAAAGCATCAGCACAAGCTCTCCGCTCCCTTTGATTGTGCCCCAGCCATGGGCAGAGAGTAGTAGTACCTTGCTTATGGAAGATTTCCTGCATGCTGTCTGGGAGTCTGCTCTGATTTCTCTTGGAGACTCCAGGTGCTACTCCTGGCTCCTCCTTACCCTCACTCATTAAGTCATACCACATCCAGGGCTCTATCAAGCTGAATATTAAGGATCCTTCTTTCTCCTTAATCACAAAGATAAATGAAACATCTAGTGTAGAGTGTGAATCTTGAGAGCCTGTGCTGAACTAAGGGTTGTTCTGAAACCTGAAATAGCTCATCTTGCTTCAAGTGGAGTTGTTTTACATTTCCCATTTCCTAAAGCTTAAGGCAATTTGGATTTGATCTTGGTAACATGTCTCCTGTGGTTTGGTGTTACTGGGGGAAAATTACTGATCCCTTCCTTTGGGAATGATTTTTGTGTGCTTGTGCTCAATAAGACACGTCATATGCATGTGCTTGAGGGAATGTGGCTTCAGCCTGTCAAACTTTAATGCCCTTTCTACCTGTAGCAAAACAACACAGCTGGTTTTGTAAGCAATCTGTTATGATGGTTAAAGGAATGTTTCGATGGCAAATCTACTGGAAAATAGTGAGAAAGTGCAGAAAAATGTCCTGTGGGGCTGAGCTGTTCTTGCTCCCTTTGTTTTGTTTGGGTTGGGTTGGGTTTTTTTTTCTCCCCTTCCTAGCACTGGTAACTGCTGACTGGGATGTTTTGCAGCAAGGTAAATTAATTTTCAACTTTGTCATACCCCTTTTAACCTTTTTTAAGGCTACCTTGCAGCACCACCCATTTCCTGTTAAAGCAAATGAGACAGCAAAGTCTACGTGCATTTCACCAGGGTATTGTGCACTAATTCTTTAGGTGGCAAGATAGAAAACAGTCTAGCACTGAGAAGCAGATTAGGCAGTTCTCTGTGAAAAAGGGCATTTCCTTCTAATGTGATTACTAAAACTTGTGTTTCCATTAGTTGTCTTACTGTGCACTGTGCTGTACTGGGAAAAAGAGAATGTCTGTCCTAAAGAGGCTGAAACAAAGAGAGTGGGGAAAACACAACTGGCTAGTTCCAGGGAGGAGATGTGTAGGGGTGCTCTAACCCCAGAGCATGTTGAGACTTAACTGATGTAAAGAGGGGGGAAATCTCTGTGATCCCAGCAGGGTATTCTTACAACTGTAAGGAGGGAGCAGATCCTGACACAGCACCGGGTCTGGAGCTGTGATGAGTTGTCTCTTTCTTGGCTTTGATTTCCTCCCAGCAAGATCCTCCACAAGACTCGGAAGACAAATTGGCTGATCTGTGCTCTAAGTGCTCTTCTAATTACTAAAGTAATGGGAGTGTTAGGAATATTTTTATTTATGTTTGAATCTGGTTAATTTCTTTAAGACTAAATTACTCCATATGGAAACTGCAAATGAAGGAGTAATAGGTGCTGTCTAGCCCCCCTGGGGAGACAATATGTGATTGTTAAACTGAAATCAGGACATTTTTTGATTCTGTAGCTGACACCACACACAGCAATTTATGATTTTTTTTAGAGAAGGGTGATTCAGCCATCAGTTTAAGAGCCTGGCTTTCAGTTGTAGTCTCATAATCACAGAATAACTCAGATTGGAAGGAGCCTCAGGAGGTAAGGCTCAAAGTAGGGTCAGCTGTAGGCTCAAAGCAGGTTGCTCTGGGCTGGTTCCATCTGGGTGTTGAAAGCCATCAACGCAAGACGTTGCCCTGTAGCTCTGAACAGCCCTAGAACTTGGTGATCTCTGGTCTCTGTCACTACAGAATGAAGAGGAGGAAATCAAGTTGGAGATAAATATGCTAAAAAAGTACTCCCATCACCGGAATATTGCTACATATTATGGTGCATTTGTAAAGAAAAGCCCTGCAGGCCAAGATGATCAGCTCTGGGTAAGTGTTTAGTGTAATTCATCTTCGTCAGATTTACAGCTCCAGTGTGCTCGGCTTGAGATTCTGTCCCAGTGCAACTCTGAAGAATAACATATAAAAGAGAAATGTTTCTCCCCCCTAGATGTATTCTATCCCCTATGATTTTCTGTGAGGGTGGGCATAAAGTATGTTCTGATACATGTGACGTGCTGTCATCCTGATTTGTTGTTAGAGGGGTTTGTTTCTTAAATGAAAGTAAGAGAGACCTTGTTCTCCTCCCCTCCTCTTCTTTTGCTTATTTCTTTCTTCTCCTTTTTTTTTGAGTTGGAGAATATAAAGGGAGCAGAGGAACTGGCAATAGAACAGAGAAGAAAAATTAATCCTCAATTTTTTTTTTGGCTGCAAGAACCTCATTTTTCAGTGCTCTTAGTTCTTGTTTTTATCTTTTTGTACAAAAACAAAACCCCAACCAAAAAATAGCCTGTGATAGGAGGGGAGCTCTGCTGAGGGTTTTTATTTATTCATCAATGTGTGAGATTCAGGAAATGAGATTTTACACCACTTGGCATCCAGGAAAGTCATGTATAGCTTGCCACACCTCGATTGTGGTGGAGTGGGTGTTTGCAGTGGTATCTCTGCTGGTACCCTGCCAGCGCTGTGGTAAAGGTGCATTGCGTTTGTCTTCCTGCAGTTGGTGATGGAGTACTGTGGTGCAGGCTCTGTCACTGACCTTGTGAAGAAGACAAAAGGGAATTGTTTCAAGGAAGACTGGATCGCCTACATCTGCAGAGAGGTTCTCAGGGTGAGTTGTGCCAACAGAACTTTGTTGCTCATTTGCAACAGAAAGGCCCTTCCAAGACTTTGGTTGATGACATGGTCACTAACAAACACTACTGTTTAAATGATTTGATCCATGATTCTCCTGGGTCTTCTGTGTGAAGAACACAAAATTCCTGTTTCCTATGGCAAATAGCTGTCTTCTGAAAGTCCAGATTCTGGGCAAACTTTCTGTTTTCAGGAAGTCTGTCCTCCACATCAGGAGATCTTACTGCTCATCACTTCAGCAATTCATGCTGTGCAAGATCTTTATGTTCACAATTCCTTTAGCTGCATGCACTCAGGGACTGCTTTTCTGTGCTTTTAGAAGCAATGTTGACTTAGCAACATTCCAAATGCTTAAAAGGTGGCCCTGCTGATTCAATATACCCCAAGACAATTCTTGGGGCTATATTTCATTCTGTGTAAGCTTAGAGCTTTTGGTTTGTGGGTTATTGGGGTTTTGTTTAATTTGGGGTTTTTTGTTCCTGGAAAGTAGAGGATCAAACAATTCTCAAGTGTAATCTAATGAAATAACCTGGGGAAAAAAATGTTGGAACCTGTCATTCTAAATTCAAAACCCATTACAGGGTTACTGATCCATTTTCCTTGTAATGGGGTTTTACTACTTTCCTAAATAATGGTAAGATAAATGTGTATGCTGGGAGCTGGAACACAAACAGCCTGGCAAAATAATGCTGCAGAAGGGGTAAATCTTCACTTCTGGAGCAGAGGAGTTGAGAATCACGCTCAGCAGAGGATATTGGCCATTTGCAGGGATTTGGCATTGAACTGCAGATTGTAATAACTATAGATTATTACATTGGGGAAGCCCTTCTGAAAAAAAAAAAAATCATAGAATCAATAAGATTGGAAAAGACCTCAAAAATCATCAAGTCCAACCTGTCACCCAAGACCTCATGAAATAAGCCAAACATCTGAATGCTCTGGTCAGGTTGCTCTTCATTTACATGTCTCCAAAATCTCTAAAGCAACTGATGTTAAAATATTCGGTTTACACTCAAGCAACTGAAACCCTCAATAGTGTGCTGGTGTAAAATAAGAGATTGGATTTAATCCTGCTTGCTCAAAACCAGAATGACCCATTTGCACAGGGATGGACAGTGCTTCCTTCTGGAAGATTTAGAACCTGGGTGGGAGCTCTATTGGAAGTCATTAATATTACAGAAGCTAAGCATTTTGACTGAAGCATCCCCTGGCTTACCATAACGTATGATTTCAGTGTGTTCCTTTATAGCTATGCTAGTGTAACCATGGACAGTTTTGAAATGAAGGAGGAGACAGAATAGTGCAAGTATTAGCTGAAATAAAACAACATTGCATTCATAAAGAGGTCCAACATGGTATTTTGAACTGTCTGTGGCCCTTTTACCATTGAACATGATTTTGCTGAATGCAGAATTTAAACCACCGTGGCCAGAAGGCTGCTATCTCTGGTCCTCATGCAGAGCATTCTGCATTGCTCTATTCCTCTGTTGTTTGCTTTTAACACATAGCATAAGGAGGCATCCCTTGATGCTGAGACAGAAGCTTAAAATACTGCCCCACTACTGTCAGGCTTCTGGGTAAGGAAGACAAACTTGTGGTTGCTGTCTTCTCTTCTCCCTGAAATGGGTCTTCATGTTGCTAATAACATCTGAAGGACTTTCCCTATGAATAAAGCCTGAGAAAGGTAGAAGTGTAAAAAAAGGCAACAAAGCCTTTTTATGTTCATGGTAATGATAGAAGGAATGAGTAAGTCTGGTTTTCTTTTAGGGTTTGGCACATCTTCATGCTCATCATGTCATCCATCGAGATATTAAAGGACAGAATGTTCTTCTCACAGAAAATGCTGAAGTAAAACTAGGTAAGTTTCCTTAAATATGTGCTAGAAATATGTTCAGAAAAAAACCTTCAGTAACCTAAGAGGAACAAATATGTCAAGTAGCATTAATGCTTATGTTTATGAGGTGTCTGTCATGTAGCGAGAGCTGAAAGTGTGACATGTTCTGCAAGGATGTCACTCACCGCCTGTGAGGAGTGCAGCTACTTCTGGGCAGTCAAACCCAGAACCTGTCTAGTAAGTCACAGCACAATCAGGCCTTCATGGCAGATCCTGGCATGCAAAGGTTTCCAGAAGATGAGGGAATAAATTATGCTACTCCATTTCTCTAAGGGAAATGGTCTTAGACATGTTCATCTGACAGTAGGTGAAATTGCCCATGTGTAAGGGCTACCACTGAAGAGTACCTCACTACTAGCTGTCATCTCAAAACTGTTGGAGAGTTTATTTCCTTTTCTAGCTGTGACATGTCAGTGTTGACACCTTCTGATTTCCTAAGACTAAAGTACTTACCCCTCTTGAGGTAAGGACGCCTTTCATGATTTAGTAAGACATCATAGAGAATGCAAGGCAGTAATATAAAGGAGCAGTCTCAAGGAGAGCACTTCTGTTATTTGGGATGGTCTTTATGCTCTCTCTTCAACTGAAAGAATTCACTGTAGAGTTGGAAAACAAAATTAATAAATGTGACCTGTGAATATGGGGTAGGATGTTTGGCTGGAGCAAGTGAAAATAGGTTCTTTAAATCTCATTATGGTTTAACCTTACGGTGAAATCCTGGCTTCACTGATGTCAGAGGGAGTTTTGCTGTTGTGTTAAATGAAGACAGGATTTTGCTTGTAGCCTCCAAAAGAAATAAACTAGTTTTTGACTGTTCCCTTTTAAAGCTGGCACCATGGGGGTTTCTGTGTGTTTACAGTCTTGCAAAGTTACTAGTCCCTCCGTTCTTCACCTGGTTGACAAGAAAGTGAAACCTTTCTACCTGGCTAAAGGTGAAACAGATTTACTAAGTACAGTAGTTTCCAGAGAGATTTAGCTCATGTGTCTTAAACTAAAGGAGCTAGAAACCCAAGAGGTCCTCAGTTCAGTTCTGTTCCACTTCAGTTTAAGTGTGCACACTTCCTATGAGAAGCACAGAGCATATGATGATCCCAAAGGTCAGATCCAACTTACTGCCGGAGAAGGTGTCCTAAAGTGGTACATTAAACTATAGTAGTACAAATGATTGTGTTTTGCAGATGATCTGCAGTGAGGTAACAGAAGTGAAAAATTCTGCTCCTCAATGGCAACCAGAGGGCTGTCTCCTTCAGTCCTTTCTTTTCCTTGTTATTTTGTCCTTTCTGTGAATAGCACTCAAATGCTATGCCCAGTGGATCCAATTAGTGTATCTCAGAGGTTTCTTCAAAGAAAAAATATAACCACATTATTATTAGTTGTACAGGCCATTCACATCTGAATAAAACCATTTTGCTGTACAGTCCTGATGAAAGTAACACCCTTTTCAGCACAAAGAGCATCACACAATTCTCTTGTTATAATGAGTTTAAGATCAGAATAAACTGGCATACTTTCCAACTTGTTATAAGATACAGTATGAATGCAAGGAAGGAGTTATTCTAAATGCCTTGCTATGAAGTGATGTGGTAGTTCTTTCCAGCTTTCACAAATGGACATATTAGATACATCCAAATTTGATTTGTAGATACTGTTTTTCCTTTCAGATATGACTTAAAGGTCTTGAGTTCTACTCAAGGTAGTGTGTAGGTTAAGCATAATTTATTCTGTAATGTCTTTCTAGAGCAATTTGTCTGCTGTAACCTTTCTGGCAGGTTCAGCATGCTGTTTGTTTGATCCTTCTGTCCAAAAAAAAAAACCCAAACCAAAAGGCAGTCAAATTTCAACAACTGAACAAGACACACTGGAGGAGCTAAGCTTTTATATGCATTTTAGCCCAAAGGTTTGGTATTCTTAACAGTATGAATGTAACTGTGTAAGGTTACTTGAGTACTGCATCCCACTTCCGGGGCTGCCAACACAACGAAGACATCAAACTGTTGGAGTATGTCCAGAGAAAGGTTATGAAGGATGATCAGAGGGCTGGAGCACCTCCCCTATGGGGACAGGCTGCAAGAACTGGGGTTGTTTAGCCTGGAGAAGAGAAGGCTCTGAGGAGACCTTTTAGCGGCTTTCCAGTACCTGAAGGAGGCCTACAAGAAAGCTCAGGAGGTACATTTCACAAGGACTGGTAGTGGTAGGATGAAGGGCAATGACTTTCAGTTGGAACAGGGTAGATTCAGCCTGGATATTAGGAAGAAATTCATTACAGTGAGGGTGGCAAAACACTGGAACAGGTTGCCCAGGCACATCATGGATATCCCCTCCCTGGAAGTGTTGAAGGCCAGGCTGGGTGAAGCCTTGAGCAATCTAGTCCAGTGGAAGATGTCCCTACCTATGGTGGGATGGTTGGACTTACATGATCTTTAAGGTCCCTTCCAACCCAAACCATTCTACGATTCTGTGATAACCAAGCAAACACTCTGCCACATGGATACAGCTCTTTATTCATTTCTTTACCTCTGCTTGGCTTTGCAGTGGATTTTGGTGTTAGTGCCCAGCTGGACAGGACTATTGGGAGAAGAAACACATTTATTGGCACACCATATTGGATGGCACCTGAGGTCATTGCTTGTGAAGAGAACCCAGACTCCACATATGATTACAGAGTAAGTCTTACAATGCTACACAAGGTAGAAAACATGCAGGTTATGGATGAAATTCTGCTCAAGTACTTGATGTGAAAAGTTCAACCTTCCCTTCTTTTAAACCATAGTAATACTGTGTTCATGATATGTGGCTGGTGTCTCTTTTGTTTTGTTTTGTGAATTGCTGATACATGAAAGATGCTTCCATAAACTTCTGTGCAAAAAAACCCCAACAAACCCCAACCCTGATGTATGGAGCTTGCAAGTCAGGGTAGAAAAGGAAGGAAAAGGTGAATTTGGAAGCAACACTTGAAGTAGTGTAATACTAATGGCAAGTTACAGTTCTCCACTGTGATAGTGCTGGTTTACTTTGTAAACAATTGCAAATCCTGGGTTAATGGCAATAGTTAATATCACTTCACTCATTCATCAGCATATGACTGTGAGAGGTTTCCCATGACAGAATTATGTATGACTATTCATGGGGTGGCTGAAGTGAAAAGGCACAGAATTTCTGGTATTTCAGTTTGTGCCCACTGCTTTATTTCCTGTCCCTGAGAACCATTCAGATGCCTGGCTTTGTCTTATTTACTCTCTTCTCATCAGGAATTTCCTCACATGTGAGACACCCATGAGCCTTTCCTTCTCCAGGCTGAACAGTTTTCCATCTCTCTCAGCCCAGAGCCTCCTAGCTCCAATTCTTTGAACATCTTTGTGGGCCTTGACTGCACTCTCTCTAGTACGGCTGTGACTTCATGTACTGAGGAGCCTAAAGACAGCTATTGAGAGCTTTTTCTAATTCTCCTCCTAACTCTTAGAACACACTAATGCTGCTCCCAAGAGTCTTACAAAGCCTATTCTTTGTCCTCTGGCTGTTTCCAGCAGTGGTGTCATTCAGCTGTCTACACTTACCATGCAGGGTGTTTTCCAGGGATGACTTTGAGCAGCCATCTTCTGAGTGGCCCTCTGGTCACTCTTTTGGTTCAGGTGCTATCTTGGTTGCCACTTGGTACCTCAATCTTATTATGGCTTCAGAAATATTTATTAGAAGAACCTGTTACTGCTTCCATTTTATAGTGATTCAGAGGCTGTGATTCTCCCTTGTTGGGACCTTTTGTGCTGTGCTGGCAGAGTGAGGTCACGTTGTGTGAATGTCAGTCATGACCAAAGAATGTTCTTGGATTTTATTTTTCATACCACATAAATCTTCTATTGAAACCTCGAGAAATTAATCTCTTGTCTTCACTCCCTGTCCCCATTCAATTTCCTTTTCAGAGGATATAAGCATTAGGAATGTGCACTCCTAATTCTTGAAGTTTCTTTGCCTTCAGTAATAACTGCAGTTCATCTACATGTATTTATTTCTGCCTGTGAATAGATTCTGCAGTTTATAGTTTAAAATGGATTAGCAGACGAATTTGGAAGCACTTGTGCAGAAAGTGCTATGGCTCAAAATGTGATAAGAGGACATCTTTCCTACAGGGATTTATAGCTGAGATGAGGAGCAAAGTAGCAGAAAGTGACTCTGTAACTTCTTGCTGCTCAAAAAAACACCCCAAACCCCAAATGAATAAAAAATATATGCATAAATATGTACGTATATATCTACACACACATCTCTATATACACACAATACACACTTTGAAACTCCAAACCAAAATTCATTATAGCCTGTTGGTTTCTCCCATTAACCTCCAAAACCTGCAACACTCCCCTAGAAGACTTTTCCAATTTTAACTCATTTTCTTCAGCAAAAGTCAGGGTTGTGAATTCATTAACATCTCACCGGTTTTGTTGTCAAACTCCACCACAAACTATGATGCAAACCAGTTTTCAGCTTTCATGAAGCAGTTCTGAGCAGCTGGACTGGAAGGCTCTGCTGATAAAGTCAACCCAGGCTGGGTATGAGCTGCTATCATTGTAGTGGTATATTGTTTCCAGTTTTTGAAGATTTATCTTCTGTTGCTCCCTTTTTTTTTCAAGATAGTTTGTAAGAAGGTGGTTTATTCACATGTCTCTCATTTGGCTACATTTAGACACAAACAAATAGTGCACATGATTAATCAAGTGAAAATCTGTGATTGTTTTACAGTCACTGGTAGTGGTGCCATGGTTTAGTCATGAGGTCTGTGGTGAGTGGTTGGACTTCATGATCTTTGAGGTCTCTTCCAACCTTGGTGATTCTGTTATGCTGTTGCTGATGTACCTTCCATGATCAAAACCTGGCTTTCAGAACCCAGATGAGCTGGTAAAGGAAACTGCTCGAAGTGAACTGAGCTGAGCATATACTACAGTATAAATCAGACTGCATGATGTGCTCTCCTTTCATGTGCCCAAAAACATGTGACTGGAGATTTTGTAGACAGAAAGAGTCAGACCCCAAGGCCTGACTATAGTGTGTGTTCCATCAGTGTAGAGACTCAGCAATGAGTGCTCTGAAATAAGAATTCAGACCAAGAATTTTTGTTTTTGTTGGGAGTAGAGGGATGAGGCACTGCTGTCTCTCACTGCCTCATGAGAGCAGTTTAAGACATTTAAGATATAGATTTAAACATTTCCTGCTATATTCTGGCTCTCTTTGTGAATGCAGAAGGTCTGCATTTGGGGGCTGGCTGCTTAAATGATGAATCAGCTGTTCAGAGTTGCATGGGAAATGGAAAGCTTCTGGCTATTAGCATGTTTCCTAAAAGCTCAGTAGGGAATGGGAGGGAGCAGAATCTGTGTCACTCCAAATAAAAGGAGCCAATCCAGGAGAAATCTGCAAAAACTGTAAAAAAAAATTCCAAATAAAAACCAAACCAACCAACCAAGTAAATAAAGAACCCACCAAACACAAAACCACCACAAAGTCAAAAGCCCCAAAGAAAATAAACAACCCTCCCCTTCAGGGCTGCAAGTTGGCTTACACAGCAAAGCTAGTTGTTGTCTGGTGTAGTGGTGGAGCTGGACTAAAGCAGAAAGCCGAAGCAAAAATCAATGCTAAGTAGCCAACATTTCCCTCGATAGAAGACCAAATGCCAGGGTGATGCAAATGTAATTATGATAAATGAGCCCTACTCACACACAGTTTCATTAACCAGGGAGTACAAGTCCTGTCCCTTCTCCTACTTTTGCACTTAGGGAAGTGGAGATTTTCAAGAAGAAATGATTACAAATTGGAACAAAATTGGCCATTGGAATGTGCTGCCCAGGGAGGTGGTGGAGTCACCGTCCCTGGAGGTGTTCAAAAAAGGATTAGATGTGGCACTTCAGGCCACAGTTTAGTTGTCATGAGGTGTTAGGTATTAGGTAACAGGTTGGACTTGATGATCTCTGTGGTCTTTTCCATCCTGCTTGATTCTGTGATAAGTTGCAATGTGCCATGTTTCTTTTCCTGCAGAGTGACCTATGGTCTCTGGGAATCACTGCGATGGAAATGGCTGAAGGAGCACCTCGTAAGTGATTTTGTTTAAAGGTGGGGGTGTCTATGCTTTGTCTACATGCTCTGTGTTAAAATAACTCATGCTTGGCTAATTCACAGATCAAATTCTGCTTCTGGCTAGCTTTAAAATCAGTCTATGACTTTTCTCATTTAGGCTCTTTTGTTTTCCCTTTTTTTTTAGACTATAACTCTGTATTTTGATTCCTTACCTTCATGTTGTAGAAAAACAAATACTTTTAATTAGAGCTCTTGTTAGGATCACTTTGTTGATCACTGCCTATAGGTACAGCTAAACAGAAGTGATTGACTCGTGGGAAGGAAAAATGACATGAGGCCAGTGGGAGAAGCTAGGCTTAAAGTTTATATTTTTCCTTTGGGACTGACTTGATTCCTGCAGGTTTTGGGATGAATACTGTATTTGCTCATGTCATGGCTTCGGTCCATGACCACATCCTCAACCTGGCTGCAGACTGCTGCAGTTCCCCAGCCTGTCCTCACCAACCAGCTGTCCCACTCACTCCTCCAGTTGGCCTCTTGCAGCCATGGGGCAGAGATCAGCAGCTGCTCCGTGGATGCAAAGACCTCGTGCAACTGTGTTTGCACGGAGGACCTGTTGCTCTGCCCCAGTGCCCGCAAGACAGATGTGGTATGATGAGATATCCGGTCACTGAGGAGAGCACAGGGGATGAAATAAATTATACTCTGGCCTGAACTTGAGAGCACGTAGGCTGTGTTTTTAAAAAACACCCTTGGCTCTTCTCCCATCAGACTTGATTTTCAGGAGCCAGCTGGAGTTCAGGAGGACTTTCAGACACTTTGCTTCAGCCTAGCTGAAACTTAATCCTGAGACATGAGTCTGTGGAAAGTTTTCTTAGAGGGAAACTTTGTAGCTTGCATGTTGATTCCTCATGCCACTTGCGTTTGAGGTTTTCACTAGTTTTGACAGGGTGATGCTATGGATTATATTCTGTTGCATTGTGTTTTGTTGACTGTAATACAACAGTGCATGGACCCATATCTGGAAACCAGACTTTTTCTGCCCCTCATCCCCACTCTTTTGCATGCTATTGAAAATTGAAGGGAAAAAAAGTCAAGAACAGAATGCAGAAGTGAAAAATGAGAGCAGGTGGGTGCTGGCAAAGGAATTAATAGAAGGCTGAGAAGGCTTCACCAAACCAGTTTTCTCACTTTTACTAGTTCTGCAAAGCTGTAAGTCCATTCCTGTTAGGAGAATAACTGCTGAACACCTGTATATTATAAGCAAACAGCCTTCCTATAGTTTCTCTTAGTTGTCATGCAGTAGTTCTGTTTTGTAAAGGAAGACCTCTGACCCTTGATATTTTTCCATGAAAGATGGAGCACACACACAATTCCATACAAAAAGCCTGGGACAGATGAGATGTGACAGTATTTATTTGCTGCAGAGTTCTTTTTAGCTTCAACTTTCCACAACAGTAACACTAATGAGAAGTACACTGAGCTGGAGAGAAACCAGCATCTGAATGCATGAGTAGAATCTGTTTCACATTGTCTAGTAATGGTGCCCAGGCTCCCAGAACACAGAATAGATGAAATGTGTGCTTAGTCATTATGCTCTGTGCCACTGATGCAGTTTATGGACTCTCTGCTTCACATCAGGTTTTCTTCATACTGCATTTTCTCTTATGCCACAAATGATGTAGTTAAGAGTTTGGTTAGAATTTAGCTTACCATTTATCTGAACCATAGCCAGCCGTAATAAACTTAATAGGTATTCAATCCCAACCTGAACACCTATTTATATGAAAATGCCCTGTAATGTGTTAGGAAGATGAGCTTCTTTTAATGCCCTTCTGAAGCCTTATATATATGAAATGTGGAAAAAAAACAGTTGTATTTGTTCCTGCAGCTTTTCTTCCAAGTCTTTTTTTTATCTGATAATAACAGCAGTGGAAAACAGTGAAAGGTTTCTTTGTGCACAGAGAATTTGTGTTTTGGCTGTGGTGTGAATTGTGTTGACTAGTGAAGTGGTTCTGTGGCCAGCGCTGTGCTGTTGGAAGTGGGACTGTTTGTGGAGGGTTGCTCTTCTCTGCCTGGAGAGTCAGGCTTCCGTCTGACTGGGTCAGCATGGTCAGGCTGTGGGAGGGACACTGTGGGGGTGGGATGTGTACCCTTCAATAGCTTGTGGTTTCCTTTGCAGCCCTGTGTGACATGCACCCCATGAGAGCACTCTTCCTCATCCCACGGAACCCACCCCCAAAGCTGAAATCCAGAAAATGGTAAAGAGCTGTGTAAAAACTGTATTTTTACTGCATTGGAATTAGGAGGATTTGGAGCTCTCTTGCTTGGAGACAGAGATCTTGCTAAATCCTACAGTGATCTATAAGGTCTTTCCTCTGCTGTTTTTAGCACTGAGTTAAGCCATAGTTGCAGGTGTAGTTTGCAAGCAACACTTCTGTTTTGAACTCTGCCTAAACTGCAGCAGCCATTACAGTTTGGTATGTGTGGCTGAAATTGCAGTGCAGACAAGGCTTAGGTGGACTGCATGGAGTGAGTGCTTTGTCAGAAGACTGCATGGACATTATGGGACCCATGGCAGTCACTGTGGCCTCCAGAAAATTAGTTTGTCTTTTAAATTATATGTATGAGGACAATCTTTACTGTATCAAAGGGTGAGGGCATTTTTGAAAGAGTTGTGTTGGTCAGGCTGTGGTTTTGTTGATCTGGAGGTAAATTCAGAGCAGCTCCACTGAGAAGGTGGTCAGGGTGGAGTTTCCCATCATCGCCCTCAGTGCTGTGCTTGTCTCAGGGTTCACACTGGTGACAAAACTCAAATTGTCTCACAGGAAAGGAAAACTTGCAAAGGTAGTGCTCTCCATCATTCGGGGGTGGTGCTTGGTACACGAGTTGGAAAGGATTATAGTTCTCCTCCATTTTTCTGTCTTCTTCAGGTCAAAGAAATTCCTAAACTTTGTTGAAAGCTGCCTTGTAAAAAATTATTTGCATCGTCCATCCACTGAAACCTTGCTTAAGCATTCCTTCATCCGAGACATGCAGAACGAACGGCAGGTGCGCATCATGCTGAAGGACCACCTGGACAGGACCAGGAAGAAAAAAGGAGAAAAGGGTAATGTAGCAAAAACAACAAAAGGGACTGCAAAAGTCATTTTGGCAGTAGGTTGCAAGGCAGATGCAGCTGAAATGCTAAACACAGGAAACCTGTGAGAAAGTGTTGTCCTTGGTAGTGGTGGGGCTGTTTTGAAGATCTTTTTGCTAAAGCCCAGGTCCTTAATGGTAGTTAAGTGCTAAAGTCTTTGGAACCTGACTGACCCTGAGTCCCTGAGAGCAACCCAAATGCTAACAGTGTGAGTGAGGAGCCAAGTCTAGATGCATACTTTGCTGAGTATGTAGGTAGCACTCAGTGAGCAAATGCTGTCTCTTAGTTCATCTCTCTCCATGTAATTTCAGTTTGTGAGCTCTTTGGGGCCAGAAGTGCTCCTTAAGCGTTGTGCAATGGAGTGCTCAAGAGACCTCAAGAAGACCTTTAAGCTCTAACAAAATGCAAATGGGTGTAATGAATGAACTGTTTCACATAGTGTCTGAAGGAAAAGGGAATCTGTGCTTCTTCCAAATGCTGGCCTTACTCTTCAGAACAAAACCTGAAAGAAGCAGTGCTGGAGTGGGCATGATACTATGTGTAAATGCCTGTGCGCAGCAGATTAACGGCTGGGCCAGGTGGAGAGAGCACCAGAACCTCTTGACTGTGTTCCCTGCCCTCTCTCCTCTCTAGCTCTTCAGTGTATTTTATGTTGGCAGGGGCACTGTGAATTTCAGTAACTATGAGGGCAAACTTGGAAATCACTACACAGTCAGAAAGTGGCTTGTAACTGCAAGTATTGATTTCACAACATGAGTTGCCTAAAATTAAATTGCTGTTGCATTTACTGACTTCAGTAGCAGTTACAAATTCTGCCACCTCTTTCAGCTATGAATCTCAAAACACATTTGAATGGAAAGATAGTGAGAGTTTCTCACAAATGCCCTTGGGGGTGATGGTGTAGTGGTAGCAGTCCCTTCTTGATAGATAGTTAGAACTTTTCAGGTCAAAATCTATTTTTAATCAAAGTTCATGTGAAAAGGAGAACAATGTTAAATTGCCAGGCTATGCACTTCAAAATGGTGACTTGGGGGGGGGGGAAAAGGTCCCCCTTTAGCATGTTAGGTAGCCAGCAATGCAGAGCATTATCCCTTAAAAACCTGCTTCATGTTACTCTTGAGGAGAACTTTTAAAGTTATGGGTCAGCTTCTTCTGAAGCACTGTGCTAAAATAATTGCTGATTTATTATTCCTACTTCTTGTTTTAATTATTTGCTTTAATACAAAAGGAAACCTGGATTTACTCAAGGCCTCAACTTAGCTCTACAGCGAGGATACAATAGCAGAGCAGGACAGTCTTTTATGTCCTGTCTACATTTCTTCCTGGAGAATGTCTCTGCTGGTGTTATGGGGGTTAGAGTTCTCTGTGGATTTAGCCTAATTTACTTCAGGTTGTGAAAACAGGTTAGTTTTGCAAAACCAATACAAGCAGTCCAGGGAAAAGGTGGAATTGTATGAAGGGGCTATCCTGAAACATTATCTGAAGTAGATTTTGAATTATGTATGGGGGTATCTTACCTCCCCACAGCCTCCCAGTGCAACCTGTGGCTTTTAAATTCTTGCTGAGCTGCACGGAGTTAAGCTTGAATGCTCAGAAACAAAGTTCAAGATCATGTCTGAAATTTAACAGCATCCTCCACTGCTCCACTGGGGTTTCTTTATTGTTCTTTTTTCTTCTTCTTCTTTTTTTTTTAGAAGAAACGGACTATGATTACAGTGGGAGTGAAGAGGAAGATGATGAGCTGAATGAAGATGAAGGAGAGCCAAGGTTAATTTTATTACTAGAATAGAAAATGTGAATGCACAAGCTGTTCTCATTGAAGGCAGCCCTCCTCAGCTAGAATGGCTTTTCTTAACTTGCTCTGAACCCTTTATCTCCTATATCCCCTCCAGTAGGTGTAACTCTTTTGTAGCTATCAAATATGACTGCTGAGTGCAAGATGTCAGTAACAAGCTGCTTTTTAGTTCCCCCGCAATAGGGCGGAAACCCTCTAATGAAGGACTCAGTAATCAACTTCAGGCTGTTTTGTAGCACAGCAAGTGCAGATGCGTAGTCAGTGTGCCGAGATTTAACAGAAGACCATAATTTGCTAACACAGGACAGCAAGCAATTCCCAATGCACCTTATATTCTCTCTTTAATGTTATGTTTAGTCATGTAGAAACCTCCACTTTGTTTCAGCTCCATAGTTAATCTCCCGGGAGAGTCAACTCTCCGCCGCGAATTTCTGAGGCTGCAGCAGGAGAACAAAAACCGTTCTGACCCTCATCGCCAGCAGCAGCAGCTGAAGGACCAGGAGAAATACAAGAAGCAGCTGCTCACGGAGCGGCAGAAGCGGATCGAGCAGCAGAAAGAGCAGAGGAGGAGGCTGGAGGATGTAGGGACTGGCTTTTATATTGTTGTTCCATGTCTCATCACAAATGAAAAATGTGCCTGTAGAGAGTAGGCTTTGAAAGGCAAGACGACTGTGTTAAATTGTCGGCACAGCCTGGGTTGTAGTCTTAGCCTTGGGAGAACTGTGGCACTTTTGAACACAATTTTAAGTTATTTTAAATAGGCTCTGTCACTTTCCTGCTGGCAACTTGCCCTGAGCTTTGAGAATGGAGGAGGGAAGGGCATATTGCTTGAGTTCATTTGGTGATGGAAGCCCAGGACACAGGGGGTGAAAGATGCTGGTCTCTTTCTCATGGCCGTTGCCCAATTCAGTGTGTCTCTCTGATCCAGAGTCCTGGTCCTGCTTCTGTTTAAGATGTTACAAGATAGCTGCTGCCTTTTCAGCTGTCTGGCACGCTGTGGTGTTGAAGGCATTGCTAAATCACCGTGTCTCTTCTCATGGAGCATCTGACAAAATTCGGCATTGTGCGAGCACTCTGGAGCTGGCATTTGTGAAGCACAGTGCCGCTCCAGCTAAACCAGGGCTCTGGAGAAGCTCTTCCTTCTCCAGATGACAGGAAGACATTTGTCATTAGATTAGCTGCCAGCAATCACAGCAATCTCACATGCCTGCTTAAATGAATGGCAAATCTGCCCTCAGCTGCTAAAAGGGCAAAGGTTTCACTTCAAGTTTGGCAGTCATTGTGGTGGCAGCTTGTGGCTGTCTGCTTCTGCTGTGCTGTGTATCGGCCGTCCCCTTCAGTGACTGCACAGCAGGAAATGGGCCTTGTGATTAATGAACACTGGCATAAGTAATTGGTGGGTACAAAAGTAAAGTAAAATAAGCCATGTTATTCCCTGGCTGTCTTCCAGCATCAGAGGCGAGAGCAGGAGCTGCGAAGACAGCAGGAGTTTGAGCAGAGGTGGCCAGAGGCTAAGGCCATTCAGAGGAGAGAGGAAGGGTACAAAGAAGACAAAAGGGCTGTGGAAGATGAGCGGTTCATAGTAGATGCACAGAAGAAATCAGAAAAGAAGCAGGTATGAAAAGAGTGTTTACTGACAGCAATTCACAGCTCCCTGCTCCTGTCACTGATGTCTTTTTCAGTTCCCTAAGGGTGTTCCCATCCTCTGAGTCACAGACCAGAGACAGACTTTTATAGAGCCTTTGCTGCCTCTTGTTCTCAGATTCAGCCTGGAGTGAATTTACCTGTTACTGAGTCATCCTCCTTATCTGTGGCAATGACACTGCCTCTCTCACTTCTGTCCTTGCTGCTTCTTTTTTGTTCTGTTTGTCTTTCAGTGCTAAAATCTTGTTGTCAAGTCTGGCACCTTGGCCGCAATGTTCTGTAGCGTTTCAGGAGCAAAGGGGTTTGTAGTCAAACAGAGGCATGGAGTGTTTGATTAGAGTCCTCTGGTTTTAGGAAAAAATAAAATAAAGAAAAAAAATTTTCTAACATGCTGCCTCAAAAGCTAAACACAGAGTGTTCATGGTAGTGGTATGCTTCCTATTGCTTGGGGTTGTGTCTCTTTTGTCAGCCCTGCTGGAATTATGCTCACTTATTTCTTTGAAAGACCCATGTTTTCAGTGGTCAGCTTGCTTGTGCCCCAAGGCATTGCTCTCACTGAGGTTCATCACTGTTTGCTTTCAGAAGGTGGAAGATGTGCAACACAACAGGAAGGTTCATCGAACTCTCCCCAAAGACCAGACACAGCTGCTGTCTCTCCAACATGACCACAAGCAGAAGAGTTCAAATTCAGCAGGGCATCCTCCATCAAGCAGCACAAGCAAAGAGGTACTATACTGGCCAATGTAGCATTTTGGTTCTTTGCAGTTTACAATACAGAGGAAACTGGGTGTCAACAGAGAACTTACCACTCTCTACAACTACCTGAAGAGAGGTTGTAGACAGGCGGATGATGGTCTCTTCTCCCAGGCAGCCAGTACCAGAACAAGAGGACACAGTCTCAGGCTGCACCAGGGGAGGCTCAGGCTGGATGTTAGGAAGAAGTTCTATACGGAGAGAGTGATTGCCCATTGGAATGGGCTGCCCAAGGAGGTGGTGGAGTCGCCATCATTGGAGGTGTTCAGGAGGAGACTTGATGGGGTGCTTGGTGCCATGGGTTAGTTGTTTAGGTGGGTTGGATGGGTTGATGGGTTGGACGCAATGATCTTGAAGGTCTCTTCCAACCTGGTTTGGTTTATTATTATGTTTATTATTATGCTTTTCCTAATTACACATCGAAGTCAACAGAAGTACTTTGCCTTTGCTAGGCTTTTGGTGGGTGGGGAGAAAATGCAACTCAGTTGAGTTTCTTTAACTTTCTTTTCTACTGCATTGTAATTAGCAGTCAAAAGAACTGCCAAATGTCAGCTTAAATGCTCATCTCTAGTTTTGGCTTTGTTTTGTAAATGACCACTTTGTAGCAGAATGAAATGTATTATGGAATTTTGTGTGCAGTCACTTTAACTTTAAACTCTTAATTTAGTAGCGAAATAAAATGTCACTAGTTCCAGATTAAGAGCTGCCTGCCTTTTACATTCACAGTATGAGGATCTTGTCATTTTGGCTACCATAATATAGTTTTAAGGATAAAATTATTTTACATTATTACTTACTTGGAAGGGGAAGTCACTGAAAGTCACTTCCACTAAAAGCTGCTAGTACAGGGTTGTATTTTTGTGAAGTTTGAGCCCTTGTAATTATCTCAGTGGTCATAATGGTTCACAGCAATTTTAAAATGCTTTAAAGTTTTGACTGTTTTTAACAGTCAATGCATTTATTCCTGTTGATATAGATCTTTTCCAATTGAATAGCCCAAGTGATGCTAGGTTCTCTGTTGCGAGAGTTCTATGGAGGGATAGAGAAAGACTACTCCGGAGTAAGTTTCTCTGAATGGTCTTTAGTGCTCAGTGTCATTTGTAGCATCATTTGCAATACACAAACCCTCTGGAATTGTTACACTGAGGCATTAAAAATAAACAAAAATCCTTAAAGGCCTCCAAAGCTTCAAGCTTAATGTTTGTGGCCACAGAACCCTTTCTTGCAAGTTTCTTGTCTTTGCCATTGCACTCATGCTGTTGCAGGCAGGTCAGGACAGGTTTCCCCCGGTGTGTGCAGACATGAGCTCACTCTGTGCTGTATCTGGTCCCACTGGCACCGGAGCTAATGAGCTGAGAGACAAGGACTCCTGGCTCAGGCTTGACACTACGTTAATCCAGTGTCTGGATAGGGGCTGGCATTGGTTCTGGGAGCCCAAAGTGTCAGCCGTGTGAGTTGGTATCTGGATCACAATATGTTGCATACGAGCACCCTTTGGGCACAGAACTAGTAGGTAAATGTCATAGCCAGCTTTTACATTTTCTTGCTTGCTTATGGCAAAATTTGCCTTTTGTTATCAGAAGTTGCAAGTAACGAAAATCTGACCTTGAGTAGTATAACACTCGAGTCCACTGAGGCTAGAATTTCATGGTGTTTAGCTGTGTTGCATGTTTTAATAAGGGGGCTTTGTGGATTTTTTTGTGTGGGGTTTTTTTTTTCTCTCATTCAAGGTTTGTGAGACTAAGTGGAATCATTTTCCATCTCCTCTGCAGTTTCCTAGGCTGTGTTAAAAATATGCTTACCTTTACTGACATAAGCACAAACACCCAGATATAGGGAGAGATACCATTAAGAATGCCCACCCAGACACAGATAACTGAGTGGTTTTATGGCATTAATCTCTAGTTTACGGTGCAGATCCATTTCTAGGCTGCTGAATCAGAGGATATGATGAAGATTTACACTAGAGAATGAGAATTAGTCATGTTGAATGAAACTGGAAAGACTAGTGGGGGCAAAACTGTAAGATAAAAATTTTGGTAATGAGCAATGCCCTCAGGAAATAAAGGGACTTTTATTCCTTCTAGGTCATGTTCCTCAGTCTTTACCACAGTGCAAGTAACACGCCAAAAGATAGCGCGTTAAGTGTTTCAAACTAGGAAGCAGCATGCAATAATGTCAGCATTGCTGTCATGGTTTAACCCCAGTTGGCAGCTAAGCCCCAGACAGCTGCTCACTCCTTTGCCCTAGGTGGGATGGAGGAGAGAACTGGAAGAGTAAAAGTGAGAGTACTGGTGGTTTGAGATAAAGGCAGTTTAACAGGTAAAGCAAAAGCTGTGTGCACAAGCAAAGGAATTAATTCAGCACTCACCATCAGCAGACAGATTCAGCTATCCCCAGGAAAGCAGGGCTCCATCACATGTGATGGTGACAAAACAACATCACTCCAAGTGTCCCAAGCTTAATATTGCTGATCATGATGTCATATGGTATAGGATATCAGCTATCCCCATTGTGTCCCCTCCCAAGTTCCTGTGCACCTCCAGCTTGTCACAGGTGGGATGAGGAGCAGAAAAGGCCTTGGTTCTGTGTAAGCACTGCTCAGCAGTAACAAAACCACCCCTGTGTTACCAGCACTGTTTCCATCACAAATCCAAACCATAGCCAAATAACCAGCTACTATGAAAAAAACTGGCTCTACCCAAACCAAAACCAGCACTGTTGCAGAAGGGAGTAACAAATGCACAGCAAAACAGGCTTTGTGTTGTCAAAGATAAGGAAATACAGACAGCTGATTCCTCCCAGCTAAAATGCCAGCCTGCCGCAAATGGGATGGCCTAGAACACAGCAGATGGCAGCTCAGACCTTCTCCTTGCTGCATTTTGATGGAACTTGATGGAAAAGGAAAAGTTGCAGTTGAAGAGACAGTAGTGGTTCATACTGTGCCAGGGCTGACCTCTCCCCAATGGGAAAGTCCGCCAGAGTCCATATGCACTTTGCTGCTAGTGGAGAACATCCAGGCTGCAGTCTGAGGCTCAGTGTGCAACATGCTGCTGCTTTTCTCCCTCTCAGGCCGAGGACCGAAAGAAGAAAAGTGACAGCATCCAGCCCTCCCTGCAGTGGCCAGTAGCGCTGGGGCACGAAGCACCACCACACCCCAGAATGGGATCTGGCAGCAGTTCCAGCCCTTGCACCCCTGCACCACAGAGAGCCATGTTTATACAGGTATGGTACTGCTGCCCAGGTGGGGAGGAGGAAGTGGGGTGGTTCCTGAGCAAAGAGTGCATCAGAAACCTGATTTGTATCTTAGCCTTAGGCTAGCAGCTTCCTTGAGGTGAATATTTCAGCCCTGCCGTGAAAGTGAAAGTGGAAGAGTCCATGGTTTATTGCAGGGCATTTAGGACTCTGTAGGAGCACAGTGACTCTACAGAGGATAGCCCTACCCTGTTAAAATTCCACTCCCAGGATGAAAGTAGCTATGTTCGAGGCTTGCTGTGTCACCTAGGACAAGTCACTTTATACCTTTGTGCCCTGTCGGTGGTACCTCTCCCAGCTGAGGGGACCGGTGAGGAAGTGATGGAAACTACACCACAAAATGTTTATGCTGTTTATGTGATGGTGTTACTGAAGGTTAATAGCAGCAAGTGGTGTACTGTTGTTACTGTGTGATTTCACTCCCTACTGGTAGCTGCCCTGTTACCCACTCACAAGTCAGCAGTGCTCCAGCTGGTAGAAACTGTGGGCAGAGAGAAGCCAATTTGTACTCTCATGGTCTGTGTTAGCATAGAAGGCAGATGAACTTCAACAGGTAATTTATAAATCCTCTGAAGTCTTGTGCTTCCTTTTGCTGTTTGGCAGCAGCTGTTGATGCTAATAGCAGCATGTTTGGATATGCTGTCAGCATTAGCTATGAAATGTTAGGGCAATATGAGTGATGGGCCAGTTAGTCACCTGGAGATTAAAAGACTCTCAACAATATACTTGTGAAGTTAGATATGTGGGTGTCTTCTTGATTTTTCAAGAGAGGTGAACTGCACAGTTAAAATGCAAGCTGAATTCATCACAGATGTCTGTGCTGAAGAACTTCAAGCCAGGTTTGTCAAAGTGGGATCATCTGTCATCACTGCTCTGCTCAGACAAAAATGACTTCTTCCTTGAAATAATCATATTCGGTGAGATTTTGTGGTGAGATTCTGGATGCCCAAATATCTTTCAAAATTATTTAACTGGAAATCTTAACACAGCTCCTGAGCAGGGAGCATGATTTCTGTCTTGTATCCTGTCTGTCTGGTCAGAGTATTGTGAGATATTACCAGATGAGAGTGTGCCATTTCCTTCTGCTTTATACCTGTTCTGTGCTTGCTGCAGAGCAGTAGCAGGCCTGACTCTCTGGTTGTGGTGGTGTGGGACGAGCCCTTATGGGCTACATGTAGGGTATCACAGAGGCTTCCTCCACAAAGTCACTGTTTCTTTGCACAGCATCTCTTGCTGCCTGACTAGTGAAGGAATTTAGCTCACATCTGAAGTGAGCCCTGTTTTATAATTGACTGTGGTTTTCCTGGAGGATTTGCTAGCTAGATCCCCTCTATTGTCTGGAGTAATGTGGCTGAAACAGAACACTGTTAGAAGAACTTGCTGTGCATAAGGTCAGGCATTGACCTGGTGTCCCAGATCTGCTCAGAACTTTAAGAAAAACCTTTTCTTATGCTGTTTTGTAACAACAATTGCACTTACCTACTGCCTGCAGGTAGATTCAGTTCCAATTAGTAACTTAGCTATCCTCCTAAAAGGAGTACAGACTGGCTTTTTAAAACTTCTTGCTCCTAAATCTTCTTAAGCTAACTAGTAATCAGTCTGTGGTACTCTATCATGTTAGGCTATAATTTCAGGCAGCAAAGGGTCCTTTTCCTTATTTCTGTTAGGTATGCCAACTATGTTCTTGAAGACACATAGTAGGTAGAACTTTGTCTACCAGTGCTTTGTGTACTCGAGAAGACCTCTTGGTCTTTTAGTATTGCTTCTAATAAAACCAATTCAAGGCTCAATTCTCAGTAGTTCAGAATAAATGTTACTGTTGGTTTTAATTATTTTTTCCCCCCACACAAATTATTTTATCTGTAAAACTTAAGGGCCATATCAAACACTGATTTTTGGGAGTTATCTGAGACTTTGTTTGTTTGGCTTCTTGTGAGATTGCAAGGACTTACAGATCTGACAGAAATTATCCCCAAAGTAGGCATCACTTCCTGGATTTACATAGAGTAGGTGTACTGGTCTCTCTCTGCCCAAAGAAGGTATGTGGGTACCATCTGCAGAGCTTGGATTCACCCAGTCAGTTATTTATATCATGATTCAGCAAAGCTCATCTGTGCTCTTATGCACAAGTAGTTTTCTGGTAGTCTGCAGGACTTAAAAGCTGGAATTTAGAAAGAAGTGTACCTTCTTGGAAAAAGTAGCAAGGGAAAAATAAGTATCTCCCTGTATTCTGATAATAATATACTTGGCTATAAAACCTGTTCCTATAGCCATGGTGAATCATTTCAGGGGAGCACTTTGCTGTTGAAATAATTCTGGTTAACCAAAAGCTATTATTAGTGACAATCATGCTGGTCAGAAAAAGGTAATTTTGACAAAACTAAAGGACTTGGATTATGAGATGTTATAACTGCTGAAAAAGCTATTTTCTGTGAAGGGGATCAACAGAACATGTTGTCCAAGAAAAAAGAAGAAAGAGCACCTGAATAATAAACTAGGTGAACAGAGCTGGCTTTTGACAGCTGACTTTGCCATGGTGGTGTGGGAGGCTGGGATGGGACTTTTGAATGTGCCATCTTTAACTAGTTATAGAATTACCACCTGTCAATATTTAAGTGATTTTGAACGTTGTTCCATTAAATAATTAGTCTTGTAGAGTTATAGGGAATTCATACTGTATTATTGAAAAGCTGTGCAGAGTTCTCAGTTACTGTATTTTACTGGTTTAGACTGGAGGATTTTATAAACTTGGGCTGATAAATCATCAAAATATTTGTGTGAGTAATTTTGGGGGCAGCTGAACTGCAGCTGCCTCTGACCTAAGTTGCAGTAACTCAGTTGGGACACAAGAGTTTGGACTTTGACTTAAAAATTGCCAGCCTCTTTCTTAGGTCCACAAGCAGTGAGGCTGCTGGTCTTGCAGTGCCTTTGAGAAAGAAGTGCCTCCCAGCAGAGGTGTGTTACTGTGCTGGGGCACGGGCTCCCTCCTGACACAGGAAGGACATCAGCCTGTGGTCTTCTTGCCAGCTGGGTCTCTGGAGAGCCCCAGTCCTGCTTGGCATGGGAGGTCTGGCAAGGAAAAGCACAAAGTGACACAGCTTCAGGCATTCCTCTTAATATTTTTTTCTATTACTGTGCATCAGATCAGCTTTAGCACAGCAATCCCTCATGACGGGCCCAGATCACACAGCATTTCCATGTGTTCTGTCTCAGTCTTGTGTCCAAGAGGATTTCTCATTTCAGGGAGGATCAGCACATTCCATTCACTTTTTTAGCTCTCTGCCTTTCTTCTCCTTTGCAAGATGCTGGTGGAAGAGCCAATTAGTGTATAGACTTAAGGGACCTTCACTTTTCTCTCTCTCTTTTTTTTAATTGTTTTGGGATGTTTTCCTCTTTTAAATACAGAAAGAATGAGAGCACCAATTTTTGACTATTTTAGATTGAGTTTTACACTGCTTAGTTGTTGCATCCTTGGAATGGAGACTTTCTAAGGAAGTGATTTGGTTTCTTTCCTACTCTCCACCATGATTAGGCCATTTGCCAACCCATTGCTCTAATTTGACACCTCTGAAGTCATCTTTTAAACACAAGTAGTCACAATGAGAGCACCTGGAGATGACCACCCATGAGGTGTAGTCAGAGCATAGCTTCTTACTGCATTTGCAAACTTGCTTTTTATCAAGCAATTGAAAAATTTGTTACAGAGGCTTAGGGCACCTCCAGTACTGGGGAGCTGAAAATTCTTCCAGCTGGCAGTTTGTTTCCATTGCTTCAGGGTTGATGATGGGCTTGTAAACTACCTTGGCGCTCAACATCTAACATAGGGGAGGTGAGTTCCCCCCAGTGATTAGCCTATCTCACTTTTGAATTGGAAGCAATGGTCAGGTTTGAATGAAATACACTTACTCCACAGTAAATTTAACATCATCCAATTAACTGGTTTCCTGTCCCTTGCCAGTGCCCTATTCTCCACAGATTTAAGAAAGGGAGATGAATGTACAGCATACATGTTTTTACTATTTACTACTGTTTTACTACTATTTACTATAATATTTGTGACCTAACATGCTAACATCCTGGGGATGAATAACTTACTTCACAGTGAAAATGGTGAGTGGGGCTGTATCCAAGCACAATACTCCTTGTGTGTTTACTGAAAATTTGATCTCACAAACAGAACCATTGATGCCTGTTGTGATTAGGACCTGTTGTCTAGGCAGGGAAACACAGTTCAACATCTATTTCATTTGTTTCAAGTGTGAAAACTTCCGGGCCAGTAAGGATGTGTACCACAGCAGTTCACTGTCAGATATGATGACAACACCACTCAGCCCTCTGCAGGATGACGTATTCTGGAAGATGAATCAAAATGAAGAACAACCCCCAAAGGTACATGTAACTCAGGCTGTTTGGCAGAGTCAATAGCACTCCACTCAGTTCCCCTGTGCTCTGTAGTACCCATCTTCTAAACTTCATGAAACTCAGTGAAAATCTCATGGCTCATATATTAACTGGGTCTCAGTGATTGAGAAAGAAGGCAGAAATTTGTAAGGTTGGTGTTCTGAGTTTCTCTGTATGTATTAATCTGCAGGATCTGTGAATACAGATAGAGCTTTATTAAACCAAGTATTTGTAGCTGCTCTTTCTGTGGAAAATCTGGCTTGTTGCAGAAAAACTCATTAGTTTGTGTGATTCAGGTGATGGTGTATTGCTAAGAGCAGTAGCAAGAATATTTGTGCATGTTATTGCATTGCAGTTATGTAGGGAGGGGTGTCTCTTTCCCCAGCCCTTTGGTAGGATGTAAAGCAGTTCAGTATCTAGGGAAAGGTGCATTAAGTGACTGCAGATGGTTTTCTCTGCTTTAAGTGTCGAGCAAGAATAATGCTGACTCTAAGGAAAGGTGCAAACCACTTGCAGTCTGCACCCTGATAGCTTGCACAAGCCTGGAGCAAACTGGTGGCACCTGCTGCTGACCTGCAACTTCCAGTGTTGATATCATGGAATTCCTCTCCACAGGTCCCACTGAAGCATTATTCATCTGTGTGGTTAGTGTTAGTTTTCCATTAATGCAGGGTAGGCATTAGGTTTATTAACTGAGTATAAAATACAAACCTTAAAATGTTCCATTAAATCCTTAAGGTTCCAGAAAGGACAACCTCTAAATTTTATGGCAGGGATCAACCTGGCCATCAGAGATGCCTGTCAAGGTAAGTTCTTAAATGTTTTATGTTTATACTAATAGTGATTTATTTTCAATAGGAAAACTAAAGCAAACTTATTAAAACCAAACCCATAACCTCAATAATACCAAAACTGACATGGGTTCACACCTTATTGAATAGCAGTTACAATTTCTTTTGTCTTTTGAGTCTCTCCTCAAAAATAAGTAACCTAGCTTCCTGAGCTTAGCCCTGAAGGAAGTGTCTGAGCCAGTTTGCTTTTAATGATTGACATAACTTACTTAAAGAGAAGCAAACCTCTTATAGGCATCCTTCTCACTTTCATGGAAGGGAGTTCTGTCTTCTGCTGTAAAGGTGGATTTTTAATACATAAGGGCTTTTCCATCTGTAACAATTCCTGCAATTAGTTATTTCATTTCATTCAGCTTGTTTGGCATGCCCACGTGGATCACTTGCATGTTCTGCATCTATTTGCCAGTGAACAGGTGGTGTGTTGTCCAGTCATTTATTTCCTTGTGGTTTGGTGATGCCTTACTTTCTATCTACATTAAAATGGCTGCTGAGGCACAGGTTACTTCAGAACCTGCCTGGATGCTCTTGCAGATGCCCTATATGAGGGTCAGTGCCATTGGTTTCAAAGGGGAGTTAGCTGGCTGGATACTTTGGTGAGTGGGGAATCTACCCCAGCTCCCTGTAGAGGCCCTTACAGCTTGTGAAGCTTGTGTCTGTAGCTTTGTTTTGCCTGGTAGCAGCTTGAATGGGCTGTCTGTAGATGTGTCTTGGCAGTCTGCCCTTAAATTTAGTATACTTTTTTTCATATCCTAAGAGAAATGACCAAGGATGCAGAGAGCTCAGCAGCAAAGGGTAGTCCCAACTGAATATCTAATCAGGGAACATAATTCTGCAAGAAACTAGGGTTGGAGGGATTTGAAAGGGAAGTAAATGTAGCTGACATAACAAAATAACGTGCAGCACTTCTGATGAGCCAGAGTCAGAAACATCTGAAATAACTCTCAAGTAAAGTCAAGCCCTGAATGCTCTCTGCTTAGCAGTTATAGGAGGCAAAGCAAAGTGGAAATGAGTGAATAAACCACAGTGTTACAAGTGAGTGGCTCCTGAGCCTGGATTTTCTAGGTGAGCCATTGTTTTACTTCACAGCACAGCTGAGGCTGGAAGTGAACTCTGAAGGTCATCTTGCTCAAGCATGGCTACCTAGAACTGCCTGCCCAGGACTGGCAGCTTGCTTTGCTGTTGGATGTGTTCCTTTATCCACTGATAAGTGTGTGATGATGTATCCTCTCGGAGGGTACTGAAGCAGGTTTCAGTATTTGTAGAAGCCATGAGATTTTGGGCTCAGGAGTGGCACAGATCTGAAGAGGCCAAGGGAGAAATGCATACAGTAGGATAGTTTGTAATGACTTAGTGATCTCCCAGAATGACTGCCCAGAGGAAACTGCCCCCGCCATCATCTTCTCTCACTACTAAGTGGCCCTGCTTGGAGCAGCAATGAATATAAATTTTTTGTTTATAAGGAGTGTTATATCATAGACTAACAGCAGGAAACTCAGTTCAGTGACCTAGGAGGTCTGTTCCAGTCTGTTTCTACAGGCAAGATAATCTGATCTGCTTTTTCTCTTTCTGTTTAGTAATACTCCTCAGTCATCCCCCGGGGGACATGCTCCGAAGTTAAACAGCAGCAGCACTGCTGGCACCACGCAGTGGGAGATGGGATCTCACCAGAGCAGTTGGTCAACCTCAGGTGATTCCCAAATCAAAAGTTCATCAGTCAAAACATGCAAAATTCCTGTCACATGAAAGGAGCTTCTGCAGAATATCAAATGAGGCATTGCACATGGGATGTTTTCTTTTAACAGCCTTCTGGTGGTAGGCTTTTGAAAACCCTCTGAATTTTATGGGTCAGTGTTCCTAAAATATAAACACTTCCTCTTTTGAGTCAAAAAGTGACTGTGAATGTATTTCCACATAGAAAATCTGAACTGCCTCGATTAGGGACTGCAATAAAACCCCCATCAGTTCTGTTGCACATACTGACACCACCAAAACTCAGCAGACCCAGACATGCAGATGTAATTCAATGTTAATGTTCACCCACTGGCATTTTCTGCATAACCATATGCTGGTTTTCTGTGTGCCCACTGACAAGATGATATGGATGGGCAGTTGCTCTACAGTAATATTCCTGCACTCTAATAATAGGTTAAAGGAAGCATTAAAGACCCTGTACAGCACCTTATGAAATATTTCTCCAGTATTGTTTTATTTGCAGAAAGATAGTGGAGCTGACAAAGAAGACAGAAGAATTTCCAAGGCATAGTTAGCTTCATCTAATTTAAGCTAAGGGCAGCTTTGGAAGCTATCTTGGTATCACTGTAGCAGCATAGGAACGCAGCGGACTTGCTCACGGTTGTGTAGATATTTTGCAGTACAGACTCTGGTTCCTGAGATATGACCTGAGATTCTGGCAGATGGGGCCATGGAGCAGAAGTGGACAGCTTTGTTCTTCTCATGTTGTTCCTGAGGGCGTTTTCTGTGGCTCAACTGTAGGACAATCTCTTGTGTAGCCCCTTGCAGTGGTGTGTTAAAATGCTTTGCAGCCAGGTTGACCACTAAAGATGGGGGACATGGGGAACTATGCCAAATGTGAAGCAGAGAGGGTGCTAAATATGTTCTGAGACCGCACCAGTGAGCTGCTGAGGTAATTTATTTTTAAGCAGAGGCTTGCATTGTTCATTTGCAAGCTCGTGAAGAGCAAATTGCTTATTTATTACACTTACAAAACCAAGGCAGTTTTGCTTTCACTAACTACACAGGGTAGGAAATTTTGCTTCAAGAGGAATCCAGTGCACACTTCAAAATGCTTGGGGTTTGTTTCTTTTTGCTCTAATGCCATTTTGTGTTTGAATAACAGCATAGAGATGAACAATGTGCAGCAGTCCAGCTCAGCTTTGCAATGTCTGCATGATGTGTAACTCGTGTGCTATTTTGGCATGGGGAAATGAAAACCTCACCAGCAATGGAAAGAAAAGAAAGCCAAGAAAGCCTCCCTTGTGGTTTAAACTATCTCCTTGGGTTCTTAAGTGTCATTAAATTACATCTAGTTCTGTCATATGGTGTTGCAGAAAGAGTTGGTTGATTTCCCAAACCCATAAGGATAACCAATTTGGTAGGAAGAGGAATATAAATATTTTAAAGGCAATAGTTCTGTTGAGTTGCTTAGGTGCTCATTGACCAATAAAGAATTCTGCATTTTAAAAGCTTTGCAAAATGCATGAATACAAAGCTATTGTGGTAAAACTATCTAAATTGCCAACTACAAATCCTAATTTGTGTGAGCCTGAATTCTACCCCCTTCACTTAGAGTAGAATAGCATAAACCAGGTTGGAAGAGACCTTAAGATCATCGTGTCCAACCTATCTACCACAAGAGTCCTGTTGGTAGCAGTGAGATAGTCATGGGAGAAATTGCTGAATGAGGGTAGATGCTGAGCTGGCCAATGTGCCTTCACCCTGCCACTATGACACATCTGCTTTCCCTCCCTTGTGTCAGGAATTGTGTGCAAAAGACACCATCTCTCAATGCTGCTTTTGCTCTTCCTGGGTAGTTTTGTGGGGAGGGTGACATTGAAAGGGACAATTCTCTTAATTACTTGCAAGTGTCCCTCCTGATATGGCATCATCACATGCAGATGGACTCTAGTTTCTCTAGTCTTGTTTGCTTCAATAGCTATGCAAGCACAGTAGCAAGTGTAGGTCCCCATACCTCCTGGGAGGGAAGCATAGTGCCACAGCCTCCTTGCTGCCCATACCTAACCTTAGACAGAGTGTCACTGCAGAAATCCAGGCTGTTGTTACCTATTTCTCCATGGTATGAAGCGGGAGCTGAGAAGTGACATGCCTTGTGCCCCAAGGGAAGCAGGGACTGGAAAATAGTTCTCCTTGTTCTGCCAGGGAAGTAGTGAATCCTCTTCTGCTTTTAGCTTGACCCCACACTCATGAGTGGAGTTCAGTGCAGCTGTTCGCCCTCAAGCACAGCTGAGTTTGGAGAATGGAACCCATTAGACTGGTTTTGTGCAACAGTTTTATGAAGGCCCAATCTCAGCAGCACATCTGTTTGCTCATGAAAAAATGGCATTGAGGCCCAGGCTCCTGGAACCTCTTCCTGACCCCTTGTCTGCACTCACAGGAATGTGGCTGGGTAGCACCTTTAGTGCAGGACTATGACCAGTTGCTGACATGATGTACTGTTCCCCCTCTCTTTTCCCTTGCACGCTGCCTTCCAATCCATGGAACACCTGCTGTTGTGCAGTGGGAGTGTGTTGTCAGGGTTTTGGTCTGCTTCTCTTCCTTTTGCAGCATTAAACTGCACCACTGTCAATTTCTGTACATAATATTGTGGCTTCCAGAACCACTGGGAAACAAGCAAAAAACATTTCTCTTTGCAACAAAGAGGAAAAATAAGTTTGTCAGCAGAGGCAGGTGTCTGCTTTGGGTGGTGACTATACCTGCTTGGCTTACTGCTCCCCTCTCTCACACTGCTGCACATGCAGTTACATTAAGAAAAAGAAAAGAAAAAAAGTTCTTCTCATAGAATCAATAAGGTTGGAAAAGATTTGTTCTTATTGCTGTTCTTTTTTTTCTCCAGGGAATCCAGGACCAACCAAGGCAGAGAACGCTTTGTTCCAGAACCACTTGCAGCTGCATAAGAAGGCTGAAAAAGTTCCTCATTCAGGCCAGATTGCAGTAGGTTCTTTAGATCCACTGATAATTTTTGATGTGTTCATAGTTTTCACTGAGGATGTGTGTCCCTGCAGACAGCTCCTCTGTTGGTGCTTGAGTTTGCTAGCTAATGAGTCCACCTGAGAAGCTGTGTGGGGCTGGCATGAGCTTATTGCTGCATTATAGTGTGTCATCAGTTTTCGGTCCAGGACTCACCTCTGTCCAGTTCAAGTCATCAGCAGAGCCTGTCTTTTATGAGTAGGCAGATTCAGAAATCTTTAGAAATGAAGGGTATGACTTCAGTATTTCAGGAAGTCATTGATCAGTTGTCATGCGACCCAGAAGCCAAGACCATGCTGGGGACTTCTGCAAGCATACAATGTCTAATTGCTTGGAGTAGGCACTACAGGCTATGACACACTCAAGACTGTCCTTGCTGTCAGATAGAAAGGACAATTGCTACTTCTCTGTCTTGTTTACTGAGGCATTTATCTTCTTGGGTGGTGTTTGAGGTGTGTATGATGCCTGTCAGACAACTGGAACTTATAGTGCCTTGTGCAAGAGCTCATGTGTGGGATGCTTGGCATTTTAGAACCTAACAGGCAGGCCTGTGGGGCAGCAGGGGACAGCTGGAATGCAGTGGAGACACCAGCACCTCCTGGCTTGCCAGACACACAAGCTCCCTTAGGGCTGGGGGTGCCTAACTGCCCTGTGAGGGTGGGGGCATGCCCGTGTTAGTATTGCCTTTCCAGCTCAAGGGTGCTTTGCACCTGGTCTGTGCAGGCAAAGCCTGTGCTCAGGCATGGTCCCACAGCCTCGAGGTAGTCCAGGGCTGGAAGAGAACTCAGGACAGTGTAATGCTTTAGTCCTGGCTCAGAACACTCTTTCTTGTGTAACACTCTTTCTTGTGTGAGAAACAAGTACTTCATTGCTCCTGCAAAGTGCACAGATGGAATCATAATGGTTTGGGATTCAAAATAACATATTGACTAAAGTTAGTGACGTGTCACCTTTTAGGAAAATCAGGTGTTTTGGCTCAGGTCACTTTCCTGTGTGAAATATCCACTTGTGATGGACCAGGAAAAGCATCAGCTTCCTACTAAAGCCTTTTCTGGTGTGGAAGTGACAAGAACTGTTGGGACAGTAAAATACTACTCATGCTATTTACTGATGGGCTCTTCTATGAGGGGAAAAAAAATAGTCAACTGAGGTTTTTTCTACAGAGTCCAGGCTCCTTTGCCAAGGGGAAGGACAGTGCCAATTCACTCTTAAAGGCAGCTGACTATTCCTCATCAAGTGATGAAGTAAGCAGCAGTGATGAAGATGACATGAACCACACAAGGTTGGCTTGATTTTTCTGGGGTGTTTTTGGTTTTACTTTTCATTATTTTCTTCCTTTTTATTACACACTTCTAAATATCCAGAAAAAGTTGGCATACATTAATACTACTCCCCCTCTGAAGTTCCTATCAGTCATTTATGTCAGTTGTAATTGAGCAGTTTAATCACAGTGTTAATGAACTCCCAGGGGTGAACGTTTGCTCCGTCAGATGCATGCAGTGTAATGAGCTTTGATGACTTGCTGCCCTGGGACAATGAGGAAATGTCTCGGTTTAACTGCATATCAACAGGTGGTGCTTTTGTGGAGATTACTTCACACTCATCTATGTTTAAGTGGAATTTTTGAAAGAGGAAAAAAGGGAGAGAGAAAGAAGCCTATTACACACCTTCTTGCTAAATGCAGGGTACAGTGAAACAGAAAGACAATTGTGACTCTCGTGTTCAGTTAATTGTTCACTCCAGGAGAAATAATCACCACTGAAAAGCTGATTCCTTCATCAGAGCTGTTTATAAAGAGGGGATAGTGTAAGCAGGAAATTTTTTTTTTCTATATTTTTAATATTATTGGTTTGCACAATTGCTGTGGTTGCCAGATGATGCTGTGGCTTGTACCAACCTCTATCACCTGAACTGTTTCTCTTCAGCTTTCCAGTTTCGCTTGTTGATTTTGTGCCTGACATCTGGTCAGAGTGGCTGGAGAGCTGCCAAACAGAGAGGGACCTGGGGGTGCTGATTGACAGCCACCTAAACATGAGCCAGCAGTGTGCCCAGATGGCCAAGAAGGCCAATGGCATCCTGACCTGCATTAGGAATAGTGTGGCCAGCAGGAGCAGGGAAGTCATTGTGCCCCTGTACTCTGCATCAGTTAGGCCACACCTCGAGTCCTGTGTCCAGTTCTGGGCCCCTCAGTTTAAGAAGGACATCGAAACACTTGAGCGTGTCCAGAGAAGGGCAACAAGGCTGGGGAGAGGCCTTGAGCACAAGCCCTATGAGGAGAGGCTGAGGGAGCTGGGATTGTTTAGCCTGGAGAAGAGGAGGCTCAGGGGTGACCTCATTGCCCTCTACAACTACCTGAAGGGTGGTTGTAGCCGGGAAGGGGTTGGTCTCTTCTCCCAGGCAACCAGCACCAGAACAATAGGACACAGTCTCAAGCTGCGCCAGGGGAAGTTTAGGCTCTAGGTGAGGAGAAAGTTCTTCACCGAGCGAGTCATTGGTCATTGGAATGGGCTGCCCGGGGAGGGGGTGGAGTCACCATCCCTGGAGGTGTTCAAGAGGGGATTGGACATGACACTTGGTGCCATGGTCTAGTCATGAGGTCTGTGGTGACAGGTTGGACTCGATGGTCTTCGAGGTCTCTTCCAACCTTAGTGATACTGTAATACTGTATTTTTCCTGTCATGCAAAATGTGTATTCTGCTGACAAATAATGGAGAGTGAATAGCCTGCTAGCCCAAGTGAGGAAAGTCAGAGGATCAGTTAGCCAGCCCTGCTGTTTGGAACAGCAAACAGAATTAGCTTTGAGTATTGAACAGAAAAAGTTCCAGTTTTCTTGCAAAGTGTTGTAAGTTTAATTCAAGTTCTAGGATTTACTTTGAAGTGCATCATAAGGCCACAGAGCTCTCTGGAATGGGGTCTTGCTCTTCTGGCATAATTGCAGATCCAGTTTTGTCAGTCTTCAGGAAGAGATGCACAGATTTGTAGCACTGTTGGCAAGCTATTGCATTGGCCTGGTACCAGTCCTTTCCCCTGTGCTGCTCTGGAGAAGGTAGATTTTGTGCCTGCATATGGTCTTGATTTGCATTTCTGAAGTTCATTTTCAAAGCTGAGGGATGAGGAAGGAGAACATTAAAAATCTTGTAGCTTGTTCAGTGCACCTGAAAGAGCTGGCTTTTTACTGTGATGCCTTTTATTTTCTTAGTGCTCCTCTTCCAAACCACCTAATTCTGATCTGTAAAAAAGTTTTATTCACTCTAGGTCATAGAATTCATCCTAGATCTCAGAAAGACTCTACATAAAAATATGGATTTGCCCTGTAGCAATGACTTTGCTGTGTAAGTGTTAGATTGCTGTGATCCTTGCATGCTCTAATGATTTGAAGGAGCTTTTGGGAATCTGCATGTATTACTTGCACCTTCTCTGTGGGAGGTCCACCAGTCCCTGCACACTCCACCTCTCTAGAGGTGATCCCTGGCAGGCTTGCCTTCATCTGCACACAGTCACCACAAGAACGTCTGTAAAATCAAAAGTATAATCTTGTCTATTAACACAATTCCTTCACCTTGGCTGAATATCACTTATATTAAAGATATTTTGTGAAGTATGTCTTCATTACTACCAAGTATGTAACAAAAAGGACAGTGATCAAAGTGCAGGCAGTGACCAGCATTGAAACCTTGCATATTCTGAAGAAACTGAAAGGTTGTGCATGTGAGTGCAGGATCTGAAGCCACTTGCCATTTGCAGGAGTATTTCTCCTTTGGTTGAGACACTCTGGGACAAGTTGTATTTGGCTATTAAAAACAATCTGTGTTTTCTTGGTCTTGCCTGGGCTGTGAACCACTTTAGATGTCCATGCTTCAACTTTCATGGAGGTGCCCAGTAGCAGGACTAGACTTGGTATACGCAAGAGAAAGGGATTTGTATTCTCTTGGGTGAATCCTGGATGAATCCTTGGATGAATTTGCCTCAGGGCTAAGGGTAGCTGTCTTTCACCAGTAAGCTAACTTGTAGTCTAATTTTTCTTAGTGAGGTGAACCAGAGTTCTTCCTCACACTAAGTTTTTATTTTAAGGAAAGGCTGTCAGTGTATGTGATCTAGCATCTTACCAGCTTGTATAGCATATCTGTTCCACTGATGCTAATTTCTCCCATTCCATTGAGAGTGATTCCTCTTCTGATGCCTGCAGCATTCACAGTCCTCCTAAAGCATTTGGTTTCCTGGGGCTCATTTTGTTTAGATCAGTTTCTTCTCTCTGCTCTTTATATGCTGTTCCCTACCAAAATTTGAACAAGGTGGATGCAGGTGTGTGCTTGGCTAGGAATTACTTCTCCTAAGAAGTGGGAGGTTGACATAATTTAAGATCAGCTGTGGCTTGCTTTCCTGATCAGAACAGGTCCTTGCACTCACCAGTCAGGCTACTCCGTCTTGCTATTTCTTCTAAGTTTAGTATGGAAATATTTACCCCTTCCATAGAACCAAAATATAAAAATCAACAAAAAAAGCAACAAAATCTTCTACTCCTTCACAAACCCCTTAAGTCTGTAGCTCTCTCATCAAACCTTCTTTGTTACTGCATTGAGCAACACTTCAAAAACCCAACACCTTATACTCTTGTAGCAGTTGTGGCACAGAACTGTAGAGCCCTTCACACCAGTATCCTGAATCCAGTCAGTTTCATAATTACTGGAAAGGAGGCAGAAATGTGGTAGGGTTAAATGGATTGCAGTCATAAATACATGAATGTAAATTAATCAGTGAGTGGAATAATTAAATCATGTGGGGTGGAAATGTACAGAAATGGGGCCAGAGCCTCACTTACAGAAGTTTGATTTATTTCCACTGTATGTAGAAGTTCAAAATGCAACAACAGCACCAGCTGTGTAGGGAGCAGTGGTGTGCTGTGGTGTATTGCAACAGATGCTTGCCTTGTTCTTACTCTTTCTTTACGTATCTGTCACTGTTGAAGACAGGTACTTTTGGCCCCAGTTAGTCCAGCAGCTCTTGTGATCTTTTTTCTGCACTGGGCAATATTTTCTTTGTTTCTTAATACATTAGGTGGGGATGTCTGTTTCAGGGACTGATTCACAGCATGAAATTCCTGTGTAGCCTCTTCCAGTAGGCATTGGCAAGAGAGGTCTCTGATACCCTGATAGCAAAGCATCCACTCTCCCTTTTGCAAGGACAGCTTATGCTCGTATTCTGGAGAGCTGGGTGGCTGATAATTGCACCCCTCAGGGTAGTGTAGGAGGGGAGGCAGAAGACGTTTTGAATTAGGCACTTCACAAATGACTGCTTGAGGTAGCAGCTCTCACTTGCCTGAGCTATGCAGTGTCTGAAAAATGAGGGGTGAAATGCAGGGAGATGAAGGAATGCTCTCCATCAAGGTGGGGAGAGCTTCCTGCTCCGTGCGAGTGATCCTCAGACACGAGTTCATTCAGGCACATCGACTGACTAATTAGCTTGCTTTTGTGCAAGAATCTGTAAGTGTAAGTAGTGAATGTTAATTATGCTCACTTTTGAACATGTCTGTGTCAGGGCTATTTTGCTTTTTGGTCTTTTCCTTTCCTTTTCTTTTTTTTTTTTTTTTTTTCCTTTTTTTAAGTTCTTTTTCTCCCCTGAAGTAGTTCTGTTCATTAATTGGAGTTTGTTTCCAGGCAACTGCTAAGCAGCAGAGTGGCAGATTTCTCAAGGACGAGAGTACCAGATGGAATTGAACTGAAACCCCAAAGCAGCGTGGCAGAACAGAAGGTAATTTGGCCATTTGTAAAGGGGTGGCTACCGTGGGGGGAGAGTGGGATCGTTAATGTCTATGATAAACGCTGCATCCATTTCTTCTCCGCAGCATTTTCACTCTGAGTCCTGCTCTGGCACTGCAAATTATAGCTATAAGCCTTCAAAAAAAATGTGTAGTTGCAGGTTTTGTGCTTCCTATAAAAAATTCTTACATTTAGGTACGAAATTGCACTTCTCTATTTGTCCTTGTTATTGACCTGCTAGCGGCTCCTGATGTGAAAGTATCTCTTGAAGGTGCAGGGCAGGTTGCAAACAGCAGTCCTGTTGATTATTGTTGGTGTGCATTGTTGCTATTCTAAATAAGTTTGACCTTTTTTTTTCATTCCAATTTAAAGAGGTCTCTCACTACTTAAAATACTACCAGGAGGGGGGGGGGAACCCACTTCATCTCTCCCTACAAGCTTAGCACAAAAAAATATGTTTTCTCCTATATCATCTTGTGGTGCCTTTCCAGCTGCAGTTTCTGCTAGAGACTTCAAATAATGTGGATTTTCCCCTGTGATAAAGACAGACAAAGCAGAACAATGTTCTTTGTGGTCAAAGCTAAAAGGAAAAAACTGTAATAATAAGAGTGAGTCAGCGTCGGAGCACTTCTCATGTAGTACTGAGTGTACTCGCCTTCCACAGATAGGGAAAATAAATTGCTGTGAAACTGATGTTTTCCCCAGAGCTGCTTGTGAGAGCTTTGGTGGCAGGGCTGGCAAGGAAGAAAAGTTTACTTGACCTTTGGTGTGATCTCTAGGCATCAGCACAGAGTGGCACCTTTCCTGACTGGGGAAGAGGTCCTACCTTGCCTTCATCGCACCATCCTCAAGGACAAAAGACTCTATTTCAGAGAAGGAACAGTAATCAGGGCAAACCCAGTATACTTCTTATGGCAAACCCAGTATACTTCTTATGGCAAACCCAGACTCTAATTCTTCTCCTCTCTCCAGATAGCCATTGAAAAATAGGTGGCTTGAGAAAAAGGAGAAGAATTGGGTCTTTGAGGCCCAGGCTGAAGATGAGAGAGGATGACAAAAAGTAGAGGTCATGTTTTCTGGTGGGTTTGGAGAGGACAGTGTGGGAGGGAGAGCAGACAGATGGCTGCCATATCTCCTCACAGGTCTCTCTGAGGCCTTCTAGTCTTCTCCTTCCTCATAGAGACTCCTATGTGTTCCCCTCCTCTTTGTTTCACCCACTACAGCCATCATGAGTCTCCACAACTTCTTCCAACATCCCTTTCACTGGCCCATCAGCATGAACTGGTTTGAAAGGGTTAAAGTGTACCAAACTGCACAAATTATTGAAATGGTGGTTTGGTTCAATTCAGCTGAATCTCACTGAAAAGTGAACAAACCCAAAAACCCCATACTGGATTGATTCCTTGATCTCAAATACTGACATGTATGGTTTAGTTCTTTATATCTAAATTCAAATGTAAACTACTTAGAGCATCAGTTTGATTTCTAGTTAATTACTTGGCTTTTAAAAAAGAAAATGCCTTTTATTTAGAATCATCTACTTCTACTCATGTTTTGGCCAGAGTTCACAAAAGCTGATCTGATTTCAGTAGGTTGTTTATCAAAGTCAATACAGTGTACAGACATGCTGTGAGTTCAACCAGCCAGAAGCTGCTTGAGTTTGGTGGTGTCGCTCTACATTCCAGGTGTGTGTTCAAGTACCCTGGCTGATCGTGGTCAGGAGCATAGCCCACTGCACTTCCCTCCGCTTCTGGGACACCACTTGCTTTACACATCCCATCTTTCCTCCTCTCAAAGCTTCTAGCCATGTATTCCCAGAAAAACTGACCTCTGTCTCTGTATTTTGTGCTGCCAGGAAGAGATCCCTTGTGGTGCCTTACTTACATAGCTGACAAGTATTTCTTTAAGCTGGTGAGATTCGGTAAGGATATCTGCAGTGCCAAGCATCACTGCACAGGAAATACTGATACTGGACCCTTCTGAATGTCCTCATTCCAGAATAAGGTTTCCTAATTCAGTAAATGGAAAGTAGCAAGGAAATGAAGGAAAAGAGGCTTTGAACTAAATTACTGTGATAGGTAGAGGTCAGGTCTGTAATGTTAGGTTAAGTCATCTGATTCCATCTCAAGTGTCTCTGAGGATGGAGCTGCTTCTTCACCTATGGTTGAGGTAACATAGATGAGGAACATTTGTGGAGTGCCTCAGGATTGTAAGCTAATGTTGGTGTCTCAGGTGGTTGCCACACACTTTTGTATTTAGTTTTTTATTAAATATGTCTTTATATGATGCACCACACAGAGCACCCCTACCCATATGTTCATTATTTATTGCCCTAATTACCAAGAGTTGCATAATGCAATGGAAATATGCTAATTGTGGAGTTCTACTGTATGTTCTCACATGCAGGATCAGCTTTTAGGGAAACAAATTTGTAGCATCCAAGAAGGCCTCTGGAGTATAAACAACCAGAACTATCTCCTGCCAGATCTCCTCCAGCAAAGCCAAATTTCAGACTCAGTGAACCCACCAAAAGTGCCACTGACTAGCCAAGACTCCCAGAACAAACCTCTGAATAAGGTAAGAAATGAATTACAGGTTGAATTAATTGTGCCATCAATTGCCTCCAGCCCTTAGGAGTCTCAGGTTGAAAGCCTTTAAACTTCATCTGTCTTGTCTCTTTGTGATTTTTCACCATATCCCTTCTTTGTCTTTAAAAGTTTTATTTTGCAGGCAGTTAAGAAATCCTGAGCTCTGTGACAGATTTTATTATTTCACTTCTTTGACCCTACCTCTCTCTCTGCTCCCTTTTCTTTCCTTCCTTTTTTTCCCCTCCTCTTTTATACAAGCTAGAAGGGCACATACCCTCTGCTTCTTTACCTGGCATGTCAGCAGCACAGTGATCTTGTCTCTGGCTCATTGTCCCTGGTTTTATTACATCCAGGTGTCAGAGAAAAGTGTACAGGGGCCATAGCAGCATGTCCCAGCAGAGGAGCACAGGGGTCCCTTGAAGAGAAGTGTGTCACTGGAGGCAGATAACAGCTCTGTCAGGAGTCACATTATAAATTGCCTCAGTTGAGGCAACAGCATCTGAACAACACCCTGTTCCAGACAAGACATCAGGGAATAATTGAGGTGCTCTTCTGGGAACTGGTTATCTTAGTGCCGTGCTAAGCATCCCAACACAACTCCTTGCTCAGGCCTCCTCTTCTGTCACTGAATTTGTACCATTTATCTACTGCTTTAAGACTGCTCATCATTTCTAAGTATGCCACATGCCATTTCTTCTGAACCTGTGTGCTGTCTGCTCTTTTGGCATTGTCTCCCTGAAGCAGCTCTTGTTTTCCCTTGTAGACTCCGTGCACTGAAGGCACACCTTCAAAGAGCAGTACATCATCTACAACATCATTTACTTCATTCATAGACCCTAGACTTCTGCCAATCACTCCTCCCACCAGCCCAGTAGGACCTTCCTGTAGTTCTCGTGAGTATGTTTTACACTCCTCATAAAATGCCACTCCTGGTTTCTTTTGTTCTCAGGAGTGGGAAGGGTTTGTTGCTTCAAAATGAAAACTGCCACTAACATCTCCAGAAACTGAAACTCTACATTGCTGTGAATTTTCATTGTACTGTTTCTGCCCTTGTGGTTTGCTCTGCTCTGCTGCTGTGTTATCATGGAGCTTACTCAGGAATGCCAGAAGAATTTTCCAGATGTGTGGGTTTTTTTTTTCCTCCAGCTATACAATGCTCCTGAAGTGTTTTCTTACCTCTCTGGGGTTCCTTTTATTCTGACTGGTCAAATGTGAGATGCAGCCAAACACTCACATTTTTCATGATTGCATGTGTCTTTCATTCTAGCATCCAGTGCAAAACCTGAGCCTGTCAGGAGAGAAAATGCAAGGAAGGGCTCCGTTGTCAACGTCAACCCAACCAATATCCGCCCCCAGAGTGACAGTCCAGAAATCCGTAAATACAAGAAGAAATTCAACTCAGAGGTCCTTTGTGCCGCTTTATGGGGTAAGCTCAGTAGCATCTGGGCATGTGTATGGAGGCAAGGCAGCAGAAGGAGAGGCTGGCAGAATATACAAGGCAGATGCACAGTTGTATTGCGCCTCTCCTGTCAGAAAGTCCTGGAGCAGATCACTGGGTGGATACCTGCGTCACCCACATGGCACTGCCTCTGTGGTGGAAGATGGCAAACAGATGACTTACAGATGCAAAGCATTTTGTGCACCAGAATATGTTTTGACCAAGCACCAAACTGAAACTGTGCTTGCTGGAAGAGCCCAAAGTTGCAAATGTTTCAGTAACTTACGTGGCTCATGATAATTACTCTTGTCTTAGCTGCATACGAGTACAGCTGATCACACTAAGCCTTCCATCAGTAGAAAAAAATGCAAAACTGAGGCCTTTGCTGTCCTGTGGGTTAGGCATTCCAAGAATCTGAAGCAGCAGATCAGGTGTCAGTCTTTCCAAAAGTTTGGCTTCCTTAGTTCCTGCTGTCAGTGCTTACTCAGAAACTTTCTGAATCACCATTTTCACAGGGTCAGCTTCACTGTAAAATCAAGATGAGTGTAGTCAGACCAGTTTCCAGCAGCTGTAGACCTTGTCCCAGCCTCACACTAGCTAAGCTCTTGAGTTGTTTTAACCGTCTTTCTACTTCAGAAGAACAGGTGCATTATATTGGACTCACCCAGCCTTTTACTTTTGTGTCTGGAATGGAAAATGATAGAAATGGAAAGTAGATGAAACATTATCCAAAGGAATCACAGAATGTTAGGGATTGGAAAGGACCTCCAGAGATCATGGATTCCAACCCCCCTGCCAAAGCAGGATCACCTGGGGTAGGCTGCACAGGAATGCATCCAGGTGGGTTTTGAAAGTCTCCAGAGAGGGAGACTTCACAACCCCCCTGGGCAGCCTGTTCCAGTGCTCTGTCACCCTCACCATAAAGAAGTGTCGCCCCATGTTGAGGTGGAACCTCCTCTGTTCCAGTTTGTACCCATTGTTCCTTGTGCTATCACTGGGCACCACCAAAAAGAGACCATCACCTTCATCTTGACACCAACCCCTCAGATACTTACAGATGTTGATAAGATCCCCTCTCAGCCCTCTCCTCTCAAGACTAAACAGCCCCAGGTCTCTCAGTCTTTCTTCATAGGAGAGCTGTTCAAGTCCTGGAGTCATCTTTGTAGCTCTCATTTGGATTCTTTACAGCATATCCCTGTCTCTTGAATTGGAGAGCCCAAAACTGGACACAGTATTCCAGGTGTGGCCTCAGCAGGGCAGAGGAGAGGGGGAGGAGAATCTCCCTAGACCTGCTGGACATACTTTTCTTGATGCACCCCAGGATGCTGTGTGGATTTCCAGTTTACAACTTCACAGATTTTGAGTATGCGTATTTGTAGGAGTTCAAGGTTTTAAATTAAGAACAGAGCTGCGTAGTAAGGTCTGTAATTAAATGTGCATTGAGGCTTAAGAGCACCAAGTACTTGTCAGAGCATTACTAGCAGAGGAGGTTGCTTGTTACAGCAAGATACCTCATGGTGTTTCTTTAGAACCTACCGATTAGGAAAGGTAGCTGTCATGCCAGCTGAACATCCTCTGACAACAGCAACCCACTGGAGCCTTCACTTCCTTGGGAGCAGCTGGGTTTCAGGTGGATTCACTTTAATTTAGTATTTGAAAGCATTCTCACAAACCACACTGTTTTCAATCAAACATAACAGTAGCCCTTCTTCCCACAAGTTTAGGCCTACTGTGATTTAAGTCCTGTGTTTAGGGAAAGAGATTTACTGGGGTTTTTCTCCTGGGGTCTCTTAGATTGTTTAGTTGGCTCCCCTGTGCTGCCAGCAGAGTGGTGCTGGACTGAGACTTCTGCAGTGTTCATACTCACATACCAAGATGACCTGGAAAGTTTGAGTTCACAAAGCATTTTCCTTTCTCTTGAAATTAACACTGACTTCCAAGTTACATGAGCAACTTCCAAGTTACAAGAGGAGATTGGACATGGCACTTGGTGCCATGGTCTAGTCATGGGGTCTGTGTTGATAGGTTGGACTCGATGATCCTTGAGGTCCTTTCCAACCTAAGTTATACTGTGATATTAATGTTGTGATAGGTAAAGACTTTAATAGTGAGAGTCTTTTGTTTTGTTTAAATTTTCCTGGAGGTCATCCACAGAGCAACAGAGAAATGATCAGGTATCATTAGGTGAGAATACATGTGAATCCGTTCACAAAACAATGAACACTCGGTGGCCTCAGAATCATGAGGGGATTTATGTGTTTGGGGTGGTTTGTTTCTGTGTATCCACAGGAGTAAATTTACTGGTGGGAACAGAGAATGGATTGTGGCTGCTGGACAGAAGTGGGCAAGGAAGAGTTTATACACTGATAACAAGGAGACGATTCCAGCAAATGGATGTTCTGGAAGGACTCAATGTGCTAATTACTATATCAGGTTAGTTCAGCATCTAAAAGTATCTGACCTATGTTGGGTTTGGAAGCAATTAAAAAGAAGAATGAAGTTATGAACTAGGTTGAAGAATTTCCTTTTAAGGAAAATCACAGGGTAGTTATTCTTGTTAATAGGAAAACTCTCTTGAATTTTTAACATTTACATTCCTGTTTTAGAGAGGCTTTGGGATAGTTCATTACCTGGTTAATGGGTAAAAGGCTTTGTAGGAAGTATGAAGTCTTTCATATCTTCAAAATTAACTGGTTCTCAGCAAGTTATAGTTTGTCAGTCTCTTTGCTTCTTTCTATAGTGGGTGAGCATTTATCTAACAATAACACTAAAATACCATTAAATAACCTCATTCTGTGTTTCACAAGAGGTATGAGCAGTAACAGGAGCATGATCCATAGTGTGAAAGCATCTGTGAAAGCATTAAATGGAGGTGTATCTTCAACCTCTGCTGACAAACAGCTTGCTTCTGTCCAGCAAGGTACCGAGGCCCTTATGCCCCATGGATGTGTGTGGTCTCAAAGAATGCTTTGTACTTAACAAGGTCAGGTCTAGGAAAGAATGACAGTTCCTTGTTTCCAAGCCAGACTCTCCATGGTAGGCAGTGTTGAGAGCCATTTGTTGTGCATTGGCAGGTACAGGTTTTGTGATAGGGTCCTACACAGTCCTTCTCTTTAGACTAAGCTGTGATCTCAGACCGGTGGTGACCGTATGTATTTACAAACTACAGCAACACCAAGACTGATTGAGATGAAAGATGACAAAGTGATTTTCACTTGGAAAGGCATCCAAAAGAAAACAGCTACTGCTAATGAAGATTTTCAGTTAATTAGAACTAAATGAATCACTTACTCAAAATTGCCACTGTAGGCCATACCTGTGTTCCTTCCTCCATATCAAAGAGTAAATGCCAGATAGTGTGATTATTTCTGATTACACAGGATCTATATAGAGACCTATTCTTTGTCCTGAGGGAAAGATTTGATTCAGGTGTTAAAATCTTGCATGGAGCTTGAGCCACAAGGTAAGTGCACACGCTAAATGCCATAGGACTGCTCATGTTCCAGCTCCCTCATGTGTGCCACCATCACACGGGGCTTTTCTCCTGTCTCCTTGACTAGGCACAGAGACCTGCTCTATTCAGGGTCACAAAAACTGCAGGGGTTTTTTAAGCAGGGGAGAGCTGATACTTCAGTGAGTTTAAAATGTTGTGTCTGTCTGTTTCTCCAAATCCCAGGCAAGAAGAACAAGCTGAGGGTGTATTACTTATCCTGGCTGAGAAATAAAATTTTGCGCAATGACCCAGAGGTGGAGAAGCGGCAGGGCTGGGTGTCAGTGGGTGACCTGGAAGGCTGCGTACACTACAAAGTCGGTAAGGGCTTTTTATTTTCTCCTTGAAAAGCTGCTCAGTCCTCCTTTTGCATCTCATACCCCTGACATTTTCCTTCAGCCCTGTTTCAGGATCTTATTGGACTGAGTATCTCCGAGTTCTTTCAGACCTCCTTGCTTTACATGGCAGATGCTTTACTCTCTGTCATTCCGGGTAGCATCTTTTCTTGCAGCAGTTACTAGATGATGTTATGAATGTTCTCTCTGATGGCTGGAAGAAGGGAGTGTCCACCCTGGTGTGTTGCTCACTCAGTGTTTTAGAAGTTCTGTAGTTATGTAAGATTTTTAGCTCCATGCTAGTCTGCTTCCCTCCTGGTCCTGAGTAACTGTTAAGAAGCTGGACTAGTAGAGTGCTAGTAAATCATATTTGTCACAGCTCATAGGTACATCAGATTGGATGTGCTACAGCCCATTTCTGTCTTGGGATCATAAAAGACATAAATAGACCTTTGTTTAAAATACACACTAGAAATGGTACCATAGCAATTGAGAAACCATCTTGCTTTGATTTGGCTTTGATCCAGGCAGTTCATTCTTTAAGATGAATATCAGTACTGGGATAGTTTCAGTCATTTAACTGCATGAGGAGGTGTGATACATAGAGTGCAGGTTTTGCTTTGGTGAAAAATGGTGTATCAAAGTGCAACTCTTCACGGAGCCCAATAGAGAAATGGTTCAGAGGAGCACAGGAGACAGCAAGGTGGCTGAGTTCTCACAAATACCCTGTTTGACTACCTTTTTTTGGTGGTGGTGGTATTGTTTTTGTTTTATATCTCATGGCATTGAAACCAACAAGGGTTAAATCCAAGAGACAACATGAAACAGATTTGTGTTGTTACTTTCCTTGTGATTATAGCTAAGCACCCACATATTCCACTTCAGTTGCACATCTTTTGGTTTGGTATGTTTTATAAACAGGAAAAAACAAATAGGCAAACATTTGGTAGGAGATTCGTTGTTTACATATGACAAGCCACTCTTACTTCTGTGGCAAAACAGCTGCTGCTGTTCTTCTCTTAATGAATCTGCTTCTATCTTGACCTTTGGTTTTACAGCTATTTGTCCAGGTAGAAGAGGAAAAGGAAGTGATGTTCTGTGTCTTGCTGGAGTTTATTTTTTCTTTATCTGCCTATGTGAGATTTTCCTGACCAGTGTCCATTCTAATTCAAGCTTCATGCCTCTTCTATATGCTTGGACAGTGTGAACTGCTCCTTTTGTAAGCAGCAAGGGTTGACCAGGTTGAGGAGGCTTGCTTGTAAGAGCAGGCTGTCTTAAACTAGCATGCTCCCTCAGAAAGTGACCCTTTAGTAGCATAACACCTGGAGTAGACCCTGAGTAGGGTTGGGATGCGATACCCTAGTGCTGTGTTTCCAAGGTAAATGCTTGTCTCTGGCAGAGTGAAAACAGAGTGTCCAAAGAAGCCTTGATTTTCAATGTATGATGTATTCTCTCTTCATGTAGTTTTGTTGGACTCAGCATGACCTTAATCAGCTTAGAAAAATTGTTCATCTCTTCAATGCTTACTCATCTCAGAAGCATGGGAGTCCTACACCCACTCTAACACGTGGGGATTTAACCCCACGCATGAACGGTGAAATGGAAATTCATCCTGCAGAGAGGAACAAAATTGTTCAGCCAACAAGCAGCAAAAGCAGCTTATTCACAACCAGCAATGCTGGTGTGTGTTCACATTTAAAGTAGCTTGGCTTAGCTTGCAGGGCCAAGACCTTTTCTTTCTGACTACTAAGATTTTATTGTTTTATTTATAGATATTTACAAAGCAATATATAAATGTTGTCAACAGTCATCTGGCTTCACTGAGAATAAATGAATTATAGGTTTTCAGTCAAGCTGTTGTCACCAGTGTTATTAAACATTGATGTCCAGAATCCATTATCTTCCCTTGCTGGATAATGTTTACCTCTACAAGTAGAGCATTGAAATTATTTCATGTGATGAGATGGCCTTTGATGAAAATGTCTGTCTGGTACCTAAGGAATTGTTCTTGTATTACAGTCAAATACGAGAGAATCAAATTCCTTGTAATTGCTTTGAAAAACTCAGTGGAGGTTTATGCTTGGGCTCCAAAGCCTTATCACAAATTCATGGCTTTTAAGGTAAGTGAAGCTTCACTTCAGATGTATCACTGTCTCTCATCTACTCTTGCCTAGTTGCTGCTTTATATAACATTTATTTCTAGTTAATGAAAATGTAAGTGTTCCTTTAAAGAAAAAAGTAGCTCATTAGAACATACGTTGGAGTTGGCAGGCATAAAACTGTAACAGCCATGAATCTGTTGAGTAACTTGTTTCAGTGCTGTGCCAAAATGTACATTAGAGTTCGCAAAGTTGAGGCTGATTTCCCTCAAAAAGGAAGAAAATTCAGTGTGGATGATGCTCAGCCTCCTTTTTGCCTACTTTCTAGGATCTGGGTGTTTTGCAAAACAGAAGTGAGTTACCCAGCTCTCCTTGCAACTCAGTGGATGAAGGATACTTAGCTGCTTACATGCTATTTAAATTCTTAAGGTCCTATGTTTAAATGTATGAACCAACAGCTTTACTGTGTTCCATAAGTGTATTTTTCTTTTTCCAGTCCTTTACCTCACTTCATCACAAACCACTGTCAGTTGACCTGACTGTTGAGAATGGACAAAGATTAAAAGTCATATATGGCTCACTAGTAGGCTTTCACGCCATCGATGTGGACTCTGGATCTGTGTATGACCTGTACCTTCCAACACACGTAAGATGCTCCCAAAAAATTACATACATGCCTCTGTTCTTTGGGCTGTAGATTGCTAATGATCAGCTTAAGAGTTGTGCTGTATTTCAAAAGACAGGGTAAGAGAATGATTATTGTATGCCTGCTAATAGAAAACCAATTTTCACATACTTCTATAACACAGAAGCTTTGTTAAAAGGCTTTTCTCACATTTAGAATATCAATGGTTTAATGCCAGCCTGTAGTATGAACAGAAATATTATTAACTGATTTATCCTGGGAATTTAAGACTTCTTAAGCAATCAAAGACACAATAATATCTACATGAATATAGGTGACTCTTACAATCTGCCACTGTGCTGTTCAGTCCTGCTAACGAGCTGATTAAATTATCACTGAATTGAGCTGAAATTTGGCCTGGATTTCAACAACTGTTGCAACATTTTGATCTTGATCCACTGCAAGCACGTTACCCTGGCACTGCTGAGTACCTGTAGCTGGAGGAGCCAGGTATATGTGTGCACCTGTGAATAACCTCTCTTTCTTTACTATGGAGCAAAGTTGCATTAGTTTCACATGATCACAGACCCAGGCTCTGTGTATAAAATGTGATTTGTCTTACAGTCAGAACTTTGAAAAGGCCCAACTTCCAGTCCAAATAAACTTCCTGATCTTATCGTTCAGTTGCCTGTGAAATCAGTCCTTAGATTCAAAATAGTGTTTCCCTTTTCCTCAGGATTTTCTCATTAGATTGCCAAGAAGGTGGCATAAAAGTGTTGATTTCAGGATGATGGTAAATATTGCATTGTAGATCTGTTCATTGAGGTGATGGTGATCACTGCATTCCTGCATAAAGTCAGATAACAGTAAAGTTAATTCCCCTGAAGTTAATGACTGGCATGGGGCTGTCCAACATGAAGTCTGTGCTATGGTTTTAATCCTGTTTAATTTTTAGCTGTTCTAGATAGTTGTTTTCAAAGCTGAGAGTCCCAAAAGTCAGAGAAACTTGGGGCTTAGGTCTAGGAAACTAGCAGGCTCCCTTGATTCCATTCTGGGGGGGCTCTGGCAAGGAATCAAGTGTGCACACTTGAAAACCTCCCTGAAGTCAACAGAGCTCCACAGGGGCTGAGGGTTACCTCATCTGGGTGCCATGGCATCCTTGTATCCCAAGGCAGTGTGTCCCAAAGTTGCATTCAGGAGATCTGAAATCTCATCCCGGTTCTGCATGTTGCAGCCTGTGCCTCGAACCCTTTTATTTTCTTCTGTTATTTTTCTCTACTTTTTTCTCCCATGTTTTCAAACCCAATGAAACCCCACACCTCCTGGGCAAGCCACATGATCACTCTGCTGCCCTGACAAGTGACAGCCCTCCAATTCTCTCAGGCCTGTTTCTGATGGACACCGTGTTTGAGGATGGCTGTTTATATTCCTGTTAACTACAAGTAACTTTTGTAGCAGTTCCAAACAAACTGTTGAATCCCTTGTTTACTTCTGTGTTAATTTTTTTAAGGTGCTTAATATTTGTTTTCTCAGAGGGCTTACTTAATCTGACAATTAGCAGCTTTGTTAACTATGCAATGATGGAAAGATCCACGTCAGTTTTTAAATCCAAGCGTGGTGCCTGCATAGCATCCCTGAAAGCTGGTTGCTAAGCAAGGTGAATAATGACTTGTCAAAAAGATCATTAGCATAATTGCCCAAGATAAGAAAGGCAAAGAAAAAAGTGAACCTTCTTAGAGGCTTCAGTTTTTCAACAGGCTGCAAACATAATTATGTATCTGATGAGAGAGATTTCCCAGGTGACTGCCCTGAATATGTGGGGCACCTTTAAGACTGACTTCATTTGCCTGCACTCTTCAACCAAAAGTTAGCAAGTACTAAAAATAAATTCTCCCTTTCGAGTCTTAGACCTGAAATAAATCTGCTCCTACAGTGCCTCTGTCTTTTTTGGCGTTTTATTATTCTAAAGAGCATCTGCTAGAATCGGATAATTCTCGGAAGGAGCTTTGTGGTGGCAACAGACTAGACTTTAACAGGCTGACTTTAGATACTCTTGCTTTCTGGTAGCCTCTTTTCCTGGTTCCCCACCTCTTTCTTCATCTCTTACCTGCTTCGATCGCTCATGCGAGTACCAAGGCAACGCATTAAAATTGCTCTGCGGCTCTGGATACCTGTTCTAGTGTTGCGGATAGTTGTTGCGGAGGCACGGAGTCAAGTGGTTGGCCTGAGTGTGTTCAGTTGGGCAAGTACAGCTTCAGTGCTTCTTTTACTGTTCGTTGTGCCCTTGCCGTGTGCATAAATGTATGTGCTGCTGGCTTGTGAAAATGATGTGAACCTCCAGTCATGTGCTTCCTAGACAAATATTAATTGCAGTGGTGTCATTTACTATTTAACATCCTGGTTGGAGTAGTGATTTAAACAAGGAAATGTTTTCTTATTGGGTTTTTTTCCTATTGTTTTTTTTTTCTTCCCCTTTTTTCCTCTTTTTCTTATAAAAATGCTTTCATAAAACCCCCCCTTCATGGGTGCATACTTTATTTTTTCACTTGGGATATCTTGGCTTCTGGGAGAGATTCTGGTGCATTGAACAGCTGTTAAAATAATGTGTGTGCGTGAAGTGCACTGCTCCTGTGGCATGCAGAAAGTGTGTGCTGAACAGCATCTAAACGGGGAACTTGTTTAGTGAAGGCTGTGGGAAGGGAAGGACAGAGATTGGCTCGTATTTGAGAGGTCCAGGTAACTTCTGAACTTGCAGTAAATATTGTTAAATTCACAGATTTTTAGCTTGTGAGTTGGGGGATAGGGAAGCATCATGGAAAGTGAAAGCACTGATTTCCTGCAAGCTTTTGTCCTTCCTCCATCTTCTGAAATAATTGTGAATTGAAATTTATTTCACTTTTCTTCTCGTTCTATAATGCAAGTGTTTTGTGAGCAAGTAAGTAAATATTATTGTGTCTCAGTGGCTCCATGGCTTCTTGATACTAATTCATACTGGTAAATGTAAAGTGAAATATTGAATGCTGATTTGTTTGCAAGCCTACCGTCACATTCACACTGGGGAGGAGGGGAGAAAGCCTGTTTCAGAGGCTAGCTAGCAAACTACACAGCCTTTCTGAAAACAGGCATTTCTTTCACTTTCCATGAGCCATGAGCTAGTTTTTATTGCTCTGTCAAGGTAGTTAGATTGATGTAGTCACTAAAAATTGCAGTCCATTTTCTGCTATAAATCTTAGTAAAATATGTTTCTAGATCCAGGGGACTATTCGCCCACATGCCATTATCATCCTCCCGAACACCAGCGGCATGGAGCTTTTGCTCACCTACGAAGATGAAGGCATCTACATTGATATATATGGGCACTTCACAAAGGAGACTGTTTTACAGTGGGGAGAAATGCCAGCATCTGTAGGTATGTATGAAAACTAGCACTTCATTAAATGCAAGGTTCTGCTGCATGAAGCCTGACTTCTTTGTATCCATATGGAAGGGGTTGTATGGTACTAAAGCAACCTCTGACCAAATTAGAGTAAACAGATTTGCATATGTTTGTGTTAAGACAGCCAAGGATTGCAACAGGGTCTTCCCTTTCAATCATAGTTTGCATTCTTGTCACACTGTTTATTGCATCATCACTGTTTATTGGCTATACAGCCAAACGTCACTGAGGATGCAGCTTACCAGCAGTTCTCACAGAGGGAATTACTTGCACTACAGAGAGAAATAAGGTGCCTGTTTCCTGCTTTGATTGTTCATAGCCCTTAGCATTTTATCTAAACATTCACAGCTATGGAGGGGTCAGTTAGAGGAGAGGTTTGTAAGTGCTGTCAAACGGGCCCTTAACTCTATCACTTCAAATTCACAGTGTTGCCAGCCCAGGGCATTTCTAATAATGATTCTCTCCACGCTTGCAGTTGGCTTTGCAAGAAGAGTTTCTGATTCTATTGTAGCCAGGACACCTGTTTGTTTCATCTTCCCCAGAAGACTTCACAGTGTAGGGCAAACCAAGAACAACAGAGGCAGATTTTTGGTTTTTTTATTTGTTGCTTTTAATTTATGTTCTGGCTTAGTCCTCTTAAAACAAACCAAAACAAGCCCAAGACACTTAGACTATAGGAAAGCTTATTATTAGCTTGGCCAAAACTGGATGCCAGAGTGAAAAACGTGGGATGTTCACCTTTCTCCTTTTGCTTCTAGCTGGGTAGTTTGAAGAAAAGTCCATTACAATCAGTAGAAAAAACTGCCTTGGGTAAATGCCAGGTTTGACATTTGTAGAGGGTTTCCAACAAGAAGCCCCCTCTGAAACACAAATAGCTACAAGACAACTTGGGTTTGCATCACTTCAGTCAAATTCAGCAGCAAGACTGCTTCAGATTCAAAAAACAGGTGTAAGGTTATGAGCTAACTATACAGTGTTTCTTTCTCTTCACTGAATAATAGCCCTGTCTCCAATTTTCAGCCCATATTCAGAGCTACAGGGCATAATTAAAATGCATCAAGTCAATTCTCCATTTTTCATAGACTATCTAGTGGTCTTTGATACGTTGAAATTTTACATCCCCTCTGAATTGATGTTAGAAACACCATCAGAATGATCAGTAATCAAAAAGCAATTGCTCAGCCACGGTAAGAAGAGTTCTAATGAATGGATGTAACAGAAAGCTGCATTGATGTGTGCTATCTGAAGGAGACAGCAGCTTTCAAGAAGCATGTCATTATGGGACCTGCTTCCTTAGGCTTTACTAAAAGTAGCAAGCTTACTTAAGATGAACATTTCCTTCAAAGTGCAAAACCCTCATGGTGTGCATGTGATTTTCATAAAGACCTAAACTCTCCTTTGTTTTCCCACGTATACTTCATTGGTTAGAACTTTTTTTCCTGCTTTGAGAAGAAGCAATTTGAGAATCAGCTGCATTTACACAAGTGTCCTGCCAGAGGTTAACCCTAATCTCATGTTTAATATTTTTAAAACCACGGATGTTATTTGTAACTATTACAGCCTTTTCTAGTTGTATTACTCTTACTATAAGCTGTGTCCTAAAGTGTCAGTGTTATTAGATGCTGTGCTCCAAAGATGGATGCTACACAAGGAACAAAGGGCTTCCTTACATCCTTTTTGAGAAAGGGGGATATTGCAAGTCACATAGATCTGTGGCTCTGCTTGGAAATAAGCAATTTGTGTCACTGGGCACCTATTGCTCTCAAAGCTTTTTCACTTAATCAGGATAAAGTTTACAGGAATGTCTCAGAAGTGGATCAGAGACAGCTTAAGTCCTTCTTCCTAATGTAGCTGACAGTACTGAATCATCAAGCCCACAGATAGGAGAGACAGGTTTGTAAAGCACTCTTGTAACCTGGAAATCACACTGCCTTAATTTCAGTAAAAATTTCTGTGCACACTACCCAGCTGGCATTGAAGTGAGTAAAGCTTCACCACTTTGGACCAGCTGAATATGTGATCTTTTGTGCCAGTTAATTACTTGAATTTGAACATCCTTCAGTATAGTATACATGTGGCTAGGCGTGATAGTCTCAGTTTCTCAAGGTCAATTACATCTTAATAGAAGGAATGCCATTTGGACATTTGCCTTTCCATGTGCTGATGAAGCTGTTTCTCCTGTTCTTTAGCACACCGCTATGATAATCATTTGCATGGCAGGCTATCAGGATGAAATTGCCCAGCGTTTTTGTTACAGTGTTTTGGGGCAGTTAATTAGGAAGAGGATGGAGAAGGTGCTTCTGTGGGTGGCATACTGTATGGTGAATTTTACTATATGGATGTTAGGAGTCTTTTCTGTGTGAGTAGTTTGCATTTTCTGTGTAGTCAGTCTAAAGGAATAAGCACCACCAGATGGGAAGGTGGTGCCCCTTCAGGGACAGGCAGCTAGGGCAAGTATAATGAGATGTCTTGCTGAGGAAGCAGAGGGTGAGTTAAATGAAATGGTTTGGAGTGCTGAATAAACAGTGAGCTCTTTGTAGAGCTTCTCCCAGTGCTCAGAAAACAAGACTCTAGGCTTTCTCTGGAAGGAAAGCTGTCTGCCTCCATATGTCTTCCATTGTTTGTGCTTCTGAAGAGAAGCAGTCTCCAAACAACCCCTCTCAGTTGTTTGACAATTTTCTAATGTTAGCTTGAGAACCCTAGTGTTTCTGCTGTTGCTGCAGCACTTCTGATATCTCAGAAATAGACTGCTTTGGAATGGAAATTGTCAAATTGCAGATTCAGTTGATTTCTGATTGCCATCACATTTCCACTAAAACCAAATTATCCTAACCTATAACTCACCACACAACTCAAACCTTAAACAAGAGCTCTGTTAACTACTACTTCAATTATTGTTCTCACTAGCTCCTGTTTATTTTCTTGATCATTTGAACTTCCTGGCTCCAGACAAAAACATTAACTATTACAAGAGAAGCATGAATAACTGTTATTTCCATGGCCATACTTAGGGGAACTTGAGAGTTTCATAAAGAGATCCCATTCTCCTAGAATTTCCAGATCTGTATCAGAGCTCCTAAAGTCTCAGATTTTTCTCTCTCTGCATTTCAGAGATAGCAAGGTCTTGCATTAACCTAGAGTACTCTGTTACTCTGCTTACTTATTGATTTCTTAAACAATTACTTTGAAAGAACTTCTGTAGCTGGTAAGAATGTCTTGACTACCAAAAACAATAAAAATCAGTTTGTGTTATAACTGATGGATTTAGGGCAGGGAATCTAAATATAACTTGCTCTCATAGTCCTTAAGTTGGGACCTCTGTGACCAATCTGTTAATAAGAAATTGAAGAAAGGAAACTTCAATCCTATGGGAAATTAAAATTGTACAAGTACTCAATCTATGTTTAATCTGAAAGGTATTTCACATATGTTAGGGCTATCTACAAATATAGCTGTAATATTTTCTTTCTATAAGACAGGATTTAAAAAGGGTTTAAGAAACATCAAGTTAATAAGATTTGGGAGCACTTTTGTCCTTGTGTGTGACTAATGAATTATTTACAGTGTGTAGTCTTTGAGGGGCTGGCACAAAACTGGATATTCCCAGAGTGGGGAATCAATAGAAGTCCTTATTTCCTTTGCTGTGTATACAGTTGAAGCAAAAGGGATGTCATGTAGAGAAACAGGCAGCATTACCAAAAGGTGGTTGAATTACTGCCTCGGTCCTCTAGCAGCATGCTCACCGGTTCTTGAAACAGCTGCTCTCCAGCTCGTGCATAGAAAATGCCTGCTTGTACCTAAATGATTCTTGCTGGTCAGATCTCCTGTACACTTCTTTTTTTGCCCCAAGAAGCTGCAAAAAGCATTCAAACAAGGAAACTGTCACCCCAGATACCGCTTCTGGGATGGGCTATTTGTTCTACTGGAAAATTACAAAGGAGTGAACAGTTGGAAGCAGAGAACCTTTGAAACAGAGCTGCAGAGAAATATAACTGTTCAGAAGAAAAGATTTAGTCATAACATTTATTCCTAGCTTGCTTGGAGTAGTTAGGGAGCTGTATGTGTTAGCCTTTTGTCCAGTGCTATCTAACCAAAACCTATAGCAGAACAACACCTGCCTTCTGTGGCCAGTTTCTTAATTTGTCCATTTGTGACTTTATTCAGCTTTAGGTTGTTTTCCTTCTTGATTCTTTTTTCTAGCCTCTCTCATTTAGTGAAAGCTTTCTGCAGCTGTGATTGGAGGAAGTAAAATAGCCAGGAAACAGAAATAACAATTGCACAAGAGAAGTTACTGACTCCTTCCTCACTTTCCTATCCAAAGTTATTCAGCTTTGGGGCAGTAAGTTTTATAGCACGGACAGTCAAAAGTACATGCAAGTAGCTGATCAGTCCCTAAGCAGTGGTCAGGAGCACCACTTGAGAACTCAAGGCTGCTTTTCAGTGGAAACAAGCTTTGCTACATCACAGGACACTGCTGGTATCTGTGAGTTTTTTCTATTTGCAATCCTCAAGATGTATGTCTCTCTTCCATACATCTTAGAGTAGATGACTTTACATGCTTTCCCCAAAGAGCGAGGAACCAATACAAGCTGTGGTTTCATAGAGCATACTGGGCTTGACTGAAGGGCCAAAGAAGGGTTCTGTAGAAGTGTACTCAAGGTCTGTATGGCCTCTAATAGCTGGTACCTTCCACTGTCAGCATAGTCAGCACTGGCTATTCTCTGTTTGTTTGTGCTCAACTTCAGACTTGCCTTGAAGCAAATGTCTTGAACATGTATACAGAAGCAAAATTCATTTCATCTATGCATATACTGTCTCCAAAAAGGAATTCAGTAAGGCAGAGTACAGTCTCTTTATGAAATAGAGTTTGCTAGCATGACTCAGGCACACAAAAGTGGGTCAGGCTCTTAATTCATGTTCCATTTGTTCATTTTCAACTTCTTGGTTTATCTAGAGTCAGTTGCCTGGGGAATTTTTGGAGTCTTCATTACTAGAGGTCTTAAGGTCAAGTTAGACAAACAACTTGAAGTGATACTGATGTGGCACAGAGATGTTGGATGGAAGAGAAGGTGCATTAAGGTCCTTTCCTGCCCTATTTCTGTAACACTAATCAGACAAGCTCAATTTTATGATATTTTGCTAAAAGCTGCCCTGATTCTGTTCTCATGCAGAGGTCACTTGGGGATAACTGTTTAGGGCATTGAGCCAAATTCAGTATATGAGATCAGAAGAGGGATTTTTGAAGAGAAAGAGTTTAAAGAAGAAAAGAAAGGTTAAGAACAGAAGTGAGACTGTAGCAGTACCTGGGTTCTGTGGTACCAAGTGCACTTGCCTCATTGAAACTGTGAGTATGCTACTGAGATCATTAGATTGTGACAGTGACACTGAATAGAAGTTAATGGATCTAATATGGCTCAGCAATTTCTCCAGGTTTGGAGCATTGCTAGTGCTTTCATGATGCCAAGAAACTGATTTTGAGCTCACTTGGCAGTGCTGACTTTATGGCACATATTCTTTGGTGGCCAGGGAGTCATGCTGGTGTTAGCTCATGCACAGCTGTAGGTCTTTTAAGATACGCTGTAGTCTGAGTGATGGAGGAGAGCTTCAGGTAGTTCTGACTAACTTTGTTCCAGTACATTAAGCAATATTACCACATCAGTCCAAGTCAGTATATGCCTTTTCTGTTGAGCTGCTCTCCAAAGGACCAGAGAGATGGACTAAGTTTAGGGTTGCTAGAACCAGTACAGATTTGGATTGTCTGCAGTATAAACACCCTTGTAAGTTCCTAGCTAAAGCTTGTTGAGGTGGAAAGTGGACTCCAAATAGCTATTCCTAAGTATACAGTCTGAGAAAGAACCTTTTGGTTCTGCTACAAGAATGAGCCTCTGTGCTACTTGTACTTCAACTGAAATTTGCCAGTGTTAGTTGACAAGTTCTCAGTGTCAGCTAGCAGAGCATCACTGGCTGAACTGGGTACATCTGTTTTATTATGTTCCTACTGTGATGCTGCCTGAAGATCAAGTCTCCTCTGAACATAGCAATTCAGTTGCCTAGCCATCCAGGGCTTCCTATCTTAGATGACCTAGAGGTTGCAACAGAGCTGTTTAAGCTGTTACTCTGAACTACAAGGATGCTATCAAATTGAAATCTGCCTAAGGCATGGATACAGCTGATACAGACACAGTACAGTGACAACTTCAGTGCAGATTTCATGTGGTAGGCAAGATAGTGGAAAAGTGTGGATTGGGTCTGTATGACCTATACTAAACAGCATAGTCATGGAATGCATTCATGCTGCTTACATATGTGCACTCACCATCCCCACCCTCCAGTCTACTCTGTGTTTCTGTCTCTGTCATCCTCAAAAGTGAAGTTTGAAAAGGTAATTTTTATCTTTTTATCATTTTTATCTTCTTTACTTGGTGTGGTCTGGGCCTACCTTTTTAGATACCAGCAGCACATTGCATAGGTACTGCCCCAGTGCTCATCATGTCACCACTGCAGTGATTCACAACTGTGAATGAGAGTCTTCCTCACAGCCTGCAGCAGCAGAGGCCTGTCGTACAGCCTAGGAACTGAAGCATAAAGAAAAGATTCTAAAATGTATTGATTTGGGGTGTTTGATTTTTGAAAGTACCCCTCCCCTTCTATCTTCTCCCACTTACTATGTTGCTCACTGCTGTTTTTCTTTCAAACAGAATGGTTTCTTCCTCTTTCCACATGACTAGGATAATGGGAAAGAATTTTCTTGCTCTCAGCTCTAGTGGCAGCCTTCAGTATGAACAAAGAATAACTCAAAGTACACTAACTAGATTTAGGAGAAATTTGTAGACTCTGAGGGATCGAGAATCACAACATTGTAGCCAAACCACACATTTTCAGGGAGGTGTACTATCCATACATTTGTTCTGACAAGAGTTATAAATCAAGGATTCCAAATTAATATTAAATTAACTGCTAGAAGGACAGTCACTCAGGCATGTTGCCTTTATTTCTCTTGGCCTTCTAAGGCAGGATTGCAGGCTCTTGCTTCCTGTATCAGTGTTCACTGAAAGTTTACTTTTTAGGCAGAGAAATATATCAACACAGAAGGAACAGACATTGCTCACACTAATAATGTAGGGCAGGCAAGCAAGCGCTGGTCACTGAAGCTAAAACCCAGTCGAATGCACACATTCCCTCTACATCATTTCAGAGCACAGAAATTCTCAGACTAATGAAATAACAGTTCATAGTTGAGCAAGAAGAACAATTTCTGAGCATTGACTACCAATAGAGCATAACTAATGTGTTTTTACCTTGGAAGCCCATACATGCACTAATCAGAGCTTTCACTGAAACTGTGCCTAATTTGAAATCCATGGTGTTAACTCCTTCTTCACTATTCTGATTTCTTATCTATTTTCTAAATTCAAAGGGAGTAACAGAGTAAGCCTCCACAGTGCTGGAGAATCACCTTTTGGATTTGGAGATACTGCATATAGTCACAACGGGAAGACAATAGTTAAGGACACCAAATTAATTGTGTCATAGTCTCAGATTCAAAAGTACTTAGGTTTCAGACTAAGCTGAACTTCGTACTAGATACAAACTCAGCTTCCTAATGGGAGGCTATAAAGAAGACAGAGTCAAGGCTTTTTCTTGGACATGTACAGTGAAAGAATGAGAGGCAAAATGGGCACAAATTGTACCAAGGGAAATTCCAATTAGGCCTTAGAACGTTTTTAACCTTGAAAGAAGTGATGCACTGCAGCAGAGAGATTGTGAAATATCCAACAAAACATGCCTGGACAAGGTCCCAGTAACCTTGTCTAATTTGGCTGTGCTTTGGGGGCAGAGGTTAAACAAGATGCCCTTCAGAGGTTTCCTCTAACCTTTTGTGACTCTAAAATATACAATAGTAGCATACTTAAGATTTATGTTCAGAGTACAAAAGAAGTCTGAGAGGGGAAACTGAAATTTAGTTACTGTCTCCAAAGCTTTTTGTGTAAACTTAAAATACAAATAATTTGGAATATATTGTTACCAAAGAGAAATGCTTCGGGTCCATAGTGGCAAAAATGAGGCAAGAATCAGTTTTTCAGCTGTTAAATAGTATCAAATCTTTTTTTCTTCTTCTTCTGTTTTTTTTCCCCCTCTAGCTTATCTTCAATCTAATCAGGTCATGGGCTGGGGAGAAAAGGCGATTGAACTACGCTCCGTTGAAACAGGAAATCTGGAGGGAGTATTTATGCACAAGAAAGCACAGAAGTTAAAATTTCTCTGTGAAAGAAATGACAAGGTACAGATGACTACAGTGGAGTGATTTAGCAAAAAAATGAATAATAGCTCTAAGACCATTCAAGGTTTTTAACCTTGTTTCTACCCTGGTTATTTCTTACCTTCGTAACACATTCCCAGTCAAAGCAAATACGGTCCCTTACCCCACAAAGACCTCACTATGGATATTCCAGCCTTAATTGGAATCAGAAGTGATAACAAACACAGACATTGCCAACTGGCCACACTTGAACACCACAGGTGTAGTAGGAGGGCCAATGAGGCAGCCCTGATAATGCCCAACTACAGGACTGCCCCTCCCAGGCTACTGAAGTCAGAGGCAATTCAGGGGAAAAAAAACCCTCAGCACTGTAATATTTGAGACGCTGCAGGCCCCAGAGTATGGATAATAAAGTAAAGCACCATTTCATAACTCCTTTGTGAAACCTGCTTAGTTCCATTGGCACATTTAGAAAACTGGGGCCCTGAAACTGGTTAATTATTTTAAAATGTTCTCTCCAAATAGGAAAAGAAATATTCTAAAATATAGATCCTGCTTGTAGAGGAAGCAGTTAGAAAGATACTCATGGGATTCAAATGGAATTGTGATGTATATCCTTGTATTTGGGAGTGTGGCATTCTCTTGGATTTCCTCTCTGGGTAAAAATGTTCAAATATTCTCATAAATGTAAACTGAGAGTAACCTGTTCTCTTTTTGTCTTTTTCTCCCCTTTCAAGGTGTTCTTTGCTTCTGTCCAGTCAGGAGGCAGCAGTCAAATATACTTTATGACTCTTGGTCAAAATGTACTATTCAACTGGTAAATCACATCAAAATGAAGGATGCTTTGAAAATTCCCTGTAGGTAGCAGTGTAAGATGCTTGGAGATAACATACACAAATTTGCACTTTTTACCTACAAAAATGTTGTCATTATTAACTTATAAAATTCACATTCTTTCAGCCTGGAAAGAATTCCATTTTACTGTCAAAGTATTGCAAAACATGCTAAGTTTGTCTTCTAAAATATGTTGCAAACCAGGATTGTATTCACAGTGTTTGGAGATGATAACTTTAATGAAGAATGTAGCCAAGATAAGAAGCTCCTATACTCTGAAAAGTCTGCAGTTTCATTTTCACAGATGACATAAGGTTGTTATCTTGAACTGAAGTCTTTCTTTTTTAAAGAGCAACATCTGTAGGTGAATATAAAAACACAAACAAGTTTGGTGACAAATGGGAATCTCTTTTGAATTGGGTTTTGGCTTGTTTTGCACTTTAAGCAAGCTTTCACTGTTAACCAAGACTCACTTGTCCAAGTCCTAGAATCAGCAAAATCAGCGAAAGGCATGGTGGGGCCTGGCACAAACTGGGATGCTTGAGGGATCATGTCCTGTGCTAGGCAGACAGGTCGATTTGATTGCAGAGTTGTAAAAGCTACCCCTAGATGTGCCCCACCTGGCAGATTTTACAAAACACAAGGGGCAGACTTAATGTTTCTCTCAGGGCTGGATGCCTGAGCCTGTAGACACAGTTACTGTAGAATGTATTTGTAAAAAATAGTTTAAATAGGAGTTTGTCAAACTCATACCTGCATAAAGCATTATGGACCTGAACCTGTACCATTTACTCAAACATGGGACCCACACTAATAGGAGTCAATTTGAAGGCACTACCCATGTATATAAGGGTGCAGGATCAAGCACCTTCTTCCCTTCTTGCCCTTTCAGCATCAAGTCCTCATGTATTTGTGTGTAAATATAATCTTTCCACAATGGATGTTAAGATTAACAAATGTATTCTTAATATAGTTAAAAAAAAAAACAAAAAAATATCCAAAGAGTTAATCTATTATAAATAGAAAATATAAAGAATTTCAGGTGCTTCCTATGCTAATTGCATCTAAACAAAGCTGCATCCACTAGTTGTTGGTGCCAGTGTTTCTGCATAAACTCTGTTCTCAGGGGCTTGTAACTTGGCCATAAAACTATACAGATATATATTATATACAAACATATACTAGGATTAATTGTAGGGTGCATTGCAATCCTCATTTAGATGACTTTTGGATGTGCTTTGAAAATGCTAAGCATCAAATATAATGCAAATTACATACACGTAATCATTCCAGACATGATACAGTATGGATGACACTGTAGGAAAAAGTGAAATTGCCATCTACAGTGCTGGAAAACAGATATTTTTTACTTGAAATATGTGATACTGAAAGGTGCAGGGAAAGTGTGTTGGAATATCTGGTCGTCTACCTCAAGGATGATGATTCAAAGTTGACTAAAAAGGGGAGAAATTAAGTCAAAAGTGGTCGCTGGTTTGTACAGTATGGCAGGTTAAGTAACTGCTAGCAGTCATGCTGTGACTGACAGGTGCTCAGATTGCAACCATCACCTCCAAAACTGGGATCCGTGTATATGTCAGCAGAGAATCAAACTAGGGCCTAATTACCCTCCCCTGCTTCCCCACGGTGGCACCTCCCCTGTTGCTGCCTGTGTTCTTTGGCTGCGTAGAGAACTGCACTTTCCAAGTGGTTAACCTAGCACTTTCCATGAGCACTAGCTTATCTCAAAATGTATAGTGTTTTTTATGAAGTATTTTCCTTTTAAAGGTTTTAACTTACAGAAAATTAAGCCTAAGGCCATACTAAAAAAGAGGTGCAGTTGAATACTCAGAGTGGTTCTTAATGTATGCAAGTAATCAGCTTGTGTGCAGACTTCAAATCCAAATGGTATCCTGTGCTCAGGCAGAGCTGTGTGAGAGCAGATCTCAATTTGTGGTATTGTTCCTACCTGCTGCCAAGGCAAGGGCTGGGGCAAAGGAGCAAAACGTGGCTTGGCTCCCTGTGCTCCCGAACATGGGGCTTGTTCTGTTCAACTTTCACCACCAAAACAAAATAAAAATAAAGCCCAAAGCAAACAAACCCAAAACTAACAGAAACAGGGAAAAAATGTTACAATTACAGGCAAAAAGAAATTAATTTGCAGACAATCAGAAATACAACACACTTGCTTTTGACTGAAAGTAAGTCTAAGAGACTGTGAAGAAAGAACACCTCTCATATTGCACCCAGTAGGTGTGCAAATCTTGCTTGCAAAGCTGCACAAGCCATAAACAGTGATCCAGGCTGCCCTGTGATGTTTTTGAAGTGTGCTTACCTCAGCAGCCTCTGCATTACGTGGGATGCATGTGAATTTTTTCCATCTCCCATTTCAGTGTCAACAGGTAGGAGGCAAATGCTAGGCACTAGTTAAAAAGAATTCAGCAGAGAACAGTGGGAATTGAGAACAACCCCTACCAACAGATTAAGGAAGCAAATGATATCAAGCTTGTTTAATATTATTATAACAGTAAAGTGTGACAGTGAATTGGAACATAAGTCAATGTGTACTATCACACTGAGATGTTAGGGGTTTTATTCTGTTTCCTTCTGTTAGCTCTCTTTTCATTACAGCTGTGATTTAAAGTGGTGGGTTAGATTTTCATCTGTCACCTTGCATATAAAACAACTGGATTTATTAGGGTTGCATTCATGTGTAAATATGTGAGCGCTTTGAAAGGGTTTATGAGTGGTATTGGAAATAGCAATAGCAACTGGATGCAATAAGAAGAATGTAGCATTTTCTCTGTGTCAAGAGAAAATCAGAATGGTTGAAGATGAGGAAGAGCCCCCGAGATGTTGAGAAAAGTAACAGAAGAGAGTGGGGAAGTGACTGGAGGGAAAAGATGAAGAAAATAAATAGGAGTAGACAAAGGGAAGGGAATGGATGTCTGGAGCAGTGTATTGCTGTAAGAGGAATAAAAAAAAAAGATGTTAAAAGCTTAGAGATATTAAGGAGAAGAAGGTAACCAAAGAAACTGAAGAAAGGTATCTGGAGAGCCCAGGTGGTCTAAACGGTAAATGAGGCTGTGTTCTGAGTAGCTCTTCAGCTCAGAGCAGACGTTCAAAAGCTGGAACAAAAAAATAATTCAGAGACCCAAGTTTATCCTGACACAAACTGAACTATGCAAAACATGTATCAGATTTATAGTTTCATTTTGTGAGGTGTTTCTCTAGCTGTACCCTTTCACTAACTTTGAAAACCAAGGAGTGAACTGCTTAATGTGTTTTTCTAGTGAGGTCTCTCTGATGTGAACAACCGCTGCAGGAGCAGAAGGGCCAGAACATTAAGGATTCACATCAGTAAACCTTTGGTACATGCAGTATCCTAATGGCAGGTGGTGCTCCTAATGTTGTATTTGCCAAACAAGACTGCACTAATCCAGCAGCAAGATAGTATTGTGTGTGCCTGCTTTCATTTTAGAAATGCTGAACTCTGTTCTGCAGCCTGAACCTTGACACACGACTTTTAACACCTGGGAACAACACAAGCTATGTACTGTACTTTATGTATTGTTCCCTAATGTTGAAATTGTACAACTGAAACAGTAATAAAAATTACTCTGAAAATTAAAACTAGCATTGTGCTCGTAAAATTCTGTAATATTGACATGAGCTATTGGAAAAAAATCATAGAAAGCTTTGTTACTGTTTTCTAAGTCCAGTCAATGTCCCTAGGGGAACAACTACGTCTGCCTATGGGGACATAATGAGTGTATTTCTTTGCGGTGGATGAAGATGTTGAGGTGACAGCATGAGAGTTCAGCCTAGACAGAGCACTAGTGAGGATGACAGACGGTGCTGTGCTGTGCATGCTGCTAATGAGCTTCATAAGTGAATTTCTGTGCTTCTGCTTTTCTCTTTACACAAATACCCAGTGGGATGAGGGCAGTGGAACTAGAGCAAAATGACAGCTTGCAGTCATTGACACTGCAAGGGCTGGATTTTGTGCCTGTATATCAGCCTGAATGCCAGGTTAGCCCGCTTCACTTTTTCTTGGGTATGCTCATGCAGTCTTTGCTGCTGCATAAAAAGTTTCTTGCTGTACATAATGTGAGGCATGACAGCACATTGTAGCTGTACCGCTTAAGAGTAAGAACTAGGAAATTTGCCATTTATGCCAGTGTTGGGAGTTGGGAAGGCTGAGGGCATGAGGCAAATTTCTCTTGTTTGTTTGTTTTTAAGATGAAGAGTTTCTTTCCTCAAGGTTATATCTCTTCTGAGCCAGCAAAGCATGTTGTTTCCAGCATTTGATGTATGGAATGGGATCTGTATTACAAGTTCAAAGATATCATAGTCGCTTGATTGGATAGATAGCTTAATTTTGCAAGCCATTATTGTGCTTTCCACCAAAAGTTATTTCAAAGCTTCAGGAACACCTGGATTATTCCACACCAGTTGCTTCAAATGAGCTTCACTCCCCAGCACAATAGGTAATAAATCAGGCAATTCTGTCTGCTGGACAGGAAATTTTCCCCTCCTTTTTATTTACTTAACTCCTTAAAATCAGGAATAACTGTAGTGAGAAGAGCAAGAATTCTGGCTTCCTGCTTCCACTATGATTCAGTTCTGCACCAATGACTCTGTGTGATGATGGCCTACGCCCATCCTGGAAGCAGGGGGGGGAAGGCTTGTGATTGCTTTTTCCCTCCCTGGAGGGTGTTTTCCCCCTGGTAAACTAAATTAGTCTGTTCCATTGGGAAAGAGGAGGGGGGAATGGGGGAAGGATTCTCAACCTTGTCCCGACTGAGCTGTTAAGTCCCAAGGCTCAAACTACCACACTCTGCTGTTAAAAAAATTGTGCAGTGATTGATACGTGCATTATTAGTGGATTGGGAGGTGTTATTTATGCTGGGGAAAAAACTTATCAAGAAATAGTATTATTTTCTAGAACAAGCATGAGAAATCTCATGTCCAGCCCCATCTATGTGAAAAGAGCTGCCAAGATGGTTCTACAGTTTCCAAGAAGAATGCTGGAGGCAGTATTTGTCTTGTCCACGTTTGTTGTTACAAAAAGGCAGAGACAAACTTCTCCCATCACAAAAACAGCAGCCAGATGAGCAAACTGACAGTGTCAGAAGTGTTGCAGGGGCTAGCAACTGAAGTCTATGCCCCTACCCCTCACTTCATGGACTGACATGCAGGTAAGCGTGCACACCTATTCAATCAGTGGTATAACAGCAATTAAGAGCAGTCACCCTTAAATGTAGAAATATTCTGTGGCAAATATTGATTAAAAAAGGCAAATTGTGCAAACTATAGCACTCAGTTGTGTGACTACTAATTAAAATTGAACTTGAATGAAAATAAAATGAGTCTTTCTCTGACCATCCTTGCTCGTGATTCCCCATCCTGAGTTGTTCAATTACCTTTCTGTTAAGAAAACAGAAGCTTGCAGACTGCTAGAAACTGAACCTCCCTGGAGACACAAGAGCATCCATCCATGCACTGATTCATCTGATAAAGCTTCCAGCATATGAGCAAACCATGATGGAGGTGCATCCTGGACTCCAGAACAACTTTCTGACATCAACAGATAAGACCTGGTCTCAACTTGCCCTTTAAGGTAGCAGCCAGGATCAAGCTAATACATATCTTAGCTCCCTCCACTTTTCCACACCCTTCATTCCACCCCTGCATAAGTCTACTTTTTTTTGTTTTTTAAGGTATATTCTGTAAGGTGCTACAAAAAACCAGCATATCAATGCCAAAAGGCAAGAGTGAGATTGCTTTCTTACATTGGATAAAATTTAGTGGCAAAGAACCTTTCAAGCTTACTGTGATTTGACGGTAAAATTGCCCTGATGAAGCTGTGTTATCCCTGCTGCATCTAAAGGCATAGAAAAAAACTGCACCCACAGAGCACTTTAACTTTGCCTTATGTTTAAAAGTAGTTTGCTTCATGGTACTAAGTAACTCTGAAATGAAATTATTTCTCCTAAGACCTTCATGAAAGCTAGCTTACAAGTTGAGTCCCATGTTTGGACACCTGTATTTAAGTTAAATGAAACATGAGCAAACCTGCAATCTCTATAAAAGACCTCCATAGATTCTAAAACCTGTGCAATAAATCAAGGTTCCAAACAACAAAAGTGTAAGAGATCTTCCTGCTGTTGATAGCCCACCACTTTCTTAAACTGCTTATCAGAGTGCATGGAGCTGATTAAAGGGCAAGAGGCTGTCTGCTGGCTATTCACCTTGCATGTTATTTTAGCTCTATTTAATCACTCCCTGTTATTTTCTAGGCTGATTTAACAAAAGCACCTCAGAGATAATGGTGACATGTTTTAAAAAAGGCTTTTCCTTTGTTGTCCTCAGAATGCTTTGTGGAAAACAACTGTGTTCTACAGTAAAATTTGCAATCACACAATAGCTCATTTATTTGATTATTTATTCATAAAATCCAGAGCAGCACTTGTCATTGTTTTGTGCCTTCCATTTTTCAAGGACATATTAAATGCCCTGTTTAACAGAATGTACTAACATCCTCCTGTTCAGCACAGCCCACTCTAGATAATAAATGCTGTTTTTTCTTAAGGTGTGTTGTAAATAAAATCAGAGATACTCGGCTGCTAATTGTGTCTGAGAATTCGAGACTCTCCACTGATTCACCAGAGCTCGACACTAGTACAGTTCAACACACTTCACTGTAGGTATATGAAAAATCATATTGTCTTCTGTGAGCATCTTGCATGCCCCGATGGGACAGGCTCCACATAACACAGTCAGTCCTCTCCCTTTCCCTGATTCTCATACAGCCATCTGCTGATGGCTCATCACCATTCATTACTGACTCTCCAAGTCTTTCAGTAAACTCCAAGTTTCTAATACATACTGCTCAGGTATGCAAGGAAATCACATCTAGAGGAACTCTCTGACACAACCTGTCATTGAAACAAGCTGTTGATGCACTGTCAGCAAGAGAGATCTACCCTTCCAGTTTTGAAAGTAGCATGCTAGCTAGACCTCTGCTGGTAAGAAAGAAGATAACAGGAGCAAGTTCCTAAGAGAGGCTTTAATTCTGCAACTGCCATACACACCAATTTATCCAAAATTAAAAAAGCATTAACTCTACTATCAGTCTATTATCATTCCACAAAATCTATAGCTTCATAGTTTTCATGACTACAACCATAGTGACTTACAACAACAAAACCAAATGAAATCCAGATACAGCTGTAGGTGTAACAATTACCTTTGCTATAAATACAACACCTGCCTTCTGCAAGTCACATCACAAGCACAGACAGAAGTAGAGAAGCTGGGAACAGTCCACAGATTTCCTCATTATACTTACAGGTTCATTTACTAGCTAAAAGCACAAAAGTCTACAGCACAGCTCTTCAGGTAAGGCTTGTATGCAATGTGAAATCTCATCCTGCACAGCTTCAGTAAATTGGTGTTTGGGTTGTGTTCTTTTTTTTAATTGGAAATGCCAACAACAGATCCTGTCTTAACTGGGGGGGCGGGGGGAAGACATCACACTTAAATTTTACCCAGCCTCAATAAAACCATCATGACTGACTGATTTCTTTGACATTTTCTAAAGGTGCACACTGTTTATATAAAGTCCATAACCTCATAGCACTCCTAGGGCAGTCTAAAAGCCAGGAAAAGGCCCGAGGTTTATACCCTCTTGTCTAGTTTTTCAGTTTGTTTTAAATGGTTCAAGCAAGATGTTTTCCAATTTCCTTAAGGCAAACACTTCAGAGTGGCAGAGGCAGTACACAGTCATCTCAAGCTGTGAGCTCGGAGAACTGCTACTGGCCCAGTACACAGACTCATAGAATCAATAAGGTTGGAAGAGACCTCAAAGACCATCAAGTCCAACCTGTCACCCAAGACCTCATGACTACTAAGCCATGGCCCCAAGTGCCATGTCCAATCCCCTCTTGAACACCTCCAGGGATGGTGACTCCACCACTTCCCTGGGCAGCACATTCCGAAGGCTAACAACAATCTGTGAAGAATTTTCTCCTCACCTCGAGCCTAAACTTCTCCTGGCACAGCTTGAGACTGTGTCCTCTTGTTCTGGTGCTGGTTGCCTGGGAGAAGAGAACAACCCCCTCCTGGCTACAAACTCTCTTCAGGTAGTTGTAGACAGCAATAAAGTCTCCCCTGAGCCTCCTCTTCTCCAGGCTGAACAACCCCAGCTCCCTCAGCCTCTCCTGATAGGGCTGTGCTCAAGGCCTCTCCCCAGCCTCACTGCCCTTCTCTGGACACCTTCAAGAGTCTCAATGTCCTTCTTAAACTGAGGGGCCCAGAACTGGACACAGGACTCAAGGTGTGGCCTAACCAGTGCAGAGTACAGGGCCAGAATGACTGCCCTGCTCCTGCTGGCCACACTGTTTCTGATGCAGGCCAAGATGCCATTGGCCTTCTTGGCCACCTGGGCACACTGCTGGCTCATGCCCAGCCAGCTGTCAATTGGTACCACCGGGTCCCTTTCTGTTTGGCTGCTCTCCCGCCATTCTGACCCCAGCCTGGAGCACTGCATGGGGTTGTTGTGGCCAAAGCGCAGCTCTGCCTAACTTGTAGCCCCACTTTCATTTTCTGCTGTCTGGCCCAGTGACAGTAGTGGAAACTGCTTCTCTTCTTCTTCCTGCCTCTTTCCTACTCTGTGCTGCTTCATAGACTAATGTTTCCTCTTATAGTAAAGCATATGTGTAAGAGCAAGTGCTAATGAAGTACTAAACACAAAGTTCTTAGCCCCCAGAAGTTCCATTACTATCAGAAGTGATCATGGCATCATAAAGAATAGGATGATCTTGAGAGTAAGCAGTGGGATGAGGAGCATGTCCAAAGGAGGGCAATGAAGTTAGTGAAGGATCTAGATAGAGCTCAAGTCTTATGAGGTCCAACTGACATAACTGAGGGTTAGTTTGGAGAGAGGTAGAGGGAAGACCTTCTTACTACAATGCCCTTAAAGGATGTTGTAGAGAGATGGGTGTTGGTCTCTTCTCCTGAGCAACAGACCAGGGAATGGTCTCAAGTCACAACAGGGAAGGCTTAGGCTGGGCATTAGGAAATATTTATTCACCAAAAGGGTTGTGAAGCACCAAAACAGGCGGATGGGTAAGTGATTGAGTCATCATCCCCGGAGGTAATTAAAAGAACCATAGATGTGGCACTGAGGGACACGGATGGTTTAGTGGTGACGTGGCAGTGTTAACATTTAAACTGTATGAGCTGAAAGGCCTTTTCCAACCTAAAAGATTCTAATCAGCAATAAAATTTTGAAGTAAGGTGAAGCTTAGCTGCCACTGGTATTCATTTCTCTTCACAGATGGAATCTCAACAGTTGCTGTTAGAAACAAGAGGCAGACCCAGGAGACTTTTTCAGTGGTAGAATGATTATGGTTACTGACACACTGCAGCCACGAAAAGAAAGTTAAACACATCTTGAGGAGCTATCACGAGAGCTCTCCATTGCTACATGGAACACATTCATCTTGAGGCAGAAGCAATAACGAGTAAAATGCACCCACTTTAATTGAAATGGAATCAGGAACAGGTACAGCAAAAAGTCCCTAACGGGACACAGGGGATAAAGGGACTGTTTGTAATACAGGAAGCTAATAGGCCGGCCAGGCTGCCGCTCCACTGAACCGGGTACGCCCCACCACCGGGAGACGGCAGCGAGCACAGGAGCAATACAAACAGCTCTTGCGAGACGTAGCCCCCAGGCTCGGTTCCTAACGCCCGAGCAACACCAGGGCCACCGGAGGAACCAGAGCAGAGGCAGCCAGAAGGGAACAGCACGCCTAGCGCCACAAACCCCCCGCTACTTCCCGGCCGCTAGCCAGCTATCTATTGCCGGCTGCTCCTCCCTCCGCTTCCCGCCCAGCCGAGCCCGCTCGCTTATCTCCGCGCTCTCGTTGGCAGCTTTGAATGGAAGGCGGCGAACGCGCGCGCGCCAGCCCCGCCCCCTGCGCGCCATGGCTGTGTCCCAGTTGGGCCCGTGATCGCTGGAGGCCCAGGCCGCTGTATCCCGCCGCCCTCCCCCGCCCCAGCAGCGGCCCCGGCTTTCACCCTCGGGGGAGGGGCCGCAAGGAAGCTGTCATGCCGGACCCTAATCTGGAACGGGACGTTAGCGCAGAGGAGAGGCGGGGGGCGGCGAAGCCGGAGTGCGGCGGGATCTCCCGGCTCCAAGAGCTCTTTGAAGAGGTGCGGGAATCCTCCCAGCTGAGCGTGGCCCCCGCGGAGCCGCCGCTGGTCACGGTGGTGGCGGTGGAGCGGTACCTAGCCGAGGCCTCGCCGCCCGCCGCCGCCCAGTACTGGTACGACGTGACACTGGCGGACGGCGTCTACCAGGAGCGCTGCTACCTGTCGCCGCACCTCAACGGCCTGGTGCAGCGCGCGCACCTGCGGGCCGGCGCGCGCCTGCGCCTCACGCGCTGTTCCTACCTGTACGATGAGAAGCGTCTCAACTACGGCTTCGTCTGCCTGGAGGGGCTGCAGCTGGCCGGGGATGCCGGGCCGCCCGCTGCCGGGCCGCCCTTTGCCGCCCCGGGCCGCCCCCGCCTGCCCCCCCTCCGTGGGGAGAAGAAGCACTACCTGCCGCTGTGGAACAACGAGGATCCCTACGGAGATGTGTGGGTGGCGGACAGGCCCCAGGAGCAGGTGGACGCCGACGGTAAGCGGAGAGGAGGTGGCTGTAGATGAAGGGGGGTGTAGGTGGAAAGTGGCCCAGACAGCACGAGGGAGGTCTGCGCTGCTGAATCTGTCTGGACATGTCCCCAAAGATGAAAGTGTGGTTGTGACATTGCTTGTGCAGCTGCGCCGAGCTCCCTGGTCAGAAGTGATCTTCTGGTTCTTTTAGGTACTAATATGAATATGCCATACATACCCACTTATTACAGAGCCATACAGTGTTTGGGGTTGGAAGGGACCTTTTAAAGTCATCAAGTCCATCACCCTGCAATGAACAGGAACACCTTCAACTAGAACCCCTGTCCAGCCTTGAATGTTTCCACAGATGGGCATCTACCAGCTCTCTGGGCAGCCTATGCCAGTGTTCACCACCCTCATCGTAAAAAAAGTTATCCTTTCATCTAGTCTAAATCTACCCCTTTTCAGTTTAAAACCTTCACTCCTTGCCCTGCTGCAACAGGTCTTGCTGAAAGATTGTCCAAATTATGTTATAGGTCCCCTTTATGTATCAAAGGGCCACAATAAGATGTCCTGGCGCCTTCTCTTCTGCAGGCTGCACAACCCCAACTCTTTCACGTTCAGCTCACGTTATTTTGAGAGAGCTTTGTAAACTTTATGAAATGTGTACAGAAAATATGTAGCTGTGATGCTTGCACCCAGTCTTCTGAGGTGGTAGAAGCATCCATTCCAGCAGCAGTCTCCTGGCTAGTCTTGAGACTGCTCAAACCTAGAAGGTGCCACCCAAAAAAGCACGTCCATGAAGCCTTGTGAGGAGGGAGGTATGATCAGGAGTTCTGCACGTGTTGGTGCCTGTGTCTTTTGTAGTATCTCTTATGCTCATCTCACGGGATTTTTGTGTCATTTTAAATATGTCAGCTCTCTCAGTTGAAACTCTGCTGTATACAGATAGGTCACAACAGCATGTCATGGTAAATTGTATCAGCAAATGAGCCTTTTTAAGTGTTAGAAACATTAAGAAAACGTGTGATGTTCTGGCTTGTGCACTTCACTCCTGGAAACTGAAATGTTCAATTTTAATGAGCCTCTTTGGTATTTCCCCCTCTTCCCCCCCCCCCACCCCCCCTTTAACCTTAGTCTCCAGGGTGACTTCTCTTGGTCAGCTGGAAATGATCTGGAGAAGCAGGCTTCACTTCCCTCCACTTCTTGTGAGAGTCCTGCACAAGTCTAGACTAAGGTACTACGGGAAACCAGAGAAAAAAATGGATATGCCTTATCAGGTAAAGCGGGATGGATGTGCAGGTTAACACTCAAACAAATAGCTGTAGGATATTTGGAAATCATTATTCCCAAAGAGTAGGCACATAAAGTTCAGATGTGTTGTAGCTACTTTACCAAAATGCTGAGAGTCCTTTTGTAGGAGGAAATGGTGAAGTTCATGATTGTATGTACAGACTTCAGACGTGTTTAAGATACTATAATTCAGTTGAGCTGAGACCATTGAAAGAGTATTTTAAAATCTTTTTCACTGCTCAGTGATCTGCTTAATTAGAGATTCAAACTTCACCCATCCTAAAAGAAAAAGCAAACATCTTTGCCATGAGAAAAACTTTTCACTAAAGTTTGCAATGTAGGTTGTTGTCTGCATTGTTAACTTTGTTTGTTTGAAAGGCTTGTGTCTTGGTTTTACCAAGAATGTGTAGCATATGGTCCTGTCACATCTCAACTTCCAAAAGATGTTTTCCCTTCATGTGTGTTTTAAACAGCATTTTAAAATACAGGTTTTTTTCCTTTTATAAAGAAGAATCTTTTCAGTATTTTTTCATGTGTATGATATTTCACCAAGTTCTTCTTAAAACCATAGGATGAAATAGTCATCACCTGCCATAACTGAGCACTGGAAATATAAGGATTTGGGCTAGGGTAGTAGTGGAAGTATTATTTTGTGGAAATTGAGATTTCTTCAACTCTAATATTCAAGTTTTGGAACATATTCACTATCCATTTGTAATCATCAGAGAAACTACATGAGTGAAGTATCTGATGCATTGTCCAAAATAATTACAAACCAGAATGATGATAATGTATTCTGTCTCTTTTTTTTTCCCCTTTAGGCTTACTTTGAAGTTGCTGATGGTTCAGGCATGATGTCAGTGGTTTTGTGGAATTCATTATGTCCTGAATGGTACAACAGTCTGAAGGTTGGCATGGTGCTCCTCCTTGAACAGTATGCTATCAAAACCAGTTACCCATATAAAACACAGCCAACCCCAGGGGATTCACAGATGAAGAGATTTACTACAATTGGTTAAGTATTGCAGAACCCTGTTTTGATTCAGTGAGATACAGCTGTAAAAAAAGCTTCATAGAAATAAAATAGTGATCCATTGCTGAGACTAATTGATAAGGTATATGTCCTTAAATGTTAGCTTTGAAAGGTGTCATAGCACCCAAGTTGTTAACTGTTCCCTGTTTATATTTGGATTGTATCAAGCTTATTGCCACAAGGATATAAAACCTGCATTTGAAAAATAGATAGAAATCTAACTCCTCATTTCAAGCATTGAGGTCATAAAGACACACCTGTGGTACTGAATTTGAATGTGCTACTCCTGGTTAACAATTTGGAATTCCCTCAAACCCCAACTTGTCTGTGTTTTCATTACAACCATTCACCTGTAGATGTTGTTAAATGTATCTAGAGGGTTAACAAGGCCACAAGGGAAAAGGGTTTTCTAAGTGTTCTTGCAAGGCCCTATGCTTCTGGCATATTACTAGATTTCTGAGGAGTTCTGCATTGCTTGCTTCTGTTTGTAGCTGCACCATTGCATGACAGGCTAAGAGGTTCTGTTTCAGAACCTAAAAGCCTCTGGAACATAAATAGTTAGTACCAACACCTTGAATTCCACTGCTAGGCAACGTGTGCCTTGCACAGATCACTGAATTTACGTGGTACTGATGAAAACTGCTGCTTCAAATAGGATAAACTGACCTTAGCTCCTGGATCATCCCAGGGTGTAGTCCAGACCTGAGTAGAGGACATTCCTCAAATCTCAGAATGGAGACACAGTTTTGATGCATGGGAAAGTGTTGTTTTCAGAATTTCTCTCTGGAGGGACTGTCTTAAAACAGTGTGCAAAACCATGATAGTCCTCCAAATACATTTCTAGAAAGCAGCATCCAAAAGAAAATTCTTAGTAGAGGCTCTGATTTCCAGGGTAATGCCTTCCTAATGTTGCACTGCTAGGGTGAGGGGCCAGATATAATTATCTAAGCAACTGTATACATTATTGGGACCTATTTAATTACTTTAATGACTGTCTTGTAGAAACAGTCAGAATCTTTTTCATACCAGCAAGATTTGTCTTGGTAGAAGAGGGACAATAGAGTAGCAGCTCTAGCTGATGAAATCATTCCTCCTGTATCTTTTTTTTTAATCTAGTTGTGTAATCCCTCGCTTCCCCTAATGTTCCACCATGTTTTTCACTCAGCCTCTAAACACTCTGCTTAATAAATTAAAAATTTCAGGTGCTATATAACAGACATGAGAAGACCTTTTGATTTTTTTTTCCCCCCCCCCATGGCTGTGGTGTTTATCATATTAATAACTTTCTGAACTGGTATCAGATATGGAAGTTCCCATCTGGAAGTTTCTGGCTTCTGTTTTACTTCCGTGTCTGCAAGTCAGTATTAGATCTTGGTGACATTTGAGAATGAAGCTAGTGTAGAAAGTACTTGATATCTAATTACTATTGTTGTATTATGTGTTGGTGGGTTTAAAACTTATCTGGCTGGATCAGGGTAATCAGCTCATGTAGGGAATTGGAAAGCTTAACGTTGCTCAGACTGTAAACTTGCCTCGTTGAATGCTGTACCTGAATTCCTTACTTTATTTTGATGAAAGCATGAAGGCAGAGGAACTGATTCATAATTTTACAGGCAGTGAGCCAAAACCAGAACACTTGATTCAAGAAACTTGACCCTGGTTTTGTTTGTGTGGCTTTTTTTAAAGGTTTTTCTTTAGTTTGTATCCTTGCCTTAAATCCTTAAATATTATTTTGTTGTGCCTTTTATTTTTTTTTTTCCTTGCTTGTCAGAAATCAGCCTTAATGTTCGAGACCCTCCTACTAAAATAAGTATTATTCCAGAAGAAATGGTTAAACCAGAGTGGGGATTACCTGAAGTTAAATATCGTTTTATCACAAGGTAAAATAGAAGTTTGTTGCTTGGAGCTTCAATTTCACTGCCTTACATTGAATGTTAATTGGAAATGCTTTTTAAGAAGTGTCTGAGAGAGCTTTCTGCTCCATCATTAGCAAGTACCCGCATTTTTTCTGTTTTGGTTTTAGGTCAGAGCTGGATGACTTGCCAAACAATCATTCCTGTGATGTTATTGGTCTTGTGACGTTTGTGGGAAGGACAGAGAGAGCAAGAAAGAGAGGTTTTTCTATAAATACCACTCTCAGAATGTATCAAACAGCTTTTAACTTCCTGAATAAGTGCTGATGCAGTTCTCTTTATATTTGCTTATGCAGAACATGGTGAAGACTTCTGGCTCTATCGCTGGGCACATGCCATTGATGGGACCTCAAACCAACCCTTCATACTGGAGATATTTGCAACTTCTCAACCAGATGTATTTGAGCGTATTCACCCAAGTATTCATCTCTCTATAATATTTACTAATCATTATTTACAGGGGTTTTCTTGTGGGCTTTTAATGTCAGATGATGAATGTGCTTGCCACTGAGTAATAACTTGCCCTGGTTTGTCTCCTCAAGCAGAACATAGCTGATCAGAAATGAAAATGTAAACATCTTTAACATTTGAAAGAGATCAGTTTAAGTATTTGGAAGCCTTACCCTATAGCAGTCTGCCACTGAATCTAAACAAATAGATGAGCAGCTGGCCCTGGGGCTCATCTGAACTCATTCATTTCAAACAGAAACTTAAGCGAAGCACCTGAGGCAACATTTCTTGCGTCAGAGGGAAATAAGGCAGCTGGTGAAATCTGTTACTCCTTTTGTCCTGTAAATAAGTCTTTCTTTAATAGACAGGAATAATTTAAGAGTATTGGAGGAAAGGACAGGTGGAAGTGGAAGAACCTAATTTCTTTGAATAAATATTTCTTGGTCCAATAGCAGTTTTTGCCCTGCTATGTTAGTTATTGTGTGTAAGAGTATGGGAGGAAGGGAGAGGTGGAAGTGGAAGAACCTCATTCCTTTGAATAAATATTTCTTGGCCAAATAGCAGTTTTGCCCAGCTATGTTAGTTATTGTGTGTAAGAGTATTGGAGGAAGGGAGAGGTGGAAGTGGAAGAACTTCATTTCTTTGAATAAATATTTCTTGGCCAAATAGCAGGTTTTTTTCCCTGCTATGTTAGTTATTGTGTGTGAGCTAAGAATGACAACATTTCAAACTGGGGAATCCTTAATTAAGGATTTGAAGAAGAGTTTAACATTTTTCTTCTTCTTCTTCACCATGAGAGTGATGAAGCCCTGGAATGGGTTGTCCAGGGAGGTGGTTGAGGCCCCGTCCCTGGAGGTGTTTAAGACCAGGCTGGATGAAGCTCTGGCCAGCCTGATCTAGTGTGGGGTGTCCCTGCCCACAGCAGAGGGGTTGGAACTAGATGATCCTTGTGGTGCCTTCCAACCCTGACTGATACTATGATACTATACTATAATCTTATGTTCTTTCTCTCCTCTCCTCCAAACACTCATCCTTCCCTTAACAATGGTTGGTGTCATGTACATTTTTTTGTATCATATGATGCAGGACCAGCTGCACAGCTGCAAGATCATAACTGCATTTATCTCAAGTGTTGTGGCAAATGGCAAAGACTGACATTGCAGTAATTCACTGAAATATTAACAAGAGAGTTAATTTTACTCTGTTTAGAAGCATTGCAGTGGCATACCATGATTTCTTGTGCTTCCCATGGTTTTATGCTTTTTATCCTTAAGAAGCACAGCCATATTTTTACTATTTGTTTCATTGCTACCCTACCTGATGAAGAATCTCATCTTTTAGCCCTAATATGTAAGCTGAAATGTCTTTACACAGTTGTGAAATGGAAAATTTAATTACAGCTACACGCTGTAATTTAAAGCAGGGCAGTACTTGAAGCATTTGTAGGGGAAAGAACTAATAGATGTCTTGTTTAGAGTGCTTAATAAAATTAATCTGTCAGTCTTGACATTTTAAAATCATCAGGAAAAAAAATGAAGGTTTGTTTGTTTTTTTTCTTCCAGTGACATATTTGGTGTGTACCCAGATGAGAGTGGTACGGGACCACACTGAGAATCCTTCCAGCAGAACTTACCTTACAACTTCAAATGAAAGTCAAATTTTCATTTCAGGTAACTTAAAGTTGGTTTCATTTTATGTAGTTCTCGTCTCTTTGGGAAGGGTCCACAGTATTAGTTTGTCTGCCAGACATAACTTTCATTTAATGGTGAAATACCATCACGAAGAGATAAAATGCGTTCTCGTGAGGCATTAATGGGTGTATCCTATGAAAAGTACCGAAGTTTTACTAGGTTAAGTCATATGTTTACTAATTCTTTGTGACAATTTTAATCCTTTGATAATGCAACAATGCAGTTTACCACTTCCTTAAAAACATGAGAAGGCACTTGCACAGCTTTTCTGACTTAGACTTCCATATTACAAAAAACCAAAAATGGTATAAGCATCCTAAATCAATGTTACCTAAACAACTTTTTCACTAAATGTTTAAGAGCTATTCTATTTCCTCTTTCTCAGTGTAAGGGCCTTAGGCAGACTATCATGTTTGTGAAGGAATGTTGTGCTGCACCACTCTGAGGGAGTATTCACAGTATAGCTAAGGTTGGAAGAGACCTCGAGTATCATCGAGTCCAACCTATCAACACAGACCCCATGACTAGACCATGGCACCAAGTGCCACATCCAATCTCCTCCCGAACGCCTCCAGGGACGGTGACTCCACCACCTCCCTGGGTGGCCCATTCCAATGACTAACGACTCGCTCAGTGAAGAACTTTCTCCTCACCTCGAGTCTAAACCTCCCCTGGCACAGCTTGAGACTGTGTCCCCTTGTTCTGGTGCTGGTTGCCTTCCAGATGGTCTCCTATCAGTACTCCTGTCTGCTTTTTCTGGTCCTGTGATACCGCACACAAGATACCACCAGTCAGCATGTCACAGGCAGGACAGTAACTTGCTTTAGTTTTGATGCCTGCTTACTTTTCTTTTCAAAGGGTGGCACAAGGGCCAGCCATACACCAAGGATGCCAAAGTGAAAAGCTTTATTCGGTGGACTAAAACACAAAGTGAAGCTGATCAAATGAAGAAAGCTGTCATTGGTGGCTATTATCCTTTTCCACGACCTCCAAATAACTTTTCAAAGTACTGCAAAAACAACAAAGGTATCACACTGTCGAATATCTTGGTTTGTACTGTCAAATATCTTTCATGGTTTGTAGCCTTTTTGTTTTTTAGCTCAGTCTCACCCCATGCGTTTGTTAGAAAGCAACAGAGTTGTTACTGGTGATGACTCAACTTTGTAATGTCATTTAAGAAAAATTTCCTTTTATGACTAACTGTGTATCATAAGCTAAATCCTCATCATACAGAAACTATCGTGGCACCATCAGCTGTGGGAGAGCTGCAGCAGCTTACATGAGCTACAGCGCTGCAAAGAAGTTTTACTCCAGTCAAATAGGGATTAGCAGAATTCTTCACTGTAACTGCTATAGTGAAGAATCCAGTGAATTAGCAATCTCACCTGAAACAGAAATGGTGATAAAAAGCTAAGAAAGGTTTTGTTTAAATATTTTTTTGATGTGGAAAAAAAAAGATATAACATTATGCCAAAATAGATTTTTTTTTTTTTTCAATCAATTTAATATTTAGAATCATGGAATCAGTCAGGGTTGGAAGGGACCACAAGGATCATCTAGTTCCAACCCCCCTGCCGTGGGCAGGGACATCCCACACTAGATCAGGCTGGCCAGAGCCTCATCCAGCCTGGGCTTAAACACCTCCAGGGATGGTGCCTCATCCACCTCCCTGGACAACCCATTCCAGGGCTTCACCACTCTCACAGTGGAGAACTTCTTCCTCACCTCCAGCCTGAATCTCCCCACCTCCAGCTTCATTCCATTCCCCCTAGTCCTGTCACTACCTGAGATCCTGAGAAGTCCCTCCCCAGCCTTCTTGTAAGCCCCCTTCAGATACTGGAAGGCCACAATTAGGTCACCTCGGAGCCTTCTCTTCTCCAGACTGAACAGCGCCAACTCCTTCAGTCTGTCCTCATAGGAGAGGTGCTCCAGCCCTCTGATCATCCTCATGGTCCTTCTCTGGACACGTTCCAGCACCTCCATATCCCTCTTGTAATAGGGGCTCCAGAACTGGACGCAGTACTCCAGGCGGGGTCTCACCAGGAGTACTGCATCCAGTAATTTAGTAATGTTCCCTGTTGAGTGTTGTGTTCAGACATTTTGATACTATGCTTCTTTAAAAAGTGTTTATGGAAATTTCTTCTTTTTTTTTTTTGCAGTTGAATTGGTTTTGAAAGCCATAGGTGACACTGGGAAAGAGATTGACGACCTGCACTACAGAGAGCACAAGCGCATTGCTATTCAGGGAATAATTAGTGCCATAAGATACATCAGCTGTAGCCATGCAGCTGAAAAAGCCACAGGAGGGAAAGTGGATGAGGTACAGTGTTTGAGTATTACTGCTCTAGCACTTAGGCAACTATGGTTGTAATTGGAATGGCGAATTTTTGCCTTTGAGTTCAGAAACTAGCTACATTAACCTTTGGTTAATTTAACTTGCTATTTTGAGTGCAAAATTTCTGGAAGTCATAACCTTTTGAAAAACAAGATTCAGTGCTTTGCTGAAAGTGGTAATGGCAGTCCTCCCTAAAACTACCTGCTTAAAAGTTACTAGTTCAGCTGACTGTGTAACCTAGGATAAATTAGAATGGGGGAGAGGCAACCACTGTAACATGCTCACTGCCACTTTCTAGACAGAATTTATCTTACTAATGTGATTAGAAGATAATTTCTGCTAGATACAATGTGCCTTTCAGAAGGTAGGGCAAGTGGCTGTGTTCCTTTAAAAGTTACTTGAAAATGTGTAGGCTTTTGAGTTGGAAGCAATAGCTTTAAATGCTTTGAAATTCTTCAACAATTAACTGTTGTTGCAGAAAGATGCTTCTCAGTCTCTTGAAAGTGCTGCTGCGTCTGAAGAAGACAGTTTTCACAAGGGGAAAAACACCAACCTTCAAAATAAAGAGGCTGAGTCTTCACAGGAGCCACAGTGCTCTCCTGGGAAGAAGCAGCACCGAGCTCTCTGGCCAAAAAAGAGTCCTGTCAAGAGAAAGACACCATGCAGATCAAATAAAGATGCTGAACAGTAAGCTCTCTCCATAGGCATGTAGTGGATCTTCTAAAAACTGTTCACAGATATTATTTCAGAGCCCAGGCCATAGAAAATATGTAGGAAAGCTTTAAAAGCAGAGATGATTTAATCTTTAAAAGGCAGTCGGGTGCTTTTTCTAGCATCAGGTGATGACAAGTTTACTCTTCAGGCTAACAAAGGATTGTTTAAAGCAGGTGCCTGGCTTGCACTGCTCTCTTCTGATTAATGTTTATGCTACTTTGTTGTTAATCTCACAGATTTTAAATGAAAGTAGTTAATACTTATATACAGTTCAGTGGCATAGCACATGGGAACAAGCAGCAGCTAGAGTAGTGTTAAAAGATTGCTTTACTGAGGAATTCTGGATCTGGTATACTTGCTTCTTTCAGACATGCTTAGTTTTTTTTCCTCTCCTTTTCTTTTCTTTCTGGTTACTTGAAAGTACTGCATGCAGCTGTAACTTCCTGTCAGAAAGGCAAGTAGATAGCAGGCATGTGCTAGCCTAAAGGCTTGAAACAACCTGTAGTAGTATGGCTCTGCTCGTGCTGGGGCTTCATGAAATGGCATTACATTTAGTCAGGCATAGACCAAGGACATCAGTACAATATAAGGAGATGGAATAAGACCAAGTAAGTAGTCTGATACAACTCTGTTAGATTCAAGAGTAAAATACCTGCTTGTGGAAGGTTGCAGTTTGTTGCAGCATTTGTGCAAAATCGAATGCATCCATGCTTAGACTTACAAAGCTGGTGTATACCTTGACAGATTAATGTTGCAAATACCTAGCCAGTCACATCTTTTTTTGTAGTGGACTTCATGTGCTGTATGATATGGTATGTCTTTTTTTCTTCTCAACTTTTTACATCCAGAAGTGATAATGTGGGAAGAGGGTGGGTAGTTAGAGTATTCTGAGGGGAAAATGAGATGGAATATAATTAGGATTGGATAAAAAACCTAAGACTAAGAAAACTCTGGTGAGTAGAACTGCTGTTTTGGCAACATTACAGCAAACTTGTTAGTGGATTTCTTGTAAAATGGGTACATTTTAGTGTCTTAGGTTAGTTCTGCCTGAAAGAAAAACATGGATGTTATTGGCTTTGTGCATTTCTACCTCAATAAATACTGTAAACTAATGGTTGATTTCCTACTTTAAGGGGAAGCAAATCATCTTACCCCTATTTCACACGGGCTGCAAGAAGAAAACTTGGGTAAGTCATGTGAAGTTTAATTACATTTAATAGTTGCAACCATGAAAGAAAGATACTTGAAGTGAAACTTCACAGCTCACAAGTCTTTATGGAAGTGAAATGAAAGAACCGGTCAGGGCAGAGTTTAATATTTTCTGTTCATTTCCTCAGCAACAATTCTAGTGCACATACATTGGATTATTTTACTCTAAAACATAATTTTGAGTGTGTTATTAAAATAGTTTGTTAATGCTGCTAGTGCTACTTAGTTAACAGGGGTCTGTCCTGGTAAGCAGAGTAGTGTAGTCTTAGTTTCAGAGAGATTACAGTTTAAGTAGGAAAGTCAAAGGGAGGAGGATGGGGTGCTTAATTAGCAATCAGAGTGAACAATGTAATAGCATTAATGGATCTGCTAGGGGTGGTTGAGCTATATGTTGTCCTTGATGCTGGAGGGTTATAAATAGAGTTATCCCTGAGAAGCTACTTTGCTCCTTCAACACTCAGTTTTTGTTGAACTCACTTTGGGTCCAGGAATTTCAGGAATTGGGTCCAGGAATTAGGAATTTCAAATCCAGAGCCCTGACAAGTCTGGAACCTAGTCAAATAACTACAAATGGAAAATTGTGAAGAGAACTGAGTGAGTGTTGGTCTTTGCTAGTCCAGGGTTAAAAGCTACTTTTCTTTGTACATGTTGTGTAAGGGCCATAAATTCTTGTCCTTTGTTCCAAGCACAGTGCAGGTAACTTGGATGTTTGAACACTTTGATGTCAGTAATTTTGAATGATTGGGGGTTTGGCAATGGTGATTTGGGCCTGTGTCATGAGTACTTACACCCCTCTGTTGCCACCTTAGTTTGCTTTTATCCCTTCTTTCCTCCTCCCAAAACAAGGGAGCTAGGGACGTAAAGCAGCAATAGGGTTGATTGAGCTGATGACAAGTTGTTAACCGTTCAGCCAGGATTACTGCTCTAGAAGTGTGCCTGTTTTCTTGAAAAACATTTCTTGGAAGCTAATTTGCAAAAGCTTTCTCTGTGGGATAAAAGAGGCTCCTTCAAGTTCCTGTGACTGTTGTTTCCTCTGATCCTCTTGGTAGGTGCTGCATTTTCTAGGGGAAATGGTTGCCTGGCTCTGCAGCCTGTGCATTAGAAGTGTGACACCTGGCTTTAAGGTCACATCTCTGCAGATGGGGCAGGATTTTGCATCTTGTGGCACAAATCCATAGGAAGGTCTTTGGCTTGTTGAGAAATGTCCCATTTTTTCTTGAGGGTGGATGGTGGGAAGAATATTTTTTCTCCTCATTTCTTGAAAGTAAAGCAAAAAGGGTTGTTTATTCTGTTCTCTGCTTCTCTCAATCTCCTACTCTCCTCGCTACCTGTATGTCTGCTCTATGCCATTAATGCTAAAACCCGAACTAAAGGAGGAGAAAGTCTGTGTTGGATTATGGAAAGCTGTTCACTCTATATAATTAAAAGGTAACTTGTGTATTTCTGTAATTAGCTGTGCAGTTGTACTGAGTTCTCCAGATTGCAAACAAACAAACTAGAAAGGTATCCTGGCATACCTTAAAATTGCTTTGTTTCCTCTTCTGCTGCTTAGAAGGAGCAGAAGGTCAGCTCTTGCTGAAGTGCATTGATAAAATACCAGCAGTAGAGATGTATTTGGAAGCACATATTTTGCATCAAATATTTGGTGCAGCTTTTCAGCATGTGGTTGCATTTATTCTATAAAGTTGTTTTGGTTTTAATCAGTAAAAGTTTATTTTAGTCTGTTTATTGACAGACTCTGTACTTAGATTTAAGGCCAGTCTGGATGGGGCTCCGAGCAACCCAGTCTAGTGTGAGGTGTCCCTGCCCATGGCAGTGGGGTTGGAACTAGATGATCTTTGAGGTCCCTTCCAATTCTGACAATTCTGTGATTTCTGCATAAACTTTGATCTGACATCTTGCCTCTTTCTGAAGCTGCCCTGGACCTCAACATTTGAAAAGTACTTTGTACTAGAGAGTCCCATAGAAACACCTACGAATTGTCATTTACCAGCACTTCCCACACAGCTCTGCTCAGAAACTCGGGTGTGCAATGGGAGGTGTGTAGGGTCATGCTGTTTGAAAGTTCTCTGTGTGGCAGCTTTTTGTGTTTACAGAGTTAGGTGGGCAAAACCTCAGCTGCTGCACAGTTTGTGCTGCTGAGGTGAGTATTCTTTTATGCCTAGAGTTGGAGATTGTGACAGCTGTTCAAGATACATCCTTAAGGAGTATGAAATGGGAAAAATTAAACTCTCTAAATCCTTATGAGTGATACACAGAATGTCCTTCTAAACAGCCCTTTTCTCACTGCCTGTATATTGTGTGTTTGCAGTTGAAATCTTCTATTGGCAACTGCTTTACTTGTCTGGAACTGTAATGATACCTTTACAAATTCTTGCCTGTATCTTAGTTGTTTGTGATGTAAGGTAATCAAGATAGTCTTTTCCTGAAATTTGTTCAGACACAACAGGGAGTTTATAATGAGTGGAGCAAAGAACAGAATAAATGAGCCACAGAGCTTAATTTACCATGCTGTGGCTTCAGAGTATCTGTTGCATTTTTCTTCTGCACAATATAGAGAATGGTTGCTTACCATTCATGCAGAATTTTGTTGCTAAAACTAATAGTGTAACAAATACCTAGCTTGTTTGACTGCATGATTGTTACAGTAGGGTAGCATGTGCAAAGGAAAACATCCATTTGGAATTTCTCTGTCATTTGGGATGTGGTGATGTGGCTCCGTTGATGCTTTGGTTTTGGCTGCCGAGGGGTGCAGATAGGGAAGTGCAGCAGCATGCTGTGCAGCTGGTCTTTCGAATGGCTTTTCAAACCTCTTGGCCATCTGCAGTGTTCCGCCTTTCGGGTCACACATGCTACTTCCAGTAGGTGCCCAGTAGATGGCAACAAACGCTAGTTTTGGAGTGTAAAATACTTTCCTGTCTCCTTCGTAAAGAAATGGATTCATCCTGTCTTGAAACTCTTCAAGACTTAGTGCGTGTAGTAGCTTATCACAGGTTGTCCACTATGAAACCAGGTATTAGTGCTCACACATTTGAGCTTGTATCATTTGTCACTACAAATCTGTCAAGGTTTGAACTTTTGCTGCATAACATTTCAGTTTAAATAGTTTTAAAATATATGTGTTCTCTAACTTTCTTTTTATAGCTTGGATGAATTTCAACAGGAAGATTTTGTGCAAGATAAAAGCAAACAGGCTGTATCAGGCAGCTTCACAGGTACGTTCCAGTTAGTTGTTACATTAACCTTGGGAGGTTTAAACCTGCTTTTTCTCTGCAGGTCCAAAACAGGCAGCAAAGATAACCCTTGTTTGTCCAGACAGCTATTCTGTACACCTGTCTGCATCAACCTGAAGGGAGCCACTCTAGCAGTGTAGTTAGTGCTGGGTTGAGGGTTGGCCTGGATGATCTTTGAGGTCTCATCCAACCAGGTGTTTTCTGTGATTCTGTAGTGCTAATGTCATTCTACTCAGACATCTCCTTGATGTGTTCTAGAGGATGGTGGAAGGACACTGTCAGGCTGTTCTCCAGTATGGAGAATAAATTCATAGTGACTTTGTTATACAAGTTTTAAGTTAATTTTGTACCTCAGAAGCACTTAGTAGTATAAGACCTCACATTTTCTGTTGGCAGATTCCTCACCTTTGTGATCTGCATGTGATAAAATTCTCTCTCTCTCCAGGAAGGTAGCCCCAAAGCTATGTAGCTAATGAAAAAGACAAATACAAGGTGTAGGGAGGAAGTGAATGAAGCATACAAGCCATTAATAATACTTAGTTTAGGTATTTTTCTAAGTTAATATTAGTGATATATCTCAGGTGCAAAGTGGGAATCAAATACTTCAGCCTGTGCTTTAGGGTAACAGGAAATGTAACTATAAAGCAGAACTGCACTGGCTGAGTTTACTAACAAAAGTGTGGCAAGGAAAACTTTCTAGTAGTGTAGGCTGGTGATCAAAGTAACTTCCATTTCTTTACAGGGAAGAAACATCTGCTGTATCCTGCAATTCTGCAGTAGTTTGTTGGGGTTGTTTTAAAGTCCTTCTGCTTACTGAATGCAAAATAGGGTTCCTATCAGTTGTTTTGTAAGAAGTCATGTGTTTGTCATATCCATTTTCATACAAACTTTGGTGCTGAGACAGAATAGAATAAACCAGGTTGGAAGAGACCTTCAAGATCATTGCGTCCAACCTATCATCCAACATGCTCTCTGTAGCTAGAGCAGTTCAATCATTTGTTCTATTTTTCTGCTAAAGTGCAGTCAGATTGTTAGAGATTTCAGCACCTTACTGTTCAAGCAACCAGTGGTGGCTGTTTCTACTGCACTGTCCTAACTACACATCTGTGTAGGCTAAGTTAATGGTGAGTGTAAAAGTAGGACACACAAGTTAGAGCAACAATGCTATATTCAGGGAGAAAAAAAATCAACTCCTGACTCAAATTTTAGCAAGAGAAAGGGGGTTTTTAATCTCACTTCTTGCATTCTGCCATTTTTATGTACTTCATTTGCCTTATTAAATCTTCATCCTTGTAGAGAATACTGTAATTCTCAAGTAAAATGGTGAGGAAAACATGCTGCTTTGTGTAGCAGCTTTCATATCCCCCTTTACATTAAATGAAGAACTCCACTATTGTTAGGAAAGTCTTGCTTTATGCAATCCAGAGCTCACTTTCCATCCCAGCATTAATGTCAATTTTTCAATTCACTCTCCTTTGTTGTCTAATTGAATGCAGCAAGGCTCTTTCTTTCCTTGCTGAATGTTCTTGCATTCGTCATATCAATTTTGTGTATGTTCTGGGTTTTTCATTTTGGAACATCCTGATACTCCATCATAGCAATTATGACACTAAAAAAAAAGAAGCAAAGAAAAGCATGTGCTGGTAGAGAAATGTTGGGGTGGGTAAGGCTATTTGATGAGGAGATGCAAGGCTACACTGGGGATATTTTGAAATGAGATTTCTGCTGAGCAGAAGGTGGGATTTAGCACTTGCCTTCAAAATTGGAAGGGATGGTTGTATAAGCTTTTACCATTAACAGTCCTCAAGTGATGTAGTAGGAAAGAAGAATGGAGCTATCATCCACTGTACAGCAGGAAACTTTAATGTAGCATAGCCTTCAATGTAAGCACAGAAATACTGTGCAAGGGATCAAAAAAGTTTGCCTCCACTTGTTTCCCTGGTTTCTGGCTGTGAATTGAACCAAGCTACATACTCTTCAAAAGCAAGCCACGATGAAGGTCTTGGATGGGTGAAATACATCTTTTTATGACATGTCTATCCTCAAAGGTTACCAGTTTATGCATGTTCCAACCCAACTTGAATTCTGTTGTATGTTTTGAACATTCTGCCACATCTTCATGATCAAAATGTTAGCTATTTCTACAATGTAAACTCTTTCTCATCTACCAGAGAAGGGATAAGATTCAAAAGGCATAAAAGCAACTAAATATTTTCTGTGTTTCTAATAGACCAAGAAGGAATGACTGATACACCTGAAGCTGAAGAGACTGGAAGAACTTGTGACTCCTGGCAAAGTGACCTGTGGACACAAGTGAAAGACAAGTTAATGAAGTATTTGCATCACAGCAAAATTTTCCCAGAAAGCATCCCACGTAAATTCGAGTACAACCGCAAGGACTTATTTGTGCAGCAGTACAACCTTCATGCAGCAGTGCACCAGCCCAAAGAAGCAGAGAAAAATATTAATGAGTTTAGAAGTGCCAGTGGCCTTGGGTATTATGAAGTGACAGTTCTGGGTAAGTATATGGTAGCTTGGCCTGATCTAGTGTGAGGTGTCCCTGTCCATGGCAGGGGATTGGAACTAGATGACCCTTGAGGTCCCTTCCAACCCTGACAATTCTGTGATTTCATGTAACTGCAGTTTTGTGCATAGGTTTATCTGTATCATTTGAAGAATGTGTAGAGTCCTTAAGATACTGACTGTTACAGTTAGAGGTAGGTCCTGTTCGTTAATTCAACAGTCTGATATCACCAGTGAAATTAATCAATGGCACTTGATTGTCAGCTGGCTTTGCTGCTGGACCTACATTCCTCAGAAATAAGTTAGTGTCCTTCAGGGGAGCAAGACAACTGTAAATTCTTCTTTTGAGCTTTATTCTCATTGAGTAGTTTTTCTGAATGCTGTTCCTCCTAAAGTGCCTTCCTGCCATGCTAGGAAATTAAGGACTGTGTTTTAGCCATACTCATGAAGGGCTCCCTGCTGCTTCTGGTTAGCACAAAACATCAGTTGGTTGATCTTTATTTCTTAAAATACATACATCAACTTACACACCTGTTAGTCTTACTGTAGAATATTGAATCTGTTGGATTTTGTTTTCCCATTAAAAGGAGAAGAAAATTGCCTAGCTTAATGATGCTAATGTTAAGTTCCCATCATTTAGAAGTTTCCATTATGTGCTAAGGGAGATTTGCAGAGAGATGATGTTTGCATATCAGTCATTAGAACCCTGGGATTTACAACATAATATTTCAAGACAAAAGTAGCACAGGTACTGCACCACAGACTGCATATGTACACAGGCTGTAACATCAATTTTTCTTCCCTTGTAGCAGCAATGAAGTTAAGGAGTGGGAAATGGCTTCCAATGTTGGTTTAGAATTCGTGAGCTAATGGCATTGTTAGCCTTAAATCATCATATGCTGTAACATCATATCAGTTTGAATGTGCTTATGTATAAATATATACATGCTGGAGGTGGGGAGATTCAGGCTAGATGTGAGGAGGAGGTTCTTCACCATGAGAGTGGTGAAACCCTGGAATGGGTTGTCCAGGGAGGTGGTCGAGGCCCTGTCCCTGGAGGTGTTTAAGACCAGGCTGGATGAGGCTCTGGCCAGCCTGATCTAGTGTGGGGTGTCCCTGCCCATGGCAGGGGGGTTGGAACTAGATGATCCTTGTGGTCCCTTCCAACCCTGACTGATACTATGATAGAAGTGTCTTTTTAGTCCTTAGTTATTAATTAGTAGACAAAGAACAATGAAATTAGAGTCAGTGCAATAGGTTGAAATTAGAGTTGGTGCCTGCAATAGATTGTGTTTTAAAAAGAAGAAATGGTTCATGACATTGCTAATGGGATGAAGGTGAAGTTTTCTGCTAACTTAAATATTTATTTTTCCAAAGGTATAAACCATGATGTTGCAATAGATGTTGCATTCCTTCCACTCTTCTGTCCTGAAGATCCTCACTTATTTCAGCTAGATGACACCGAAAATGATACATTGCTCTCTTGTATGAGTCACGTCTCTGCATGTCAGCAGAAGGCCACTAACAATGGAAAGCTTTGTGGTGTGTTTCCACTTTCAGGTGAGACTGGCTTTCACTCGTCATTTCTTGTTCCATCTTTCAGTGCAAGAGGTAGTCTTCTATAGAAATCTTTGATGTAGGTTTGACATTGTGAAAGGCACATGAACTCTCTGTGACCATCGTTAGTAAATGCAATACTGAACCTTGAAGGCATTTATTTCAGTACAGCGGTTCTCATACTCTGAGGATAGTATTTTAATATCCAAACCAGGAACTCCTCAGTGACCTAGACAATATTTACAGGTTGATGCAAAATCAGACTGATCTAGAATGCAGAATGTGTGGCTTGATCTGCTGAGAAGGAGAGTGAAATAACTGTCAATCGATTAGTCCCTTTCACTGGTGTCACTCTGAACAGCTGCTGTAATGCAACCTGCAGTGCCTATAAACTGCAGTATTTGCCTGATACTGAATTATTTTCCTTCAGATTATGCTTCTATTTACTAGCACCTCACAAGAAATATGGTGAACACTCTTAATGTGTATCCTCCTGCAAAGTGCAATATATACAAGCATTGAGCTTTCCTGCATGTTTAGACACACCTGACTTTGTTTAAATACATCTTTGCTTTTCCATGAATACTACTATGAAATCTGAGATTCACTCATGGGCAGAGTCCGAGGGCATGAGATTTAACACATCCAAGTGCCAGGTTCTACACATTGGCCACAGCAACCCCATGCAGGGCTACAGGCTGGGGTCAGAGTGGCTGGAGAGCAGCCAGGCAGAAAGGGACCTGGGGATACTGGTTGATAGTAGGCTGAACATGAGCCTGCAGTGTGCCCAGGCATCCAAGAAGGCCAATGGCATCCTGGCCTTTATCAGGAACAGTGTGGCCAGCAGGAACAGGGGGGTCATTCTGGCCCTGTACACCGCACTGGTTAGGCCACACCTTGAGTCCTGTGTCCAGGTCTGGGCCCCTCAGTTTAGGAAAGATGTTGAGTTGCTGGAATGTGTCCAGAGAAGGGCAACAAAGCTGCTGAGGGGTTTGGAGCACAAGCCCTATGAAGAGAGGCTGAGGGAGCTGGGGCTGCATAGCCTGGAGAAGAGGAGGCTCAGGGGAGACCTTATTGCTCTCTACAACTGTCTGAAGGGAAGTTGTAGCCAGGTGGGGGCTGGTCTCTTCTCCCAGGCAACCAGTACCAGAACAAGAGGACACAGACTGTGCCAGGGGAGGTTTAGGCTGGATGTTAGGAAGAAGTTCTTTCTAGAAAGAGTGGCCATTGGAATGGGCTGCCTGGGGAGGTGGTGGGAGTCACCATCACTGGTGGAAGTGTTTAGGAAGAGACTTGATAGGGTGCTTGGTGCCATGGTTCAGTTGATTAGATAGTGTTGGATGATAGGTTGGACGCAATGATCTCAAAGGTCTCTTCCAACCTGGTTCATTCTACTCTAATATGGATTTCAGCTTTTCTGTATCTGAGTTCTGATACTGTCGCTTCTTGGGATTGAATTTACTAGTAAAATTCTACAAAAATGGAATCAAATAAATCCCAGTAGGCTTTTCACTGAAAGCAGGTTGATCTGCATGGAAAACAATGGCAATTCAGTATACCTTTTTTCTCTGCCCTTCTATTGAAATACCTTTTCTTCACTTCTAGATGAAATTGTAAAAGCAGCGATGGATCTAGATGGCAAACACGTTGTCTGCATCCTGGATGTCTGCCACTTGGGTGAAGATAAGGTAGAAGTCTTTCTGAGCAAAATCTACAAGACAGTGGAACCTGATGTGATGGATCCAGTGTGATTTAATAATTTATTTTCCAAATGTATGTTGTTCAAAAGGAGGGACATAAAATTCCTGTAACTTGAATATACCCTCTACACATTGCACTTTCTAGAGCTATCAGGCACAAACAGGAAATTTAGATTCTTAGAGCAATTGTGACGGTCATCCACATAACTGAGAAGGATGATTGTTGGCTTTAGTTTGGCTTTATTTTATTTTCAGTCTTGACACAGATTCCACAGTGTTTTGGTCACTTATGTTCAAGAAGGATGACTAGGGAGTACAGGCACCTTTTTTTCTGACAGGGTACCAAGGAGTGGAGCGTGATTGTCGCCTCTCTGCCTGTGCACATAGATACACAGGAAACACAGATATCTGAGAAAGGGCTGAGAAGAGAGGCAGGTTTTCCCCATGCTAAAGGCAACGTCTGCAGAAGAATTAACTGTCTGTGATACAAATTTAGGCTAGAAATCAGATACTGTTGATGTAGTGATCTTTTTGTGAGAGGTACTAGGGACAGCCTAACTGCTCTTTGGTCCTGAAGCTTACTGTGTTAGTGAGAGGCATTAAATGCCATAGTGCCTTTAGTATTGGTGACTGGACTCAAGTGATCCAAGAAGGCACAGCGACCGCTGTGTGTTTTTGTTTTTTATATGTCTGCTTTTGTATATACAGTGTTGGGTAGTGAGTGTAGTACCCAAAGTTTTGGAAAGTATTTTATTTATTGATTTAAAAAAAAAAATAAAAAGATAAATTAAAAAAAAAACACCCAAACAACTCCTTTGAACCTTCTTGGTGGAACTGGCTTCTAGCTTTGCAAGACAACAACTATCTTGAAGGAGTGCTTAGCATAGCAGGATACACAGTTTGTGTATCATCATTGAATGTTTTTCTATTGATCCTCCCTGTGCCCATTATTATTATTTTTTGTATAATAGCTGTATGCTGAGTGCATGAAGGAGCTCAGCAGCTGCTGCTTCCACAAGAGCAAGAGAGACTAGAATTCTGTCAACTTCTTATCTTTCTGCTAAGTAGCACCTGGCTCCTGCTGAGTTCAGAACCAGTCCCACTTTTTCTTCCCATGTCAAACAGTCTCAACAACTGGATCCTTAGGAAATTATTCTCAAGCAGAAGCTCAAACTTCCTGCAGTTTGACAACCTGTCTATGTGAAATGCTGGTCTCCGTTCAGCTCTTTGAGAAGAGATAATTGCGTTGTGGCAGTTCGCCAATTAAATTGCACCGTTCTTTTCCAAAGCCTAGAGAGTCGATTCATAGGAACAAGTTTATTCTTTTGTGGTAAACTTCTAGGCATATTTTAGCAGGCTGTTGGTAATTGGGAAGTCTCTCTTTCAACTAGTAGCTCCGTTCCATCTGCCCTGGGGACAGAGGGCTTTGTCTTCAGGTACTTAAATTCGGTGCCTAACTTCAGTTAATGGTGATTGAAGGAGGAGAAGTCGCTGCTCTTATTATAGTGCAAGTTCATAGGCAACTTCAGATAAAAAGTCAAAGCCTTAACGTCCTGAAGAAACTGGTTAAATTACTCTGTCTCTAGTGTGGTTTACACTTTAAAAATATATTAATGAGAAAAGTTTAGTTAAATAGCACAAGGACTAAAACTTAATGAAATGTGACTGTGTTGTATGTTTATATGTTGTATGGATCACATAGTATTAATTCTAGAGCGGTGTTCATGACCTTATGCCTTTCAGAGTACATTGTAGCCTCCCACAGAAGGCAAAATGAAAGCACACAAGCTGGAGGGGAGTGCACAGTGTTGCTCTGTATAATCTCATTGCTTCTGGGCATGTGAAGATTAGAAGCCATTGCTCTAGAATGAGAGAGATTAGCACCAGCACTTCGCGGACCAAACTGAGCCGTGCTGACTGTGTCAGCCAGTGTTTTTTTATTTAGATGCACTTCAGGTCGAAGTCTAATTTTAATGAAGCCATTAACTCTAGAAGCAATTTTAAAAGTAATTGTCTTTATACAAAGGGACTGCTGTGGCTAACTGTCACAGTGCCATGTATTCAGCTGTTCTGGTCATTCCCATCCATCCTGTGAAACAGAAATGCAGCAAAGGCTGTTTGCTGCGTTGCACCGTACTATGTTTTAAACGTGTAGCATTAATCATTTCAACCTCCATGTTAGGACTTCCTAAGAAATGCCATAATGCTGTGGAATATGGATAATAATGAGCTTGAGACTTTAAAGTATGTACTTTATTTTACAGAAGCTTTATTTGATTTTTTTTCATAGCAAAAGCTGAGAAGGAGAGAGGTTTTAAAGTGCCAAAGTTAGAAGCATAGGCTGCCTGTGTGTAGAGAATATTCAATGTCTGTAGTAAACATGGGAATTCTACTCTGGGTCATTCTGTAGTGGCACCTACCCCATCCCTCCCAGTTATACTGAACTTCATATGCTGACTTCCGTGTCTGAAGTGTTTCAGTGTTAACACGGTTCCACCACAGTCTCCCTCCTCCCTGTCAAGCCAACACTGTGGCACTGTGGCAAAGGTCCTCTGCGAATAAACTGCTTGGCTGACTTACTGCACTTCATGTTTATTAACACAAGTATAAAGCAAATGTATTCTTGATACTGAATCTGTCCATATGTTAAACCAAGACACGGAGCCTTTACTCCTGCAAAATGTCATAGGCATCATCTTTCTTGCTGCCGTGTTTTGCCACTCCTGATGGTAAAGTCTGAGTACTTTTCCTAACTGCAGGATTCATACCCAGCCAAAGCACTGTACTCTAAAATCCTGCATTTGCCTGTTTCTTATTGTTTCCAGCATTAATTTCAAGGAAAACTAGAGGAAGGTGAACTGTACATAGCTAATGGTACTTTTTAGCGTATAAAACTTGCTGTCATATATCCTAGAGGTAAGAAAAGGTTTAATTAATTAAATGTAGAACTAGTGCAACACTGAAAACTGGAGACTGTAAATAAATTAATATATGTAAACACCTTGGTTCGTTGTTTTTTTCTTTTCCACTTCTGCATGCTGTTTCAGTTTTCCAAGACTTCTTTTCTCCACAGTCATGCTCACACTTTGAGAGAATCTGTACAGGAGAACTCAAGAACTTCCATTAAAATCCATGCCACCCATTTCAGCTTCTCTTCGCTTTCAGCACTATGTACAGGCATGACTTCAGCAGAAAACCAGGATGTGGGTCCTGGTAACATCTCAATTTGTCCTTTGTTTGCATTAGGGACTACAGAGTTCTGGAATTAGTAAGATTTTCATTTTTCTGTTGCAATGTGAGAAAACAAGAGTTTACATTAGTGATTGCTGTGTAGTGCAACACAACACCGAGTGAATTTAGAGAAAGAATCTGTGGAGCTGAGTTGTGTGGCAGTCATTCAGGCATCTCGGTGTAACTTTTCAAAGTGAAGCAGGCTGTGAAAATGAGCTGCAAGAAGCAGGAGCTTGCCTCTCTCATCAGTTTGGGTGATTCTACATCTTTTGCATTGCTATAAATCACTATTAAAATCAGTTTATTATAAACACCAGAACAGTCTGGCCCTGGCTGAGGAAATTATGTACCCTAACTTCAGTTAATGGCAGTTGAAAGAGGGATGCAGCTGTCTTTGTTATAGTGTGAGTTCATAGGCAGATTCAGATACAAAACAAAAGCCTTCACATCCTAAAGGAACTGATGAAATCATTTTGAATGACTGAAAGAATCTGGGGAATGATTTGGTTATCTTAGTCTTTAAGATGAGTACATATTTTTTAATGTTTCCTTCCCCTCCACTTTTGACATTTATAACAGGGTCATTTGCATCACAGATTGCATCGTGAAGCGAGCTTACATCACTGAATGAAAGATGGCCTGAGCCTCTGAAGGGATGTTCAGGGTGAAATTGGAGCAGAGGGCTTGAGCAGTCTCTTAGGAGGCAGCACCAGAGCTAGAGGCTGTGCAGTAATGGGGGAGAAGGGAAAGAACAGGGCTTTGTGAAAAAGGAGCAGGAGGTTGGGGCCGAAGGTTACTTGCAAGTCTTCAGTCTTTCTCTATTACACAACGGGCAGGTGCGTCACTTGTCCCGCCCCAGCCCCCACTCCAGATAAGCTCACTGACACCTCGAGGACTCACCTGGGCGGTGTCAAGTTCCTGCTGGAACTGAAATTTCAAACTCCGCAGCAGGCTGTGGGCTAACGACGACTGCGACCGGCCAAAAATATCTGTACAGACATCTACATTTTGTGCTTGTATGAATAAGCAATGAAGCCAGCGGCTAGGGTCAGTTTTTCCTGCCTCCTGGTGGTTGCCAGTGTTCTCCTCAGGACTGCAGAGGCGTTTGCTGTGCGCGCCTCCGTAAGGTTACACTATTTCGACAGCACTAGCAACAGGTCTGTGTCTGAGCAGTGCGAATGTGGCCTGTATGGATTAAATTCCCCTCTGCTTAGCGCCGAGGGGCTCGTGAGCGTTCCAAAATCTGCTAATCTTCAAGCCTGCGACATGAACACCCAGTTCAACGTCACACAGCTGCCGTGGATAGCGCTGATTGAGAGAGGCAACTGCAGCTTTACTGAAAAAATCAATGTGGCAGCCAGAAGGGGTGCAAGAGCAGCTGTGATCTACAACACGCCGGACAAAGGCAACACCACCGTCCTGATGTCGCATTTCGGTGAGTAGCACGGTGCGGAGGGTTGCACCTGAGCGTTTCTCCGAGCAACCTGATCTAGTGTGAGGTGTCCCTGCCCACAGCAGGGGGGTTGGAACTAGGTGATCCTTGAGGTCCTTTCTAGCCCTGACAATTCTGTGATTCTGTGGAGGTTGCTTGGCCCAGCAGAACTGGGTTATAAGGAAACAGTTGTGTTTGTGGATGAGTGTTGCTTTTATCAAGGAGCTCGACAGGGAAATAAACGTGTTATGCAATTTGAGTCTAGACTGAGTAAGGAATACTCTGCTGTAACGTTCTGAGTTCAGCCCAGGGCAGGCAAACCGGCAAGCCTCTGAAGTTGGTAGCAGTTTTCACTTCCACAGCACACAGATTATTTCAGAAAGTGATGTAGAGAAACCCACAGAGGGTCCTCTGAAAGCACGAGGTGGGTGTCAAAGTTAGAGGACACAAATGAGCCAGCAGCACTGGTATATGCCTTGCAGATGGCAAGCCAGAACTTGCCTTTTCAATGTTTTTTCCATTTTTGTTCTTCTACATAGTTCTAATCCTTTCTGAACAGTGACTGATCTCAGCCTCTTCTGAGATTCCCTAATCCTTAATGAAAGGTTAGACAAAATTGTTATAATTGCCCGTTCTGGCCCGAATTGCTATGAGCTGTCATTAGGGGATGCTCTATTTCTTGGCATTTCTTTCTGTGTGTGTTCCTCTGGGTCAACTTGTCTAATTAGCATTTTAGCACAAAGCATGCAGCTAATTCCATGAAATACACCTTGGTGGAGCTGCACTAGGGATCCTTTGGCTCAAGTCTTGCTCATCTGACTCAGTGAGCAAACTGAGTGATTTTTAATCCAGAGATGAGGCAGCAGTTTTACTGATCAGAATCCCCATGCTGGGTCAGGTTGCCACTTCAGGAAGTTTCTAGTTGTGAAGCCCACGCTGGGAGAGTCCACTGGAGTCAGCCTTCACCAGCTGTTGGGCAGGCTGGCTCTGTCTCAGTTATGCAGCTGTAGAAACATCACAGGTACTTTATAAATACAGCCATTACAAGACTAAAACTGTGCAGTACAGCCCTGAAAGTGCAGTGGCCTGTACTGCATGGCTGGCTTTGACTCTCCTCATACGGTGTGGAGCTTAAATGTTTTACTGGAAACATGTAGCCAATAAACCAAGGCTTTTGTTCTACTTCTGGAGAAGGGATTTAGACTTCAGTGGCCTGCATGTTGATTCAAAGTCACTGGATTTTTTCATTTGGTTTTGGAATGTGCCAGCTCATGCTAACACTGAATGAATAAAGAAGTAACTGTACTGGCTTTATGTAGCTGCAAGATTGGTGCCCACTGCATTTCTTGGGCACAGTGGTGGCCTCAGCTGGCCCAAGCCGAGAGCATGGGCAGGAGCAGGCAGCCTGTTCCCCAGGAGGTAAGCTGAGGAGAATGGGATGAAACCTTGTTTAGACACACTGAGTTATCTGGGGTGTAACAGTCCCAACAGTTAGACTGGACCCCAGAGTTAAGACAATTATTAATTATCAACTCTGAAAGCAGATCCTGAATTTCCAGATGTATTTTTTTTTCTCCCCCAGAACTAGAAAGACTTTTTAAATCTTGAAAGCAGCAGATTTATCACCTGAGAGTGTGTTTCTTGACACAGGGACTCCCATCTTTCTTAATTTTACTTGATTTATTTTTTTCCCTCAAAGATAAATTGTGATTTTTACAGAGCTGGTTTCTATAGTCATCCCCTAGGACTGAACTGGACATGACCATCTACCTGGGGGCAAAGAGGGTGTATGAATCAGTACCGCAGTCACGTGTTAAACCACCGTGAGGGCAAAATACTTCGGTGAGATGAGCTCTTTGTCTAATCAGTGTAGGAGAAATATCTCTCTATATTTGTGTCCCTTAGTGCAAAGTGCAGAGCCATACCTCCCTCAGGTAATACAGGAAAAGACTGGGAGAGGGGCGGTCCCTAGCACAGTGCTTAGAGCAGAAGAGTGCTTGGACATGATGGATTTTTCTACTGCAGAGCTGTTAACAGGACTGGAGCCTGCCAATGGTGGCATTGCCCAGAGAGGAGAGCGCCATTTGGGTGGGAGACCTTTGGCAATGAGACAACCTATTGCCAGAGCAGTGAGAGAAACATCTGCCTTGCTCCTGTCATCAATCTGTAAGCTCCTGAATGAACAAGGAGCAGCAGCCTAGCCTCCAAGGTTATCAGCCAGCTCTTGGTTGGGCCAGCCCTGACATCTTTAGTCATCTGTCTGTCTTGCTCTGCTGCTGTCTCCTTGGCTGTTTATTAGGCCTTGGGGCCTTGGCTGAAGTTTCAGAGGATCATAGAATACCAGGTTGGAAGGCACTTCAAAGATCATCCTTTGATCAACCTTTCTTGGTAAAAGCAGGATCTAGACCAGATGGCCCAGCATCCTGTGCAGCCAGTCTTTCCAGTGTCCAGTGTTGGGTAAAACAATCATTGCTCCTGCTGCCCTCCTCCCTTCCTGCTGAGCTTAACAGAGAGTCAACAGAGCTCTCTAGAGAACCTCATTTTCTGTTAGAACAGTCCAATGTAGGTACTTCACATTGTAAAACACCTGCTCAGTCTTACAATAAAATAGTTTGTCCAGGGCAAAGTCCAGGTGTGCAGCAAGCATTGGTAATTTGAAGGTGCTGGGAAGGAACAAAAATTAAAAACTTCCCCCTTGGTGACTTCTCCTTTGTCCTCTACCACAGTTCCTTTTACTGGTCATCAGTTTTACCTGTTACTGGTTGTTGATTCATTGGTACACACGCACAAGATAAAACTGAGGGTTTATGATCAAAAATTGTAGTGGTCAAGAGATTAGTAAGAACTTCCTCATTCCTCTCCAGTTAAAACAAATCAGTGGTGGGAAAAGGCTCCACTTGGATCTGAAGGACTTTCTGTAGGTCTGTGTTTGTGTCTTACTCTCATGAAGCTGGCTTGATCCAGTGGTACAGAAACTTAAGTTTTTGCTAGAAGAAAACTGTATCTTTTTCAGTAGTTCCAGAACTTAGCAGATTTGCTTTGGAAAGGAAATGGAATAGGCCTCTGTATCAACATTTTTCCAGTTCCACTCCTCAAAACTTATCAAGTTTCCAGAAACTCCAGAAGTTATCAGGTGTTTGAAATGTAGCCAAATTTAAACAAGGTATTTGGGGGGCCCTTTTTTAGTGGCAAATACCAGACCACAGCTGGTAGCAGAAGAGCAGCGCTCTGCAGGCACAAAGCAGCTGTTTTGAGCAGTGCTGGCGTGGGCCCGGCGGAGGCTCTGTCCTCTTGGCACTGAGATTTTTCTTCTGTTCCTTTACAAGGGCAAATAGGAGACTGGACATAGAAGAAAAATGTGTAATAATAAAATTAAAGCACCATTATTGATGCTATTTGGATACTAGTCCAATACAGCAGCTAAGCTAAAAACATCAAGTGTCTTCTGAAAGGTTTTTCCATGGGGATTTACTAAGACCCAGTGAAAGGGACCTCTTACACTGGTTAAAGCCCACCCAAGGGTCATGAAGAGCAGTAGTCTAGCAGGATGGTTGTACAACAGGAGTAAGCTGACATCTGTTTGTCTGTACAATAGAAATAATTGGCAATACAGACAAGAATTGAGGGGGCAGGGAATAAATTGTTGTGGATCTGCATTTCTTTCCAACTTATTTCCAGGATATCCTGTAGCCTCAAAGTCTAACTTCTGTTATCTCAGAAATATTTTGAGATAGGACCTTATCAGCTCTTTGTGCAATACCTGTTATAAACTTGGGGGGTTACATGCCTGATAGTGGAGTTTGATTTTACCTTTTGTTTTGAAAGCTGATACAGAATCTTGCTCAGATTCCCCATCTTAACTAAGTTATCATTGCTCATTTATCTTCAGAGTCATTTCTGGTTTACAGCACATGTTCAGTTATCAACTGTGTTTACCATAGGAAAAGCCTGGCTCTCTGTCCTAGCTTTGAACAGCCTGGGATCTGCACAAGAGAACAAACGAACTTCCAAGAATGGCCATGCAAAGCAGATGCCATGAACTCCTCTTTTCATGTCTTCCTTGTGAAGCAAATGGCTCTAACAGCAGTCCAGATTTCTCGGTGAAGTCAGTGTTCTCGTAACATAGACTCAGTTCCTCCATTTATTGTCTGAGAAAATTGTCCAAGTGGCTTCATGTCTTTGATGCAGTGAGAGGCCCAGAGGCAGGGAGGGAGCAGCAGGAAGCACACAGCCCTTCACCAGTGGGCTGTCACTAAAAGGAGAGGCTGGGAGAGCTGGGGTGAGTCTGTCTGCAGAAGGCTTGAGAGGTTCTCATTTCTCTGTACAAATTCCTGATAGGGCCAGGGAGGGGAAATATGATGGAGCTAGACTCCTCTCAGTGGTGCCCAGTGTAAGAAGCAGAGGCAATGGGTACAAAGAAGAAATTACATAAGAAAAAACTGCTTCACCATGAGGGTGGTTGAACAGTGGTGGTTGAACAATGGCATCCTGGCCTGCATAGGAATAGTGTGGCCAGCAGGAGCAGGCAAGTATTCTGCCCCTGTACTCAGCACTGGTTAGGCCACACCTCGAGTACTGTGTCCAGTTCTGAGCCCCTCAGTTTAGGAAAGATGTTGAGTTGCTGGAGCATGTCCAGAGAAGGGCAACAAAGCTGCTGAGGGGTTTGGAGCACAGCCCTGTGAGGAGAGGCTGAGGGAGCTGGGGTTGCATAGCCTAGAGAAGAGGAGGCTCAGGGAAGACCTTATTGCTCTCTACAACTACCTGAAGGGAGGTTGTAGCCACGTGGGGGTTGGTCTCTTCTCCCAGGCAACATGTGAGAGAACAAGAGGACACAGTCTCAAGCTGCACCAGGGGAGGTTTAGGCTGGATGTTAGGAAGAAATTCTTCATAGAGAGAGTGATTGGCCATTGGAATGTGCTGCCTAGGGAGGTGGTGGAGTCACCATCACTAGAGGTGTTTAGGAAGAGACTGGATGGGGTGCTTGGTGCCATGGTTCAGTTGATTAGATGGTGTTGGATGACAGGTTGGATTCAATGATCTCAAAGGTCTTTTCCACCCTGGTTAATTCTATTCTGTTCTATTCTATTCTAATGTAATCTCCAAAGGAGGCAACCTTTTCATAGAATCATCATAGGATCATTGAATGGTTTGGGTTGAAAGGTACCTTAAAGATCATCTAGTTCCAATCCCCCTGCCAAGGGCAGGGACACCTCCCATTAGAAAGTGGAATTCCTTCCAGAAAGGCTCCCAACCAGCCATAAAAATCCTCTCAGGCTGCACTTATCTCCAGCGAGCACAGGCTGCCAGAGACCTGTGTTCAGGTTTGGGATTTTCCATAGTTCCCAGATGGAGCCAGCAAAACCCAGAACTTCACCACACTGGCATTTAATACTGTTCCTTTAGCTTCCAAGGTAATCAATGTGATGAGCACTGGGTTTATTTCAGGTGACTGCAAACTGTGACCCACTTGTTCATCCATAAGCTTGCAGACATACAGGGGGCTCAGATTTTGCTTCTGGAAAACCAGCAGAAGGTTTGTCCAGGGACTACAGCAAGGCTCTCTCATGAGCTTCTTCAGTTAGCAAAGCTCAGGAGCGGCTTTGAAAAACTTGAACTACCAGAAAAGGAAGCCAAGCTGCTGACTGACTCTTTCCCCAAAAAAGAGCAAGGTGGCCTCCTCTGTTTAACCTGCTGGAAGCAAACAGCAAAAGAAATATTTGCATCTAATCAAGTCAATCAATCTGGCTTCTAACTTGAAGTGTGGGATATATTATAGAACCTGCACAGCTTTCCTCACTGACCTCTCTTATCAGTCATGCCATTGCAGTTGAAGGTGTATTAGTTGCTAAAACCCCAAAACTGAAGAGAAATAACCTGTAATGGTAGAAGCCTGATGATTGCCTGCAGGTGTGAGTGAAATGAGCCCCAGGGGGCACTGCAGAGTGCCAGTGGTGAGGCTCAGCTCCTGGTGCCTCTTCTTCACTCTGGCACCACTATGAAACACCACAGAAGGATCAATGAAAGCCAACCAGGCAAACTGTGAACTGCCTGAGTGTAACCACCTGAGCAAGGAGCTGGATGAAAACATCTAAGAGTAAAAAGCTTGAGAAAGATCAAGTTTAAATTCTGATTTCCTGAAGCCTCCTGTGGTTTGGAGTGTGGCTCAGGCTCAGGCCAAGACTCAAGCTTGTAGCTCAACTAGATTTGAGCATTTCATGCATTGTTTCTCACAATGTTTTGTGACAGTCTCTCCTGGTGAAGCACAGAGGATGTGGTGGAGAACTTTCTCTCCAGGAGCTCAGTGTAGTGACTCACACCAGGTCATAGTTGGGTTTGGTTCCTTTTATCACCTGGGAGAATTTGAACTCATTTTCTTGCTTCCTTGAAGATCCCTTAGCTTCAGGCAATGCACATTTTGCACCACAGCACTGCAGGGCTGATCCCTGGCTCTACCCAGACCGGTGAACGTTTAGAAGCAGAACAGTAGCTGCTTGGAGTAAATAAGCTGGTTTATGAGCAGAGCACCTAACAAAGTGGTATTTTTTAGCTTGTTCTATACCTGTCCCTGTGTCCTTACATCCCCTCTGACTCCATGTGGGTAACGTTTCTTTCTTTTCCCCTTTTGTGCCCGTATGATTTCCCCTCTCATCCCATCACAAGCCTGAGAGTCTTTTTGCTTCCTTGTTCCTTGAGCTGATAAATCCAACTCACACATAGGTAGGTCTCTTCCAGTCAGGAGCTGGCAATCCAAGGACGACAGCACGTAGCTGTTGAACCTCAGGTTTCTGCATATTGAGGCCATTGGCAAAGTTCCATTGGCATTACTGAAGTTTGTCACAACTTGCATCCTAATTATGCTGTAAATGCTGAGCTCTTGCAGTTGTCTGGTCTTTAGAACCCATGTTGAGGGTGTTGCTGCCTTCAGCTCACGGTCACATAGAGTTTTCAAGACCAACTGCTAAGCTTTCCCTGTTGCGGGAAAGTGAGGGCTTTTCACACAGCTTGTGCAGATTTGATGGAGACAAAGTCAGAACTGAAACTGCACATGCTTGTACCCTGGGTGACAAAGCACCTTGGGGATGTGTTATTGATTTATGCAAGTAACTGCAATCTGTGGCCTTGTAATTTGTGCGTATGCACAAACAAGCCTAGAAAGGGCAAACATTTTGCCTTGGACTCATTTCTTCCTCAGAGGGCCAAGTATCACTATATTTTGCTCTTGAGGATGAGTTCAAGCTGCCAGTCACCTGATGATTCTCAGTTGGTCAACCATATTGCATGCATTATATGGAAAATCCCAGTTCCCAGCTGGATGGAGATTGCCCAATGCACTGCAGGGGAAGGAAACCACTGATTCAGCCCCCTGCTTGGAAACTCCACTGTCACTGAAAAAAGACCACTACTGAATCAACAGGCCTGAGCAGCATCATGCTTCAGCTCCATGTGAAACCAAAACAGACCCAAAGTACATGTTGGCTGGCAAGTCCTGGCCTTTCTTGTATGAGTTTGGAGGTTTGGGGTTTAGTTTTTCAGAGGACTTGTAGGTGCTTTTTTTGCCCAAGGCTCCTTGTCATGACCTGTGGGGAATGCTTTTATCTTTAACTTGCTTGTGTCTCTTAAGTATTGCTTATTTTTATTTATCAATCAGCTTCCTTTGAAAGGAAAGATGGAAAAGGTAATTGCATGAAATTGTGTCTGTGAAGAGAGGCAGAGTGCCTGGGAACTCTGGTCAGTGTATGAACATTCATCCCTCTTTACCTTCTGCCTCTGCTGACTGTTTTACCCTGATCCTCTGGAGTAGCAGAGGGCACATGTAGTGCTGTCAATGATTGGTCCCACTGTGCCAGAAATACAGAGAAACAGTTTGCTTCCCAGGCACCAGGGACTCCTGTGCACATCTGGCTAGCTAAGGGGAAAGTGTTTGGTGCCAGCACACAGGGTGATCTGACGCACTTTGGTTTTCCACATCCAGCGAACAGAGCTGTAGGCTGGAGTTTCCAAGCTGTGTTAGAGCTCAAAATCATAGTAAAACTTAGCAGCGACTGGCTACCTTTGTGTGTCTTCTGCATCTATGCCTGAGGATCACCTCAGATTCTCCTGGAAGCTCCTAAGACCTGCAGGCAGGAGGTAGGGAGGTGCCCAGGCTCTACATCTCCCTCGGCCTGAGCCTGTCCTCCTTGTAAAGCAGCAAAGGACTACAAGTTCTATTCTCATACCTTAATGTTTTTTCCAACTAGCTTAACAAACTTGGAGTGCTTTAGCACACACCATTGCCTACTCTGGAGCAAGTCACCTACCCAAGCCCCTTCTGTTGCTGGTTGTGGCCACGAGCTGGTTCTGGATAAGGAAATGCACCATCTGTTGTCTTTAACTTGTGATTCATGGAATTTTTTTTGTCCCATGACATTCAGTTTTGGGTTTCATTCTAGGGCACTACTTTTGATTGCTTTTTCCATTTTTATAAGTGCTTCTCCTTTCCACTTTGCTCTTCAGTGGAGAAGGCCCAGAGACAACGGTTCAGATCTATATACAGCAGTTGGAGGGTTCAGTGCTGGTCCCTTTAATGCTTGGCCCTAACAGAAGTTTCTGGTGTCCTTGTGAGCTTTCTTCCAAAGACAGAGATCCAGAGCTGGGTACTTGAATAGGGGAAAAATGCAGTTGTGAAGGACATGAACCTACAGGTCTCTCACAAGCAAGATGGCCTGAGTGATCTGGCTTGACATGAAAGAAGCAGTACTTAGTATACACCTATTTTTCTTTTATCTTGAAAAAAATATGTTTAAATATTTATTCCAGTAAGATTTATTCAAGTAAGTTAAAGCTTCAGATAATGATAGGGTCTATCCCTGTAGAAGGGAGTGACAGCATTCTCAGCATTTCACTTTATCTGATAGTCATGTCCTGCTTTTTGAACTTCTCAGAGTCTCCACCAGTAGCCAAGGGGGGGGAAAATGAAAAGCAAAATTACACAGCATTAAATTTTAAATAAGAATCTTCTAAAGTTATGAAGGTCAGCCCTGTGCCAAAAATGCCTTCATGCTCTACCTCTTTTAGATAGAATTCTGGTTCTGTGGGAGCCTATGAATGCTGCCTATCCTGTCCTTCTCACATCCGTGGTCATTAGGGGCCACAGTGCTTTGAATTTCAGGAACTCTGATACAAACCCACAAACCAACGCAGCAGAAGAGAATAGAATAGACCAGGTTGGAAGAGACCTTTGAGATCACAGTATGTTGTACTACTTTTTAATACATTGTACATTGTAGTGATAGGACTAGGGGGAATGGAATGAAGCTGGAGGTGGGGAGATTCAGGCTAGATGTGAGGAGGAGGTTCTTCCCCATGAGAGTGGTGAAACCCTGGAATGGGTTGTCCAGGGAGGTGGTCGAGGCCCCATCCCTGGAGGTGTTTAAGACCAGGCTGGATGAGGCTCTGGGCAGCCTGATCTAGTGTAGGGTGTCCCTGCCCGTGGCAGGGGGGTTGGAACTAGATGATCCTTGTGGTCCCTTCCAACCCTGAATGATACTATGATACCACATGTCACAGCCTCTACAGTGTCTGGCCTCTTTCTCCAAAACAAAATGTATTTTCTCCACATTACAAACTCTCAGCTTTTTATGAAACAGACAAACAACCCACCAACAAAACCAGCAACCAAACAAACCAACCCCAAACAACCAATCAGCAAAAATCCCTGCCTTATCAACCCTCCTCCTGCCTGGTCCTGGTGGGCTTCCTGGCAGCAGGGACTATTTCTAATTGCTGCTCAAGGCACAGCTTTTCTGTTGTGAATTGCAGGTAACTAAGGTGCAAGTCGTCAGACAAAGGATACTTTTTCAGAGAGGACTGAAGGTCACACTTTGGTGAGGCTGCAAAGCTGTTTATTAATTATCATTCTGAAAGGAAATTTAATGAGTGAAAGCCCCAAAAGTTCTGAATGTGAGATACGCAGCTTAAAATAGGTGTAACCAGCACACTGCTTTTGAAACACATTGTTTTGACTCTGCTGGGGTGTCCCACTGCACTCCCAACACTGATCCAGCCACCTCACCTGGCTCCTCTCAGTTGTGCTGCTGGAGGAGCTGCTTACTGTGCCAGGATGCACAGACTGGTGACTTCCAGTGTTTATGTAGGACAGGCTGTTGTCACCACAAGTGTGCACTTTTTTGCCCCAGCCCAAGCACTCAGCTTCATTTGCTTTTCTAGCCTGAGGAATTCCTGAACTGTGGTGAACAAGCTCTCTGTGTGCCAGCCCCCCATTGTTTTCAGGCAAGCAGAAACATTGCCTGACCAAAGAATCAGAAACTTGGTATCAAAATTATGCCATGGCAGCAAGATGTTAGCACTCACGTTCAGAGCAATTTTGTTTCTTGTTACTGCTCTTTGAGCTGCATGGTGAGAAGCTCGGGTTTAGGCTCCGTGTTAATTTTGGTGAGATCACCAAACGTGCTGTAGGCATTTTGCCACCAGGCAGTAGCTTGGACAGCATGCACATTTCCCACCAGCTGCTGAAGACCAGGGAAATTAACCACCACCACCCAAAGCAAGGCTGGGGGGGTGATGAAGAGCTGTGTCCCAGCACAGAGCTGTTGCCATGCCCTGTAGCTCTGCTCTTGGGCAGCAGAAAGAACTTCGCACCCACATACAGCTGCACCCACACCCATGATGCTGCTTTAATAGACTCACATGACAAACTCTGATGTATGGAAGCATAAGAGATTGTGGGTAAGCCTTATAGTCAAAATTCACGGAATTATAAGAAGCTGTGTAACCCAGGGAGGTTCCAATCTTTGTCTTTCATCCAATTTCATCTCAGTGAAAATGCTGGAGCAAAACATCCCTAAAGCTTTAGAGGCTGCTGTGTATTGCATAAAGTTTGGTTATATTTTCAGTGTTGTTAAGTTGTCCCCTGCACCTATAAGGAATAGGTTTCAAAACAAACCTATGCCTCTCTGACTGCTTACAGATACGCTGCTTACTATAGCTAGAGATGTTGCTCTTGTCTGCTTAGATGTGAGTGAGAAAATGTGAAGTTTAAGTTAGGACAAAAGAGTTCTCTTAGAATCATAGGATTGTTTGAATTGGAAGGCACCTTTAAAGGCCATCTAGTCCAGCCCCCTGTAGTCACCAGGGACATTTACAACCAGATCAGGTTGCTCAGAGACCCATCCAACGTGATCTGGAATGATTCCAGTGATGGGGCTTCTACTGTGTCTCTGGGCAACCTGGGCCAGTGTTTCACCACCCTCACTGCATCAAATTTCTTACTTATATCTAGTCTAAGTCTTTGCTCTTTTAGATTAAAACCATCACCTCTTGTACTGTCACAGCAGGCCCTGCTAAAAATATTGTCCCCAGCTTTCTCACAGGTCCCCTTCAAGACTGAAAGGGCACAATAAGGTGTCCTTGGAGCCTTCTCTCTTCCAGGCTGAAGAACCCCAACTCTTTCAGCCTTTTTTCACAGAAGAAGTATTCCAGCCCTCTGATCATTTTTTTGGCTCTTTCCAGCCTCAAAAATGTCTTTCTTGTGCAGAGGACTTCAGAGTTAAACACAGCATGGCAGGTGGGATCTCACAAGAGTGGAGCAGAGGGGGAGAATCACCTCCCTCGATCTGCTGCCCATGCTGCTTTGGATGCAGCCTGGGATACAAGCTAGCTTTCTGTGCTGTGAGTGTACACTGCTGGGTCATGTCCAGCTTTTCATCTATCAGCTTGGTAAACTTGGTGTGTTTAGCAATATTGATCTTTAGCAAATTGCTTCATCTGCTCTTTATTACCTGAATGAAAATGTAATGGCAGGGGTGGACACCAGTGGACTGGGTTGGTTTCAAAGCCTCTGCTTCCAGCTGTCATTCAAACCCAAGCTAGGTTTGACCATGTAATGCTCATTGTCCTGCTTTATCACTGGTCAAGTGAAGGAAAATGTGTGCCATGGATCAGAGCCTAGTTATCAGCCACATGGCTTCAGAACCAGCCAAAAGCCTGCACTGGAAATGGAGCGGTGCCAGCTCGTACCAGAAAGAGTTTAGCTCTGTGTTTACACTAATTCTGTTGGTGATTGCCCAGGCAGCAGCTGATCTTGTGCCATGTAATCAGGGCACAGGAGAAATCCTTTCTAGAGGATAGGCTCCCACCCAGAGAGCCAGCCAGCCCTCTGCGGATGTGTTTGAGCAGGTGGGGGGGGCAAGTCCTGCAGGCAAGCTGATGGCAACAGTCAGGAGAGTAGCTATTTGGAGAAGAGGAGCTTGAAATGTTGCTGTTTCCCCTACTATCTCCCTTTCTTGCCTCAGATTCCCTGGTGAGGCTCCACAGCATGTCACCCTCTTAGTTCCAGTGATTCTGCCAGCACACTGCCTGATGCAGAACAGCCTGGTACAGAACAGCCTGGAACAGAAACGTGTATGCAGCAGAGCAAGGGCACAAACTGGCTGCCCAAAACAGAGCCCCTGAAGAAACAGGGCTTTTCATTGCCCGTCACACAGACCCAATAACAATTAACTGTGCAAACACAACTAATATATAGATGAAAAAAGTGGTTTTGGTTGAAGTGGCAGGTTTATGGTGTATGTCTAATGAGAGGGAGAACAATGGCCAGTGAGTTAACCCAGTGAACACAGTACTCTATAAACCAATTTCAGGTAGAATTGATACTGTGTGTTGCTGAGTGTTCAGCAAATATTAACTCAACCGTGCGAAGCTGGCTGGGTAATGGCTGGACCCTGGGTGCTGGGGCTGCTGTGCCCAGGAACTGCTGTGCCCAGGAGCTGCTGTGGAGCTGGCCTCTTTAGGGGGTGATCAGAGGCCTGCTGGAACTCCTGGTGCTCCCTTCCTGGAAGCAATCCAAGGAGTTATCCCTTGCTCCTGAGAGGTAATGTCAGGAGGAACCATGACTTCTGACAGGACAGACAACTAGGCTGGTGAAAGGTCTGGAGAACAGGTCTTATGAGGAACAGCTGAGGAAGCTAAGAGTAACCCTATTGCTCTCTTCAACTGCCTGAAAGCAGTTTGGAGCCAGGTGGCAGTTGGTCTTTTCTCCCACACAGCTGGAAACAGGGTGAGAGGAAATTGCCTTAAATTGTGCCAGCAGAGATTTAGCTTGGATGTTAGGAAAAATGTCTTTCCCCAAAGAGTGGTCAAGCAATGGGACAAGCTGCCCAGGGAAGTGGTAGAGTCACCCTCCTTGGAGTTGTTCAGAAAATGCCTAGGCATGGCAATTCAGGACATGTGGGCATGCTGGTGTTGGGCTGACGGTTGTACTTGATGATCTGACTTCTGAAGGCTTTTCCAATCCTAATGATTCTGTAAGACCTGGGTGGGTGACCCCCTGCATCCTTCCCGGGAAGCCACACCGCGTGGTTACCTTCTTGCCCTGGGAGATGATCTGGCGAGGGGGCGTTCGCAGCTCTCGGTATCCCCTGGCCAGCTCCAGCATCGGCTGCAGCGGGGCGCAGCGGTGCCGGGGACTCCCGGTGTGACTCCCGGTGGGGTGCGGGGGGGGGGGGGGCGTGCCGCGGAGGAGGCGGCCCCGCTCCTCCCCCGTGGGCGGTGGCGGAGCCGCGGCGATTTTAGGCGGTATCGGCGAGGTCGGGCTGTGCCGTGATGTCGTCGGGGACCGCGTTGTTAGCGCTGGCCGCGCTGCTCTGCGCCGCCTCGCCGCTGGGTCCTGGTGGGGCGGCGGCGGCGGTGTGGCCAGCCTGGCTCAACGTGTCGTGGGAGGACGCGGCGGACCAGAACCGGAGCGGCTGGGAGGCGAGCGAGAGCGGCCTGTACGGGCAGGACTCGCCGTTACAGGGGGCCTCCGGTGTGCTGGTGCTGCCCGACGGCCGCGACTCCTTCAACGCCTGCAACGCGGGCACCAACTTCAGCAGGGCCCCTGCGCCCGGCAGCGGCGGCTCCCCGGGCTGGCTCGCCCTCATCCAGCGCGGTGGCGGCTGCTCCTTCGCCGACAAGATCCGTCTGGCCGCGGACCGCGGCGCCGCCGCCGCTGTCATCTACAACTACCGCGGCACCGGCAACGAGGTGCTGCCCATGTCCCACCACGGTGAGCGTCCGCTGAAAGCAGGGTCGGGGAAAGCGCATTAGCCAGAGGAGGCTCCTTACGCTGGGAATTGCCCCTGACCTCCTCCATAGGGTGCAAGAACAGAGCACATCCAGGTGATTCAGCCTTCGGTGCATAAACCCAGCTTTGGTATTTAATAAGAGGCTGCAATTCTTCAGTCTCTCCTGCACAAGAAGAGGTTCTGCCTCGACTAGCCCGTCGTGTGTACGGCGCCGCTGTTGTTGGGTTCCCTCTCATTAATGAGTAACGGCTGAGGTTGCTGCCGTGGGCTGGGGACAAGCCGGCCGCTGCCTGAGCTTGCTGGCCTGGGTGGGCTGGGCACGGGCCGCAGGTGTGTGCGGGGTGAGGGTAGGAATCGCGTCTCCAGCTTGTCTGGGTTTCTAGTATGACTAGGTATCCGCCCGGAGTTGATGGATTCTAGGGTTGTTAAAGCCTGTAATGTCTTTGGAGTAGATCTGGGGCTCTGCAATAAGCTGGCTTTCCACACAGACACTTTGCCCCTTTGTCCTGTGCTAACCAGCTCAGAAATAGAGACTCATAGTAGGTAAATTCACCAGCAAAATGCCATGTCCACTGTGAAGCAGCTAAAGCTCCTTAAAGGTTGTTTCTGTTTTGCAGAAGCTCAAGACAGGCTCTCTTCTCTCACTATAGAAAGTTTTCTACTTACCAGCAGTGTCGTTTGACTTTGTGTTTTTGCTTTGTTTCATCTTTTAAATGAAGAACCAGATTTGGCTGTATTTCAGGTTAGTGCTTACTGAGAATCAGCCCTGGGCTGAGAGCTGTGTGACTAGTAACAACAGGAGCAGGTGCCCTGTCTGTGGTGGGGCCGGGGAGCTCTGTCCAGCTCTGGGCTGTTAGACTGATGCTCGTGCACCTTGCTGGAACATTTGGGTTCTGATAAATGGCACTTTTTTGGGGGGAAGCCACATCTTCTGCGGAGCAGTAAAACTGTGAGAATGAATAGTGAGTATTACAGCTTTGACTGGTTTGAAAAATTACTATATCCTTGCAGCACCTCTTTTAGAAGGGGTAGAGAGGATTTCTGTCTTAGCCATGGCAGTTTAAGTGTTCTGGCGAGACAAGAAAGCAGTAGCTGCCTCTGGAGGTTCGTTGTGTGCAATCTTAATGAGCTGTATGACCATCTGTACTCAGCTTTAAGAATTTAAAGCATACAGTCTGGATGGGCTCTGGCCTTTCTGAGGCAGAGCTTTCTTATGTAATTAAATAATTTGCTGACCAATGTTATTGAGATCTGGCGGTTGCTGGGTGAGTTCCTGCTGCTGACAGTAGCATCCCTGCCCCAAGCCCTGTTTGCCATATGCCTGCCTAACCCTGCAGCTCTCAGAGGAGCTCCTATGGCGTTGCTGACCTGGGTAGTCGCTGTTGAATCTATTCTTGATGGGATGGTGTATGTCCTCCTGCCCCCTTCTCCATCCTGGTCACCAGGAGACGTATGGCATCTTAATCTTGCTAGAAGCTGCCTCTTGAAATAAGCCGTCTGCTCTCTGCAGGGCCTGTTTGAGAAGTTCCCTCCTTTCCTACACTGTCCTTAAGCTTTCTGCTGAGGGATTTATGTCAGAGTTGCTCTAGTTGTCCTGATTATCCTGCATGATGAGTTACAGGCTTGAGGGCATGTTGAAACTTCCCAGCTGAACTGCAGACAAACAGGACAGGGACTACTTGGAAAGACAGCTTCTGTCAAACCACTTATTTCATCTGCATGACGACTCCTTGCTGTGTCCTAGCATAATTACTGGGCTTGTTGCTTCTGTTGCTCTTGTTCTTTGTCCTTGTTTTAGACCTTTGCTTTCTCTCCTGTTCCACTCTCCCTTTACTTCCTCTCTGGGTTTGAATTATCTTTTTGTGTTATCGTGGTCATCTGAGTTGCTCTTCTCACCTCTTCCCGCAGTGATGCTCTTCATTCTGCTCACAGGCTTTGGTGGCATGCTATGCTTGAGCTGCTTCTGCCCTGTGCCCCTGCTGGGAGCCAACACTCTCCAGTCAAACTTGACAAATGCTGTAGGCTTTCAGCACAGCATGGCCAAGAGGAAGCACGCTACAAATAATCAGTCTCATTCCTTTTGCCAAGTGCAGGATACTCCTTGTATAATGATGTGCAGTGCTGTAGACTGAGCTCAAACTTGAGAGAAGAGCTTTTTATGAACTGTGTTTTGGGACTGATCTCTTCTGCTCTCCAGTGGTGCCACTGGGTGCTCTAACTCCTCTGGAAGCAGTGGTGAAGGTAGCTGTGCTCATTAAGGACAGTTTTTGTGCAACTGCAACTCCTGCCATTCCTGTAACGGCTGCAGCTGTGCGAACAGTGACTTCACAGTCTGGGTTTCCTAACTGGCTTCATTTCTGCTTTAACCGAGCCATCATATGCCACCAAGTGAAACCAAACAATGCTGAGCATTTCCTCCAAGCTGAGGCAGTGGAAGTAGCAGGAGGTGGTTTTTCAGGGCTGAGGGGGAGTTAAGCTAAGCTTTCCCATCTCTTGACATGGCTGGGATAGCATCTTCTCCCTCTTCTCAGCAGGGCATGGGAGCTGTCATCAGCCTGGCAGAGAGAGAAGGTTCCCTGTGGGTGGGCTGTGACGAAAAGTATAGCACAATATGCTTTTATTTGCAGAACTTTTATAGAAGACAAAATTATTAACAGAAGCTTTCTAAAAGTACAGTGTGTCTTTTTTTTTTTGGGGGGGGGTGGGGGTGCTGTCAGACTTGGCTCTTGCAGCAACTTTTTTGTTTGGGGACTTAAATGTGTTTATACTTGACAACAGTGCATGTCCTGGTCATCCTGCTTCCAGAGACTTTTTTTTTTCTTATCATGTTTAGTCTGATAAAGACTTTATTGCCTGGATTAGTGCTCTGTGTGGAAACCTTTTAGTGTGCCAACTTGATAAAACAAACAAACAAAAAACCCCACCAAAAAAAAACCAAACGCAAAAAGCCCCCAACCAAACCTAAAACCCCTGGTACACAGAATACCAAGGATTTAATGGAGTTCAAGGTAATATTTACTTTGTGAGTTCTATAAGCACAAAACTGTATCAAATGGCAAACTTGAGGTTTAAATAGTGTGCCTATTAAGAAGATGGTACCATTCTGTGGCAGGCTGGGCAGGGTTTCAAAGTACAGTTCTGTGTGCTTATAATTTTACCACTCTCTAATCTATATTGACCTTCTGAAAGGAGTTTGATTGGAGAAGAACAGCAGCACGTGGGGGAAAAAGCACATGATGAGTGGGTTTGTTTTAAAGGTTATTTATGATAGAACCAGGCATTTAAGTGGCTTTGGTGTCCGAGTATGGTAGCAACCATGAAAAGTGTTCTTTGGTGTTAAGTATTTCCCTAAAGCTGGTAGAGAATGATTCTTTGCAGAATTCTATTGTGATCACTGTTTAGTTGTGGTTTTTCTCTTGTTGTGTACTCTAGCTCTCAGAAGCAAATCATCTGATCTGATGCAGGCTTATTCTGGAGAAGCACAGCTTAAAATTCTGGCTAAAACAGTACCAGTGTGTCTCAGGCTAACAGGATCTGGTTCAAGTGTAAACATGCATCAGTGGAGGAAATGGAAAAGAAAGGTTAAATATACAGCCCTACCACTTAACTTGTTCTGCAGGAATTTCACTGTGATGGAGGCTAATCTCCATATGCTCAGAGGAAACAGTGCATGGCAAAAGCGTGTAATTGTGCTCTGCTCCTGCTATGTGTGAGGAGGGATCTTTAGAAACAAGCTGAAACTTTGCCATGACATTGAAAGGCTGCTGTGACCTGTAAAACCTGTCAAAGATAGAGAATGGTAATCCCCAGGCAGGCTGTGCTGACACTTTGTAAATGTTGTGTAAACAAACAGTGCACCTCTCCCGTGCAGTGAGGGGAGACGTGTTCAGGGCTGAGGTGAGGAATGAGGATGCATGGTCTAATTGATACTTGCTCTTCCATTTTCCCTGGCTATGGCTGGATGAGCCTCTGTAGATTATTTAGCACTTCCTACCCGCAGCTGCTTACTGGGAGGCAATTTAAATGGACCCACTGTGCCTGGATTATATCTGCAGTCTATAATGCCTGGAGTTCATAGCTCTTTGAGTCTGAGAAAAGCTACCTATGTGCTGCAACTTGGTTTTGTGCTCAGTTCAATTCTTCTGGCTGCTTGGTTTAGAGTGAGCTATGGCACAGCTATAGTGAGATTCAGATAACTGACTCTGGTACAGAGTCTGGCTGATGATGCTTGATATTCCACCTGCAGGGTATGGTAGGGGTGCAACAGTGAGCTGGGTTACCCACAGCACAGAGGTCTGTGAGCAAGCATGCGAGGGACACTGGGAAGCAGGGTTGAGCTTCCTCAACTGCTGGCAGCTTCTGATCCCTTGCTCTTTGGGTTTACTGGTCTGCTGAAATGTGAAAGGATGAATTAAAATCCTAAGTGACAGCTGTGGTAGCAGAGGCTTCATTGTCTGAGACATATGGCCCTAAAACAATGTTGGTGCTTGTTTGCCTCCAGTCTTGAATGTGCCAGTGAGCAAACAGTGGTCAGGCTCAGCACTCTTCCTGTTGTACTGAATGTGATCTGTTGTCTTTCTGCAGACAGATGCCTTCTGGCTTACACTGTGCTGACTTACATTGTTTTATCATTAGCTTTCTCAAACTTACTTGTTTCCATTGAGCTCATAGCTGCTACCAGTATGTTGAGAGCAAGGGATATTAGCTGCAAGCTCAATCTCCTTGAAGAGGGTGAGCATTGCATTTACTAAATGCAATTGCATTTACTAAAGTTACTGCTGAGTAACTTTACTGAAGAATTTCCATTAGGGATGTTGACCACTTTCCCTAAAGGGTTTTAGGTGCTGTTTGCTAGATTGAAAGATGATGCTTCACTCTTCCAAGTGCAACTGACCAAACAGCATGTGAAGGGAGCTGTCCTACAGGTCTCATTCATCTCGGTGCCCTTACTAAGCCTTGGCTGCTATTTTAAAGGATGATTTCATTTTCTGCATGTTCAAAGATTGGCAGCATTTACACAAGAAGGGAGAGGGAGGAAAAAAGGATGGTAATTGTTGGATTCACTTGGCAAATAGCAACTTTTAACACTACTTAAATTGAATGCTCAACCTCCACTATCCCCTGGGGACTCATGGAAACTCAGGTTATGTAAAAACGCATTTGATCTTGATGTGCTTCTGTAGACACACAGCCTGTTTGGTAAAAGCTTCCCCACGGTTTCTAATGTGAAAGTTGTCTTTATCCACAGTAACTGTTAGGTGACCAACGTGCAGGCCAAGCTCACTGAAGAGTCTCCCTAGGCAAACATGGGTGGTAGTTCCTGAGCAGCACAGTCAGGAATGAGGAGCACATGGCAGTATGTGTTTCCAGGCTGATGAGGGCATGAATTTTCCAAGACACATGCTGCTTTTGGGGCAACAAACCCACCAGTGAACAGGGAATTTCTTTTCTTCCCGTTCTGCCATCCTCACCGTGCCTCTTCTAAGGCTCTCTCTCATCTTAAAATTCCCCTCCAATGCTCCCTGCCCCCTTCACTTTTATTTTATTTGAATGTTTATTTTCTGTTTAAAGCTATGGCTATTGCTTCCTACTCCTGCCAATTCTGGTCACTTCTTTTTTTTTTCAAGTGTCTTGCTGTTGGAATGTTTACCTCTGTACTTCGTAAGATTTATATGTTGAGGAGGAAGAGATCAGGCACAGTGCCAGCTGCCAAGTAAAGCAAGCTGAAAGTAGATTTCATTAAGCTTAGGTGCTACTGTGAGCAGGAAGACAGTTCAATCAAAAAGCTGGGATCATAAGGAGCTGTTGCTTTAAATAACTGCAAAGCAGCCTGGAAGTGAGCCATTCTTTTATCTTGGTGCCAGGTAATGTTTGGGGTAGAAAGCATGCAGAGCAGAAGGGGGAGGGACAAGACTACCTACATGTCAGCTATCCAGGCTTAAATTGCTCCTGGAACTGTGACTTTAATCACCCTCCCCTCTTGCAAAGGAGAGAGCTTACTGAAGGGCAGTGGAAGCATGAGGATGACATTTCCTTGGATGGTGTCTGCAATGGAGGACGAATGCTGGCATAGGTGCTGCTCACTCAGATCTGCATTCCTCATTAGACTTGGCCCTGTGCAGGTGGATGACAGCAATCATTACAGGGTTTGTCAACATCGTGCCACGGACAAGAGCAGAGCCAACGTGCAGGCATCTGGTTTCACAGCACTTCTCTGAGGCCCTTGCCTCCAGAGCATGGTGTGGTGCCAAGACACTATGGCTTTTGTGTGCAGTGCTGGCCTTTCATCCCAGCTGATTGCATCATGGCTGTGAGGTGTGCTTGGGCTCTGTGCTCTCTGTTTATTTTCCCTTCTACTGTAACAGATAGCAGTGAACTTGTACTGGCCTGTTCAATAACCACCAGAAATCCCCTGTTTCTTATTATTTCGATCCAGTGAGATAACCCACACTCAAAAGAGAGGCAGTATTTCAAATACTCTTCTTGCATGCCTGAAGAGCCAGGTGTGCTAATCTGGTAGGAAATAGTTGGAGAGTCATCTGACAGTGCCTTTCATGTTCAAATACAGGACATGTCTTGATCTCCTACTGCCTTTTTGCTGATGTAGGAGGGACGCCAGAGGAATACTGCTAGCTGCTTTGAGGCTGAAGGAACACCTGGTGCTGGAATTCTGTCCTGAAAGCACCATATTGTAGAGATAAAAGCAAAGTTCTCACCACCACTTGACCAAGGCCAGGATTTATATTTCATCTCCCTAAACAGTCTTCAGATAGCGAGCTTGCTGTGATTAAGGAAAGCCTATCCTTTCCTTGGGATTTCCAACTCTCAAGTCTGATTTGTTTGTTTGTTCTTTTTGTATGTGAAGCAATCAAAAGCAAACCTAATTTCTTCCATTCTGCCCTTTCTGAGCATGTGTCTCACATAGTGGTCAGCTGGGGCATTCTATAGCTATAGGAAGGAGGTGCAATTGGTTTTTGCTCCTGTAGTTTGAACAGTTTGTGTGTTCTGTTCTCTGAAGACTCCTCTGCAAGACCATGCAAGCTCTTCAAAATCCTTTGTCCTGTCATAGTTTTCTGGCAGAATCTACTCAGCTGTAGCAGCATGCCTGCAGCCTCTAATCCATTAATTTCATCCCTCATTTCTCAGTCTGGTAGAGCATTCAGAGGCAAACAGTTGTCTGATGGATTTCTGTTCAATTGCTCTGTAAAACAAACATATATTTATGTACACAAAAATTCTTCATTTATCTGGACTTGATTTGCCACTGTGATATTAAGCAAATTCTAATCAGCTTGCCATGGCTAGCCTGTCAGAAACCCACTTCTGCAGATGGAAAGGTAATGTTTAACTTTCATGTACTGTACTGTTTCCTTTCCTTTCCCTTACAGCGACTTCTGTGAGACTGTTTCTCTTCAGTATTAAAACCCCATCTGAGTCCTAAGGAAAATTCAGTGTTGGTTGGGTATTAGGGAAAAATATTGTTGAAATGGCTTGCTGATGCCACTAAGACCGAGGCTGTGCATGGCTATACCCAAGTGAGGTGTTGGGCAAGCCACAGGGTGAGCTCTGCTGGTTCCTGGGAAGAGGAAGCTGTGGCTGTGCCGCAGCAGATGCGTTGGTTGGTTGGTTGCACAAGATGCTCTTTGGACAACATGAAATAATAGTGGCAAAACTCTGGGCACTTAATTTCACTCTGCTTAGAGATGATGCAAAACTTTGGACTTAGAGAAAGGGGAGAGAAGTACTGAAGCTAGAATGTTGGAGCGTGTGTGGTGTGCTAGCTTTTTCCTTGTTCTGAAATAACTGAGAATCATAGAATGGTTTGGGCTGGAGGGGAACCTTTGAAGGTGATCTGGCCCAGCTCCCTTAAAGTGAGTGAGAACATGTAGAACTACATCAGGTTGCTCAGAGCCCCGTTCAACCTGGCCTTCTACTGGGGACTTCTACCACCCCTCTGGGCAACCTGTGCCACGGTTTCACCACCTACTTCCCTACTTACATTATATGCCTTCTTTCTTAAGTCTGTTGCTTTTGTCAAATGTTTTCACAAAACTGTTGTAGCTATGTCTGCTCCCAAATAGGAAAGGGTCCTACCATGATGTTTTACAGCCTGTTCTTGCTAAATGTTGATAGAGGGGTTTGGCTTTTGCAGAGGAAAAAAGATGTAAAGAATTTCCCCCAAGTTATACCGAAACCTTTAAACTGAAATTAAAGACTCTGTTGTGAAACTGAATTTGGTTGGTTTAAAAGAAAGTTTAAACAATGCAAAATGGTTCTAGTGCCTGAATGAGTTGAGAAACCTGTTTTAGAATCATAGAATCGTTAGGGTTGGAAGGGACTTCAAGGGGTATCTAGTTCCAACCCCCCTGTTACGGGCAGGGACACCTCACACAAGATCAGGTTGCTCAGAGCCACATCCAGCCTGGCCTTAAAAACTCTAGGGATGGGGCTTCTATCACCTCTCTGGGCAGCGTGTTCCAGTGTCTCACCACCCTCAGGGTGAAGAACTTCTTCCTAACATCCAACCTGAATCTACTCATTTCTGGGTTTGCTTCATTTACCCTAGTCCTATAACTAGGACACCCTAAAAAGTCCCTCACCAGCTTTCTTGTAGCCCCCCCCTTAAGATGCTGGATAATTTTAAGTGAGGCTAGAGAAGATGGCTTGGAGCTGGAGCTGTTGAGTTGGCTTCCATGGCATGCAAAGCTGTCAAACAGCTGGAAGTTAATTATTCACTGCAGAAAGCTTTGCCAGGGCCTCACAGAGTCAGAAACACATACATGACATTTGTCAATGTCACCTCAGAGTATTGCACAGAGAAAATGTTAAATATTTCTCTTGGACTGAATTATGTTCCCTGTGGTGTTAGGTGGGATATTGAGGTAGAGGAGGGGAAGCTGTGCAGATGGCATGATTCATAACTGTAATTTTTTATTTAGGTTTTGGAGGCATGTGGTGTTTTCTGTTAGGTGCTAATATGTTAGACCTGAAAATGGGCTGCACCAGAAAGTAGTGTGCAGTTGTACAGCTGCTGCATGGTTATCAGTCTGAGCCAGTTCAGTTTTCTTGGTTATGAAACTCCAGTGGTGAGTAAGAAATGAGGGTATTACAATAAAGATGCAGTAAGTTCCAGTGCTAAAAAAGGTTTCTTTGAGGCAAAACTTGGGCTTTGGCAGTTCATTAGCTGGGAAGCTTAAATGTGGCCTTCATAACTTGAGAGGGCTTTTTTTTTCCCACATAGCAGAGCTTTAAATTCCTGGAGGTGCTCTTCTTACTCCCCTTTCCAGGCTGTGCTTCAGTTTTGTTAAATGCACCATGCACAATTCCACTAAGGTTAACATAAGGACAAAATCTTCCTTTTTTGTTTTTCCTCCTTTTTTTTCTCTAATATCTGGAAGAAAAAGTTAAGAAGTGCATGAGCAAAGTTTGACTTGAAACTGGTTGAAGGAGCAGCATGCACAAAGCCCTGCTTTTTTCCTCTTGAGCTGCCTGCTGCGAGTGGTTTCAACTTGTAGGAACCTGCACAGGAGCGTTCAGGAGGCAGGGTTTTACCATGGCAAACACACTGCTACAGCAACACCCTGCTCCTCTTGGGGAGGCTTGCTTACCAAAACTGGCTGGGAAGGGATGGTTGCTGTGAAAGCAGCAATGGGTGAAACATAGGCACTGCCCTGTTCTTGTTTGCATGCACTCATATGGCTCAACTGCAAGGCTGGAGATGCAGCACACTAAGGATAAACTTTAGTTATGGTTAAGGTAGCATTTGACTTTCATTCCAGGCAAGGAAATCTGCCTGTAACATTTACATGCATAGCTAGCAGCTGTGCTTTTGTAGAGCTTATGGGGGCCTTCCTCATGCTTCCCCAGCAGCACAGCAGACCACAGGTCAAAACCATGAGCAAGCTCAGCGTCACCATTGCAGAGTCTCTTGTGGTCAGCACTTTCACAGTATCACAGTATCACTTAGGTTGGAAAGGACCCCGAGGATCATCGAGTCCAACCTGACACCGCAGACCCCATGACTAGACCATGGCACCAAGTGCCACGTCCACGTCCTGTAAGCCTGTATGCTGTGGCTCTGGTGTCTGGGCTTTTAAGCCTTGCACTTCCACCTGGTGTGCTGGTGCAGCTCCCTTCTGAAGTTATGTTGGAAAAGCTCTAACAATAGTGAGGGTTTTTTTTGGGGGGGAGGGGGGGAACAGAGTCATGTAGACTCCAATTACTGCAAAACCTGGTGCATTCTTTAATCTCTGAATCTCCTTGACACTTTGAACTCCAGGCCACCTGGAAATTTTAGTGTAACTATGTGAAAGGGTAGACAACTTCAACAGGTCCCAACAGAGAAGTGAGAGAGCAATGCTCATTACTGCATATTAATGACAAATATTTATGGAAACCCAGTTCCCTCTTCATTTAAAAAAAGGGGGGGTGGGGTGGTGGAATGTCACTAACACCCAGAGAAACTTGTGCATAGTGTTTGTAGAAGCTGTACTTGTAATACGCCTGGGAAGAAGGTAGTTACTCTAAGCTGCTGTGGCTTCTCATCTCTTCACTTGCACAGAGGAAAGATGGGGAAAAAACAAACAACAAACCAACCAAACAAAAAAACCCCACCCAACCAAGAAAACAATGAAAAACAAAGCCAAATCTGAAACTCCCATCTCATGTGGGAATTACTTTGCAGTTTAGTTGACCCTGAGCACACTGTGACAGATCTTCTGAGTTGCTTCTGTGGGGAGAGAGCTTATGGTGATAGCTGAGCAAAATGCAGAGATGTGGAGGCATCAACACTACTCTAGCATAGATCTTTAATGCAGTTGCTGCTTTGAGGTATGCCATGAGTCACACCACACTTAGCAATGGCACACAGGGACCTACTTGTCTGGGACTTAGTCAAGTGCAGTGGCCAAAGAGCTACAGTTCTGGGTATCTTGTAAGTTGTGTATACCTAATCTGAATAGGGCAAGCAATGCTTTGCCATATGTTGTTTTGAAGCAGGTGATTTGGTTTGCCCCAAGACCTAAGCTTTGCCTTGATGTGCTTTAATGCATTAACAGACTAAAAATGACTGCTATTAAGGCATTAACTAGGTTACATTTACAGCCTGCTAAATATTGTGGGGTGATTGTTTCCCAGGACTTAAAATTTGCTTGGTTCAGACTAAATTTACCTGTAGCATGCATGAGAGTAGCACTGGATTACAGTAATCTCTTTCATGAACATGAAAAAGCGATTGCTTACTGTGCCAAAGTTAATGCTCCCAGTTCTGTGCACCTCTTGCATGTTGCATTTCTCTGCTGAATTGCCAAATCTGTGCTTCATATTTACCAGGGTCAGAAGTGTAATGGGAGAACAAGTGAAATCTCTGCAGAGCAGAGTTGAATATAAGTATTTGTATTGGTATAAATAGATGCAACTCCATTCCATGTCTCATTAAACCTGGTACAGGAAGGTAAGCCTTGGATCCCAGTTACACTCTCCTTATGTGCCTATGTCTCAGCAAACCATTTGAGTTCTCGTGCTTCATCTGTGCCATCTGTGTCTGCCAAGTGGCATCCTTCAGGTTTTGACCAGCAGTGTTGTCTTAGGATTTTGGGACTACCTTCTGCAAAACTCCACATGTGCAGAGACCGATTTGTCTAAAGAGTAACTTTCCAATTTCATAGGAGATGGGAAAGGAGAGAGGCTGGGAAATGTTTAACTAAACAGGTCTTGCTTCTGTTTAGCAATGCACCCTTTATTAGCTAAGCAGGCAGCAGCTCGATCTCACCTTCCAGTGTCCCTTGAAAAGTGTTGCAGAAAGCTTTACCTGAATTGCAAAAGGTGACAGCCATGTGAGGGACTTGGGTTTGTGTGAGGCTTTTTCCATGCACAACTAATTGACTTTTCTATTGCTTTTGCTGGCATCTGGGAGGGGAGCAAGCTGACAGTTCAGGGTAGTTCCTATGCTTGAGACACCTCTGCAGATGCCCTCCCAAATAAGTTGTTTCCATTAAGATGCCCAAGCATTGGCAGGATCCCCTGTCTCGGTTGGTGGTGTCCAGGCCACAGTAACACGTTTCACTACCTGTCATCATGGGACCCTTTAAAGCAGCTCAGGAAGCACTGGGTGGGGATGATCTTTGCTGATTTTATTCTAGAAGCACAGCAGTAGTCTAAAATGTGGATTTTGTGCTTCTGTCTTAGCTTGAGGATAATAGCACATCATTGAATCTCCTCTTGGCAGGCAAAGGAGGCCTTGGTTTCTGCCAGGTAAGGGTGATGCCCTCATGACAGGCCCTGTGTGATAGTGTCAAGGCATTGTGTAGTCCCTGCCCAAAAGGAGCTTTGGAACTGAGTGAACTCTTGTCCTACTGATGGCCAGAAATTGGGTGCAGTTTCTGGACTCCTTAGAACTGCTGGTTTCACAAGGCTTTTGATTAGCTTCATAAGATGCCAGGTTAGCTCACCTGGTAATTGCCTTTAGAAATTAACTGTTGGTCCTTAAGAGACTGCATTACAAAATATTGAAGATGGATGCTGATAGCAAGAAAAATCTCTAGGGGAAGAAATGTCAAGACTTAAACCTGTCATCTAATGACAGTTCACATCATAGTGAACTGATTAGCCCAATACTTAAATGGAAGATTCTTTTTCTTTCAGGGTTAAACTTGCTCACAACTGATGGTTTTGCAGGCTGGTGGTGACATTTCACTAACAGGAATCCTCACACTACATCCTGTATTGAGCAGAACCACAAGCTATATTTAACCAGTGAGACACACAGGAGTGAAAGGGACTGAGGCAGAACAAGCTTTTTTTGGCACACTTCTTATTTTCTTGTTGTCACAGCCTGTTCTTTCATGCTTTCTTCCATTCTTATAGAAGTAACTCTCAGCTTCTGGCTTGACCTATGCTTAATTCTTTAGTTGCTCCTAACACCTGACTCCAGCTCTCTTTGACTGTGCTATAAGCCCTGGTTAATCTTAAAGGACAGCAGTTGTTGTCTGGCTGATTTTTAATGGTTTTTTCCCTGCTATGCAATGTGCTTCTTATTACATGGAGCTTTCTGAATAAAAGATGAGTTCAGTGACACCAGGGAGAGTTGCTAGACATCATGATTATCCATGTTGGATCAAAGGCATTACATGAACAAGCTGGAAAACTGATAAATGCTTTTTCAAGTTAAAGCCTTTGTGGTTTAACACCAGTTGTAGTTGTTAATTGGTCCCTTCATTAAAAAGTGTTTGGCTGGGAGGTTAGCTAGGAGTAGCACTTCTGTGACAGATTTTATCCCTTCACCATGCAACATCTGTTACGAATGTCACGCAGATAATGGTTTAATGCAGCGAGACTCCTGACTGGCTAGTCTTCAAATCCACTTCTTTTGTATTTATCTTAGAGAGGCCACTAAGAATACACTTGTCTGTCTGTCCCCCCCTTTTTTTTTAATTCTCTTAAGAGCTTCTGTTTTATTGAGATTGTCTAGAGAGGTACTCAACAATACTGTCAAAGTTAGAGAAGAAATATTAAGAAGTAGCAATGGAGAGGGTAGGGTCCCCAAGCCACCAGCTGTGCACCTGGCTTCCCTGAGCAATCCCCTGTGACCCTTCTCAGTATAGGATCTATTTTTAACTTCATGTACTTCAAAGGCATATTAAAAGTGTTGAGTCTAAAGTAATGACAATGTATGCCATAAATGGGAGTGAGGGGTGCTGTGGAGAGAAATGAATTCTAAATATGCTTCACTTACGCAGCTCATGGGTAACCTGACATATGTTTCAGCTGAACAAGCACATGGAGATGGCGCTTATTCCATCAGCTCTTGCTGAGTCTATAAATGCTAGTTAGGAATTTTCCAGTCTGATCTTTAGTGCTTGAACTGGAACATCCAAAACATTGACTTTGATGTCATACCTAAGAACTGAGCATGGATTTCCCTTCTCCTTTGCAGGTGCTGAAAGCATCGTTGCGATTATGATTGGCAACCTGAAAGGCATGGAGATCTTGCACCGGATTAACAGTGGCATGAAAGTCACCATGGTTATTGAAGTGGGGAAAAGGCAAGGTCCTTGGATGAATCAGTATTCCATTTTCTTCATCTCAGTGTCATTTTTCATTGTCACAGCAGCAACCATGGGCTACTTTATATTTTATTCTGCTCGGAGACTCAGGATTGCAAGAGCCCAGTCCAAGAATCAGGTGAGTGTGTGTGCCATGAGTCTTTTACACCCCTCAGACACTGTGCTGTGGATCTTGAGGGCAAGATACTGGCTAAGCACCAAAATCACTAAATTTGCTCATTCCACAGGAAGGAGAGAGTGATCTTTAAAATGCTAAGAGATATAAACAGCTTAAAACTTTTCAAAGAAACAGCAAGAAGTAAACTGTCTGGAGAAAGCAACTGACAGATTTAGCTAACTTGTCTCCTACAAATTCTACTCCCTGAACTGCAGTGCAGCCATAGTGCTGATGTATAGGAGGCGGTGTGAGAGGTAAACTGCTTTTAGCTGACCCTCACACCTCCCACATAGCTCTGCCTATGTGCTAACTGTAATGTGAGACTGCAAACGTGTCTGCAAAATGGTGCATGATTTCGGCTGACTTTCTGTAGACCACAAATTGGGAGGCTGCTGCTTGTTGAAAGCTGCTTTCTGACTGAAAGCTTCTTGAGAATTGCAGTGACAGCCTCAATTAGGAGTTGAAAGAAGAGCACCTCTAAATTGTGCTCTTTTAAAACCCCAGGCAGAGAGTTGCTAATGAGTTAAGTTTCCAAGTAACTCGCTTCTGTGCAATAATCTTATCAGTTGATAGGACTAATGCTTACAGCTTTGTTTTCAGTCTGCCTTATACCTGCTACTTTGGGGCTTAAGCAAAAGCCTTAAAAGTGAGAATAAAGTCCCAGCATGACATCTGTCAAAGGTAATGGGCTCAACAGGAACAGAATCTGAGTGGCACAGATGCAAGCTCTTCTTCAGCCTTGCCCTTGGAGCCCTTGGTATTTGCAGTGCCTTTTGCAGGAGCTGCCTGAACTCTGAAAGAATAGTTGTTAGTGAGTCCTTTCCTACAGACAGCAATAGCACAAAGATCTAACTCTGGCTGGGTTCAGAATGTGTGAATTGTCTCTGGATCTGTGGTTAAATAGTTGAAGTGACGGGCTTCTCTGCCATTGCAGTAAGACCAGCCCTACCAAGCTTCAGAGCCTTTGAGCAAGATCTTTCTGAAATAAGCTGATGAAGCTAGAAGCTGGACCCAAATATTGAATTTCAGGCCAGTTTCTGCCCTCTAACTTTTTAAAACTGGCTTCTTTGAAGTGTTAAAATGCAGAACTGGGGTTGCTCTTGGCAGGCTGAGATACTAGCTCAGGTGAATGACAGCAGTATTCCTGGAGTTGAATGCTGGGTTTCTTTTAGTAACCACAGAACCTAACTCACTCAAGTTTGTGTTCTGAAATCCTGTTGTCCAAGTGTAGTCTTGTGGATGATAGTCAGCTGCCTATATCCTTACTAGGTCTAGAGATCTAACTGTGACCTGAACTGTATTTGTGTCATGTGTAAGCTGTGTCTGCCTCAACTTCTGGATTAGGCCTCCCTTAAGTTTTAGCGTATTTGGATGTTTTGGGGCTGCACCACACCTGGAAGTGGTGTGAGGATGGAATAAGGGTACAATAAGAGATGGAAGAGCAGCATTGGAAGTTGTCATCTGCCTGTGAGATGCACCATTGTTGCTCCTGGATGTCATATGGAGATATTTGTGTAGTACCTTTCATGAGAGAGAACATGAAGCTCTGTAATTTGATGCTGTCATCTTGCATCTATCATCTTGGACAGAGGTGCCCAGCTTCCTGCTGATGAATTGTCTTTTTCATTACCTGCCATCCACCCTGGGCAGGAAAAACTCAGTGTCCAAAGGGTGGTGTGCAGAATACAGAGTTTATCAAACCATATGAAAATTTTTCTTCTATTAGAATAGAATAAACCAGGTTGGAAGAGACCTTCAAGATCATCGTGTCCAACCTATCACCCAACACCACCTAATCAACTAACCCATGTAACCAAGCACCCTGTCAAGTCTCCTCCTGAACACCTCCAGTGATGGTGACTCCACCACCTCCCCGGGCAGTCCATTCCAATGGGCAATCGCTCTCTCTGTGTAAAACTTCCTCCTGACCTCCAGCCTGAACTTCCCCTGGCACAGCCTGAGACTGTGTCCTCTTGTTCTGGTGCTGAAGGTATTTAACAGAGCAATTGTGGAAGTCCAGCTCTATTCTGAGCTACCAGGCCTTTAACAAGCTACAAATGTTATTAATGCCTCCTGTGGTAGACAGTACTGGGAAAATCCAGTCTGCTTGGCTAGTACCTTCACAAATTATTTCTATTTCGGGCTCTGTGTGCACAAGATGTTTATTGCAGATTGAGAAAGAACATTGATAAATGACATGCCAGTTCCACATGACTTCAGGTGAACTTAAGGAGCCCTGTAAACGTGCTTTATGAAGTTTAAGAATAGAAGAAAGCTGCTCTGTAGTCAGGGGGTAAAAATGTACTATTTTGTAAAAGTGAAACTCAAGACAATCCAGAATTGTTTTCAATTGTTTTTTTGTACCATGGCTTCTGAAAGCTGACCATGCAATGATTAGATAAGCGAAGAATGACAAAGTTCTCGTCCATTAAGGTGAACGACTAAAAGATAACGCTGCAGTGTTCCCTGTTAGCTGACTGGATTCTCAGGGTACATATGAAGTTTGAGACTTAACTGCTTTGGCTCCATAAAATAATGAATATTAGTCATACAACTTACCAGCTTGCATGCTATATGGGAACTTTCCTGTCATTGTTCAGCCCTTTGGAAAATCCAATTGCCCGGACTTCAGTCTCTTATCTGGGTGGAGTGCAGAAGTCTATCTTGACAGAGTGTGTTTTATCTCCTTTATTGCACAGATACAGAAGGGTTATGCATTCTTACAGGAGGTGTCTTTAGGAAACACTCAAATGTTGGTAGTGAAGTACTACAAACATTCCCCCTTTCAGAAGGGAACTCCTGTGCTGAATGACTCCCTTTACCCTGTGTTACTATTTTTCAAAGTATTACCTGCAATTTCTTTTTTTAACCTTCCCTGTGGGATCCTATTGCTATTGTATGAGGAGTCTTTTGAAGTGTCAGTCTAACAGCTGAACCAAAATAAACACTTGAATTGCTCTGCAGAGTGATATGATGAGCTAATCGTGATACATGGTAATAATCCCTGCAGCTTTCCTCTTTTATGTTCAGGCTTGTTCTTGCTGACCAGGCGGCAGCTCCAGGATTGCTCTTGCCCTGGAATGAAAAGGATGAGGGAGCTTGACTCCCACTTGTTTACTAAGGGGTAGAACAGAAAGAGGGAAGACTGTTTTGTAGATGCTTTGTCCCTTTTGCAAAGGCTTCTTGAAAGCAGGAGCCTGGCTGGATAGTTTCATTCATGCATGGGACTGGTAGCAACCCCTGCTTGAATTGGATGGTTCCCGACTATGGCAGTATGTTTTTCCTTTTCTTTTGGCTGGGGAAAAATCTTCAGACTTAAGTGCTTTCTGAAGTAACCTCTTGCTTTATAGACAGGCTGTTCAGTACCTTTTAAACTTGGCTGTCTCACAGAATGTTAGTGGTTGAAAGGGACCTTGAAAGGTCATCTAGTCCAGCCTCCCTGCCAGAGCAGGATCACCTAGAGTAGGTCACACAAACATGTCCAGGTGGGTTTTGAATGTCTCCAGAGAAGGAGACTCCACAACCTCTCTGGGCAGCCAATAGTTCCTGTACTTTTTGCTATGCCTACTTGCTTCTTTTGACAAAAGCATGTTTTCTGGACAGCTTGATCACATATACCCCAGGTTTTAAGCATGTCATTCTCTGCAGACTTTTCTTGAAGCCATCAGCTGTCTTAGTCAGCTTGAGCAGGAATTGAATACAAGTCAGTACTGTAAACCTGTAAAAAGTTGAATGACTATAGAGAAGAGCTAGTTGTATTGTCCTGTAGTCCAAGCAAAAACATAAACTTAGTATCACACCTGTTTTAACTGAGTTAAAGTAGAGTAGCCTTGTTGTTGTTGTGAATCAGCTAGCTAAACTGTTTACAACCTGCTAGTTTTTACCTGAATGCCTATTTTCTTCTGGGCTTGAAATTCCAAGTCCCCACCTCTGTGATCTCTTGCTGCATCATGAGGTCTGTGAGCAAGACACCAGAAAAACAAGATAAGTATTGTTTGTTGCCTTTCATCTCTAAAGTATTGGCAAATTCAATTCCGCAATATATTAACTTCTCTTAATAATGCAAAATGGCCAATGATGTTATCTGTGGCTTGGTTTCTAATTTAAGCTCAAGTCTTCACTTCCATGATTTCATAAAGATTAGATATTGCATCTGAGAAATTACCTAATTAATGGCTTTGGAGGAGGTTAAGTTGCTCAACTTCCCACAAGTCCAAACTCTCTTCATGGCAGTAGCTACATATGGGGAAGATCTTCCTGCGCTTATAGGAGAAAAGTAGGGGTTCCTGACCTCCTTAGAGCTTGCTGGCATGCACTGTCATGACCATGCTTGCAGGACACCAGGAAGGCACCTGCATGCAGAAAGGGTTGGAGATAAAATGAGTGTTTGACTAGGAATGACCAAGGACTTAACAGCAAACTTATTTTTTTTCAGTTGGGTACCTCTCTACTTCAACTTCCACCACCAGAGCCTGGATGGGAGATGGGATTTCACCTGTTTTGTAACATCTTGATTCCTTTTTTCCCCAGCCTCAACTTAGTCAGCTGTTTTTTCTAGAGTTGCTGAGATGGGACTTTTAGGCTTTTAATGTCGTCAACATTTACTGTTTGCTTGAAACACGTGTCTTCACAAAAGGCATTGACGTTTCAGGCTTGAACATCCTAGATCTATTGGTAGAGTATCCAATAAAAAGCTGCTGCTTGTAACCTCTCTCTCTCCCCAGAAGGGTGTTCTGCTGTACTTATCAAAATCAGTGTTAAAGGTGACTTTGCCAGTGGTGCGTTTCATGAAGAGCAATTAAACTTGTGCCTTAATATCGTATTGTTCCAGTAAATGATTAACAATACAGCCAGTTGAGTCCTGTCTAATATGCTTGGTCTGACATTAGATGTGTAGATTAGACACTGCATGGGGGAGTACATTCCTAGAAAGTTTAATTTTCAATTAATAGCAAGTAGTGGTGACAGACAATTCTGGCTGCATGTGAGAAGTACGAATATTGCTGCATTCCCGCTCTGTGGATGTTACCGTGTTTGCTGATGAAACTTTTGGGAGCCTCTGTGTTTGAGTATGTGGCTGCTTCTCTATGGCTTCACCGAAACATTAACAAAGGAAACATCATTATAAAATTAACCTGAAGTGAAATACAGAAATGTTTTGATGTCTTCAGCAGAAGACCTTCATAGCCCTCAAATCTGACTAGCTCTCATTTTTAAAGACCTGAAAACTTGTTTGTGTTTTTCACTTTTGGGTTGTGTGTGTGTCTTCCTTGGTAGTTGTTAAGAGCTATCAACTATTGAGCTCCTAAATGTGCATACTGATGAGATCCCAAAGCAACACTGATACACAAATAGGTCATTTTGCACCAAACCCGTTTGACAGGGTCCCAGTGGACCATATAAATCAATTTGTTTGCCATTAACTGTTTCAGCACAGGGAAGCTTATATAGACTTGAAATAGTGTACAACAAACTCACTGAGTTTGTTAGCTGTCAGCAGCAGCCCTTCCCCCTGCTGTTCTCCTGCCACCAGCACTGCACCTTCATCAGAGAAGATTCTTTTAACTGAAATAAAATGCATAAGGGGAAGCAATGCTGGAAAGCGAACAGTGTGGGGTTCCTGCACAGAGCAGCTGCACTGGGCGGTTAAGTGCTGTGGGTGGGAGAGGACAGACATATTCTTTGTGTTGGTAAAACAGCACCAAGCTGTGACCTTTAAACAGAGATGTTGGCTCTCCTGCTAATGAAATGTTTTGCAGTGACAGCTGGACAGCAACAGTTGCCAGGCACGCTGGGCTTCTGCTGTCTGCTCATCTCTGTCCTACCCTGACAACAGCAAGTAAATGACTGCATGAAGGAGAATGGGGAGTGCTTCCTCCTGCTCTCATTTAAGCTGCCCTGTAATCCACCTCGGGCTAGTCGCTGATTTGTTTCACACCTTGTGTCAAAGTGAGAGGAAGAAATAGCTCTGAGCCCAGTTTTAGGGTTTTTTTCCTTATTTCCCTTCATGCATGTTACTTTGAACCAACATAGAAATAAAACTGCATTCTTCCACCTGACAGGAGCAGTTGGTGCTAGAAGGCTCCTGAGCTGTCTGTGTGTTCTGTAAAGCAGTCATGGCAGAGGCTAGTTCAGGGTGTGTTGGTGGTACCTGAACTGATTTGTAAAGACTTTCACCAGGATGTGAGTTTGTGCCAGGAAATTGTCATAAAGTGAGTAGTTAATATTATTGATTGTTGAACTCAATGTTCAGTCCTCTGTACCAAGTCAGTTTGAAGGTTTCTGTTTGTTTTGGCCAGGTATCATCTTGCATCTTCTCAAAGAAACCCTTGATAGTCCTGTGCTCTGTTGAAAAGGTAAAAACAAAGCACATCCAAATGCTTTGTCATCCAGAGTCGATAACCACATCAGTATGTGCTGAAACTCTTGTTTCATGTTGTCCCTAAATAGCATGGTCATGCTTACCAGGCTTGTTTTGATAGCATCTGGGTTATAAAACTGGTTCCAGTTTGCAGTAGGCACCTTGGTAAGTATTAATAACCCTCACTTAAGAGGAAAGATGACTGTGCTTAACCAGGGCTGCTTTCTGTTACAGCGACAGCTGAAGGCCAGGGCTAAGAAGGCCATTGAACAGTTACAGCTGCGTACCCTGAAGCAAGGGGACAAGGTATGGCTGATCCCGAGCATTATGGCACACCCAGAGTGTGGTTCTTAGTACAGGAGACAGAAGTTTCTCTGAGCCTGAGATGGTTTCTCTTGCAAATCAGGTGCTTTCCAATGTGCACTTTCATATAAATCAGATACTTTTTTTTTGTTTGTTTGTTTAGACTGCTTGCTTGCAGTTCTGCTAAAATGAGAGGTCCTAATTTGTTGGCATAGGTGTTTAAACAGCTTCCTTGGCTGTTCTTCAGTAACTGAAACTCAAGGTAGCATTTTCTAAACCTCTATAGCAATGCCTCAAATAATCAAATGATGATTTGCAGTTGGATTTCTAAACTATGGGATTAGACATTCAGTGCTGCTGTCGTCTTGACTGAGTGTCATGGATTGAGTTGAATCGGCAGTTTTTCATACCATGCTGCAGTCATGCCAGCTTCAAAAATTAAAGTACTGGCTGGAGCAAAGTATTATGGGGCTTAACGTTCAGATGGCAACATGGGAAGCTTGCTGTTCTGCTTGCTGCTTCTGGGTTCTTGGGTGCTGGAATGGTGGAGGGACAGGGGAGTAGTTTTCTGGCTTGGGCTTTTGGCTCGCTTGCTTCTGCTTGCTTCTGCTTTGTGCTGTGCTTTTTTTTCTGCAACCAGGCTAAGGTAATTATGCATTTTTGTACTATGGTTTTTCTGACTTTGCTCAGTAAACTTTATTCTAATCTCACTGTTTTGGTGTCTCGATCCAGAATTTTTTTGTGTGTTACTTTTCCCTCACTTCTGTGTTGGGAACATAGCCAGGTTAACCTGCTGGTTTGTTTGGTTTGACCCGTTTTGTTCTGATTTAAACCGTTACACTGAGTAATCCTCACAATCTGTTTATATAACATTACATGGGAGCTGCTTTAGCTAGACCCCTTTGCATTAAACCTGATGGTAATTGAAAAGAAGCCTTGGATGTCTGTTAAGATGAAATTCATTTCACCACTTTAGGAAACTGGTCCTGACGGAGATACTTGTGTTGTGTGCATCGAGCTGTACAAGCCAAATGAAGTAGTGCGCATTCTGACTTGCAAGTAAGTTGTCCTCCAGACTTGCCCCATAATCCAAAATCTGGAAACTTGCTTCTTTCTTACTGGTTGCTCCTTCTGCTATGCTAACAAAGCTGATCAAACTCTAATTAAGCTGTTGCACAGCAAGTGTTCTTGACTCTGTCAAGCAGTGTTTTGAGCAACAGCAACTGTGTGAATACACGCTTGTAGTGTGTCCCCCGAAGGCCTGTGCTCCTAACTTCCCCTGTGAGTGTGTGGTGACAAGTGTAACCCAGCAAACTGCAGTGCCTCTCCAGGACTTCTTAAAGATTTTATATTTAAAGAAAAATAATTACTTTTCCTCTGCTGATGGATAAGAATGTTACCTCTAAGTTGCAGGTAACTGGCAAAACTGTGCCCATTTTTTGTCACTTAGTTTACAGGTTACTAAGGGGGTTGTGATCCCACTAAACCTGTTAAACTTTCATGTTAACTTCTGTAGTCCAGAAGAAAGCATGCCTATGACCAAAACACAGCTACAGTGGTTTGTCTTTCTAGGATTCTCCACTGTTGTATCTCATTGCTGTGCTTCTGTGGAAGCCCAGTATTGTAGCACCAAGGCTTTATTTGATTGCTCCTAATGAAGCAATGAAGCCCTTTCAGGGCTTAAGGAAACCTGTGCTGTGGGACTTCCCCCTGTGCCTGCTGAATGGGACTGCTGGCAAAACTTCTAAAACCAGAGGGCTGCAATGTCAACTGCATGAATTTTGTATGGGAAGAGGTTTTGTGACCTGTGGAGAGGGTTTCTGAAAAGCACTCGGAAAAAACTTTTGATGTAGGAAAAATCAAGTTCTGGAGAATTGAAAACAATCTGTATCTGCTGTCATGCTGAGCGCAGAGTCTTGGCAAACACTATAAAGCCTGGGCTGGGGTTACAGGTTGTAACAGGGGGACAGTTTTGCAGAAGCTATCTCTGCTCCCAATCTGTTTTGATTTCACAAAGTTGGCTTGTTAAGGTGTTACCAACAAACTTTCAGCTGCATGCATTGATTATTCGGTTGTCTTGTCAGGTTTCTGCTTGTGGATAGTGCTGTTTAGTAATGAAATAGGTGCCCATGAGTATGGAAGCATTTGGATAGGAGATCCAAGTTCTCATTATTTCCCTATAAACTCTGCTAACATTGATGTGTAGTTGCAAATAATGCATGACCTAAGAAGAGACTAACTTCTTTTGAATGTATTCTTTATGCACATTTAGTATGTTAATGCCTTGTTCTTGGAGTGCTTCTACATATGTTTGAGAGATTTCATTCCTATTTGGCCCAAATGTATCTCTGAAGATGGCTGAATTTACTTGATAATCTTCATTAGTGGTGCTCTCTGCCAGCATCAGCCATACTAAATTCTCTCATGAGTTATAAACTGGTATTTACTGCAAGAATGTACTTGCTGTTGATTGCCTCCATACTGAAAACATTTAACCTTATCCATGAAGGAAACAAGCAATCAAATGTTCCTGTGAGTCACATCGGTGGATTCTAAGTATCTGGGGTGTGTGTATTTGCAGAAGTCATTCTTGTCCAGATAGTCAAACAGAAGGCATTTATAGTAAGAGTACCCAAGACCAGTATGAAGTCCCAAGCACTTCAAATAGTCATGCATCAAGGGACTTGAAGTTGTATTCATATTGGTGCAGGTGGAAGGAGGTGCTGGTTATGTGGTCTGAACTGCAGAATGCTGGTATCATATTGAGCGCAGGATGTGGTGATCTCTGCACTTGTCTCAGAGTTCTGATTAATAGTGAGCAGTGTATGTCTGCCCTGCTACTTCTATTCAGGCTGCAGGAACAGGCAGATTACGGGATTTCAAGTAACTTTCCTAAATCTGTGGCCTAATTCAGCCTCATTGTGGAACTGTCTTCATAGAAGAACACATTTGCATCTGTAATGGCTGGAATGTAGTTACTTAGAATACACAGCCTGCCAAACATCCACTTGGAATATGCAGTGACTGCACAGGCAAAGTAAATGTGTGGGGGTACAGTTTTATCTTGATGACATAACTCTGAGATGATTTTTCTATATGGTTTTAACAGAAACCAGTATTATTTAGCCATCTGCATGACAGAAGTTAACCTTAAAGCTAAGGCTGAGATGTCAGTATTTATATTAGTTAAATTTCCAGCTGGGAACATATTGTGCATGGTGTTATGAGGGGTTTTGTTTGTTTTTGTTGTCTCTCTTTTTTTGGTGATAATGCTGAATTATAGCAACTAATGAGCATAAACCAGCTACAGGTTGAGAGGTCAACTGTCTCTAGATTTCAACTGAACTTGTGGCAAAATAAGGTAATCAGTTCCAGAATGAATAAATTCCCAGTGTTTTTAAATGAGCCTTCATAGCTGCCAGAGAAACAGTTTGCTTGGTGTGAAATCTGACTTGTTGGGGACTTTTTATTATTATTAATTTATTTTTTTCTCACCAGCCATCTCTTCCACAAGAACTGTATTGACCCCTGGCTTCTGGAACACAGGACATGCCCCATGTGCAAATGTGACATACTCAAAGTTTTGGGTGTTGAGGTAAGTCAGTACTCTTCAGTTGTGGTAGATACCATTATCAGTATTACCCTGGTGTTGTAATCACATTGAGCACTCAGCGCAGGCACTGCCATGTTAGTGGTGAGATGCTGTAGAAATTGCCACGTCCTGTTTAGTGAAGCCTGCAGCTGACCTGGTTTGAGTTGGTATCATGGGGCAGAATGTTAACCAAAGTTGATAGTAATGCATGCCTGAAGAATTGCTCATAACTCCTGTGCTTGCAGCTATAGGAGTTTCTCAGAGCTTCACGCGGAATTTGACAACTCCTACTGTCCCTGAAAGCAGCCTCTATTCAGTTATTAAGTACCCAGAGTCCTTGAAAAGTGAGTGTGTTAGCATGTGTGGTTTTCCTGGAGCCACATGACTTCCTAATATACATAAGGAATTTCCGATGTGTTCTGTAACTGACTGTTGTGGCAAGTGCCAGCGGAAGATGCTGTTGCCAGTGCCTGGTACTGCCTGGACTAGCTGTAACTCATGCCAGAGCTTTCCTGGGGAAAGATCTGCACTAAGTGGAAGGAAGAATTTTTCCTGGTAGCGGGCAGTAAAAAGGAAGAGCGGGGTGAAGAATGCAAAAGCTGCACCCAAACTTCCCACTCAATTAGGCAGTAGCTGCTTTTCACCTATGATGCTGGAAGTTACCAGAAGTTTTCTTCAATTTTCAACTTTTTTCTGCGTAGATGTTCATTAGATGACAGTCCTTGCAACCTGCCAACCACACATTCCTAAAGGGAAAAGAGAGCTGCAAGCTGGCAGGCCAAATCTGACTTGCACGGTACTGCAAGGGGAACAACTGTAGGAACTTTTCAAACCGATAAATATGAGACAGGCTGAAAGATCCCTTGTGATTGTGGAGTTACAACCATCTCTAGAGCAATGTGCCGGAGTCCTGGTTTTGTGAAAGTCTGGGATGACTTCAGAAAGACTGAACTTAAAGAAGAAAACTTAGGCTATGTTGTTTGGAACTAATAATCTGTCTTTTGGGAAGTGATCCAGCCCCTGAAAAACACTGGGCTGTTCCTGTGCATTGCCTTGCCTGTGTGCTAAAGCTGCAGGGAGAGCTGGAGTCATGTGGATATAACAGATGATTGGCTTTTTATCATGTGAAATGTAAATAAGCAACATTGATCACATCTGCTCCTGCAGCTGGTGGAGCTGCTCCCGGTGGGGCCTGTGAGTGGCCAGGCAACATCCATGGGCACTATGACTGGGGTGCTGTAGCCGGTGGAGGTGATGGTCATGGCTCCCTTCCTTGTGAGGCAGGCTTATCCTCTATTTTCAGTACCCAGGTCACCTGCTGTAGCCTAAGGCTTAGTATTGACAGGAAGACAAACGTAAAAGCCAAATGCCTCTCATGATGTCCGTCCCAATTCGGCCAAAATTGAAAAAGTGATGTTGCCTCGTAAGAGCGAGGTTGGGGCCGGACAGCTCCCGGACAAGGGCAGGGGCCGTGGCCATGTGTGCGGAGCGGGAGGAAGAGTCTTGCTTCTAGCGTGTGGGACGGAAGGAGTGTTAACTCCTCGAACAGTGCGAGCTCTGAGAGGACGGTAAACAAAGTACTGCCGCCCTCCCTTCTGCTGCCCTCAGCGGCCAGGCAGGCAGACGGCAGCAACACAGCCCAGGGCGCGGGCGGCCGCGCAGGGCCTGACGGGAATCGTAGTCTTGAGGTCGCAGCGCTGTGTGCAGTGGGCCGTGGGGACTACAGCTCCCAGCATGCTCGGGGGCAGCAGCGCTCCCCCCGCTTTCCCCCGTTCCCCGCCCGGCCCGTGGGTGCTGGAGGCCGGGTGGGCGGCGATGTGGCTGAAGCCTGAGGAGGTGCTGCTGAAAAATGCCCGCAATCTGTGGGTGCTGGAGGGTGTTGCATAGGCGGCGGGGCTACGGCGAGCCTCCTGTAGGACACGTTGCTCCATGTGTATGGGAGTGTCCCCTTCAAGCACCTCAGCAGAGCATTAAGCTGAACATGAGAAGTTGAAATTGCATCCCTGTAAGCAACCGAAGTGATGCTGGATTATTCATATGGTCTTGCAGGCGTGGATCTCCTGGGAAGATGCAGCTCCCTACAGAGTTTTAACCATTTTCTTTTTTTCACAAAGGTGGATGTAGAAGAAGGAGCAGAGTCTGTGCAAGCCACAGTATCGAGTGGGACATCAAATGTCTCGGCAGTTAATGAAGAGGATAATCATAGTGAAACAGCATCATCTGGATATGCTTCTGTACAAGGAGCAGATGAATCTGTTCTGGAGGAACATGCACCAGCAGAAAGTACGTCTACTGTTTCACCTGTTTTGCTAGATTGCATTGTACTTTGTTGCTTGTATTATGAATTAGGGGGGATTTGCCTTTAAAGAAGAGCAAATTATCTGAAAAATGTTTTCAGTGTTCAACTTTGCTAACACATGCTCAGTATTGCTGTTGATTTTAAAAATGGAAGGGTTCTAGGTAATCAAATAGAAATGTCTTGGAGAGAGGAGTTAAGAGTGTGTGTGTGGGAAGTTCAGAGGCATAAGGATGCTCTGGATGTTACTAGATTGCATCAGGGCAGCAAAGCTATTGAAGGACATGGAGAACAATTCTCTTGAGGAGCATCTGAGGAAACTTGGGGTTGTTTAGTCTGGAAAAAAAGGAGGCTGAGGGGAAACCTTACTGCTCTCTGCAGCTACCCAAAAGGAGGTTGTAGTGATCAATGTGTTGTAATAAGCAATTTAGTGGACATGGGTGTTTGTCTCTTCTCCCAAGTATCAAGTGACAGAATAAGAGGAAATGGCATAAAATTGTGTCATGGGAGGTTTAGATTGGATATTAGGAAAAATTTCTCTACTGGAAGAGTGGTCAGGTGTTGGAACAGGCTGCCCAGGGAGGTGGTGGAGTCACTGTTCCTGGAGGTGTTCAAGAAACATGTGGACATGGTACTTCAGGACATGGTTTAATGGCCATGGTGGTGTTAGGTTGACAGTTGGACTTTATTGTATGATTCTACTTCCTGCAGGATGATTAGCTGATAGGAAAGCATGCAATTTGCTGTGAGCCTCCTGTGGGATATGTTGCTCCATGCTTGTATGGGAGTGCCCTGTTCAGGCACCTTAGTAAAGCAAGGGACACTTCCTGAAAGTTAAACATCAAAAGTTGAAATTGCACCCCTGCAAGCAACCAAAGTGATGCTGGATTACTTATATGGAACAGGGCCTCAAATGTTCTTGGTTTGGGTGGTGAGGACACACACACCAACATCAGCCTAACAAGATTAGTCTGTAGGGAGAAGACCTTAGTCTCTGAGTTAGGCTACATCCATAGTTCATCCTGAACCAAGTCTCTAGAAGTTGTTCCTGATGCCTGTCTTCAGCAGCCCTGCAGTCACATGAGAATTGCCACTCTCTAATAGAGTTGGATTTTGTAGCCTTATGTGGTCTTCTGACACCTGAGCACACAAGCCAGGTGAGAAGAAAGCTCCACAGACAAGCAGATACCTCTATAAATGACAGGTAGTGTCCAAAATGGGCTCGGAAACTAATGAGGGGCAGCAGAAGAGTAGTCATTGGAGCATGGCCTTGGATTTCCCACTTAGCAAGAAAAATGCTGGGAAAAGACTGCTGCAGTGGGCTCTTACAAATAAACTGTGTGGTTTGCTTTAGGGTAGTAGCTTGCCTATGATGCTTCTTAATTTGTCTTTTCTTGACTTCTTCTGGACAGATGACAACATGCATCTTGTAAACAATGAATCCCAGCCCTCCACTGTGAATGTCCTTCCACATGTTGACAACCCAAGTTTTGAGGCAGATGAAACACAAGTTCATGATGTCAAAACCTAAGAATGTGCTGAGCAACGTGGTGTAAGCCTTCTGCAAGGAGCTGCCTACTGTCCTCACATGTATACCAAACATTGCAAGACTGTAGCATTAAAAGTATTGCCTTGGCAATGTTGAGGTCAAATGGACTTGTTCAAATCATAATTGTATGGTTTGCAGTCCTTAAAACTGCATCTCCCATGTGGAATTTAGTTTAAGGACTCTTCAGATAAAGTTGTCTTATATATAAAGCAAAACATCAGATTATAACACTAAACCAAAAGTTCTATTTTCAGCAGAGCTTCTGTTCAGTGTTTCAGTCATTAATATAGGAAGAAGATTCTTTTATGTCATAGCTGTCTCTACTGGGAATTGTTTTGACTGGTGTTTTTTTTGTTGTTTATTGCTTTAATTCAAGTGGATTTTCATTGTAAGCAAATTGGTCTAATACTTATTTAACAGACACAGTTCAGTTTAAAACAACACTGTATGTAGTATCTCAGTGCACTAATTTGATAGGACAAAGTATCAACTAATGCCTGTCAAACTGGATTTTGCCCACAGTGTCTTTGGTTCTCTAGTAAACAGATTGATTCTCTACCTCTCAACTCTAACCTGCCAACCACACATTCCTAAAGGGAAAAGAGAGCTGCAAGCTGACAGGCCAAATATGACTTGCACAATACTGCAAAAGGGAACAATTGTAGGAACTTTTCAGACCTGTTAATATGAGACAGACTGAAGGATCCCCCGTGACTTTTGGAGTTGTAACCATCTCTAGCACCAGCAATATGCCAGAATCCTGGCTTTGTGAAAGTCTGGGATGACTTCAGGAAGGCTGAACTAAAGGTATGCTGTGTTGTTTGGAAAGAGTATTTTGGGAAGTGATCCAGCCTCTAAAAAACGCTGGACTGTTGCTATGCATTGTCATGCTTGTGTGCTAAAGCTGCAGGGAGAGCTGGAGCCCTGTAAATGTAACATGATTGGAGAAATTGTCTGCCATCTGTGGGGAGTTGAACTGGGGTCAAGGAGGAACACTGGGTGTTTCAGTAAGTGGAGGGCCTTGCTCAGCAAAGGTAACTAAGGACATCTTACAGATGCACTTTATTTTTTTTTTTTTTAATCTCTATCTATGGCTCATTTCTGATGTTAGCATAACTTTATCTTAAAGCCTGCAATAAAGTACTATTGAATCTGGAGGGGAAAAGCAATGCATTTTCTTTAGCAGTAGTACAATTCAAATGTTGTAAATATTTCTTGATTTGTATTGAATTTGAATATGAGAATGTAAATAAAACTATATTTTGATGACCCTGACTTACATTAAATATTGATTGCCCTCTTACGTGGATACAGATGCTGAATTTGCCCCATCTTACAACCCCCAAATGAATTCAGTTTTGAGAAGCCAAAAAACCCCAGCAGTACTTGCTTGAACTAATTGAAATAAGGAATGTTAATTATGTACTGGGTGCTACTATTAATGAGTGTTGAGAGGCTTCAGCCTAGTATAGCTGTACTCTAGAAAAGTAAAAACCAAGCAGTTTATGGGGGTGCTCAGTTAGATGTTTGAGAGAGCTCTGAACTGTTCTAGGCAGGTTTGGCACAAGGCAGTCTCACGTTAACTCTTCAGATAGATTGCATCTCACTTTTCTCTGCCAAGTTGCTCAGTCAACTCTCCCTTACTCAAGTTTACTTCATGAGACAAAGCATTTAAAAAATAATGAAATGCCCTTTTGTCTGTGTGATACCACTCCCCTGGCCAGTTTGGTTGTAGTTAATCTCATGCTTTTTAGTTTGGTTCCAAGTCTATTTCAGGAAGCAGTGGTAGGTTATGAACTCTAATAGCAAAGCTGAGTACTCCAAAGCTGTACTTTGCTGTGATCACCTTTCTGTTCTGTGTCTGATATACAGAACAGAGAAAGGAACAGCCAAGCAGTAAATGCACAACCCCTGAGCACTCAATTTCCTTTTAATTTCAAATGCTTCTTGTAGTGTGTGAGTTATAATGTAGTAGTACTTTACAATGATACAATCTTTAAATCCTCTGCCAGTCTTCTGCGTTTAATAGGAATGAGTTTTGACCTTCAAGAAAGGAAGCAGTTGAGATCAATTCAATGTGTTGAAAGGTGCTTTGGCTCTTCTTTTTAACCCAGTCAACATATTTGTGTTCCTTTGTTTATAGAGTTCAAGCCTTTCTATTTATTTCAGAGCAATAAACCTGCTTTTCCCCCCCTCTACTGCTATTTCTAAGGGTAAGGTGGATGCACAGCATTTTCTCAAGGAAGGCACTAGTGAAGTATGTTAGGATGCAGCAGTTCATGTTAGTGAACTCACTGCTGTAGCATCAGATGCTGTCTGTGTGTTTTGTCAGGATGTGGACTTGTTTGGAGTATTTATGATAACTTCCTGGAATAATTTAAAATTCTTGGCTCAAATGTGAAGTCTGCTAAAAGAATAAATGAAGTGTCTGTACCTGAACAGTATCTGAGCTACTGCTATGCAGGAGAATGTTGTGCTTCTCTGGTTTTGAAGCTTAACCTGCAAGTCTGGCATGGTCTTGTGTGTGCAGGTTTATTCGTAAATATTGGCTGTGTGAGGGGCTTTGTTTTAAATGTGCAAATGTCATGCATGTCATATTTAGGTTGAGTTTGTTGCTGTCTGACTTTGGGGGGGAAAAAAAGAATTTATTTCACTGAACTCTGCACTGGTTTTCCCCCTCTGAGAACACTGCAGCAGTTTTACCTGCTGTAGTGAAAGTGGAGCTTTGAAATCTCATTATGTCTTTTCAGGCTGCCATGGATAGCAGCTGCCTTTAGCTGACCCTGCTTAGAGCACTTGTGCAGCAAGTGGGGTTGTTTTTGTGGTTTGTTTTGTTTGATTGTTTTTTGGTGATGGTAGGGCTAGAATGGCTCTGTGTTATGCACATATGTGCACTGTGGTACTCTTTCCTCCAAGGAAGAGGCAAACAGAAATGTGCTTGGGGATAGGGCTGTTCTGAAAGGCAGTGCAAGCTTGCTGCTGTTGTGCAAGAGTTTGGAGGCTTGCTCTGTGAGCGTTAAGGTTTGCATGTAAGAGGCTGGAAATTTTGTGCCCACCAGTGATAACACTTGCTAAAAGTGTGCCTTTTGATTCAGTTAATATTCCTGGTGAGTCACACACAGATGTCAATTATTCTGTCCCCAAAGAGAGAGCAGAACCAGGCTTCAGCATAATCTCCAAGTGTTTACTCACTGTTGTAATTTCCCTCGCCCCCAGGAAAGGTCTGATCTAGACATTTCACTCAAAGGCTTGCATGCTCTTGAAGGGGGACTGGGAAAGATGATAGTTTTTTACCCCCGCACGAGAGGAAACCTTGTCACCTAGCGCTGGATTACTGTGCTTTTCTGTAGACCAGACTTTAGAGCAGCAGGCTTTTATTTCAAATCCCAAACCAAAATAATAACACTATCTCATACCGAGGAAAATGGTCAGTTGTTCCTATAGAAACGTGGTTATGGCTGAGATACTTGCTGAAGAGAAAGGCAGGACTTGTGCTGGGGGGCTGCAAACATATAAAAGCACTTGGAAAGATCTGCACTTGTCAAATGACCTAACAGTTGGAGAGAATAAATATACTCCCCCACCTTGGCTGGGTGATTTAATGTAATTTCATTCTGTGTTTCACATACTCCAGCTCAGAAGGTAGCCCTGCCTTCTCGCTCAGGCTTCAACGGATGTTTTTCCTGTGCATATCTCAACAGAGTTCTGCTCCTGTAGGGGGTGTAATGCCTGGCATCTTGGAATAAGTGAAAGAAAATCTGTTGGCTTTGGCAGTTTTATTTTGGGTTTATGGGAAACTTTAAATCAAATTGCAGTGTTCACCCGCTGTGAACTAACAACGCTGTAACCGTCTATGCCGGTTGTTTAACTGTTGGTTATACAGAGTGAAGCCAAAATGTATTTCTAAAGCTATTTATCTATTTACATAATCTTGGCTATGGGTACTTGAGGGAAGTCATCTACCATTTCTAGCAGGTCTTTAATACAGCAGAAGAAAATTTCTGCAGCACTCAATTGATCTCTGTTGCTGCAGAATGCATTGATTAGACTGTAGGATGATTGTGCACTGATTAAGAAAGAATTTAAGTGCCTATAAATAAACTCCTCCAGGGGATGCTTTGTGCATCTTAATAGTATTTGAGAATCCCGTGCCTGAGGGAACTGCAAAAAAGACAGACACTAGAGACCTTGAACCAAGGGAGAGGGGGGGAAAAAAAGCAGATGTTCCCAAGCAGCAGCATTTTACTGTTGATTTTTTTTTGCCTAATTAAAGTTGGAATCTTTTATATAAGAAGCAATGTATGTCCTAACGTGTGTGTGTGTGTGGTGAAGACACATTATGCCCAGATACTGTGTGAGATGCCAACGACCAAGCTCTGGGTTGGAAATGCCATGGGTATCTCTCTTTACAATTAACACTGGAATTAGGAGACCTGTGTTGGAGCCTTCATAGTTTTTTCATATCCAAGGGTTTGGCTAATTGGGGAAAACTAAATGGTAAATGCTCTTGCTGGGAATGCTCCTAGAAAAAGCAGCATCCATGCAGAAATTACTCTGTCAGTTCATCTGGTAAATCTCCAGGAACCCACTAATGTCTGTTACTCCATCAGAGAGACAAACATTTTGGGAGGGATTGAAGAACCTGCCTCAAGTTTATCTAGTTGTTAAGGTTTTGTCTGTGTTAGTCACCACATTCTGGCTAATGATGGTTAATTTTTCCTTTCTACTAAAGGTAAAGCACCAGAAATCTATTGCTTTCTGTTATAAAACCAGATAAAAAGAATAGTAGTATGAGTTAAATCTATATTCAGTCCCAAATGTGAAACCTCTTAATATTACAGCTTCTCTTGTGGTGCACTGTGTGATTTAAAATATAAAAGAAGGAAAAAAAACAGTGTCTCATACCAGTGCAATTCAGCCAGTTTTGGAGCCTTCCAGTCAGTGAAATGTGATTGCACACTTGGTTCTGCTTTCACATGGTGCTTTTGGTTAGAACAAGAGGACACAGTCTCAGGCTGCGCCAGGGGAGGTTCAGGTTGGATGTTAGGAAGAAGTTCTATATAGAAAGAGTGATTGCCCTTTGGAATGGGCTGCCCAAGGAGGTGGTGGAGTCGCCGTCATTGGAGGTGTTCAGGAGGAGGCTTGATGGGGTGCTTGGTGCCATGGGTTAGCTGTTTGGGTGGGTTGGATTGGTTGATGGGTTGGACACGATGATCTTGAAGGTCTCTTCCAACCTGGTTTGGTTTATTCTAAATAAAGGTTTATTCTAAATAAAGGTGGTTCCTTATGCAGCTGGAATTGAGCAGACATTGCCAGACATCCTTCTGTGAACCCTTCTTGCTGCGCTTCTGCTCACGAACAGACCAGTGCTGGCAGAAGTATTTTTGGTAGTGAAGTACACTCAGGACTCTTGAGAGGGATGAATGGGAAGATGGGATGAAGCAAAAGTGCTAAGTTTGCAACCAACAGTTAGTGCATGATGTGCATAATTTTGGGGTTTTTTTTAGAGCTTAAAGTAGACAGAGTTTAAGTAACTACATGCTGAATTGTTTGTATGATATATAATCAATAAAGCATTAGTCTTGGAACTCTTAGAAAGGTCAGTTAGGCTAGTGTGTGCCCAGGGAAGGATCTGAAAGAACAGCAAACTGCAGAGAAGTTACTGCATAAATGAGTGTCCTACTTGCTCCATTTGTACCAAGTGACAGATTGTGGTGGGATGAGTGAATCTTGCAAGGAGGTGGGAAAAGATGGTAACTCTCAGCAGTTCCCAGCACCACTGACCTGGGAGTGGAGGATGCAGTAGCACTTCCACTCCTGTAAGGTTTTCTGGTTTTCTTTAGCATCAGAAGACACCATTTAGGAAGCAGAGTGCCATCAAGTGTAAGGCCTCAGGGAGGGACTTGGAGGTCTTTGGGACTTAGTAGAGTCACTGGAGAAGAAACAGCAACAATGGGACTCGAATGGGCAGATTAGGCAGATTGAGCAGCTGGATGACAGTGATCATTTCATGGGGAACTGAGAGTTACACTGTGCTGACCAGCACTCACAGAAAGCAAGTCCTGAGGTCATCCCACAGCTTTGTTTTTGTACAAAGTGAAATGTAAATAGGCAACATTGATCACATCTTCTTCTACAGCTGGTGGGGCTGCTCCTCTGCTCCCAGTGGGCCCTGTGAGTGGTCAGGCACCATCCATGGGCACTATAACCAGCGTGGAGGTGGTGGTCATGCTTTTCACCCTTGCGTGGTAGGTTTGTTCTCTTTTTCAGTGCCTCGATCTCCTGCTGTAGCCTAAGGCTTAGTATTGACAGGAAAATAAACGTACAAGCCAAATGTCTCTGGTGCTGTCTGTCCCATCTCCTAGGTTGAAAGAAGAATAACATTTGGCCAAAATGCAAAAAGGGATTTCTCTTCTTGTCAGAGAGGCCAAAAAATGTATCCGACCCGGTTTGTGAAGGCGGTTTAGGGATACGTTGGAGGCCTGCCAGGCACGTCCGAACCTCCTGCGGCCTTGCCTCATAAGAACGAGGTTGGGGCCGGACAGCTCCCGGACAAGGGCAGGGACTGTGGCCGTGTGTACGGAGCGGGAGGAAGAGTCTTGCTTCCAGCGTGTGGGACAGCGAGAGCTCCGGGGGTCTGTGAACAGAGTCCCCGCACCCTCTCTCCCGCTGTCTTGGGCAGGCAGGCGGCTGCAACACAGCCCAGGGGGCGGGCAGGCGCGCAGAGCCTGACGGAAGTCGTAGTTTTGAGGTCGCGGCGCTGTGCGTCCAGCGGGCCGTGGGGACTACAGCTCCCAGCATGCTCGGGGGCAGCTGCGCTTCCCCCCGCGCTCTCCGCTTTCCCCCGTTCCCCGCCCGGCACTTGGCAGCGGGGCTGTGTGCGTGGAAGCGGGAGGCCGGGCGGCGCGGCGGGTATGGGCGGCGGCAGCAGGGAGTGAGGGGGCCGCGGCGATGTGGCTGAAGCCTGAGGAGGTGCTGCTGAAAAATGCCCTCAAGCTGTGGGTACAGGAGCGCTCCAACCAGTACTTCGTGCTGCAGAGGCGGCGGGGCTACGGCGAGGAGGGCGGAGGCGGGCTGGCAGGTACTGCCCTCCCTGGGGGCCGGGGCAGGGTCTCCCTTCGGCTCGGTAGTGAGGCGGGGCCGCCTCAGGTCCGGTCCCTTGGTGGCCAGAGGATGGGCTGGAGGGCGAAGGTGGCCATTTGCCGGTCGTGGGATCCCCGCGCTCCTGAGGGGCAGGGAGGATGGGAGGCTTGGCCGCGTTCTGGAGCCCTTGACCTTCATGGGTTTTCTTATGTGATCCGTTTTTTCCTCTTTTCCTTGTCTGAGAGAGGCATTTCAGAAAACACCCTCTTGAAAGGGAAGGTTTGATGGCATTTCCGTCAGGCTCCAGGCTCCGTGTGGCACGGAGCCTGCCTGTGCCCGCGGTAGTACGGCTTCGGGTACCGGGGAGGCGGTGGGGATGTGCATCCTGGCGGGGCTGGGGGCTGCGGGCTTCTCTGGGGCAGCCCCTACCCGTGGCGGGTGCGTAGAGCTGAAGCGTAATCCAACACTCAGTACTAGTGTAGGAGCCCTTTGCTCCTCCAGCGGCCACGCTGGCAGTTAGATTTGCAGCATGTTGGAAGAGGAGACGTCAGAAGAAATGACGGATCTGGCTTGCTTTGGCAAGGTGCTCACTTACAGATCCTTTTCCTGCACGCGTCTGAGGCTGCCTGCAATGAGCAGCTCCTGCTTTGGTATCACGCATTTTAAAAGCAAGTGTATGATATGATGGAGCTTACCGGGACAGGAGAATGACAGTGCCACTATATAATAAACTTTATTTTATACAAACTTGAAGGTATGGAGCTGAGTTTCTTTTTTTCGGTTGTTGTCTGTATCTCTGCACGCTCTAGGGACCCCAGCTACCGCTGAGACCTCAGTTGTGGTGGTAGCTAATCAGACTTGAACTGACCTCTTCATAGTCCAGTGGCATCTGTCGTTGATGCTGGCAAAGAGCAATGCTACAGGGAAGCAGAATAGAGTTGTTTCTAAGTGGGGTATTTTGCATGAGTTGCATCTCCCTGGGTTTTCTAGGCGCTAATTGTGTCATCATAAACCAAATTATATTAAACCTCTGTCAGCGTTGTCTGCTGAAATATTTCTTCTACCAAATGAAACCTCGAAGTCCAAATTTGTGGCTGAAGAATTTCAGACACAGAAATAGCCCTCACAGCTGGAGTTGGGGCACCTTCATTGGCATCTGAACCATTTGCAGGGCACATGAAAAATGTAAACAGAGATAATTATGACATCTCAGATTCTGTTCTAGGGATATCATGAGGTGGTAGGTAGGTAGATAGATAGATAATGTTAAGTTTTGGCTTCAAACCATGGGTAGTATTTTGCAACCTTGGAAGTCTTGTGGTTATCAGACTAGATAGGCCATTCTCTTCTCTGTTGGCTTTAGAAGCCAAGGAAGGTGAGTCAGTATGAAGGTTGTATTTCTCTGTGATAACATTCATTCAGGAGCTGTGACTAAAAATGATAAGAAATAGAGTTGTTAATTTAAAAATACCCTCCTGGGCTTACAGCTGGACAAACAGCTGGGGCCTCCTAGTGCCCTTTGTTTTTGTTGAAGGTGAGGCTTCTAATACTAGTCTTTTGTCCTTGATGACATCTGACAGAGTGGAAAACCACTTGAATGGGCTAGTTCCTGTAGTGTGCCATTTCTGGTTTGTTTTTTTTTTTTATTGTGGCATTTTTGCATTTTATTTCTGTAGCCTTTCTCACAATGATTCATACAGATTTCATCTGTGCAAGTGAATGTTCTTCACCAGCCAGAAATAAAAAGGCTGACATGTTACTGAATTAAAATTCTGATTAGGAAAGATTAACAAGAAAATGGTAAAAAATGTAGGTGCATTTGTGCTTGTCCTAGGTATAAGGTAGCATAATTTGCTATGCTTGGTTTTAGTTTTATATTGGTATGTGTCCCTGAAGAAAAGAAGCCCTTACTGTAGGAAAAAAACAACAGTACAACAGCAAACAAACAAACAACAATTAACTGCTTTTGTCCTACTAGGTCGTTGCAAATGTGCCAAACAAAATCTTGTTCTCCTGAACAGCATTTTTCAGCTGGTGAGGTAAGGCTAGAAGTGGCTGGCAGCACTGAGGGACTGGGAAGTTAGGAATGAGAGGCCAGGTAACAGTGCAAGGCTTGAAGGATGAAAGGGACAGTGCTTCAAGGCAGGAGTGGGAAGAAAGATGGACAGGGCAGCAGGGTTTGAACAGCAGTAAGGGGACTAGCTGAGGAGGCAGCAGTAAAGGATTCTCAAGAATACAGGAGTACACTTGGCAAGGGAAACTTGAAGAAGGGGAGATGTGAGTTTTGAGAAGGCAGACAATAGCTTGGAGAAGGTACAGACCAAGGAGAGATGGCAGCAGATGCCCCTGAAGGAAGTCTGGGAATTCTGGTGCTATCCTGGGTTTAGAAAGAAGGCTGCAGTTAGGTTTGTTTGTATGACCTTCTGTAATGACTGGCATGAGCAGTTTGGATCTGTAGATGATACTCTCGGCTTGTATGGCTTGTGACCATGCACACATTAGTACAGCTGGTGGAAATGGACAGAAATATCTTGTGCTGGTTTTTCTTAGCCTTGACTCTCTCCCTGCAGGTATGTGCCTGCTTAGCTTTATGTTTCATTCTCTTTCTTTCCTTAGACCTCACCTTAGGATACAGATACTGTAACCTGTTTGTCCAGTTCTACAGCTGGTAATTCAGTGTGCAATAGACTGTTGTTGTATGTCTGGCAGTGCAACCGTGTGACTGCTGTCCTCTGGTTGTTCTGTCTTCTGCAGAGCCACTGTGGGAGGGCTGCATAGGTTTTCTGGAGTCTACTGATAAGAATATAGTTAAGCAAAATGCAAAAGGCCCATGTGCTGAAGCACAGTTATGATAACACCAACCCTGTGTTGTGCATGTATGTGCTGCAACCAGTGTCTAGTGAGATGGATGTTGGTCACAAAGACATTGCTTTGGTTACTGTTCAGATAGGACCTTAATTAGGAAACCAGTATTCTAGGAGTTGTTACAAGAATGAGTACTTGGTGTGATAAAATGCCAGTCTTTCTCAGAAATGTGAACAAATTAGGTATGTTTTCTGCTTCCATTACTTCAAATTGCTCCATTCTGCTTGAGACATTTAAGTAAAATGGCAGTGTGAGTGGAGGAAAAACTTACCAATGGTTGGAACTACACTTCTCTGCTTGTTTTATGTACAGTGCTTGAAAAGGTAGAGAAAACCCCCAAACTCTTCGAGTTGTGGATTCCCTGCAACACTTACTGCCACCCTGAATCTGTAGAAGGCTCCTGGTCCTATTCTTGCTTTTTAAAAGATGTTGTAATTGCTAGCATAAGGGTTCAGTGGAAAAGGAGACAGAGCTAGGCTTGCATGTGTGCTCTGGGGAAGTATTCCTTATGTGGCATCTGTCAAAAGGAGTAATGTCAAAGTATTACCAAGAAGTGGATGTCAACAGTGAGAACCTTGTCAGCAACAGAATTTTGTGGTTGTCCAATTAAAAAAAAATACTTTGTAATCTTTGCACAAACTTAAAGCAATCTATTCCTCTCCTGCAGGAGAGGAAAGTTCTTTGTAGCAAAGCAGTATGTAGTAAAGAAGATGCTTGCTTTTCAAAACTCAAAGGTGCTGTGACATTTCTAACTAAGCAATACTAGAGTAAAATGCAGAAACAATGGATATTTATTGGTGTTCTAGCACACTGTTTGGTATAGCTTGCTTACTCTGGGTCCTGAATTTGAAAGGAGTCAAAAGGAAAAAGTGATGGTTAATAAAGATCTGAAATGATCTCTGCTGCATTTTTTTTCCCAGCAGCAGTAGCAAAGATTGTTTTGCTGCTCATAGAATTGAGATATAAACAACAACATATTCACATTTGGGCATGACAGGTAAGAAAATGACCAGCACACTCTTCTCAATTTATGTTATGCAGCTATACAGAAGCAAGGATAAGGAGGAACTGTGATATTTGCAGTGCCTTTCTCTGTACTTACCAAGGAGATGAGTAACTTCTCTTTTGTCAGAGTTGTGCTTCTAATTTTCCCTGCTTTCAAGGTTATCTCTATTGCCACAGATAGTTCTACACACAGGCTTGGATACACACCATTGTCTTTCCTGAGTTACGACCATTGATCATAATGGACTTGAGTTATTGTAAATAGAGCTGGCATCTTTTTTCTCTGAAGGCTTGAACCTGTTTTCTGTCTCAGCTGGCTGAGAACATTTGCTTCTCAGCCCATACTGAGTATTCCATTAAACTGAGGTTTCTTAGTCACGTGGTCAAGTTCCCTTGGGAAATAAAATAAAGCAAAAAGAGAGTTTTGAGGAAATAGGGAAAAGGGTGTTATTCACAAGTCGTATTTCACATGTTTTAAATCAAATATGCAGAGATGATGGCTGTTCATACTTTCCACAGTGTGTATTTGTATCTTAGGGGCTTCAGTCTGTTCTTTAAAACCTATCCAAAAGAGTCTGTTTGTGGTTATGGACGAAAGCTTTATCCTGTCTCTGCAAATAAATATTTACTGCAGTACAGATGTATAGTTTGGGTCTCCTGTGTTGTCATTTGACAACAATTCACTCTGGATGTGTGTTTCTCCCCTGTGATGATACCCTGTGCTGAGAAGCCTTTGTAGAAAATGCTTAGTGTCTGCTGTGCTACTCTGGTAGTTTGGGTTTCCATAAGAAACCCAAACCTGGTTTTGCTGAAAATTGCAGTCCATTTCAACTGTAGTTGGGATGCTTGCATTTGTCTTTGCAAATTGTTTTATTTACACAATGGATTTCAATTTTGTAGTAAATCAATCTCTCACATACTACTATTGAATTTATTCCTTGCAGTTGTATAAGATTATTTTTGTTTTCCTTTTCAATTCACACTTTGTTAACAGGTTGACTTTATTGTACCAAAAAAATGGCAGTTAATAATTTTTATTCTTCACCTTGACACTTCTCCAAATCTAGACATTTTAGGTGTTTAGGACATACCTGCTTGAAACCTCTCTTAAGGTTACTTTAGGCTTTCTTGCTGTGAGGTGTCCTCTGTCCTCACAGAGCACTTTTAGGCCTAAGATAAGAAGGTGAGTCTCTGCTGATTCCTCACAATTAAGCCAGTGGCCATAGCCATGGAATTAGTTCATAATGTTCTTTATCAGCTTAAACCCAAATCTGCAGTGCATATCACATTTATACACAAAGCAGTAGTGACTGGAGGCAACCTTTAGCTAACTGATACTAACCTGGTGCAGTTTAACATGTCTAAAAATCTAGTGACCTCCCATGACAGAAACTGTGAGGGCATTTTGAGGAATACTGCTTTTGAGAGAACTGTTATAATCATTCTCTCAAGCTGAGCAGTTTCATAAACCTTATAAATGGTGGTTAATGTCCTCTTACTGAATATCGTAACAGAAAATGGCATTAGGAGAATTGTGAATGAAAGAATAAAACATTTGCTGAATCAAATCCAATTTTGAGATCAGCCCAGCTCTGACTCATTCAGTAAGGCAGAGCTCTTTACACAGACATAAATGTGATCTATTCAATGTCTGACTTCAGCTAGAAAATACCAAAAAATTCTACTATCCAGCAGTCACTTACAGTCTATGAACTGCAGAGAAGAGAATAGTTTTGGTTGATGCAACATACTGGCATTTAGATATATATTTTTATTATTATATACTTCTGGTTTCATTTGGCTTTTCATAGTATCATAGTACTATAGTATCAGTCAGGGTTGGAAGGGACCACAAGGATCATCTAGTTCCAATCCCCCTGCCATGGGCAGGGACACCCCACACTACATCAGGCTGCCCAGAGCCTCATCCAGCCTGGTCTTAAACACCTCCAGGGACGGGGCCTCAACCACCTCCCTGGACAACCCATTCCAGGGTTTCACCATTCTCATGGTGAAGAACTTCCTCCTCACATCCAGCCTGAATCTCCCCACCTCCGGCTTCATTCCATTCCCCCTAGTCCTATCACTACCTGAGATCCTGAGAAGTCCTTCCCCAGCCTTCCTGCAGGCCCCCTTCAGATACTGGAAGGCCACAATTAGGTCACCTCGGAGCCTTCTCTTCTCCAGACTGAAACTTTTGTGGTTTTGTTTGTTTGTTTAAGAGAAACAAAAGTATTCTGTATCATGAGTAGCCACAATAAGGCAGTCACAGGCTTTGTGCTGAATTTGGGCTGGATGATCTTCATGGTCTCTTCCAGTATTCTGTGATTCCAATTCTGAAGGTGAATCCTTAGGAAAACCATGTTCTGAGGATGATTGTCTGGATATCTCAATTTTGTCTTACTTTGCTTTCACAGTTGTTATTTTTCAGAATTTGGGAAGGGGTTAATGGGAAGAAAGTGGAACAAAAAGTACCAGAAGCCAACCTACAAATTCTGAAATAACTTTTGAGGGATCCATTTGAAATTCTCCAAGTCTAATGCTTTTATGGAATATTAAAAACCTGAATCAAAAGATTGTTTTCTATTAAACATGGAAGGCTACATGGAGATGCTATAAGTGATAAATTAACCTTGCATACAAGCTCTCTACATTAATTACATTTTTGGGGGGGGATAAATGCTTTGCATCTATGATCTCAGCAGGTTTGTGAAACAGACTTTGCAGCTTCTCTTTGGATGACTGCTTTTGCTTTGGTTTGGTTTAGGCATTCTTGTCTCATACTTTGCAGTTCTGTAAAACTTTTCTGTGTAGAGGAAGTACAGTATGGTGGTGTCATGGGAAAACAGCGGGGTTTTCATAAATATCAGATGTAACAGAATTACAGTCTGCTAATAGCTGTTTGCTGTGACTGGAAAACAGAACAACAATAAATGACTAATTAAGAGGTAGTTTAATTATTGCTTGTGATTGTTGAAGTCTGGGAACTCCCTTTTACGATGTCCTCTGGTTTACTACATGGCTGTGGCTTCCAAGGGGGGGCAGTCATCTCAGAAAACTTCTTCACCCTTGTTTTGTGTTTATAATGGCTTTCACTGGATCAAAACACCATCACCTCCCAGTGAGGTTCCTCTGGGAGCATTTTTTGCTCTACTCATTTGTGTCGATTTTCTCAGAATTCCTTAGTCCTTACTTGGGTAGCATTTCTCTTCACTAAGAAGGGAATCAGAAATGAGTGGACATTTCAAAGCCTTAGCTTCACTGTGCTGTATACATTTTCTTGAACACAACAGGTCTTCTTGTGGGAACATTAGATGCGGTGTTGGATTCTACATCGAAAGTTGCCCCATTTCGCATCCTGCATCAGACACCAGACTCCCAAGTCTACTGGTCCATTGCATGTGGTATGTACCATGATTTAGAAGCTGAGTTTATAGAGTGAAAAATGAGGGAACTAAGTATGGAATCCATTTTTGGGTTAATCCTCTCTCATCAGAATTAATTCCTGAGACCTCTAAATGGTTTAAAATCATTTGCAAAGCTGTGGTTGACAGCAGTGTGTGATTCCAGTTTTTCTGAATGTATCTATGGACTCTCCATACTGCAACTCCAGATTGCCTGTCTCCTGCAGTAGTCCGTCAAGTACTAAAGCCTTGATGTTTTCCTAGAATAACAGAGGCACAATCTTTTCTTCTGTAAGCTGCAAGTGTAATATGGCACAGTTCAGGATGATAGTACCCTTGAGAATACCCCATATACTGTAGGCAAGAGCAGCAGGAGCTCTTTATTCTGATGGTTTCTTCTACTCTGTTTGGTAATTAGAATAAGCCAGGTTCCCAGTTATGGTCAGAGCTGAATTCTTCCTCACAGAATCATAGGATCATTTCGTTTGGAAAAGACCTTTAAGAGTCTCACAAGTCTATTGTGCAGTAGTCCATCAAGTACCCTTTCTCAAGTGGTGTTATTAGTCAGTAGGAAATGGAAAAGACAACTAACTTTAAGAGTGGAGTGTGTGAGTTTTCTTAGAGCATGCTTCTTCATAGCATGCATGGGTTTATTTCGTTGTGGGGTTTTTTATATTTAAGTTTCACAGCTTCTCCTGAAAATAGAATCTTAATTCCTTTATACAGACTGCTTAAATAGTGGGTGTCCAGAGAGTCCTCCAATCCAAAAGCTGAGAGTACTTAGTCTCATGCATCACCAGTTTTCCTTCTGAGGCATGGTCTTGTCTTTGTATTGAATTCATTATTATTGTCATAAAAGTCACTGCTGTGGAATTAATAACTCCTAATGTTCCTTGAACAATCTGAAAGCCTCTATAATTACAGTGAAAAAGACCCATGCCTTTTAATTAATTTTCCATGCCTTTTTTTTTTTACATTTTTTAATCAATGTTCTTTAAAGAAGCAAGGCTCCATATAGACTTCTCCACAGTCTGGGCTTTCCTTTTACCTGCCTGTGGCAGAAGATGAGCTTTGCAGATAATCTACCATTCTGCAAAAACACACGCTTGAGTAATTCCACCAAAAAAGTGCTGTGCTGTTGCTACATTGCATTACTTACTGCTGTGTTATGAATACACAGGGATATACATTTAGCTGCTTTCATTATGCAGATTTGTTCCTTTAGGTGTTTAGTTAATAGTTTACACATTGCATGTGCTGTTAATCTGCTCTTGTTCACCTTCTGCAAGGACTTCTCTGAAGGGCAGAGAACTGTTTAATATCAATTTAATGACATTCACTGCAAGTCACTTTCAAAGAGCAGCCTTATGAAGTGGACAGAATTTGAACAGTTTGTGTATTGGCAGTATGTAAATTTTTAGAACTGGTTCTGAAGAAGTAAGATCTGATAGTGAGGCTACAGTAAAGGTACTGCTAATGAGTATGTTGTAAATATACTGTGGGGGATTCTAATGCCATCAGGTCATAGTATCATAGTATCATTCAGGGTTGGAAGGGACCACAAGGATCATCCAGTTCCAACCCCCCTGCCATGGGCAGGGACACCCCACACTAGATCAGGCTGCCCAGAGCCTCATCCAGCCTGGTCTTAAACACCTCCAGGGATGGGGCCTCAACCACCTCCCTGGACAACCCATTCCAGGGTTTCACCACTCTCATGTTGAAGAACCTCCTTCTCACATCTAGCCTGAATCTCCCCACCTCCAGCTTCATTCCATTCCCCCTAGTCCTATCACTACCTGAGATCCTGAGAAGTCCTTCCCCAGCCTTCCTGTAGGCCCCCTTCAGATACTGGAAGGCCACAATGAGGTCACCTCGGAGCCTTCTCTTCTGCAGACTGAACAGGTGTGCAGACTGAACAAGGTCACCCCTTGTGAAAATAATCTCCACTTTAGGACTGAACCTATATAAATTCTCTCCTGCATAATTATACTTTACAGCAGAAGCCTATGTAAAGTAGTTGTAGTTTGTGTTAGAAAACAATTTGTTCCTTCTGTGAGGCAAAGCAATTGAAGACACTACATTTTGTTCCTGCTATTAGATATTAAGGAAATAGTGCTCCTAATTCATTTGAATATTTGCTAAAAAGTTTAATCTTCACTGTGTCACATCTGTGCCTCTGACTCACACTGTGACTCAAGTAATTGCTTACATGTGTAGTCTGAGAAGAGTAATTAGTTTGTGATTTAGTTGCTGTGTTAATTACTGTTCATAAAATTTTTTAAAGTGTTGTTGCAAATCCACTTGTGTAGTGCAGCCTGTTTAACTTTATTTGGAGCAATTTCTCTTCATTCCCAAGGCAACTTTAATTCTGTGGAGTCCCTGGAAAGTTGTCTAATTAGCCTTTGCAAAGTAAATTGAGAGAAAAATAAATTGTTAAAGGTGTGTTCTTGGTTAGGGGCATTGATAGTCTGGGATTATGCTGACTGGTTTTATTTGTTGGTGTTACAGCAGAGGATGGAACTGCCAATTAATATTATCCTAGAGTCCCTTTATTCAAACCTATGCAGTTGTTTTTTCCTTCTCTTTCCCTGTCTCCTACCATCTGATGGAGTGACATCTGTCTTTAAAGAACTGACTTTGTTGAATGAACTGAACCTCTACTTACCTACTACTACTCTTGTTACACTAGTGTCATCTCTGCTTCTTGCCTTGTTACCAGTTGCCTGTTTTGTAACTATGCAAAAAGAATGTGGCTGACCTGCCACGTTTTCCTAATTAGAGAAGTGGCTGGTGGGTCAGAGTGTGCCTTTGTATTTCAAGTAAACCAGTAATCTAAACCTATTTCTGGAAAGTTCAGGTGAGACAGGCTTTTCTTTGATATAAATTTACAGTGACATTCACCATATAGTAGGTGAGAGCTCTCTGAAGCTTAGATTAAAAAGTAGTGTAAAGTAAATAAAGTAACAAGGTTGGCTTCTCTCAAAGGTGTTTGGAGATGCAATATTTATAGTATAGTTTCTACATTTCCTATGGCTATTGATAACAGGGGGTTTAAGTTACTCTTCCTTTGCACATATGTAATGAAATGAAAGGAAACAGCCCTTATTCCTGTGACTTTGAGTCCCAGAGAGTCCAAATGAAAACAATGCTAATTCTGGTGGTGCCAAATGTCATTTCAAGGGTCCCTCAGCTTGTATCATCAATGAGCCTTTTTCCCTGCATCAGGAGTTACATCTGGTGTATGTTTTCCATATGGGGTATAGCTGTGCTTCTGTCCTCTTGCAGGAGCCTACAGCTGCATGCAAATAATGTGGTGTTTGGCACTACAGCAAAAGCAGAACTTTATTGTAGGTAGGATAACATTGTTTCCAGAATGGTGCTTGCCTAAGCTTTAGCATGGATAGAAATAGATTTAAAATGTGATAGAAAATGAAATAAAACTGTGTAAGTAGTAGTTGATTGTTGTTAGTAGCATAAATGATTGTTTCAAGTATCTAAAGAGAAATCTTTGCTGCCTCCTTGGGTGCATCCTTTGCATCCTTGCACATGTTAGAAGGGATTTTGCACAGCAGGCCTGTCTTGGAGTTCTCTGGCAACTACTGTGGCCAGTGATCAAAGCTGAGGATATCAAAGACCCAAATTGAATTTTCTTCTTAGTCCCATGAATTTGATCTCACACTTCCCACCTTCTTAGACTACTGGACTGGGAGTGTTCGAGGTATGCTCTGATGTCCGTGTTGAGAAGGTAGCGCTGGGCTGAAGGAACTGTCAGTCCAAGTGGGGCTCAGCACTGAGCTACACAATGTTGACAAAGCTGAGGTGCTTCTGGATGTAAAGGCTAAACATATAGCTGCATGAAATGCTTAAAGAAAAAAACACAGCAGTGCATATTTTTAATGTACACCAAATACATTTTTAGTGTGCACAAGAGTTGGGCAGGAAATTTGAGACTTGCGATTTGGACTTGGGTATCTAAATTACTCTGTGAATTGGGAATTCCCTAAGTATTCTCTTGATTATTGTTTGTAGTGGAACAATTAAAGTCTGTTCTAATTGTAAGTAATGCTCACTTTCTCTTTCAACCAGGATCCAGCAGAGAAGAAATAACAGAACACTGGGACTGGTTAGAACACAATGTTATGACAACTTTATCAGTATTTGATTCAAATGAAGATATCACAAGCTTTGTCCAGGGAAAGATAAGAGTAAGTAACAGGCACATGACATAACTGGGAGAGGCTAAGTATTTTTTCCCTCTAAATGTACACTGCTAATAGGTCCTCCTTAGAACACAAAAGGCTGGCATTGTAATGCTACATACTTCTGATTGTGGCTGTTAACTCCAACACACTCTGTTGTTCCTATTTATGCCCCCCACGCTTCAGTAAGGTTGTTTGATGTAAATGATCCACCACGTGCCTTCAGGTAGTGGTCTAAAACAGTTGATAAATTATTTCATCATAATTTGAATAATGCTTGAGAAACATGTAGTATATTTTTGTGAAGTTGCAACAGTTTATATGTGCTGAATCTTTAGCCCAGGAATTCTTGCAGTTGAGGAAAATATTTCAGAAGAGGGAACATGTGTCTTGCCTAAACTGTGGGGGAACTTGAAAGATGAGTCTGAAATAGGACATTTGAATTGTGTCTTGGGTTCTGATCCTTGCACTGTTCTTCCTGGTCCTTAGCATTCTCCTTGTATGTGTGTAGGAGCGTATATGACACCCACCCACACGTAAGCATATATACAATAACTGGTTGTTGTATTTTAGGGTTTGATTGCTGAAGAGGGGAAAGGTTCTTTTGTAAAAGAAGATGATCCTGAGAAGTTTCGTGAAGGTCTTATGAAGTTTGAAAAATGTTTTGGATTGCCTGAGCAGGAGAAGTTGGTTACCTATTACTCATGCAGTTACTGGAAGGGCAGAGTGCCCTGTCAGGGATGGCTTTATCTTAGTACCAACTTCCTTAGCTTTTACTCATTTTTGCTGGGAGCAGAAGGTAAGTAAGCCTTGGTGCTAAACCTAATCCCTCACATTTTATTGTTGACAAAACCCTGCAAACATAAAATACTTCATGAAGATGAATACATTTGTGTCAATTGCTACTTGACGTCCGTTAGTTTTCTTCCTCTATATAAGCTTCAGAAAGAAGGCGGACCTGGTACAGTTGACTGTGACTAAAAGTTGTCTGTCATCTTGAGTTCATGTTGCATATTCAGCCTGTGAGGATTGCAGTTATTCACACAGGCTTCATCCAGTGGTTACCTGGATACACTGCGCACACGTGATAACTGCACATCTTTTTTCATTCTGTGAAACATAAGCTTGAAATGCCCGAACAAATGCCTCTAATAGTCTGACCTATAACTGTATTTATATGAAAAACATTAGGCTCAAAGAAACTAGGATCCTTCCTAAGCTAATATTAATTTGTATTGGGAAATGCAGAGCTAAGGGGCATAATTCTTCCAAATACAAACACATAGTATCATAGTATCAGTCAGGGTTGGAAGGGACCACAAGGATCATCCAGTTCCAAACCCCCTGCCATGGGCAGGGACACCCCACACTAGATCAGGCTGGCCAGAGCCTCATCCAGCCTGCTCTTAAACACCTCCAGGGATGGGGCCTCGACCACCTCATTGGACAACCCATTCCAGGGTTTCACCACTCCATGGTGAAGAACTTCCTCCTCACATCCAGCCTGAATCTCCCCACCTCCAGCTTTATTCCATTCCCCCTAGTCCTATCACTACCTGAGATCCTGAGAAGTCCTTCCCCAGCCTTCTTGTAGGCTCCCTTCAGATACTGGAAGGCCACAATTAGGTCACCTTGGAGCCAGACTGAACAGCCTCAACTCTTTCAGTCTGCCCTCATAGGAGAGGTGCTCCAGCCCTCTGATCATCCTTGTGGCCCTTCTCTGGACACGTTCCAGCACGTCCATATCCCTCTTGTAATAGGGGCTCCAGAACTGGACGCAGTACTCCAGGTGGGGTCTCACCAGAGCTGAGTGGAGGGGGAGGATCACCTCCCTCGACCTGCTGGCCACATTTCTCCTGATGCAGCCCAGGATCTGATTGGCTTTGCGGGCTGCAAGTGCACACTGAGAGCTCATGTTGAGCTTTTTGTCCACCAGCACCCCCAAGTCTCTCTCCTCAGGGCTGCTTTCCAGCCAGTCCCTGCCCAGCCTGGATTTGTGCCTGGGATTGCCTCGACCCAGATGCAGGACCCTGCACTTGCTCTTATTGAACTTCATGAGGTTGGCTTGTGCCCACCTCTCCAGCCGCTTTCTCTCTCAACTTACTTTTAGAAGCCCTATTGGTGAAAAGTTAATGTGAGGTAGCTTATGTGATGGTGTTTGTTTGCAGTTTCACAGGAGAGCAAAGAAAAGGTGATGTAAGCTTGTGTTTAATGTTTTTCCTTCTATAAAATATCTGCTGGATAATGGAATTATTTAGTAGAAATTATAAAAGGAGTGTTTGTTGTGTGTGTGAGTTTGTAGCCCTTTCCAAGTGTGTTCTCATTTGTGTTGGCTTAATCGTATTTTGTTAGTGCTGTTGACTACTGCTTCTTTTTGACATGAAGGTAGCAGCTAATGAGAAGTGACTCACATCCACTTATGATGGTTATTTTCAGTAAAACTTATTATCTCCTGGGACGAAATATCAAAACTCGAGAAAACTTCCAACGTGATTCTGACAGAGAGCATTCATGTGTGTGCCCATGGGGAAGATCACTATTTTTCCATGTTCCTGCACATCAGTGAAACGTTTCTTCTGATGGAGCAGCTGGCAAACTATGCTGTTAGGAGACTTTTTGACAAGGAGACATTTGAAAATGACGTTGTCCTTCATGACCCCCTGCAGATCACCAAGAGGTAATGCGTTACTTAGAGCCTGTCTGGTCTGGGCCCAGTACCTTTTTAGATAGAGGGGAAAGAATCCTTGTCTCAAGGAGATATGTTAATGTCAGCAAAGCTGGTGTTCTCTTAAACAAGTGTGTCATTAAAATTTGGGAGCAAAGCAATGTGAGGCATTGCCATTTCTTGTTACTTTGCAGAGTCAAGAGTCTATGTGAAGGCAGGAAGTGATTCAGACTTTCAGAGCTGGTCTTCACCTACAGGTTTTATGGTAGTTTGATTTTGTTAAAAGGTCTTCTAGCAGCATTTAGGATTAGAAAATTAAAAATGGAGCTGCAGTGTCTCCAAAGAGGCCTGATGAAGAAGGCTAAAGTGCAGAATAAGTCCTTTAATAGGCATCTGTGAATCATAATTGCATGGCTTTTCTGCCACTGGAGATAGGTGTTAAAATCAATCAGTTGCAGACGATTGCATGGATTTCCTTGTCTACAACAAAATTTTAGGTTATTGGAAAGATGTGTGTGTAAGTAACCTGACATTTAGGGTTGTGCCTTCTTAAGGAAGGTGTGTGATTGTTGTGTGTAGTAATTCTTACAGCTTTTCACATACCCAGATTCTCATCAGTGGAGCAGAGCTATTTACTGTGAAAAGTAGCACGGAAAAGCAAATCTGTTGTTAGGCAATTAAAATCACATAGAGAGACTAAATCTTTGTTGGAAAATGTTACTTACTTGAAAATCAGGAGTGATCATAAACAACTTTTCTAATAGTTGTTCCTACTTAAAGCTACATGCACCACTGATTTAAGGGGAAAATATTTTTACAGCACATTGCTAATAAAACCTGGTTTAGGTTCTATTTCTTGGGTCATTGATACTGTAGTTCGGCAGCAATGCTGGAGAGGGATGTTGCTCTACAACCAAACAATTCTGGCTGCAGTTAACCTGTGAAGAATTAGCTCATGGCAGGTGTTTACAGGATGTGCTACGTGTAATTGACCTCCTGTCATGCCAAAACTTGTTTCAGGTTTAAATGGTCTCTTCCGATGGGTGGGGAGACAGCAAATTAGGCTATTAGTATGTTTTTTTTCTGCACTGCCTTTAGGTCCTGATTCAGCAAAGTGCTTTGATTTGTAAGAGCATGCTTGAATCTATTTCTGCTTAGTGAAGTGTTTAAATATTCCATTTAGCAGGTGTATATAGATAGATGTGGTCCTGCACTTTGTTGCCTCTCCAAGTGAAACACTGAACCCTCCAGCTTAACCCCACAGATTGTTTTACTGTCTTTTCCCAAGGTATTTTTACTTTTTGTATTTGTAAAGACATTTTGAACTGACTTAATTTTTTCTTTTCTCTCTCCTACACTGTTTTTTTTTTTTGCTTGTTTTTAATCTAGAGGCCTAGAGAGCCGTGCCCACAGTGAGCAGTTTAGTGCATTCTTCAGGCTACCCAAAGAAGAGACATTGAAAGAAGTCCATGAGTGCTTCTTATGGGTTCCATTCAGTCATTACAATACCCATGGGAAAATGTGCATTTCAGAAAACTACATCTGCTTTGCTAGCCAGGATGGCAGCCTGTGCACTGTAATCATTCCATTAAGAGAGGTAATGCAAACTACAAGTCAGAGCCAGTGACACCAGAAGTTTTTGCACACACTTTGTGTAGTTAAATGTCAATTTAGCAGCTTTTCATTATAGTGTGCTTCCTTTACATGATGTCATACATCTCCCCTTACCTTGGATACTGCATATTGGAATTCTGGTTTTAGGTTTCTATAACTGCTTTCATGTTTCAGCTTTGTTTCCTGTATCCTCCTTCCCTTTTCTATTTACTCTGACTTCTGTAGCTAGGTGCAGAATCCAAATTTTTTAATACTTCTTCTTTTAAATAAAAAAGCCTGTGCTTAATTCTTGAAGTTGAGCTGGTAAGTGAGTCTCAACATAAAAAGTAACAAATTGCAGAGGGTGTAGAATCTTGAAAGTAGTAATCATGCTGCTTTGTGCTTTTCTTAGCTCAGTAGTGCAATTCTACAACAGTTGGGCAGTAGTCTCTGCTCAGAAGTCTATGGAAAAATCCATTGACAGTCATCAGTGAACAAGTATCAGTGCCACTGTATCTAACAGTCTGAGCAGACTGTGTAGGGACCATATTGTAAAGGACAGAGAACTTACATTTCTACAGAGTACTATAGCTAGATTGTGGAGTTAAGTTGTGGAAAAGAAAACCCTTCTCCATTCGTCTCTTGACTTCATGTGATCTGGGCCATTCTCACATTTTAGTCTTCCAGTGTTAAAAGCTTTTCATCTGCACCCAGACATAATTTACAGTAGCCTAAAAATTAGACAGGTTCTTTAATTGCTCTACACACTCTGTGTACACACTGCCTGACATGAGACACCTGACACAGTGGGGTGAGCTTAGCTAACTTCAGCAATGCACTTGGAGTTCCCCACCTAGACAAGGAAATTTGTTTTATTGTCTGTAAATAGTCCTGCAAACAATAGAGACTTCCAAAACCTATGAAAAACAAGAAGAGGCTGTGTTGGAGAAGCTGACTCTGAATTTGTTCCTGTGGATTGTCTCTGTCCTCTGTCCTCACTAGTTGCTCCATTGTACTGCAGTTATTTTATTTCAGTGGTCTTTAATTCTTTACCTATAGGAATGTAAAAGCACTGGCAGTGACAGTCTGGCTGTTCATGGTTGTCTCAGTTACATTATTAAAGTGTATTAACTGTTGTAATCTGTAGCTGTTCCATCATGGCAATTAAAATCAGCTCCCACTGTCATGTGTTATGACAGCTGTCTTTGAAAGGGTATTCTCAGTGGAAATTCATTCCTGTGAAACTTATTTCATTTGATTACTTGCAAAAGCTGTGTTTTGTCTGCTTGGTAAGAATAAAATAACGGCTTCAGCAGGTAGGAGGCAAGGTTTTGAAATAAGCTCAACACTCACAGCTGGGAAAACCTTTTCAAAGATATTTGGTACTCTGTTGAAAATCTGTTGCATAATATTTAATACCTTGTGTTAAATAGCTCCAGACCATTGAGCTTTGAAGTAATGAGTTTGTTACTTGCCATACTAATTCTGCTGGTGTGGTGCTTTGTACTATTGTTTCATGGGCATGTGCATTTTGAATAGGTTTTCTCTTTTGGGAATGAACTGGTAAAATTTGTTTCCTAATTAATGTGTCCTTGCTTCCATAGGTTACAGGGGTGGATAAGGCAGATCCAGCCAACAGAGGAATCAGCATCAGTACCAAAGGAAAAACAGCTTTTCGTTTCACAGAGGTTAGAGATTTTGAACAGCTGGTGGCCAAGCTCAGAAAGAAGTGCAATGCAACTGCAAGTCCACAGCACATCATAAATCCAGAGGTGGGTGCATGCTCAGGTCTCCCTGTCTACTCCAGTTCTCATGGTGAATATTTGTCTTTTCATAATAAAGTTTTTGTCTACAGAGATGCATATTTTCCAGGTACAGCCTCCTGAAAATCCAGCTGTGCAGAGCCTGTGTTTATTTCATTTATCTTGGAAGCCTGTATTTGGTACCAGTAAACTTAAAATAGTGAACTGTGATGGTCCAGAAGCAAAATGGTTTCTGGTATTACTGCTGCCTCTTGAAGGATTGTTTGTCATTATAACTAGCACTGATATTTATTTCCTTTTCAAGGTTACAGCCAGCTCTGCCTCTGACAGCCCAAAGGATTTGGATGGAGGACCATCAAAGATGGGTCAGAGAGATAACAGCAAAACTGTCGGTACAGAAGCTCTGATGACTGTCTACCATCCTCAGGATGCTGAGAATCTAGACTCTAAAATGGTAAGGGATAAAATAGCCAGCAGATTTTTGGCATCAAACTGAAAAGGACTGAAGTATATTCAAAAAGTATTCCAGCAAGGCTGATGATTTATTCTGGGGCTTTGCCAGTCTTTCAACTGCATTTTCTGTGTTTGGAGTCCAGAGGATACTTCTGCATGTTTCCATTCAATTTTCTGTCCATCTTGTTTAATAATGGTGTCTTATCTTCAGGAGCTAATTCCTCCTGCTTCTTCCACCCCTCAGGGAAGAGCTGGCTGCTTGTTTTGTCATAGTTGTTTCTTTTCTATCTGAATTTTCAAGATACAAAGGCACTACAAGCTCTTTGGAGGCAAGGATAATGTTATGGAGAAACTGACTTAATTTCTTCCTTGCTTCGTTCCTCTGCACATCTGTCTAACAAAGTTATGCTCTGGAGAATGTTTCTTTAATTGCTTTTGCAGTAGGACCTCCTGTTTTTGTTTCTCCATAGTTTGTGCAAGAAGACAGAAAGGTTGTGTTTTAAAATGAAATATTTCAGCAGAACTGGATAAATTAAGATATGACATGTTCAATATCAGAAACACCAGAAAATAGACATCCTTTGGGCAGGAGAAAAAGGAATCCAGAGTTTTACATTCTGCCTGTTATAGTATGTCAAACAAAAATGGACACAATCAACTTCTCAGCACCTTTAATTGCTTTAACAACAATCAATCTTACTGCTGCATGCACAGAAAATGTAGTGGCAACATTCATGCTGTCTTGGTCCTGGAGTCTCACTTGAGCTGGGGCACCCATCATCACTTGCTTTGCTTCAGAGAAGTTGAATTGTGTTTTGGGTGCTTAATCAATAATGTATTAGTAATCTTGTACTTTACAAAGGATCTATTTCACTGTTCCTGCTATCTCTGCCTCTCTCTACTCTGCAGGTAAAATGCCTGCAACTTCTCTTTTGTCTGAATAGGGAATTTCTGAATAGGGAATTTTTGTCTGAATAGGGAAATTCCAGTATCTGAAGGGGGCCTACAAGAAGGATGGGGAAGGACTTCTCAGGATCTCAGGTAGTGATAGGACTAGGTAGGATGGGGGGATGGAATGAAGCTGGAGGTGGGGAGATTCAGGCTGGATGTGAGGAGGAGGTTCTTCACCATGAGAGTGGTGAAACCCTGGAATGGGTTGTCCAGGGAGGTGGTTGAGGCCCTGTCCCTGGAGGTGTTTAAGAGCAGGCTGGACGAGGCTCTGGGCAGCCTGATCTAGTGTGGGGTGTCCCTGCCCATGGCAGGGGGATTGGAACTAGATGATCCTTGTGGGCCCTTCCAACCCTGACTGATACCATGATACTATGATACTAATTTCTTGCCAGTTTTCAGTTTGTGAAGCAGGTTTTACTTACATTCTGGTCTTGTTGAAGTTCACATGCATACACTGATGCCTTCTATGTTGACAGGAATTGCTGCTTTGTAAAAATCCAGTTGATAAATATTTGATTAAATGTAAAACCTCTATGGGCATAAGTGGTTTCCAGCTAATAGTTCCCTTCCTTAATCCAAGTTGTGCAGAACAAAGTCTTCTTCCTGATTGTTGACTCTCTCCTAGTGCTGTTTGGAACTCATGCAAATAAACTGACGAAAGACTGAGAAACTGTTGGAGAACAACGGCACTGATGTCATGGCATCCCTCTGTGTGCTTCCCACCATTTTTAGCCATTCTGTTCCAAATCTGTCAACTAACATAATGCAACAAAGCATGATGAATCAAAAAAAAAAACAAACAAGGAAGCAACCTGTTCTGCCTGTTGAGTTTCTGTGGGATATTATTTCATCTGTAACAGTTAGTACATTTTTATTGCAGTTAGCAAAGAACGGTTAGTCGACATGTTGAAATTGAAAGATGTTAATTTATCAGAGTGACTAAGCAGGTGTCTCTGATAGTGAGTTGACTTTGCAGATAGCCTGATTTCTTTGTGCCATCATTGCCAAATAAATAGTTTTTCTCATAGTTTTTCTTACAGACCTCCCAAATTAGCACACAGAAACCTACCACCACACGTGCAGTCTGAACCTTCTCTTCACTCTGGTTTTCCTGGTTGTCTTTTCTACTGCTTTCATTTAATGTTGTCTTTTTTCTCTTCTATTGATTTACCCTGTACCCAGAAAATGTTACACTGTTTATCCAAAAGGAACAAAAACTGGGATAGTTTCAAATTGGCCTTACACTATGCACTGTTGTGATTTGCATCAGCGTTCATTTCACACATCAATATGCATGCCAGTGCTGTTATTTCTAGTTTACCTGAACATAGCTGAAAGCAAGACATGGTTCTATTCTCTTCTATTCTTTTCCAGTTTACTTAATGCTTGTTTGTCCTCTGCTTTTCATAGCTGAAAGAAAAAATGAAGGAACAGTCCTGGAACATCCTCTTTGTGGAACGGGGACATGGTGTCAGTATGTTTCGAACAAAGAAGACTCGAGACCTGGTTGTGAGAGGGATCCCAGAGGCATTAAGAGGAGAGCTCTGGCTACTCTTCTCAGGTATTGCAGAGCAAGTACAATTGAATCATTTTGTGCATTCTGCTGTGTGAATGTTCTAGTTACTGCCAGAATGCACTCTGACAAAAAAATGCCTTTATGTCTGGCAATTTACTCAAATCTTTCTGAAGAAAGACACTTCAGAATGATGAATGGGATAATTTTGTTGTGCAGTCATTGAAACAAAACCTACACCTGCTTCTTTTACAGCAAACCCCACTGTAAAATAATGATAGGAATATGTGCTGTTGCAGGGGACAATCAGTTTTGGCAATGCCTCTTCACTTGCTGAAAAGAATAACATGTTTGTGGGACTGTATTAGAATTGTTCTGATTTAAACTTTCTGAGACAGTGTTACCACACACACATGCACACATTTATTCCTGGTAGAGAATTTGGCCCCCGTTATTGGCAGCTCTTTTGCTATATGCTGTTGCTTAGCTTAAAGAATGAGAGGTACAGGACTTATGGACATTCCTGTACCTATGGGATCTCTTGCCAAAGCTATTAGTGTGCTTTTGTGACTTTCTTCTGTATAACACGTGTGTCAGAGCACTTAACCTGAGTTAATTTGAGGCTCAGGGAATGAAGACACTGCTTTACAACACCTCTGTGTGCTTTCTGTTTCAGTTCTTTGGAACACTTAGAGAATCAGCAGCCACTGGCTTGATCAGGGTAATACAGGAAGCCTGTATTGTTTAGTTGTTTAGGTGGGTTGGATTGGTTGATGGGTTGGACGCGATGATCTTGAAGGTCTCTTCCAACCTGGTCTGGTCTGGTCTGGTCTATTCTATTCTATTCTATTCTATTCTATTCTATTCTATTCTATTCTATTCTATTCTATTCTATTCTATTCTATTCTATGTCAGATTCAGAAAATGAAATGCAGATTTTGAGGAGGCCACCTTATCTGCTAGTTGTACTTGCTGAGTTGCCCTGAACAGACCTTTCTGCTGTGCCAGAGGATCTATTTATCAAAACAAACACATTTCACATTCTTCATTCAGCTTTACATGTGAACACTGATATATCCTTGCTAGTGTTCTTGCAGTGTTTACATAGGCACTTATGCTTCTGTTACCAGATTGATCCAAGACAGGGTCTTGGAAGACACTCACATAAAAGTTATGGAGTTAAGTAGGTAAATATCAGTCCTTTGCCTGGCTTTTGTAATGCGTTCCCAGCTCTACAAACAGAAAGTTACTGTGTCTGCCAGAAAACCTGAGATTAAAAAAAAGTCAAAATCAACTTCATATTGAAAAGTGACTTAGATGTCCTCCAAGCTTCATTATATTTCACTTTTCTGTTTTTGTTTCAGAGTAATTCCATTAATTTCAGTAGAATTACTCTGAGGCATCACTGCAGTAATCTGGAGGTTCATGAGGTACCTCAGTCACCAAAAATTCTTACACAAAGTGCAGACAATCATGTAAATACTTTACCGTTGTTCTAATACTGTGCAATTGGCAGGTGCTGTAAATGACATGGCATCCAACCCTGGGTATTACACTGAGCTGGTGGAAAAGTCCTTAGGAACCTGCACTTTAGCTACTGATGAAATTGAACGAGATTTACGTCGCTCCTTACCTGAGCATCCTGCTTTCCAAAGTGACACAGGAATTTCTGCACTCAGAAGAGTTCTTACAGCTTATGCATACAGGAATCCTCAGATTGGATATTGTCAGGTACAGCAGTTTTTATACTCTTAGTGTTGGTTGTCTAAGTCTTAGCTCATGATGGCAGTATAGTGGCACTTACAAAATCAATCGCATATATATACATGATGGTTTCTTGGTCAGTGGTTCAAGCTGCTTATTTCATCCCACTTAAGTAGCATGAGTTTATGAAATGTACTTGAATTTGTTTACTAAATGCTGTGATGTTCACTTCACACATGCCTCTGCATTCTTACTAGATTTTTAGTACTTATAAATGTTTGTATGTAGTTTCAATACTATGCTGTGTATTCAATAATAGAGAGGGAAGAGGTTTATACTGGATGTGGCTGTAGGTTACCCTGGTGCTCTAAAACCATGCTGTACAGTGCTGTCAGGAATATAAAGTCAATAAAGGACCCCAGTTGTGTTTCCTAGTAAATGCTTCCTTTCCTGCTTCAATGTTACAGGCAATGAATATTTTGACATCAGTACTTCTGCTGTATGCCAAAGAGGAGGAAGCATTCTGGCTTTTGGTTGCTGTGTGTGAAAGGATGTTACCCGATTATTACAATCGGCGCATCATCGGTAACCTCCTCCTGTCTGTTTACCTGTCTGGAACTGAATGTCAGTGATCAGTCGTTAAGAACAAATGTAAGGAGTGAGTGAGCTGAAAGCTGAACAGCAGAGAGAAGCTGTGGTATTTGGTTCATTATTGTGAGGTAAAAAATGGAAGCTGCAGAGAATGTCAAGACTCCCCCTTCCCAGGAGTAGGATTTTCAGATAACGATCTGTAGGCACAACTACTCAGGAAACAGTCAATTAGACTATTCTACTGGCCTTTTGGAATTCCAGCTGTAATTCATGCTAGCTATTTGAAACTCAGTCAGTTTAAATAAGGGAAAAATGGGTCACTCCAGGTCCAGATTTAGCCTTTGAATTCATACTCACTACTTGCTGATGTATGTGCTTAAAGAAAACTGGATGTGAAGTTTCTCTCTAAATGCAGAGAAGATATACTGTCAAGGGGGATCATTGAAAGTAGCACCCATAAAAGAGCTAATACACTTTACAGCACACAGCAAGGCTCTGGACCCATGCGTAGGGTGGATAGCTTCCAGCAGAGGGGACAAAAGCAGTGGTTCCATCCAGCCAGGCCTGTGCTTGATTTACAAACAAAGTTGCGTTAAGACAGGGACTTTATTTCCAGCCAGTGCTCTCTGTATTAAGATTTGGGTGGTGGTTTTGTTATCCTTCCCCTGCAGGTGCCTTGGTAGATCAGGCAGTGTTTGAGGAGCTCATCAGGGTTCATCTGCCTCAGTTGACAGACCACATGACGGACATGACTTTTTTCTCCTCGGTGTCTCTCTCCTGGTTCCTTACCCTTTTTATCAGTGTGCTGCCTATTGAAAGTGCAGTCAATGTGGTGGACTGTTTCTTCTACGATGGAATAAAGGCAATCTTGCAGCTGGGGCTCGCAGTGCTGGAATACAACATGGAGAAGTTGCTGACTTGCAAGGATGATGCCGAAGCAGTCACCGTTCTCAACAGGTATCAGTCTAACTGTGATTCTTACAGGTTGTGTAGCAGCTGCTATAATTGCAGAGAATGGCTTGAGTTGGAAGAGACCTTAAAGATCAACTAGTTCAAACCCCTCTGTCATGAGCAGGGACACCTTCCACTAGACCAGGTTGCTTAAAGTGTCATCCAGCTTGGTCTGAATTCCAGGGAAGGGGTGTCCACAGCTTCTCTGGACAACCCATTCCAGTGTCTCACGACCCTCACAGTGAAGAACTTCTTCCTAATGTCTAATCTGGCAAATGACTGTGATATGGGAATCACCAAGGTATGACTGTTAAACACTGATAATAAGAATTTCCTTTAAGTGAGAATTTTAAATGTTTTAAGTGTGTTTGAAGAGGTTAAAAGTGACAGAATTGATGAGGAAGATGTAAGTTTTATTTTAAGAGACCGTGCAGCCTGATACTTACCATAAAACCTAGCTGGACTCATTTAAATATTTAGCACTTAGAAAGCCAAGCAGTAAGAGTACAGTTATCCAGTTTAAACATATTATTAAAATTTAAAATGTGTGGTGAAATTTTAATTTTCACTTGAACCAAACAGGTACTGTTTCCACTTGACACCCACAATTTTAGTGGTTACAATGAACTCCTTTTGAACTCTTGCTTTCAGAATCTGATCTGGCACTAACACATCTGTTGCACAGTCAATCCAGCCTGTAGCATGCTGGTATATTTAGAAAGAATCATTACAGTAGTTTGCCTCGCCTCAAGAAAAAGGAAGCTATCAGTCCATAGACATGAGAGCCTTGATCTTGGCAAAGGAACTGGCCATCCTCCCTAGTGGTTCCTTTTAGACTGGTTATGTAGTTGTGATGAATAGACGCAGATCAAACATGTCTTGATTTATCCTTCTGCAGGAATTAAGATTGCCTTGGTCACAGGTCAGACCAAGCCTCTTTTCCACTCTCCCAGTTATGAAGTACAGCTGTGCTGGAGGGATTAGAGAACCAGAGGAATGCTGAGTGGAAATGACCTTGGCAAGTCGCTAGTCTAGCTTCCCACTCAAAAGAGGCTTATTGCTAGCTCTAGATCAAATCAGCCATGTTATTGGCTAGCTGGGCCTTAAAAAATCCTAAAGCTTGAAGCTCTACAGCTTCTCTGGATAGCAAGTTCCCACATTTATCTGTGTTACTATTACGGTATATTAGTGCTACTCATGTTGATAGGCTTTGCTATTTCCTGTTCTCTTCAGTAGGTGCTGATGTTAATCATTTTGTTGTGATAAAGTGCTCCTGCTCATTTCTTGTGTGTTTGCTTTGTGCAGATTTTTTGACAGTGTCACTAACAAAGACAGTCCTTTGCCTCCAGCTGTGCAGCAGGGCTCCAACCTCAGCGATACGAAGAGTGACCATCCGAAAGTGGACATTACTGATTTGATCCGAGAGTCAAATGAAGTATGTGTTCTTGTGGGTATGTTTTCACATCCTGTGCAGTGTTTACATTGCATGGGCTACTTTAAAAAACAGTGCAGCTGCAATGTACAAGCTAGAGTAGGAAATCTGCTTAATCTGTCTAGATTGGCTGAAATTGAGCCCTGTAGTTTGTTAATCCTCACCGAAAATCTTGTAGGTTATTGAACTCGTTTTATGTTTTTTGGTTGTATTTTTTCCAAACTGTTTGGAATGTGCTTGCTAGGCTGTCCTGAGAAGACTTCCTGAGGTTTACCCCAGTTCACCCATTGCCATCCCTCACTGATGTTATTAGTGTGCCAATTAAATGACAAACTACAGCAGAAACATCCCTCACGTTCACCAGCTTGAGACTGATTACTGCACATTGCTGACAGTGGTAACATTCGACATAACAACCCCTGCAGGAAGCTGTGTACTTGAGTAATTTAGTGTATGGGTTAAATGACTGTTTAGAGATGGATCAGGAAAACCAGTTATGATCTTTGAGCACATTCTTTGAATGTGCAAGTTTGATTTCTGCAGCATCTAGCTTCGTAGCTCTGCACTTGGGAGGAAAGAGTCTAGCTTCTCTTTCTCCTTTTGTCCTCAGATTTTCATGTCCTGGGCATGATTTGTATCAGACTGTTAATCCATTTGTAGATAGGCTTCTGCTCAGCCCATCTGAAGTGAAAGGGAAGCTGAAAGAAAAGATTTGTCCACATTTTGGTTTTTTCCATTGTCTGATTTATCTATATGAAAGTTTTTTTGTTTGGTTTTGTTTTGTTTGTTTTTTCCCTGAGTCTCTGTAATATGTTTTGACTGAAAGACCCACAATACATCACTTTTGGAAAAATGTCCTGGCCTTGACCTGAAAAAAGAAACTAACTGTAACTCATTACTTAGGGTTTCCCTCCATTGATTTTTACTGAGAAGAGAGCTTGCCTTTAGTTGGGTGAACAAAGATAAGACATTCAAGTTCTCTTAAAGTGTCTTTATAGCCTTGGGCTAATTGCATAAAAAGGCTATACTGCTACTGTCACTATTGTTTCACAAGAATGACTGTAAAATGCTTTTGAGATTCTTGTAAGAACAGTTGCAAACTATTATGGGTCTTTCTTGTCATAGGGAGACCTCATAGCGACAATGAATGCTTGCAGAATAAAAGAACATTGCATTCAGAAGTGCAAGCTGAAGGTTTCACAGAGGTGGAGCTATTATCACAGTATCACAGTATAACTTAGGTTGGAAAGGACCTCGAGGATCATCAAGTCCAACCTATCAACACAGACCCCATGACTAGACCATGGCACCAAGTGCCACGTCCAATCTCCTCTTGAACGCCTCCAGGGACGGTGACTCCACCACCTCCCTGGGCAACCTGTTCCAATGACGAATGACTTGCTCGGTGAAGAACTTCCTCCTCACCTCGAGTCTAAACTTCCCCTGGCGCAGCTTGAGACTGTGTCCCCTTGTTCTGGTGCTGGTTGCCTGGGAGAAGAGACCAACCCCTGAAACAAAGAACAAAAAACAAAACCAAAAACTGAAACAAAGAACAAAAGAAACTTGCTTTCTTCTTCTCCTGCCTTCGCAGTTAGGTGATGGGACCAAAGCCATAGCCTCTGATTTGATAAGGCTTTTGAGTGCTAATTTGGGTAGATCCTTGAACCTGTATCTTCCACTTCCAAGCTGACAGCCCCATTCCTAGGCAGGTATCCCCATGTCTGTCTCATAGCCCCTTTTTTTAACTGCCATTTTTTTTCTTTAGTTGAAACTGAATTTCTTCAGTGCTGGTTAAGTTTCACAACCCTATATTTGAGAACTGCTGATACAAAGTAAGAGTCAATGTCCTGCTTCCCATTTTGACCAGACAGTTAATTTCAACACCATTCTGTTCCAGTGGATGGCTTTATTTTCATTTCACTGGGGAAATAAATTTTGCAAGGGGAAGATTGCTGCAATGGAGCATGGTCATTCTGCAGATAGGTCTAGTTACAAATCATGAATAAGTGAACAGAGATGTCCTTTGTGATGCTGGTGCTTTGCACAGGCCTTCACAAGATAAATGAGATTAAGTGGAAAAAACCTGGAGTAGATTTTTGAATTCATGTTTCACAGTCTCAGGCTGTGCCAGGGGAGGTTTAGGTTGGATGTTAGGAAGTTCTATACAGAGCGAGTGATTGCCCATTGGAATGGGCTGCCCAAGGAGGTGGTGGAGTCGCCATCATTGGAAGTGTTCAGGAGGAGACTTGATGGGGTGCTTGGTGCCATGGGTTAGTTGTTTAGGTGGGTTGGATTGGTTGATGGCTTGGACGCGATGATCTTGAAGGTCTCTTCCAACCTGGTTTATTCTATGTATATGTATTCTATGTATGCCTTTATGATGCAGGCATGAATGCAAGACCTATTCTGCAGCAGTTTAATCAGGTATGAAGAGGATGTGCTTAGCGAGGGAATGGAAGAACGTGTAGCATTTTATCACACCACACTAATTCAGAGTTAGATTATACATCTTATTTATAGCCATACTGAGGCCATTGCACAATATCAGTGCCTGGAAGCCAGACCAGTGAATGAGTTATGATTCAGAGTTGCAGTTTCTCTCTGCTTCCTCTTTGTTTCAAGTCAGAAGTATGTTGTCTTCACAGGAACATAGAAATTCAGTTGCGGAAGAGGACTCCAGAGGTCAGGCAATTCAACTCCTTGTCCAGCATACACTCAGATCATCCTAGAAAAATGGCTGATGTGGCTAAAATTCTTCAGTAAAAGAGAATCTGCAAAAGCTTCAGTTCCTTGTTGGGATTCTCTGCCTTTCTCAGAAAATATCCTATTATCCAGTATACTTCTTGGATGCTCATCAAGTGCTACCAAGAGTACTCAGTTGCAGCTTTCTCTGCAGCTCCTTGTTGATATTAGATTGTTGTTCTTCAGCTTTTACCCTTTCAACTCTGATTATTCCTTTTCCTACTTTCAGCATTAGCAGTACCTGTAACATCAAAACTTCTGTGCTCAGACTCTATGGCTGTGTTGCAGTTTTTCATACCTTGTAGTTACCAACTGATAGCAAAGTTGGTGTAAAATCCCTTCCCTTGTCTCCCCATGCAGTGGACTGCTCCAGTTTCTTCTTTCTCCGTCAGTCCTTTTACACAGGTTAGGGTGAATGTTAGTGCTCTAATAAATGATTTTTTGCTCAGAATTTCTAGGATCTTCCTTTGTGCCCATGATTGTATTGTACTTGGATGCAAGAAGGACAAAAAATATTTGCTTAGGTGTACCTTAGCAACAGTCAATTTCATGTAGCAATGCCTTTCTTCTTAGAGATACGGTGATATTCGCTATGAGGATGTTGAGAGCATGCGCTGCAGGAACAGACTTTATGTCATCCAGACATTAGAAGCCACAACCAAACAGAATGTGGTGAGTGACTTGGAAGAGCTAAACCCTTCCTTCTGATAAAAATTAATTCCCTTTTGGAAATTTCTCAGGACAGCTACATTTTCCAGGGCCAAATGCATAATTATATATACTGAAATCTGTGTGGTCTGCAGGGTGTCTGTTAGCCAAGGTTCAGCCTGTGTGGTTTCAGTCTGTGAATCACAGCAAGACTTTGTGGTCTTGTGTTACAAATGACACCATGGCAGACAACTTCTAAAGGCTGGCATATTTCTGACACTTTGCATTAACAGACTAACCTGTATTTCCATTGACTGTTGTTAAGTTGTTAATGCATTTCTCTTAGAGGCATAAAATGTCAACAGTGCTACAGTGAAATGGTTCCTCACCTGCATTTTTACTCAGGGAAACAATGCCAAATGCCTCTGAAGAGATCATTGTTGTACTGCAGTCAACAAGGGTTCAGGCTGGATGTGAGGAGGAGGTTCTTCACCATGAGAGTGGTGAAACCCTGGAATGGGTTGTCCAGGGAGGTGGTCGAGGCCCTGTCCCTGGAGGTGTTTAAGCCCAGGCTGGATGAGGCTCTGGCCAACCTGATGTACTGATGGGTGTCCCTGCCCATGGCAGGGGGGTTGGAACTAGATGATCCTTGTGGTCCCTTCCAACCCTGAATGATACTATGATACTATGGTTGCTTTTTTGTCTGTGGTGGGTGTGGGTGTCCAGTAATGCGTGCATGGTGTGGTAGCTCTTCAGCTGCCAGTATCCTCCATGAAGTTCAGACTCTTGAATGAAGGTGGAGGTTGCAAGGTGCTTCCTTTGCCTGTTTTCTTCAGTGGCTCATTTCTGATAACTGATGATAATAGCAGTCTATTTTAAACAAGCAGCATTTCTTTCTGTGGTAAATGTGGCTTGTAGCAAGTGATCCTAAATGATGTTGGCTGTGCTAAGGGGATCGCTCTTGCACTTAATTCACTCTATTTTGAAGATGGAACCTGGTCTGGTAGCTGACTTTTGCTTTTAAAAGCTGTGAACATTGTTTTTAATTATTAAAAAAAATATTATTTGAAAAATGAGGGTTCAGCTTCACTCTTGAGAGCTGAACATGCACATGCCCATTATAAAGGAAGCTGTATGTTGTATATAATTACAAATAGTTGAGTTTTATCTCCCAGTTTTCATAGTGCAGGCTCAGTGTATACAAGTAATGTGACCAGCTTTAAGCTTCTTTTTTGGGGGGGGGGGGAGAAAGAATTTCTTTCAGTTTATAATCATCTGATTGCATTAAAAAAGAAGTTCTGTGCTTACTCCTAATTGTAACATGCCAAAACCTGGAATATTCAATTCTAATGTGAAGTTAAGTCTCCCATAGCTTCATTTTACAAGACTCATTGCTTAATTTTCTTTTCATTTTGTTGTAGCTGCGTGTTGTGTCCCAGGATGTGAAATTCAGCCCTACTGATCTTGAAGAGCTTTATGAATTATTTAAGGTAATGTGCCATGTGCCTCACTTACCACCTTAATGGGGGGCTGTGTTATGGGTATGGAACAGTTTCAACTAGATAAGGTAAAAGCTGGATTCCGCATAAGTTTTACATGTCAGCTTTAAATCGAACTACATAGCTAACTTCCCATGGGAGACAGCTGTTGTTTCAGAAAGTGTAACCTTTTATCTTTCTATTGCAGAAGGAGCACTTTCTTTCCTGCTACTGGAATGTCAATAGTCCTGTCTTGCAACATCATGATGCCAGCCTGCCATATCTTGACCAGTATCGGATTGATTGCCAGCAGTTCAGGCTTCTCTGTCACCTCTTGAGCCCCTGGTCACACTGTGCCAACAGAGACTCGCTTGCCCTGTGGACATTCAGACTGATGGATGAGAGCTCCCACTGCCTTATAAACTTCAAACAATTTGCCTGTGTTCTTGGTATGAGAATAACGTGGGCATGTAGCACATTCACAAGAGAACTACATCTTGGAGTAGTCCTGGAGTGTATCATCTTCCATATGCTATATAAAGAGCCTAAGGAGACTAGCCCTTTAACCTAGGGTCAGATAGTTGGATTTTAATCACAGAATATATCTGGTTGGAGGAGACCACTAAGATCATCCAGTCCAACCCTCAACCCAGCACTGAAGGGTAAACACTGAACCACATCCCTAAGCGCCAGGTCCACATGCCATTTGAAAACCCCTAGGGATGGAGAGTCCACCACTGCCCTTGGCAGACCATTCCAATGTTTGAGAACCCTTTCAGGGAAGAAATATCTTCTAACAGGCAGCCTGGACCTCCCCTGGTGCAGCTTGTAACTGTTTCCTCTTGCCCTGTTGCTTGTCATCAAGGAGAAGAGGCTGCCCCCTCCTTGCTCCAACCTCCCTTCAGGTAGTTGTAGAGAGTGATGAGGTCTCCCCTCAGCCTCCTCTTCTCCAGACTGAACAACCCCACTCCCTCAGAGGCAGGCTCCTCGTAGGCCATGTGCTCCAGGCCCTTGATGAGCCTGGTTGCCCTTCTCTGCACACGCTCCAGTACCTCAATGTCCCTCCTGTAGCGAGGGCCCCAGAACTGATCACAATACTCAAGGTGTGGTGTCACCAGCGCTGGGTACAAGGGGGTGATCGCCTCCCTGTTCCCTCAATCATGTGATACTAAATGTAAAGGCTGTTTAAATGGCAAGCCAAGTGTTCAAAGTATATTTATAACTTTGAAGGCAGAAGCTACACTATTTAGGTGAATGATAAAGATTTACCTTACAGAACTGTGCTTTTATTCTTGTTTCACCATGAAATAGCTAACAGAGGGCTTTACAAACTAGTAAATTTTGTGAAATGTTAATCCCCTGGAGAAAAATCTCCTGATTGAGATGAAATTTAAATACAGCTTTATCATCAAAATACCAGAAAATTAGGAAATGTTATGATCTCATTGCCCAGCTTGTTTGGTTGATGATAAATACTTCCTCATACTAAGCCATCTCATACATAGGTCATGCAAGAGGACAAATGTCCTATGTCTCTGGGGAACTGAAAGTTATGACTCTGTTCATCTTGATTTCTAAGTGGTATTGTTCAAGAAACACAAAAATTAAGGGAAAATGCTAAGAAAAGATTGGTGCTGTATTTCTTTAGTACTGTGGTCTCATTGTAGCAAGTCATAGACATTATTAGTGTTTCCATCAGTGTAGGCAAACCTCAGGCACAGCTGCAGGTGAAAGAGCCTTCCTTAAGCTTCACATCTAGTTTTACTCCCTGTAAGGTATGACACATCTCCAGTTCCAGCCTCCCAGGGTTGTATTTCTTTAGGTGAAAGGAGCTTTTTAAAGTTTGGTCCAGTTGAACAGACTGTCTTGCCTCTTTCTTCTGACAGATACCATGTATAATGGAAGTTTCACTGACAAACTCAAGCTGCTTTTTAAGTTGCACATTCCTCCAGGTAAGTGAGAAGAGGTGACATCAGGGGAGGCCTTCTCCTGGCTTTTATAATCTTTGCATGTGGGTTTTTATCCTTAGCTTTACTTTTCTTCCTGTTGTCACCAGTCTTGGGTACAATGCAACCCAACAGCTCTAAAACAGATGTGTGTTGCTTCTAAAGTGATCTGTTCTTTGGGGACAACTTAATCTGCTCCAACAACTTACTTTCACAGGGATCATTTGTCTTTACAAAGCTTTTAGGTTTTATCACAGCTGTGGTAATGCTTGGGTGCCTCAAAACTTCTTTATTCCTTCATTTATTGCAGCATTTACTGAAGTAGAGTCTCTGAGCCCTTCCAAAGGTGATGATCTTTCAAGAGAAGAGTTGATACACTTCAGTCAACTCACTGGTAAGCTCCACAGAGCAAGGCTTTGCCTGCAGAATATTAGGAGGAGTCTATCAATTATCTTGTGGTAAAAAATGGGGAGCTGTCTTGTAAAAAAATAGTAAATCCAGTAAATCATGTCACTGTTAAAAGAATCTTCTGTGAAGAGCTTCTGCAGGTAGCTACATCTTCATCGAGTAGTGCAGAATTTATGGACAGCTAATCTGATGATTGACTTCAAAGGGTGTTTACATGGCAATAGGGGAATGTATTCAGTCAGCATTTTTCAGCATAGTAGGCAGCCTGTTGCAGTGGCTGTTGAAGTGGTGGCCATTTCGCTTCTGCATTCAAGGCATGAAGGGATGGGATATTTCCTACCCCAAGAAAACAAATAGGCAAACCCATAGTTATTTTGAGGCACATAAGGAAACATTTCAAATCCTTTGCTTCCATTTTAGAGCGAGTAAGCTGAAAAATGTTTTGTGAGGTGTAAGTTTAAGAAGACGATAAAATATTGTTTGGAAAACTGCAGAGTTTTACTTCTTTGGAAGACTGATCCTTTTTGGTTGCTAGAACTATCCAGAAGTATCTTATCTGTAGCATATAAGAAGTTCTTCACAGAAAGAGTGACTGGCCATTGGAATGGGCTGCCCAGGGAGGTGGTGAGGTCACCATCACTGGAGGTGTTTAGGAAGAGACTTGATGGGGTGCTTGGTGCCATGGTTTAGTTGATTAGACGGTGTTGGGTGATAGGTTGGACTTGATGATCTCGAAGGTCTTTTCCAACCTGGTTTATTCTATTCAATTTGGGTACTGTTCTCACCACTGCTTAAGATATGGGCCATGAACAAAATGAAGATTTGCTTGATATAATTGATTGCTTTTTCTTTGTTGACCTCCTGTCTCATGATGGTTTCTATTTTTAAAGAAAATATACAAATCTTACCATGTGGTTTCTTCTTGGCCTAATCTATGTTGAGAACACAGGGGTTGGAGAGGGTCTTGCTTCTTAAAGAAGGAGTTTTTGATATAAGGAAATGAACCATTGCCCCTTCTTTCCCAAATAAATAACTCCTCCTTTTTTCTCCTCCTAAACTGTAGCTTCATCTGTTGGGGATAGTCTTGAAAGTGACTCTTTAAGGAGCAGCCCAGAAAAAGGTAAAGAATCCTGGATACTCATTAGGTAACTGTGTCTTTAGAGGGAGTAGGGCTAAGAAAGTGCATGGTGACAAAGCGTGCTGAGTAACATCATCTCTGGGACAGTGCTAAGATTAGTTGTTGATGAAGTATTATTATTATTATTATTATTATTATTATTGATTATTATTATTACTACTATTACTATTATTACTTTTATTCTGTAAGGATAGTCCTGGGGGCAAGAGGGTAATATAAACTTTCATCCTGTTGAGTCTGTGGCACAACCACTCTGCTGAGAAGGAATGACACTGATGATGCCACTCCTTTTGCTCATCACCCCTCAGGGGAAGCTCTTAGTTCTTCTTCTTGGTTCACTTCTTTGTTTTTTGTTTTTGTCAAAAAGGGAAGGGGAAGGTTGATATCCAGGCATATCTGAAGCAGTGGCAAGATGAACTTATTAAAAAGGAGGAAAACATTAAGGATTTGCCAAGAATGAATCAGGTAACCATCTGGGTCTTATTTCAGTCTTTTTGACTGCTGTTTATCCTTTAAGTCCTGTTAGTAGTTTTCCAAAGCATTTGTGGGATCCCTTATATGTCAGACTTTCACACTTGGGTGTTAACTGCTGCAACTGTAAGCTTATGAAGAGAGAGACTTTCAGGCACACTTAGGATTATCAGGGCTGGTTCACACCCATGCTGTCATTGGAGCAGCTCTTGTACCAGATGCCTGTTGGCAGCAGGCACCGAATTGAGATCACAATGTGTAGTAAACCAGGACAGTTCTGTTGCTGTACTCTGAACAGTCTCCTCTGCATCTCTCTGTAGTCTCAGTTCATCCAGTTCTCAAAAACTCTGTACAATCTGTTCCACGGGGATCCTGAGGAGGAGCTGTTGTACCAGGCTATAGCAGTGGTTACCAGCCTCCTGCTGAAAATGGAAGAAGTTGGGAGAAAGCTGCAGAGCCCCACATCACCTGTGGAAAGTCCACTTGCCATTACGGAGGTGCCTGCTGAAATGCTCGGAAAGGGACAGACTGAAAGCAGCTCTGAGCAGACTGAAAGCGGTAGAGCACAGAGTTTGAGTGGGAACCATGAATGGTCTTTTGCCTTTGAGCAGATTCTGGCATCCTTATTAAATGAGCCAGCCTTTGTGAGATTTTTTGAGAAACCTCATGACATAAAAGTTAAAATAGAGAGTGCTAAAAATTTACAGCTTAAAGCAAGAACCAGAGTGTAGCTTGCTTTAGCTTTGGCTCTGAATTAACCACATAAAGCACTTAGAAATCAGGTTGTTCATGTGGAAATGGAGGCTGGTGTTTACACAGGGAGCAGATTTTGAAGAGTTAGCTTTAAATATCAGATTACTGGTATGTAATGTAAATAAAGAGAGCTTGAAGCACAATCACTTTCTTGCATTGTTCATAAGTTTCACTCTTGACAAAAGGATTGAATACTAAATTGTCATTGCCATGTTATTAAAATATGCAACATTGCTTGGTTCTACTGGATGTGACTATTGCAAACCTATCTGAATGACAGTTGCTACAGAGGGGAAAGTTGCCCTACTCTCAGTTCCTCTGGTCACGGACACTTGCAGATTCCAGCCCCTGGTCAGCAGTTTGCAGACTGCATCCTCCCAGCCCACGTCTCAGTTTTTGCAACCAGTAAGTGGTTTCCTGCTTTTCTAGCTCAGCCTGCATACAAGTTCTCTTTCCCATCTTCATAGGAATCCTCCTACAATACAGGTGAAAAGGATGGAGCTTGTTTGGTCATCCAGGCTGCACGCAAGTGAAAAATGTGGTATAGATCGTTGAAATCAGGGGACAGCAGTGGTTAAATCTGTCTGACCACATGGTGGGTGTCAGTCTTGCAAGAGCAGCAATTCCTGGCTGCTTAGGAGCATAGTGATGGAATCTATAGCTTTGCTTGTGTCTGGAAGGCCCAAGTGCAAACCATCTTTAACTGCTTCATAGTTAACTGTATGCTGACTGCTGAAAGGCTAGGGACACAGTGCAGATGCTCCTTTGTCTAGCTTGAATCCATACCTCAACCTAGTAATTATTTTCAGTTTTCTATAGCTCTTTAGATTATTTCTGCTGCAATGTTTTTTTCTATCTGCCAGGATTCATGGCAACAAGAAAATCCTCTGGAATCTGACTTGAAATTTCTAGTATATACAAAATGATGCAGTGAAGATCCTGTGAAGGCAAGCTCTGCTGGTGTTAATGCTGGTAAATGTTGACCCTGAACCTTCAGTGGGTAGAGCTAGAAAGGGTCATAGGGAAAGAGCTTGTATTTTAATAACAGCAGCAAAATAAACTGGGGCTTTCTGCTAAACTAGTTAAAAATAGCTATTTCAAAAGCCTCTATGACAATCCTTCTCTGCAGAGCAGCATTATTTTTGTACTGTGCATATTTTTGTAGAGAAGCAGAATGGGTGTGGTATCCTCACTGAGGTTTTTCTTGCAATACTCATACCAGTGAAGAATGAAATGAAGTTTTACCTTGTGTTACATGCACTGGGTAAAATAGCATCATTGGTAAAGTTCCCATGCTGCTTCTACAGACTATGTTTTTGATCAGGAGCAATGACTTTATGAATGATTTCTTCAACTCCCCCCCCCCCCCCCCCCCAACTCTCAGGTATTAATGTAAAGTTTTATTGAATGAACAGTAACTCCCAAACCTATATAAAACCCATATATGTGGGAAGTGAGAAAGCTTTTCTTTCAGAAGCCTTGCTACAATATAATACTGATTTGTATTTTTATGTGTGAAATAGAAGAACTCATTTAATCCATTCATATGGATGCATTTCTGAGGCAAAATAGGGCAACACTGTGGTACTTTTAAAATGTATTTACTCAGTGCTTTACTAATCTTTTAGAAATACAAAGCAGCTGATAATGGTCGAGTTCAGGGTGTACTCAGATAAGGTTTGCTCAGTGAGTAAGTCTTCTGCAAATAGCCATGCCCAAATGAATGGAGCTCCAGGAAAACAGAGGCAGCTGCCCATCCAAAAAGCCCTGGTAGGTTTGTAAGGGATATTGTTTATTTCAAGAAGGAATCAAAGCTGTGAACATTTTATAAGCAAGGTAGCACAGAAATAAGAAAGTCTTGCAACTCTATGATAGTTCTTGTTCGAGAGCCAAGATGGTAAGATCTAAGACAGTAGTGATGGAACCTGCAAGATGCAATATCCACTTGGTTTGGTAGTGCAAAACTGAGCACCTTTTTAAAATAGCATTTTCTGTTAGTTATCAGTCCAAGAGACTGTAGAGCCATTGCCAGTTACCTAGTAGCTGTTGTCAGCTATCATATCTGCCAGCATATATGTAATTATATACACATAGGTTTAAGGTGAGAAGTTATGACATAGAGAACACTAACCTTTATTAACTGCATGTATTTTCTGTTCAAGTTGTTTATATTACCTTCCCCAAAGGGAATGTCTTTCAATCATTCCTGCAGGTTGATCCAGCCAGACTAGTCAGAGTGGCCGGGCATCCAGCCTCAGCAGGATGGTGGGTGGAGTAAGGTGGCTTCCAGCAGGCTGGCATCACTCAGGCAACTGCCTGAGTGGCAGGTTCTTCCTTTTGGAACCTGCAGATGACAGGTTTATCCTTTGGAGAGAGCTAGACGTAGCCAATGCCAGCTATTTCCAAGAGAGTGACCCAGATATGTGCTTGCAAGGCTGATTACAGTGTGCTGTACACTGAAGGACAATTGTGCTTTGCTTGTGATAGAAGAATTGTGGAGTTAGGAGGCTTGCTCCTCTCCTTCCTCTTCCCATTGGAGATAACTGGCTAACAAATACATGCAGGCTTAGTTGCCATTGTGGGAGCTAGAACAAGAGAAAAATCTTTTCCTCTCTTCCATCCCAAAGGGTGATGCCTTGACTTTAAAGCTTGGGATCATGAGGGACAAAGATCCCTATGTGATACAGGTTTTTGGCCGTCTGAAGTTCTCGGTGCTGCAGATGACCGCAGAGTCACCCTACATTGCATGAGAAAGCTGCAGGCCTGCACACTTCTGCTGCAAGAGGTCATCTGCTGCAGGTAGCTGGGAACTGAGCAGATGTGCAAGCAAGGAGTCTGGTGGTTGCAGAGTGTCTGAGCCAGAGTTACTCAGCTACTTCTCAAGGGGGGAACTTCCCGTTCAGATGGGAACATGGAAGTTTTCAGAAGTGTTTTTGAACTGTGACCAGTTCATCCACAACCAGGAAGCAGTGTGGCTGGATCCTGATGTGTCATTTTATCTGTCTGTTGGGTTTACTTCTGTAACAGGTTTTGATGAAGTTCTCTGCTTCCCCCCCCCCCCCCCCCTTTTTTATTCCAGTTGTAAGTAATAAATGGCTGTACATCATTCATTACAAAATAGCTGTAGGTAAGGTGAGATTGCTAAAAACTAAGAGATGCTGTTTATACAGTTTTAAACTTGCACTACCTGCTGCAGTGTCACCAGTGTGACTTGGCAGCTATGCCATGGTTATTTACCCTGAAACACTCTCAGTGGCTGCCAATGTGCACTGCCCAGTCCTTGCTAGTGTCTAGGCTGTGATCATTGTTATGTACATCGGATGCCTTTTGTCAAACCTAATGGCTGGGCCGGGGGAGCTGTCACGTTCCTGCAATACCAAGTGTGCTGCTCCAGGGGGCCTGCCACCAGTCCCTGCGATCCGGGTGGATGGTGGCAGCCTTGACCACTACAAAGAGCTGGCTGCTTGACATTTTTGTGTGCTGGGTTCAAGACCACGAGATGAGGGAACAGCTCAACTAATAGAACTAACAGTAATAAAATTATAAGCCACTTCCACCATGGGTGAGAACTGCTTGTGATTCAAGCAGCAGCATTTCCTGTGACATGGAAAGGGTTGCAGAAAAAGCACTCTGTGTTTCTGTCCATTCCTGACAGGAGCCATTTGTTCATCACTCTGTCTGGAGAACAATGTATTTTTAGAAGAATTTGCTACCCTAGTGATCAAGAAGTAGCTGTGTGCTGATTTTATTAGAAGTTTCTCATCCAGTTGTACCATACAAAGGTCTTGATTGGGATTGCCATTGTTACCTAGGCTGAAACAAAAATGAAATACTCCAATTTGTTTCCAGGAAAAAAAAAAGGCTAGTTTGTGTGTTTTTTCTATGGCTTTGTCACTTTACCAAGAAGGCAACATGTTTGTGTTGGCAGGTTGGCTTTTTTATATGCTGTATTGTATGCAGAAGCACTGTAAAACAAATGGGGGTGTTAAATAAAAATGACACTTAAGAAGGAGGAAAAAAAAACCCACTCTGTGTTGGAGACACTATTATTTCTCATGACAGACTGTTTCAGCTTCTTCAAGAGCATTGCTCATGTTAAAGCTACATGTAGGAGTCGGTGCTTTCATAGTTTCATAGTTTCATTCAGGGTTGGAAGGGACCACAAGGATCATCTAGTTCCAACCCCTCTGCCACGGGCAGGGACAACCCCCACACTAGATCAGGCTGATAGTTAATTTCCAGAGCAAGGACCAAGCAAAAACCCATGCAAGGATGTCAGCCTCCCCCCTAAGCAAAAGAAAAATGAAGAGCTCACCCAGATGTTGAAGCCTGGGAGTAGTTCAGCCTTGCATAGAGCCTGAGCTTGCTGAGTTAGCCCAGGCAGAGTACTGTTACTTGGTTTTTGCACCCAAATGAAAATATTTATAGTGTGCAGACATTCTGCACTGACTGTTACGTCTCATTCAAGCCTAGGCATTGCTCTTAGAGCTTCTGGCACTGGTCATGGGCAAGCCCATTCTCTGTCTTGCCTTCAGCAGTTCATACCTGTACCCACAACAGCCGCAGCTCTTGGGCTGCCTAGAGAGCAAGGAGCAGATTTGAATCCCCCCAACCACCATCCATCCCCCCCTCACCCCGGGGAACAACAAGAGCACACATTGTGGAAGAGGTCTTACAAGTATCCTTTTATTTATTTATTTATTTTCCTTTTTTTTTCCTTTTCCTTTTTTTTTTTAAAATACTATGTACAATCTGTTTAAAGCTTGTCAAAACACACAGGCTCCCCTTCCCTGGAGCTGTGACAAGAGATTGGAGACAAGAATAAAATCTTTACTCTTCATAAGACACTTTCCTTTTTATGTTTTTTTTTATATCCCATTACAAAATACTTTTAAGAATAGTAACATTTATAAATGTATCTCTATTTGACATCATATAAAATAAACCAAGATTTATACTCAATTCTAAGATTATCTTTTTTCTTCTTCTCCTCTGGTTTGTTTGGTTGGGTGTTTGGGTTTGTTGTGGTTTTTTTTACACAGAGTATATACAATATATACAGGAACTTTTCACTGTGTTTGTCAAACCAGCCTGATGATACCCACCAGGCTTTAGCTTATGTACACAAATATGCTAAAAGTGCAAGACTTTATTAATTAAAGCTGCCTGTGTTTTCAGAGGTCTGGAATTGTGTGGCCTATATCTATATCTATTTATTTTTTAATATAGATATACACATCCCTACATATATATGTATATTAAATATACATATAGCTGTATATCTATATATGTATAGAGAGATATAGGTGCTTGGGAACGAGAAAGCCTCAGAACATTAATGACTACTGGGTTGACACCAACACTGGAGCCCAACTCTGATGCCAGCAGCATCTGTCACGTTCCTACCCTCTGCTTGTCACCAACAAGTCAAGCTTGTATCCTCTTGTGAGCACCCAGGAGCGTGTTCACCAAAATCCACCAGCAATCCTCAATTCCAAATGGATCCCCAAAACACAGGTCATAGCTAACACCGAGGTAAACAAATATAAATCAACCTGAATAAAGAGATTTAGTTATTTATTTTTAGAGTGAGTGACAATATAAGGCAAAAATCCCACAGCCCTGGCACAGCCTTCCCCCAGCCTGGAGGCAGACAGAGCAGGGGCCAAGCAAGCCCCAAAAAAGGGTCTGTGGGATTTTGTCCTTTGGAGCATGTTTGGAAAGCACGGCTCTACCCATGAGGCAGTACCTGGGGCACTGCAGCCACCCACTGCCCACCAGCAGCTGGGCTGGCATGGGCATTGGGAATAAAGGAAGGGGGCACATGATAAAGTGCTTTTTAGGTCATTGTTTTAGCAAGGCCAACCTAACATGTAAACATCCTTGCAAACCTCCTGTGCTCCTTGCTAGAGGGGCTGCGAGCAGAGGTAGCAGTGCCACCCTCCTCACATCAGCCCTCCCTGTCTGTGCAGCCCAGAGCTACCATCAGAAGGGCTGTGTCCATGGCACAGCCCCGTCTGGCACCCCCTCACCCTCCCACCTCCCCCCCGGCCCCTTCCCAACCCTCTTTTGCTATACTTGTCTTCAAAGCCACAGCAATGCCATAAAACTGCTCTGCCTTGGTTACTGCTCTACTAAGCCTTGTTAAAAAAACCCAACACCCTC